>NW_027186304.1:61102915-61160212 GCF_028583685.1 Petaurus breviceps papuanus
AATAGAATAGAATAGAATAGAATAGAATAGAATAGAATAGAATAGAATAGAATAGAATAGAATAGAATAGAATAGAATAGAATAGAATAGAATAGAATAGGATGGGATGGGATGGGTGGGATAGGATAGGATAGGACAAATCATAATGGAATGGAATATTAGAATTCTAGGGTACTTTAGAAGCCAATCCCCATACTTTATTTAAGAAAATTAGATACAGAGAGGTTAAGTGACTTAGATTGCTCTAGTTAGAAAATGTTTTAAATAATTGTAGAAAGTGTAATTGGATATTATCTACCCTAGATTCCTCATTTTACAGAGAAGGAATCAGAGGCCCACAGAGGCAGGGGCATGCTAGATCCAACTCTTACTCTCTCCCAAGAGATTAATTTTTCCATATGAACATTTACAACCAGGAAATCAGTGAATGCTACAAGTCAGGGCTTGATCTATTGTTTTGCTGATATATAGATTTAGGTAAGTGATGGAGAAATGTGTTAATAATGCAAATTCAATTTAGAACTATAATTTGAATCCATTTTATTTAATCTCATTTCAATGAAATAAAATGAGCAAATAGTATGCTCTAGTTGTCCTAACATATAAGCTGCCATGAAAGCTTGATGTCATTATTTTACAGAATATTTATTAAAACACTACATTTCCACATGAAAACTCATTTCTCAAGCCAAATCTGCTTGGTTATGCCTAAAAGTGTGAGCATCACCAATACAATTAATATTGTTGCTATGTGTAACAGCAGGCAAAGGAACATGGCGTGCTGAGAAGAGCACTGGATTTGGCATCAGGAGACTTGGGTTTCATTACTGACAATGCTACTTAAAGTAGTTATGCGCCCATGGGTAAGTCACTAAACTTAAGTTTCCTTCCCTATTAATGAAGATAGTGATATATGAATTAGATATACATGTTGTCTTCCATAATAGAATGTTAGACCCTTGAAGGTAGAGGCAACTTTATTTTATTTTTTTTTATATCCCTTGTCCTTAGCACAGTGGTGCCAGGCATAGCAGATTAATAAATCTTTGTTGATTGTTTTATTAATTACCCTCCCCCATAAAGGTCTTTAGGAAAGTTCAATTGAGTTAATATAGGTAAAAATCTTAAGAATAATAGTAAAGTTCTACCTATTCATGTTAGGTATTATTATTAGAAGTAAAAAAATTACTTCAAAGACTTCACTCTTTCATTCCCCTCTTCAAGCTGCCCACTACCCCCCAATTTATTTGGCTTTTTGAAAACTACATTTTTATTTATCCTCATAGATTAGTCTGTTTAAAAAATAAGAGTCTATTGCTAAGAGAGTATTTGTATTCAAAGTATTAGGGCACTCTAGAAATAACAAAATGCTTCCCTTGTTCTCTGAAAGATAAGATATTCCTGATTAGATTTGGATTCTAGGGACGATAAATCAATTCTTTTCTTGTTTTGGTTTCTGACTTACAGCAACTGAATGTCAACCCACAGCAAATTCTTGCTGAGTGGAAAGACATATAGGACGCATATTAATCTGGGTTTATAGAATAAGAAAACAAACCAAACCCTTCTTGCCATCCTAATAACATTTAGATAATTATAAGGGATAATGATAACCGCCTGGGCATATATTTTATCACAAAGTTTTAGAAATTAGAGAAAAAGCCACCATATTATGTTAGATAATGTACAATATTCTTTGAGAACATACCTATTCACAAACTTCCTCATTTACTCTCTGTTTCTGCTTTGGAAAATTTGGAAGCTACTTGCTTTTAGTGACAATCTGACTTTGTTTTGAAAGCCACCTCTCAGTGAGAAGTTAAACGATAGGAGACTATTCTGGACTTAATTATATGCACAAAAAAGTTAAGGCCTCCCAAAGCAAAGATGGTTTGTTCCTCCTCTAATTGGAATTTTCTTCTTGATGTGCTCTGCCAAAGTGGGAATCCTAGATATTTGGTTAATTATTCTAATAATTACAGTTGGCTTTGAAGAATAATTGGGAAGTCAGTATCCATGCAGTTCTTCCTATTATATATTTATAGAGTGTAGAATGAGTCATTGGTACCCTGACATCTTCTATTATCAGATTTCTTGGCTTGTGTCAGAAACAAAATCCAAATTGGAGGGGGGTGGACAGAAAAGTAACAATCATGGACTTGTGGTAGAAAAATAGATTTTTGGCCTTTACTTATTGTGGTTGGGCTGTGCTGTCTCTCCATCAAACCATAAAATTCTGCCCATATTTCCTTACTCTTCTAGGATTTCTCTCCAGTGAGGATGTTGATGTTGAATGAGATGTGACTTCCTTTTAAAGAACATTTCACAGTTCTTACATTTATAAGGTTTCTCTCCAGTATTAGCTTTGTGATGTCCAATAAGGACTGAACTCCAAGTGGAAGCCTTCCCATATTCTTTACATTAATAAGGCTTGTTTCTTGTGTGAATTATCTGGAGTATAGTAAGAGCTGAACTTTGGCTAAAGGCTTTCTCTCATTCTTTACATTCATAAGGTTTCTCTCCAGTGTGAATGTTCTGACTGAAGGCCTTAACACATTCACCACATTTATAAGGTTTTTCTCCAGTATGAATTCTCTGATGTTAAATAAGAAGTGACTTCTAATTGAAGGCCTTAAAATATATTTGGCCACAACAGTATTCATAGATAAAGCATGAAAAGGTAACAAAACAGGTGAAGAACAATAAACTGTGTTAGTTCTTTGCTTTTAAATGTATGCTCTTCCTTTCTGCTAATAATTGGCAAATTTTGAAAAACAAAAAATAACAGATAAAAAGAGATTTTATAAAAAAAATTAGAACATGGAATATATTAGTTATCAGACTTATGAATAGGCAAACAATTTATGAATAAACTAGAGATAGAGAGCAAAGTTAGGTGCAAAATGGATAATTTCAATTACATTAAATTAAAAAGGGTTTGTAAAAATAAAACAAATGTAGCCAAGATCAGAAGGAAAGCAGAATATTGGGAAAGAATTTCAATAGACAATTTATTAGACAAAAGTCTTATATCTAAAATACTTAAAGAACTTTGTCAAATCTACAAGAATGTGAGTCATTCCCCAATTGATAAATAATCAAAGAAAATAACTGTTATCTAAAATTAGCCTATTATCTACTATTGCTTAACTTTTTAAAAACACTTTTTACTTTTTATGTGAAAAAGGAGGGAATCTTCCTAGAAAAGAACTAACATATCAAAAGCAAATGTCAGTTTATTAACGTTGAAAAGATTTCAGTTGCAACTTATTTCTTGTTGAAGATTAGTTCATTAAGTAGGAAAAACTGATCAGTACAGTAAATGTGGGAAATCCATCTACAAGAAAAGAAAAGCCTGGAGAATCACATGGAAAAACAGATGATAGGCATATTAGGCATGCAGCAAAAAAGTCACTGCAACTTTACTGTCAGAAGAGAAACTTTGTGGCTGAAATAGAGGTAATATGATTTAGCAAGGCCTCATAAAACACTAGCCTTGGACTGAGACTTGGAGTCACATTGTAGCTTACCTGCTATGAGGCCTTGGGAAAGCACTTCTCTATGTGCCTTGGTTTCCTCCTCTGACAATCAGGGTTAGGAATTCTCACACCACTGTAGCAGCAACCCCACTGGCATACCCAGGATGGCTGCTAGCACAGGCTCTTAGATCTGCTTTAGTAGGAAAGATAGCTATTTATGGGGTCAATAATTTACTACTTCAGGGGAATAGTCAATACCCTGAACTTGAGAGAAAATATAAACAGAGAAAATACAAGCAGAGAAATAAAGACCAACAGACAGGACTGTAACTGACTGAATCATCTATATAATTTACATACATGCCTGGATCAAGAGAACCTTTACATCTGAGCAGGCAGGGAGCTCTAAACACATGACCACTCAGAATCTTGACTCGGGAATCACAAAATCCTTCTCATAAGTGAGCACCCAAAGCAAAATACCAACTCAGTGTATATATATATATATATATATATATATGTATATACACACACATATATATATGTATATGTGTGTATGTGTATTTGTATATGTATATAGATATCTCTCAGAGCCAGAAGGCATCACAACCCTCATGACTCAGAGCCTAATTAGACAAGCAAGCCCTCCCTACACAAGTTTCCCTTAATGGGTTCCACATGAGGCCTATTAATGGGGATAAAGATCTTACATCTCATTAACATTACAATGACCTATTGAGATATAAAGATCATATGTGAGAATATTTATAATCATAAATCAAATCTAAACATAAACATATGTTATACATATGTATATCTTATTTCCCAGTTACATGTAAAGTTATAATAATAATATATATTTAAAAATTGATTTAAAAATTTTGAATTCCAGATTTATGGGCATAATTTATTATTTTATGGGCATAAATTTATTATTATGGGCATAAAAGTATGCAAAGTAGAGAGGAATGTGGGTAAAGGAAACATATATTAAACATCATGTATATATGTTATTATATATGTGTAGCTATTATATTTCTTCTCCTTTTCATGGCTAAACTTGACAAGGCCAAGACAAATAGATGTTTCCACTTACTTTTCTCTCACCCTCTTCACTCTCTACAATCTGGTTTCCAACTTAATCATTGAACTTTTCGGATGATCTTGACCAACATTAATAGCCAAATTTAATGACCTTTTACCCCAGTCCTCATCTTTCTTGATCTCTCTGCAACCCTTGACACTATTGATTGCGGTCTTCTTAACACTTTCCTTCTTCTAGGTTTTCATGATATTGATCTCTGCTGGTTATCTTTCTACAAGTCAGATCATTACTTCTGAGTCTCCTCTGCTGTATTTTGTCCAGATCATGCCTGCCAAAGGTGATGGTCCCCCAGGGCTCTATCCTGAGCCCTTTTCTATTCTTTCTCTATGCTAATAATGATCTCATCAGCTCTCATGGATTCAACTGTCATTTCTTTTTCTTCTTTTTTTAAATGACCAAAGGAAGAATTTATCTTGCCAGACTATGCATTTGTTTTTTTTTTTTATGTTTATTTTTAGTTTACATCATTCATTTCCACAAGATTTTGAATTACAAATTTTCTCCCCATTTTCCCTCTACCACCACCCCAAAACAGCGATTCCATTGAATAACCCTTCCCCCAATCTACTTTCTCCCATATCTTCTCCCATCCTCCCTTGGACTTTCCAGTAGGACACGGTCAATCTATATCCCCCAGTGTCTGTATATCTTATTTCCCAGTTACATGTAAAATTATAATAATAATATATATTTAAACATTTAATTTAAAAATTTTGAATTCCAAATTCTTTCCCTTCCTCTCTCATCACCAACCCTTACTGGGAAGATAAGCAATTCAGTATTGGTTGTACATGTGCAGCTATGCAAAACATTTCCATAGTGGATATATTATGAAAGACTGACTATATTTCCCTCCATCCTATTCCACCCCCACTCATTCTATTCTCTACTTTGATTCTGTCCTTTTTCAAAAATGGGTGCTTCTAACTTCCCTCCCCTGAGCCTGCCCTCCCTTCCATCATCCCCCCTCTCATCCCCTTCCCCTACTCTCCTATAGGGTGAGATTCCCTATTTAGTGTGTATGTCATTCCCTCCCTAAGCCAAATTCAATGAGAATAAGGTTGACTCATTCCCTTTTGCCTTCCTGTTCTTCCCCTCCATTGTAACAGTTTTCCCTTGACTCTTCTATATGATAATTTACCCCATTCTGTCTCTCCGCATCTTTTCTCATTACATTCCTCTCTCACCTCTGAAAATCACCTTTTAAGTATTATCCCTTCCTATCCAACTGATCCTATGCCCTCTGTCTATGTATACCTGTACACATATATACAAACACTCACATATGTATTCATATACCCATAATACCCTCCTATATAGACATATATATGTATATATACATATATATACATACACACACACACACACACACACACATATATATATGAATACATACACATTTCTATTCCCTTCAACTATTCTCATACTAAGAAAGGTTTCATAAGTTACAATTATCATTTTCCATGTAGGAATGTTAATAGTTCAACTTTGATAAATTCCTTATGATTTCTTTTCCCTGTTTACCTTCTCATGCTTCCCTTGCTTCTTGTACCTGAATGTCAAATTTTCTATTCAACTCTGGTTTCTTCATAAAGAATGCCTGAAAGTCCTCTATTCCACTGAATGAGCACATTTTCCCCTGAAACATGATACTCAGTTTTGCTGGGTAGGTGATTCTTAGTTTTAATCCCAGCTTCTTTGACCTCCAGAATATCATATTCCAGGCCATTTGATCCCTCAATGTAGAAGCTGCCAGATCCTGTGTTAACCTGATTGTGTTTCCACAATATTCAAATTGTTTCTTCCTGGCTGTTTGTGATATTTTCTCCTTGATCTTGGAACTCCTGAACCTGGCTATAATATTCCTCAGAGTTTTCTTTATGGAATCTTTTTAAGGAGGTGACTGGTAGATTCTTTCAACCTCTATTTTGCCCTCTGATTCTAAAACATCAGGGCAATTTTCCTTGAGAATTTCTTGAAGGATGATTTCTAGGTTCTGTTTTTGATCATGACTTTCAGGTAGTCTAATAATTTTTAAATTCTCTCTCCTGAATCTATTTTCCAGGTCAGTGGTTTTTCCAGTGAGATATTTCACATTGCCTTCCATTTTTTTCATTTATTTGGATTTGTTTCCTTTGGCTTGATTTCTCATAAAGTCATTAGCTTCCATTTTCTCCAATCTAATTCTGAAGGAATTATTCTCTTCAGTGAGCTTTTGAAATTCTTTTTCCATCTGGCAAATTAGACTTTTTAAGGCATTCTTCTCCTCATTGGCTTTTTGGGCCTCTTTTGCCATTTGAGTTAGTCTATTTTTTAAGGTGTTATTTTCCTTAGTCAAGTTGTTGACTCTCCTTTCATAATTTTCTTGCATCATTCTCATTTCTCTTCCCAATTTTTCCTCCACTTCTCTTGTTTGTTTTTCAAAATGCTTCTTAAGCTCCTCTATGGCCTGTAACCAGTTCATATTTTTCTTGGAAGCTTTTGGTGCAGGAGTTCTGACTTTGTTGTCTTCCTCTTGTTCCATGTTTTGATCCTTTTTGTCCCCCAAATAAGAGGGTAAAATCAGATTGCTGTGTTTGCTTTGCTTCCTTTGCTTGTTCATGCTGCCAATCAATTACTTGAACAGTAGAACTCTGCTACCAGAGAGAGGAACTTTGTCCCAAATTGCTGGGGTTTTCTCAGCTGCCAGAGATATTAGTTGGCTGCTGACTCTGAAGCCTCAACATGCTCTGGCAAACTGGTCATGCACCCCAGGACCTCCACCCTAGACAATGATCCAGATCCAAGCAGGTTAAAGCAAGGGTGATTACCCTTCAGACTGATCCCTTCATCCCCCTACAATCTTCAGACAAGCAACTCTGAAGCAGCCATTCTGCAGCCTCTTCACCTCAGTGACTTCTCACTCTAGGGGCAGAGGCTGGCCAGCACTCCCAAACTCCCTGTTCTCAAAATCCACACTGAACTGACCTCTCACTTTGTCCTTAGCATCTATGGGTTGATAATTCTGGAAACCACCACAGCTGCTGGTGATCTGAAGTCCCTCCAGCCAGTGGCTCGTTGTGGCCACCCCAAAGCTAAAACCTCTGGCTCACAAGAGGCTTGGCTCAGCTCCCAGAGCCTTGAGCTGGCCCCTTCCTGCTGGCCTTCCAGGCTGTCTCCAGTGGGAGGTTTTCTTCTCTCTTTCATTTTGTGGGTTCTGTAGCTCCAAAGTTTGTTTGGAGTCATTTTTTACATGAATTGGAGGAGGAGGAAGTGGGAGCCATGCAGAAGTCCTATTTCTACTTCTCCATATTCTCAACTATCATTTCTATGCAGATGATTTTTCTCTCTTGAACTGGACATCTTATAGACATCTTAAATATATCATGCCCTGAAGGGAGCCAAAACATCTGATCTGGGAATCAGGCCAGTGCTTAGTGTTCAGTCCTGGTTTTCTTTGTGATGCGACTGTAAATCAGAGCCTTCCTGATATCCTGTGATCCAGGGCTATGCCCTGTTCTGTGATTCTAGCCAGAAGGTGCTACATTTTAGATACTATTCATGTGGCTTGGAAATCACCAAAGGACATGGTTATCTTCAAGGCCTAAAATTGACATCACTGTCTGGCAACTTGAAATTGAATGAAGAGTATTTGAAAACTAAGTGACCTATAATTACCTTCTTTGTTTCATCATTCAATAAAAACCTTGCTCACGGTATCAATAAATAGATTGCATTGATGATCTCGCCTGGACCACAATTATATATCACACTTTCTCTAGCTACTGTGTCCGTTTGGAGCTGGCTTAAGAAACCACTCAAGTTATCTCTACAGTGTCCAAAACTGAATTCATCCTTTCCCCCAAATCCTTCCCTCTTTTGAACTTCCCCATTACTATTGATGGCACCATCAAGCTCCTAGTCACCTCAGCTCACAATGTCATCCTTAACTCCACAATCGCTCTCACCCCCATGTGTATCAGTCACTAAGTCTTTTTGTTTCTGCCTTTGAAACATCTCTCTCATATATGTACCCTTTCCTTTAACAGAGTCACTAACTTTGGTCTGGCCCTTATCAACTTGTTGTTCTGCAATCATTTCAGTCGTGTCCTACTTTGTGGCCCCATTTGAGGTTTTTGTGGCAAAGATACTGGAATAGTTTGCCATCTCCTTCTCCAGCTCATCTTACAAATGAAGAAACTGAGCCAAACAGAGGTTAGGTGACACGCCCAGGATCACATGGCTAAACATTTGGTCTGGAAAAAAAAATACATTTGCTCTGAGACCAAATTTGAACTCAGGTTTTCCTGACTCCTGGCTTGATGATATGTTGTGCCACCTAGCTGCTTATGATCACCTTGTGCCTTCATTATTGCCAAATCCAGCTAGTTGCCTTCCAACTCTCATCTGTTCTACACTCATCTGTCAAATTGATTTTCCTAAAAAGGGAGTCTGACCATCTCACTCCTCCATTCAATAAACTCCAGTAGCATCTTATTAATTCCAGGATCAAATATAAAATCATCTGTTTGACTTTTAAACCTCTCTATAATTGGACTCCTCACAACCTTCCCACTCAACTCATATTTCCCTTTACTTCCCCTCCCCTACCAAACTCAGGTGTTTTGCAATCTAGTGACATTGGTCCCCTTGCTATTCCTTGCTCATGACATGCCATTTCCTAATTCTAGGCATTTTCTCTGGCTGTCCCCCATGTTTGGAATTCTATTCCTTCTCACCTATGTCTCCCAGCTTCCCTCACTTTCATCAGTCTCAGCTAAAGTCCAAACTTCTGCAAGAAGTTTTTCTCATACCTCATTAATCTTAGTGCCTTCTCTCTGGAATTATCTCCAATTTACCATGTATTTATTCACTTTGTGCATAGATGTAAACTTTTTGTCTCTGATTAGAGAGTGAGCTCCTTGAGAACAAGGGCTGTCTCCAGTGCTTAGCACAGTCACTGGAACAGGAATTTAATAAATACTGGCAGATTGAACAAAACCCCCAACCAGCTATATCAATCAATTAATGAGCAAATTTGCTTTATATTCAAAGGTGTTAGTGCTTATTACACAGGAAAATAAATAAAGGGGTATTCCATAATAATTCCATCACAAAATACATGAAGAGCTAATTGACTGGCATACAATTTTAACAAAGATACAGGTTGAATGTTGGTCTGGTCATAGATAATGCAGTCACAAAGTATTACATGTTTCCACTTAACTCCAAATATTAAAGTGACATATAACTATATTAAACTCTTTCAGTGAAAGTCAGATTTGGTCCTTATTTTATTAGGCTCTGAGAGGGGTGGAATGCTTGATGGAGAGCAAGTGGACTCCAAGGATAGGCAAGGGATTTGTTGCATATGTGAGGATAGTCTTACTCATTAAGTAAGCTCTGAGCTTCCTAAATTTAATATTATTACATAGGAAAAATAATGGGTCACATAAAGAATTTATACAATATTTTTCATAAACTCAACTCAACTCAACAGTTATTTTAATGCCTATTATGTTCCAGGCACATTGCTAGATGCTAGGGTTACAAAGACAAAAAAAAAACTCTTTCCTTTAAGGAGTTTATAGAGGCCACATTATTCCATTTGAACTCTTTTTCCCACCCTCCCAAAACAGTATATATGATAGAGTGGAAAAATAAAGCCACATGGAACAAGGAAGCTTAGATTAAAATCCTTTCTTGGTCACTGTGTGACTTTGGAGAAGTGACTTAATATCTCTGAGATGTTCTTCTTTTATAAAATAAATGAGGTTGAACTAGATGACCTCTATGATCCCCTCCCTACCCCCCACCCAGATCTAACTCTATGACTCTAAGAAAGTGGTACTGTTATCACTGTTTTATGGATTAGGAAGCCAGTATTAAATGATTGGTCCATGGCCACACACCAGGTAAGTGACAAAGTGGGATTTAGATAAAGCTCTCTCATGACTCTAATCCCTACACTCTTTTACTATGTCATATAACTTCTTAGTAAGAATGATAATAGCACTGGCTGTCAGGCTTCTTAAAAGATGCCATGGGCAGAGTAATTCAGGCTACCTGGAGCATCTAGGTGGCACAGTGGCTAAAGTACTAGTCCTGAAGTCAGGAAGATAAGTTCAAATCCAGCCCCAGACACTTGGTAGCTCTGTGACCCTGGGCGAGGCACTTAACCTCTGTCTGCTTCAGTTTCCTGAATTGTAAAATGGAGATAATAATAATGATAATATATTTATCAAAGGAGATAATATTTATAGAGCATTTGGCAAAGTTCCTGGCACATGGTAGGCATTTAATAAAGGCTATTATTGTCGTTCTTGTTATTTTTAGCTGAGCTCTGGGTTCCAGGTCATTTTCCAGTTCTTTCTGGAGACAAATCAGAGGAAACCAGGCTCATCACTTGACCTGTGATGGAATATGATCTTCAGTTCAGTCCTTTTATAATTTTTCCTTTAACTATTAGCTCAGTAGACTTTGGTTGCCTTGAGTTTGATACATGGACACTGTTTTCCCTGCTGTCCCACAGCTGACCTTAAGGGAAGAAGAGCAGAAATAGAAAGGGAATATTGTCATCCCTCTTGGATGCAGACTTATGTTTTTTTTCAAAGCAATTGGGGTTAAGTAACTTGCTCAAGGTTACATGGCCAGTTATTATTTCTGGGCGTGGTGCTGAGTATCTGAGTCTGGATTTGATCCAGGTTATCCCAACACTGGAGCCGGTACTCTTACTCGCTGAGCCATCTGGCCGCCCCTAAGCAATTGGGGTTAAGTAACTTGCTCAAGGCTACACAGCCAGGTGTTTCTGGGTGGGTGCTAAGTGTCTGAGCCTGGGATTCGATCTCCAGGTCTTCTCAACACTGGAGCCGGTGCTCTTACTCGCTGTGTTACCTGGCCGCCCCCAGACTTATGTTTTTGTAGTGAGGTTGACATGGAAAGTCTTCAGAATAAGACCACTTTTTCATATCAGCAGTTCTGCTTCCTAGGTTACATTAAATCATTCATTATACTTTATTTTTCTCTGTTCTATGTAGACCTAAATTTGCTATTTTTCATCAGGCCAGGAATATATGGAATTACACGGTTGGTTGTTCTTTGTTCTTTAAGAGGACCAAAATGACATCACTATGTTAGAGTAAAGTTAGTATGTGCAGCTGTGGCTGATCAGTTTATCACCCATAAAGTAGTCCATGTGAGCATTTGGGGTAGATTCTATAAATTTGTACATCTCATGTTTCTTTTGAGCTGCTTCAATTTTGCTTTGCTCATAGAGCATAGATTCTTCTCTAATGGGGGAAAGCCATTCTGGGCAGTCCAGTGCCAGTGTCTCCCATTTCATAAAATCAATTCCAAAGTTCTTAAAAAAAAACCTTGTAATAGGAGAGCAGAAATGATGCTTAGCTCCTTGTTTCAGTTATTCAAGTGTCTTTGACCCTCATCTGTGATTATATCAAGTCTGTTAGAAACAGAATCAGTGAAGCCCATAGTGGGAGGAACTTGCCAAAAACCAGAACAGGAAGTATGCAAGAGGTGGGCAGAACAGGAATGAGTAAAGGATTAAAACTTGAGCATAAGTTGGGACACAGCAGAACTGAGAGGGAAAACACTTGTGGTGTTGGCACTCTGTCTGTTCTGTCTGTGTTGATTTATGTTTGTGTTACTTCATCAGACAGAAGCATTATGTTTGTTGATTGTGTTACTTTGTCAGACAGAAGCACCCTGTCTGTTGACTTGTGTTGATTTTACAGGCAGAAAGTGAATGGAGATGATAGTGCTGGCAATGTGTGTGAATATTGTTGTGACTCTGCTAAGCTTAATGTGTGTAAATATTGTCATGGCTCTGTTAAGCTTTGTCTTTCCAGAAACAGAAACTCTGACGAGCTTGAAGTGAACTAGTCACAGTGATCTTCTAGCTGAAACAGGAGCTGGAACAGGAGATGGAGTTGTCTACATGTGAATCCAGGTGACAGTTGGGTTATTTCAGGTAAGAGCTGGGAGCATGGAAGAGGAACTGTGGAGTTTGGAAATCAGCCTCGAATCAAGATGAAAGGACTTTTACTTGGGTACTTAGTGCTGATTGACAAGATTAATACCGTGTGACCTAGGGTTGGGAGATCTTTGTACTTTGTACCCCATAAGGATGGTTGCTCCTTAAGGATGATTATATTGATTGATTGAGATTGTGACTTACTGAATGATATCTTTTGTTTAAGACAATGTGGCCACTTTAGTAATAAGTTGTTGTGTTATATTGTTGTGAATGTTGTACTTTGGTTTCTGTGAATATTTTGCTTTAGTTTATTGCTGAATAAATACAGAGTTCACTATATTCTGTGACCACAACCATAAAGTTTTTCACAGCAGCAGTCATCAGGAGAGCTGCTTGTGCCTTGAGAGTGCCCTTGTGTCACTTCTGACCACTATGTAAGCATGGAGTTCTCCATAAAATTGTCATTTTTTGGCAAGCATATATTTGGCATTCCAACAACGTGGCCAGCCCACTCTCTGCAGTAGTTTGAATGTTTGGCAGTTTAGTTTGAGAAAGGTCCTTGGTGTCTGGTATCTTATCCTGCCAGGTGGATCATTAGAATCTTCCCAAGATATTTCAAAAGGGAGTTATTATTTTCCTGGCATGGTGCTGGTATACTGTCTACTTTTCACAGGCATACAACAACGAGGTCAGCAGAACAGCTCTGTAGACCTTCAGTTTGATAGTCAGTCTAATACTTTTTTTCTCTCATACTGTCCTTCAGAGCCTCCCAAACACTGAGCTATAAAATAGCTATTAAATAGGAAGTGGATGAAATACTATTTGACATTTGTAGTTTTTAAATGTATTCTTTTTTACTTTTGATTTATTTTACTTTAAACTTAAACATCAGTTAAAAGTATTCCCATATGAATAACAGAAGACAAAAAGAGGATTCTAGATGAGACTGTCAATTTCCACTTCATACCTCTTCCTTTAAAAAAAAATCATAGGGGTGGCTAGGTGGCACAGTGAATAGAGCACCAGCCCTGGAGTCAGAAGGACCTGAGTTCAAATCTGACCTCAGACACTTGACACACTTACTAGCCATGTGACCTTGGGCAAGTCACTTAACCCCAATTGCCCTGCCTTCCACCCTCCAAAAAGCAAAAAAAAAATCATAAATTCTACATGTTACTTTCAAAACTATTCTTTCTTCTTAACTTTCTTATGTTCTCTTCTGTCCATTTAAAATGTTTTCATGGCTATCTCTTCTCTGACATCCCTATTGCCATCACTATAATTTCCCCTTGATATTTCTTCTCCATCAATTAAAACTGGGAAAAAGAATGTTGTTTAAATAAGCATAGTAAATCTAAACAAATTCCTGAATTGACTATGTCCAAAACATATATGTATCTCTGTATCCATCTTGTGTCTATTACCTCTCAGTCAGGATGTAGATAATATGCTTGGTCATAGGTCCTCTAGAGACATAGATAATAGTCATTTTATTCATCAGAGTTCATAAGTCTTTTGAAGTTGTTCTCCATATCGCTCCTTTTCTTGTTCAAAATGTTCACCTAGTTCTGCTCACTTCACTCCATTACTTCAAATAAGTAAAAATTCTCAGAAATAATATCTTCTTTCTTTTCTTATGGAATAATACTACTCAATTATATTCATACACAATAATTTGTTCAGCAATTCCACAGTTATCTCAGAGGCAATTTAAGGCAACATTTCAATTCTAGTTCTTTACTTTCTTTTTTCCCTTTTAATCCCCACCTCACTGTAACAGCAAGCACCCAATCATATGCACGATGGCTGCTAACACAGATTCTTTGATCTCCTTTTCTTTTCCAGAATTTATTTATTTATTTTTAGTTTTCAACATCCATTTCCACAAGATTTTGAGTTCCAAATTTTCTCCCCATCTTTCCCCTACCCCAAGATGGCAAAAATACTGATTACTCCTTTCCCCAGTCTGCCTTCTCATATATCCTCCCCATCTGTCCCCTTCCTCCCTTCCACCTTACTTTCTTGTAGGGCAAGATGGATTTCTATACCCCCTTGCCTGTATATCTTATTTCCTGGTTGCATGTAACAACAATTTTTAACATTTCTTTTGAAAACTTAGAGTTCCAGATTCTCTCCCTTCTTTCCTCCTCACCCAACCCCACTGGGAAGACAAGTAGTTCAATATAGGTTATACATGTGTAGTTATGCAAAGCATTTCC
The DNA here is from genome assembly GCF_028583685.1 of Petaurus breviceps papuanus. NCBI lineage: Eukaryota > Metazoa > Chordata > Mammalia > Diprotodontia > Petauridae > Petaurus > Petaurus breviceps. Next base: position 61,117,691 of record NW_027186304.1, read on the forward strand.
TTAGTAGTCATTTTGTGAAAGACTAACTATATTTCCTTCCATCCTCCCATTTATTCTATACCCCTATACTCCTTTGACCTTGTCCCTTTTCAAAAGTGTTTGCTTCTGACTACCCCTTTCCCCAATCTACCCTCCCTTCTATCATACCCCCCTTATCCCCTTCTCCCCTACTTTCCTGTAGGGTAAGATACACAATTGACTATGTATGTTATTCCCTCCTTAAGCCAAATCCAATGAGAGTAAGATTAACTCATTCTTTTTCACTTCCCTGCTCTTCCCCTCCACTGTAATAGTTTTCTCTTGCCTCTTTTATGTGAGATAATTTACCCTATTCTATCTCTCCCTTTCTCTTTTTTCCCCAATATATTCCTCTCTCACCTCTTAATTTTATATTTTAGATATCATTCCTTCATATTCAACTCACCCTGTGCCCTCTGTCTACGAATATATGTACACACACACACACACACAAACACACACATATATTCCCTTCAACTATCTTCATGCTGAGAAAAGTCTCAGGAGTTACAGATATCATCTTTCCATGTAAGAATGTAAACAGTTCAACTTTAATAAGTTCCTTATGATTTTTCTTTCCTGTTTACCTTTTCATACATTTTTTCTTTCTTGTATTTAAAAGTCAAATTTTCTGTTCAGCTCTGGTCTTTTTATCACTAATGCTTGAAAGTTCTTTATTTTGTTAAATGTCCACACCTTCCCCTGATGTATTATACTCAGTTTTGCTGAGTAAGTGATTCTTGGTTTTAATCCTAGCTCCTTTAAAGTCTGGAATATTCTACTCCAAGCCCTTCAATCCCTTAATGTAGAAGCTGCTAGGTCTTGTGTTATCCTGATTGTGTTTCCACAATATTCAAATCATTTCTTCCTGACTACTTGCAATATTTTCTCCTTGACCTGGGAACTCTGGAATTTGACTATAATATTCCTAGGAGTTTTCTTTTTGGGATCTTTTTCCAGAGGTGACTGGTGAATTCTTTCAATTTCTATTTTACCCTCTGGTTCTAGAGTATCAGGACAATTTTACTTGATAATTTCTTGAAAGATGTTGTCTAGGCTCTTTTTATGATCATGGCTTTCAGGTAGTCCAATAATTTTTAAATTATCTCTCCTGGATCTATTTTCCATGTCAGTGGTTTTTTCAATGAGATATTTCACATTTCCTTCTATTTTTTTCATTCTTTTGGTCTGTTTTATAATATCTTGATTTCTCAAAAAGTCATTAGTTTCTATTTACTCCAATCTAATTTTGAAGGAATTATTTTCTTTGAGCTTCCTTTTCCATTGGCCAAATCTGCTTTTTAAGGTATTTTTCTCTTCATTGGCTTTTTGGACTTCTTTTGCCATTTGAATTAGTCTATTTTTTAATGTTTTATTTTCTTCAGTATTTTGGGGAGTCTCCTTTAACAAGTTCTTGACTAATTTTTCATGATTTTATTTCATCATTCTCATTTCTCTTCCCAATTTTTCCTCTACTTCTCTTACTTGATTTTCAAAATCCTTCTTGAGCTCCTCCATGGCCTGAAAGCAGTTCATATTTTTCTTGGAGTCTTTTGATTCTGGAGTTTTGACTTTGTTGTCTTCTTCTGGTTCTCTGTTTCGATCATCTTTGTCATCAAAAAAAGATTCTATAGTCTGATTTCTCTTCCTCTGTTTGCTTATCTTGCCAGTCAATTACTTGACTTTTGAGCTCTTTGTCACAGTAGAACTCTGCTTCCAGTGTGGAGAGTGCTGTATTCTAAATTTCTGGGGCTTTCAGCAGCTGTTGTCAGAGCTTCTTTTAGGCACCTGCCTCAGAACTGCGAAAAAGACTGCCTCTTCACAGCCACAACAAGCTCTGCTATGCTAGCACTTCTTACCTCAGGACTTCCACCCAAGATTTCGACCCAGATCCAAGCAGGACAATCAGCGAGATTCTAGCAATTGCCCTTTGGTCAGTTGCTGGGTCCCCCCACCATCTGTGGAACTGGAGCTCTGGAAGCAGTGGCAGTAGTAACAGCCCCTGCCACCTCTGCCACCCTGGGGGCAGGGGCTGGACTCCACTCTTGTCTCACCTAGTTCCAACAGTTTCCCCACTGACCTTTTATTTTATTTTTGGTGTTTATGGGTTGAGAAGTCTGGAAACTCCCACAGCTGCCAGTGAGTTGATCCCCTGAGGTCTGTGATAGTAGGTCTGTGCTACTGGTCTGTGCTAGTGCAGCCCATGCAGGACTGTGCTCTACTCCCAGCCAAGTGCAATAGATTCTTCCTGTGGGTTTGCCAGGCTGTCCTCAGCTAGAGATGTATTTCATTCTGTCATTTTGTGGGATCTTTAGCTCTAAAATTTGTTTAGAGTCATTTTTTTTTACAGGTATTTGAGGTAACTGGGGACGAACTCAAGAAAGTTCCTGATTTTACTCCCTTATCTTGGCTTTGCCAGATATGCTTTTCTGAAGGAAAGCAACTCAAAAGGTGTTAACAATCTTACTTTAATCAAACATATATATCATTCACTTAGTTCAGTGGGAAAAGTAAGCACCCTGTACTTCAGAAAATACAAACAGAAATTACAAGCAGACAAAAAATACAGATAGAAAAAATAACACAATTTAATAGACCAACAGACATGTCTGTCTAACCATTATATACATACATAGTTAGTTACTAGAGTGAGAAGCACCAATATCTAGGTTTTCAAAGCTGCGGGGCTCAACAGCCATCCAGAGTCTCATCCAGCCATATCACACAACTCTTACCACAAGTGAACCCCAAAACAAAGCCTCATCTTAGAATTTATATAACCTTGGGGTGGCTAGGTAGTGTAGTGAATAGAGCACTGGCCTTGAAGTCAGGAGGACCTGAGTTCAAATGTGGCCTCTTAACACTTACTACCCATGTGACCTTGGGCAAGTCACTTAACCTCAATTGCCTTGCCCTTCCCCCTCCAAAAAGTAAAAAAAAACAAAAGAATTTATATAGCCTTTTCCATGGTCAGAGGACATCACAACCTGCATGACCCATTGCCTAATTACAAAGTAACAAAAGATGTGGGCCTTCCTAAAAAAACAAGCCTCCTCTAAGCAAGCTTCTCTTGTTGGGCTCCAAGTGAGGCCCATTGAGGGCCAGGGAAGGTCTTCAAATTGTATTACCATTACACTCTTTTACATGAGGAAGTTTATTTTGCTTGCATCTATTCCCAACCCAGTATTGGCCTCCCTCAATTCTCTTCTTTTCCAGGTTGTTTCCCTGTTGAGTCCGATATATTTCTATACTGCAATGTATATTTATATTTCCAAGTTCCTCCTCAGCTTTGGTCTTTCATCAGAAATGCTTGAAAATCATCTATTCCATTAAAGGTCCAGCTTTGTAGGATAAATTATTCTAGTTCTAAATATCCTTTTTGTTTTTGGAATATTATATTCCAAGACCCTTTCTTATTTATAATAGAAGTTACCAGGTCCTTTGTATGATCCTTACTATTGTTCTTTGGTACTTGAACTGATACTTGATGCTTGTAGTATTTGGTTATGATATTCCTGAGACTTTGTCCTCAAAACTACCATTGGGTAGTTTTAATGTATAATTTTGTTAAATACAGCATTTAGGCTTAAAAATATATTTCTTCTTGTCTTTCCACTTATCTTCTAGGTAAATTGTTTTTGACATTTTTATTTCTATTTCTCAATATTTGATTCTCTTTTTAGAACAAAACAGTTATTTTGTGGAGTCAGTTGCTATTTGTACTATTCTGCTTTTCAGGGTGTCCATTACTTGGGTAAGGTTTACTGCCTTCTGTTTTAAGCTATTTATTCTCCTTTCAAATTCCCTAAGGAGCTTTGTTTTTTAAATTTCTTGCATAATTTCTTCTAAGTATTCATATAGTCCATGTAGAAAATGTATTTTTCTCTGTCTCTTTGAATTTTTTATTTTTACCAAATTAATTATGTCTTCTTTTGAAAATCTCTATATTTGAAATAGTAATTGACCCTGGTTGGTGTTTTCCTTGATTTACTTATTTCTGTAAATTTGGCCTTGTTACTGAGTTTGCAATATTTCAATTAGGACTCAAATAAAAAATTCACCTGAGGGGGGGAAAAATAACTAAAAGAAAGAACACTGCTACCTCACATTTTTAACCAGGAAGTATCTGTATTTGTAGTTAACCCTTTTGGGAAGCCAAAATCACCCACTGTATCTGGGCTATTTCCAATCATACTGATCGATATCTTACCACTGGACCCAGATGGCTCTGGAGGAGAAAGTGAGGCTGGTGACTTTGCACAGCCCTCCCTCATTCAAATCAAAGTCAATTGCAAGTCATGTCATCACTTCCCTGATGTCATGGTCTTTGAGAATGAAGGACAAACTGCAACCTGTGAGTAGTCCAAGCTGCCTGAATGAGGACCCAGCTGACCAGCTCCAGTTGGATAGCTCAGTTCCTCCCCTCCTCTCTTCTCTTTTCCTCTCCTCGAATGAAAGCTACCTAGTTAATTTAGAGTTTGCTGGCTACATTTTTCTTTCAAAGACCAAGCCTTAAATGTAATTCACTCTAGATTTCAGGGACTGGACAAAAATAGGTCCTTGCCCAAGCACCACTTAGAAAGGTTTTTTTTTTTTTTTGGTCTTTCCTGACTCAGAGTGAATGTAAATAGTAACTGTTTCTCTTTTGACCAGTTACTCTGAGGGTCTTCCTCTCCCAGTTTGATTTTATTATTATTATTATTAAAGGGGCCATCCCTTGATTCATTTCTTAAAGAGGCCTATTCACTGTAAGTGAGCACTTGAAAAGACCTTAGCTGAAAAGGACCAAAGTCTCCCACTGCATCTTGGGCCATCTCCAGTCATCCTGATCTATATCTGGCTACTGGACCCAGATGACTCTGGAGGAGAAAATGAAGCTGATGACTTTGCACAGTCCTCCCTCCCTCAAATCAAAGTCAATTGCAAGTCATATCATTACCTCCCTGATGTCATGGTCCTCTTAGAAAATGAAGGACAAACCACACAACCATGGTCGTGTTAGGAGTCCTTCAAAATATCATTAGATGACAGTCCTTCCATTGTTCAAATCAAAGTATTTTTCCCCCTTTCCTTTTTGGTTGTTTCTGGACATCTTGCTTATTTGTCCCCCACCTCTTTTTTTTCCTCTTTACTGCCCCATTCATCATCAAAGTCAGGGTCAAATGAAAGGCAACTTCGGTAGTTTGTCTTCAAGTAACATCTGAAACCTCTTGGAACTTAAAGAATATTGAATGAAGGGTTTATCTGCTCACAGGCCTACCACAACTTAGCCCTGTCTCCTCTTGCTCTGAGTCCCTGCCTTTTAGGGAAGCTCAAAAAAAGGACTGTTATACATCTAAATTAACTTTATATCTACTTCTAGAATGTCATGTGGTAATCCTCCATTTTGTTTTTATTTACTTGCTAATTTGAAGTGATTTCCAGTAATAGCACCAAAGCAATCATAAACATGTATTATTTCACTAAAAAATTCATTTTGTTTGTCAGCTCTTTTTCTAATGTGATTGCTTTTATAGCAATTGTCTCCTCATTTTGCTGAATTACTTAGGGGGTATTCTTATTTTAATTGCCCCCAAATAAATATTAATTTTGTATTCTTACCTCCCTCCCTCATTTAAATTTATACCTTTTTAGCTATTATTGAAGGTCAGATTTCCCCCTGAAGTCTAGTATGTGCAGAGTGCTCATTAACCTCAGTGGGATCCATGGCTGAAGCAGGCCTACAATAATGGAGAAATTAAAGCTTCATAATTTGACAAGACAGAAAAGTGGGTAGATGTAAGCAGAATGAAACACAAATGGGAAGCATGCAGAGTAATTCAATTAGTCAGGGGTGGGGGTGGGGATCAAGGGACTTTGAGGGCAACACTAGCTTCCTAACTTCTTGATATAGTTTGAAGTTAGCAGCACAGAATTTTACATGGAGTACTGGACTCAGACTAAGGTTCAAATCAATTAATCTATCAAGGAACAAACATTTATTATATGCCTACTATGTGCCAGGAACTGTTCTAGGTGTTGGGAATAAAAGTACAATAACAAATCGGGTGCTTCCTTAAGGTTTTTATGGAGGGACAATTTACTAGGAGAGTACAACATGTTCACAGATGAGTATACCTATATATCCACTATGCCTGCCTCTGACATTTGTAAATAATTCAATATACATACATATACACATACCACAAACAGTTGTTGTTGATGTTTTCATAGTGATTGGGTCATTTCAATAATGGGAAGGCTTCTTTAGTGGTAACTACCTGCTTCTGTAGACTTGGTCTAGTTTTCTATTCTGCTCTATTTCAATTGAAACTGCTTAGATTTGGAACTACTTTTCTGTAATAAATAAGGATAAAAGAAACTGGACATAAACAAAATAACTACACAACTGGAGAAAGTGTAGGAGACTCAAGAAAGGAGGAGCTGGCATTTGGACTGAGTCATGTAGGGAGTTAGAGGATCTAATAGGTGGAAGAAAGCAAGAAGCATATTCTGGGAATAGGAAATACGTAATCTGTGCAAAGAGAAAGGGGGAGAAGATGTAACATCATATCTGAGTAACAAGTTAATCAGTTTGGCTGAAATGTAAAGTTTGTGAAATGTTATATATGTAAACATCTTGGAAAGAAAGATAGGCCAAAGTCAGACTGTGAAGGGTTAAACAAAGTATTTTTTTTTTGTTTTATCCTAAGGGAAATGGGGACCCACTGAAGTGTCCTGAGAAGAGCAGGTGCATGGTCAGATCTGTTCTTTAGGAATATCAGCTTGCCATCCCTGTGGAGGACAGATTAGAGGAGGGGAGAAATTGGATACAGGAGTCAAATCAGGATGGTGTAGAAATCACACAAGTGAGAAGAGGGAACCCTGAGCTAGAGAGACTGTCGTATGAGTAAGATGAAGGGTGCAAAAGACATTGAGAAGATGGAAGTTACAAGAGTTGATGACTGATTGGATGGGGGTGGGATAAGAATGAGAAGAGTTGGTGATCATGCAGTAGTTGTTAACTCTGATACCTGGAAGAACCATAGTGTTCTCAACAGAAACAGTGAATTCTGGAGCAGTGGTGAGTTTAGGACATGTTGGGTTAGATACTGGATCCCAGGTAAGCTCAAGTAGGCAACTAAAGACACAGGCCTGGATCTCAGGGGAGGGATGAGGGCTGGATCTACAGATTTATCTATCACAGAGATGACAAGAAAGTCTAGATCTGAGACGATCACTGGGAGACATCCCCACATGGAGCCCTAATGTATAAACGTTTTTCCCACAAATCCTAGGGGTACACTTTACCCTATATCACCTCGATCTCTGGGGAGAGTAAGCTCAGATAATGCAGTTTATATGTAACATTTGTCTCACTAAATTCACATCCAAATGAAGCATCATTGCCAGATAGGTAATTGTCTTGGAAGTCACTCCTCATTTCTCAGGAAATCAATGCTAGACTGCAAAATCCATCATGGGCTTAATCCCTTAGACCTCCTGAACCTCAAATTCTTCCCATTTTTTGGAAAGTTACAAGGTATAGTCATCTCCCTCACTTACATAAAAACAGCAACAGCCCATGTAAAGAAGTAAGGCCATGTCAGCCTCAGAGAGAGAGGTCCCAAGGCCTCACTTCTTATAGTATTGTCTTCCTTCTCTCATCAAAACAACAGCAGCCTAAAAAAATCAGTGAAAGAGAGGTCAAAACCAAGAAGCAAGAGAGACTTTCGAATGCATCCTTCCTCCCAGTCCTGTCTATACAACTACAGTCATTACAGAATCTCCTCTTCACTTTATGGTCAACAGAATAGGACTAGTTACAAACTGCCTACAAATGCTCCAAAATCTTTCCAAGGTACTTGTATTGGTCATCATAATCATTTTCCCATAAGCAAGATTACCAACCTCTTCCACATGGGGAATAGTGTGTAGTACTCTGTGTGCAGTTGTAAGAACTGAACTCAGTGACCAGTTCCTCCACTATACTTATGGAAAATGTGTCCATTAGGCAGAGAATTAGGAGCTGGAAATTGTATAAAATTATGAGAACACTGACTTCAGGTTATGGTATAAAGGGGTTAATGTGTACATAAAAATAGACAGCAATTAGAAAATGTTAGATAGTTAAGATCTGGAGAATTTAGTATAAAACATATCACAGTGTAGACCCAGTATGTATGAATCATCCAATTTAATTGCCTCATTAGGTGAGAGGGGAGACGTGGTTGATTTGGCTCCTTTCCTACACTGTTGTTCATTTTAGCACCACTTTTAGAGCATACAACATATTTGCTATATTAGCATATACACACAAATAAAGTATGATAAAAGAAATTTGAATGGAATAACATGGAATTGAAATTTTCTTGGTATTTGTTAGATGAAACTAGGGTCTGAATATTTTTACATCTATTAAATTCTACTCTGACAGCAAATCAACAATTTTCTCAGTTCAATTTTTAAAAAATGAAAAAAAGATTTTCTCCTTTTTATGTTCCACATTGTAATAAAATAGTATTAGAATTGGAGAGCTTGCAAATCAATTGATAAAAGGAGGATGAACATGTTTCTTCCATGACAGAGTACGCTTGTATGATTTTCACAATTACTTAAGAGTTTCTATAGAAATTTATGCCTAGAAAATGGAAGGAGATCAGACCCTTAAAAGCATGCCTCTGGCCGACACTTCATTTAGTAGCAAATAGATACATTAACAATCATTTCACACTCAGGACAATCTCCTCGAATCTCTTCATTATTCTTCTGCAATTAAAAGACATTTTCAATAAGTTTTATTTTTTTAAATTAACTGTAACAAGTACTGTGGCAAGACACAAGATGGGGGTTGATGGTGAAAGAGATAATAGCTTTGGGGGATTTTCAGGAAACCTTTTCTTTGGACTTGATAATATTAAAACCAATTTGAAGTGATGGCTAGCTTCCATTACCAGCATAGTTAACGAGATTCTGCATGTAGGATGGGGATATGAGAATGGGGCAAGTGAGGTGTGAGAAAATAGGACTGTAGGAGATGGGAGCATAGAATCTGAGCATGAAAATTCAGTCAGTTGTAGTTTTAGAAACAGCATTCTGCCTCCTTTGCATTTTGGTCCCTCAATTCATATTTTCCAGATCAATAGTCTCCAAGATGAAGTGCACAAACTGCAGGAGATTTTGAGACCAAATGGATGGCTTTCATGGCAACTTTGTCACAATAACAACCAATCACAGTGAAAGTCACAAATTCATCCTTAACAGCCTCTCAGGGTTGCTCAAAGCCACTGGAGATCAGGGCCTATGTACTCTGTGGGTGGTAGGTGAGGGGATTTTTCCTTTGGCTCCCAATCTAATCTTTTGTGAGCCTGGTTACATTTAAAATTTTTCAGGGTACCTGGTAAATACCTGGGCAAGAGACTGGGAGTAAAGCACCCTCTGTCTCTGCTGCCATTGCTACCACTGGAATGGTTCTAGCACAAGAGCAAAGTTCCCATTGGTTTTTCAGTTGTCAATAATGATGCTATGGACAACATGAAGCCCCACAACTGCCAAAGCCAGAAAGGATGTCCCTCTTTCACTGTTACCACTCTGTCACAAGTTTAGGAACATTACCCTCCCAAATATGACTTTCACATTCCAGGACTTTATTAATTTCTAGGGAATGTACAGATATGAAAACTTGCTAGACTCCCCTTACATAGTAGTTTAAGCCCTGGTACCACTTGCCTTACTTAGTTCATAGCTAGTTTAAGGCTCAAACTTAAAAAAATATGTTGACTCTATGTTCTCAAAGTATTTTACTGGTCAATTTGTGTGGTCAAAAATGTTTGAAGACTACTGCTCTAAAACTTTTTGGACATTCTGGAAGAACAAATGAAAATATATTAATATATTAGGTACTTTATTAAGCCTTTGTAAAAGAATTTGGAAAAGTGACAAAGTCCCTCTCCTTATGGGGTTTATATTCTAAGAAGGGAACATATAAGACAAAGGGAAGTGGCAGACATAAAATGAGTTTTGATCTTCCTGACTTCTGTCACAGATATAGTGAGTTGATCCATTGAAACAGTCAATTGGCAGATTGACAACTGAAGAAATGGTACTACTGATTTGGCTTGCATGAAAGAGAAAGGAGGGGTATACTTTCAGAGGCAAACAGATCAGGTAACCTACAAATACGGATTGATGGGATGTGAAAGCAAAGTGAATCCTTCAAAGGGATTTGCCACCTTGCTTTCCATCCATACAGGTCTTTAAATTCTGGACCTAAGCCCCTGGGCAAGGATTGAATGAACTTAACAAAGGCCAGTAAAAACAGGCTCAAATTTCCTAGTGGCTTGTGAATGTGAGCAAAAAAACCTTAAATTTGAAGACGAGAGGGTAGGAATTTTTTTGTCACATAAGATTTCATAGAGAATAGCAACAGAAACAGAATAGCTGTAGAGAGTAGAAGTTATTCATTGACAAAATCTAAAACCCGGCAGTAAACAAACCAACAAAGTGATGTTCTAAGATGTCAATAGACAGAAAATATGAAAATATGGATAACAAAAAGAATGGAATAGTAATGCTAATACATGCAGGCAAGATTCATTTGCTAGTATCAATCAAGCAATCATTCAATAAACATTTTTAAGTGCCTGCTATGTTCTAGGAGCTGTTCTAAGTGCTGTAATATTGAGGTTTGGTGTCAATGAAGCATGATTGGAATAGAGTAATGGAAGCCATATATACCTTGTTAAAAAAATAATAGAGTAGGTGGTAATGGTGGCAGGGTGAGAGGCAAAGATGTGCTCCTGAAGAGAAATCCAGGCACCTGAAGGGAGAAATGTGGTAGACAGCATATGGTTGAAGATCAATAAAGGGAAGCTTAATGAAAGTCATGGTAGTATAGTGGAGAGAGAGCTTATGAAAACTTAGGTTCCAAACTTGTGATGATGAATAATTTGTAAAACCTCTCTCAGCCTCGGTTTCCTCATCTGAATAATAGGGATAGTAATTTCTGTTGTAACTACCTCAAAAGTTTGTTGTGAGGTTCAAATGTGTTAGTAAACACTATTTGAATTAGTAAATATGTATTTAAAGCTCTTTATAAACTTTCAAATGTTAAGTAAAATTACTATTAGTGGGAAGCAGCTGCACAAGTGTAATGGGATTTTGTTGTTGTTCACTTGTTTCAGCTGTGTCTGATTCTTTGTGATCCCAATTGGGGGTATTCTTGGCAAAGATACTGCAGTGGTTTGTCATTTCCTTCTTCTTCAGCTCATTTTGTAGATGGGGAAACTGAAACCAATAAGGTCAAGGGACTTGCTCAGGGTCACCCAGTAAATGTCTGAGGCTAGATTGGAATTTAGGAAGATGAGTCTTCCTGACTTCAGGTTCAGTACTCTATTCATTGAACACAGAAGATTGGATGAGAAATTCAAGAAACAGATCATCAACTTGGGACAGAGACCTGAAATAGTTTGTTAAATTATCTGGACATTTGCTGGAGTGTTCTCTTTGCCAAAAATAAAGGAAGCTTTATTTTTGATTTGTCATAAGGATAGTCTCACTCTTCAAAAACTGAAGAAAAATGACAAAGATAATGTTTATCTTGAAGCTGATAATAGTCAAAGAAAAACATTTTGCTGAAGTAGGAATGATGGGAACCTTTTTTGGGGAGTGGGGAAATCAAATCCTACCCTATCCTATTCAATCCAACAAGCAATCATTAAATGTGTATTGTGTGCAAAGTACTGTGCTAGATAATAGGGATAGAAAGACAAGATACATTGTAGTCCTTGACCTTAAGTGATTGATTCCCTCTAATAGGGAAGTGACCCTCTGTCTCAGAATTAATGATAATCCAAAAGCTGGGGATAGTCTGACATGAACCTTAGAAATCAGTAAAGCAGATTTCAAATGTTTTAGAGAAATGATAGCTAGGATCTCATGTCTTAAAGTGAGATGGCTAAAGTTTGTCCAAAAGAGATGGGAAAGTCTAAGGAATTAAATTCTAAAGATACAAACAAAAGTGATTGCAATGATGAAGAAAAGGAGAAGTTGGGTAAAGGGTTCAATTTAATAGAAAGAAAACTCATTGACGAAATTAGATTTAAAGTTTATATAAGTAAATTGGGCAGAATCTGTTCTTGGTTTTGTGCTATTTAACATTTTTATATATGACTTGGATAAAGCCACAGATAGCATGCTTATGAAATTTGCTCCTAACAAAACACTGGGAGGAATAGCTCACAAAGAGTATGACAGAGTTAGAATCCAAAATGATCTTGACAGACCAGGGCACTGTGCTGAATCTAATAAAACTGAAATTCAATAGGATAAATATATAGTCTTACAATTGACTTTAAAAAATTAATGTCAGAAATATGCAATGGGAGAAGTACTGTTAGATAACAGCTTTGAAAAATAGCTGGGATTTTAGTAAATTGTAAACTTTACTTTTTATTTTATTTTACTTTCATTTTTTTTTGCAAGGCAATTGGGGCTAAGTGACTTGCCCAAGGTCACACAGCTAGTTTTTGTGTTAAGTGTCTGAGGCCAGATTTGAACTCAGGTTTTCCTGACTCCAGGGCTGGTGCTCTACTCACTGCATCACCTAGCCACCCTGAATTGTAAACTTTACTTTTTATTTTATTTTACTTTCATTTTTTGCAAGGCCATTGGGGCTAAGTGACTTGCCCAAGGTCACACAGCTAGTTTTTGTGTTAAGTGTCTGAGGCCAGATTTGAACTCAGGTTTTCCTGACTCCAGGGCCGGTGCTTTACTCACTGTATCACCTAGCCACCCTGAATTGTAAACTTTACAAGACTGAAGAGTTCTAATGTAAAAGACTAGGAAGATGATAGTGTAACAAATGGCTTCATCATCAATTCTTTTTTTTTTTTAAGCAATCAGGGTTAAGTAACTTGCTCAAGGTTACATAGCCAGTTATTTCTGGGTGTGGGGCTGAGTGTCTGAGCCCGGGATTCGATCTCCAGGTCGTCCCAACACTGGAGCCGCCCCTAGGCAATTGGGGTTAAGTAACTTGCTCAAGGTTACACGGCCAGGTGTTTCTGGGTGGGTGCTAAGTGTCTGAGCCTGGGATTCGATCTCCAGGTCTTCTCAACACTGGAGCCAGTGCTCCCACTCGCTGTGCTACCTGGCCGCCCCCATCATCAATTCTGAATGGCGCATTTAGGAAGAAAATTGATAATCTAAAGAGGGCTCAGAGGAGGGCACTCAGGATAGTCTACAAATTGTTGTCCTGTGGAAGAAACAGGGAATGCTTAGTCTGGGGATGAGGATTAATGGGAGACACGACCACTGTCTTCAAGTATTTGAAGGGTTATCAAGTTGAAGAAGTCCTCTAGGTGGCACATTAGGTAGAATTTTGGGCCTGGGGTCAGTAAGACCTGAGTTCAAATCTAGTCTCAGATACTTATTAGTTGTGTGACCCTGGACAAGTCCCTTAAATCTGTTTGCCTCATTTTTTTTATCTGTAAAATGAGCTGGAGAAGGAAATGGCAAACCACTCTAGTATCTTTGCCAAGAAAATCTCCAGTGGCGTCATGAAGAGATGGACATGACTGAAATGACTCAACATCAATAGCAACATGTAGAGAAGAGATTGGATTTATACTGCTTGGTTCCAAAGGGAACAATAGGTGGAAGTTGCAGAGGTGAATTTAGATTTAATGAAAGAGGAAAAATCTTACTAACCATGTTAATTTCCTTATCTAAAAGTGATGTAGGTTGCTTTGAAAGGAAATCATTTCCCCTTCAAGATCTTAAGCAAAAGCTCTTCTGTTCTGTAGAGAGGATCATTTTCAGGTATAGGTTAGACTAGAGGTCCTTTGAAATGCTGTGTTAAAAACTAGTGTGATATGTATAGCAGCAAGAACCCCAGCATCCCCAGGGTGACTGCCAACGCAGGTTCTTAGATCTGTTTTTCTAAAGGAAAGCAACTCATAATGGGTTAACAATCTTACTTTAATAAATCAAACATATCATTTACCTGGTTCAGGGAAAAATGTCAGCGCACCAAACTTCAGAGTATACAGATAGAAGTTACAAGAAGACAGAGAAACATTTCAGCAGACAGGCCTCCAACTGTCTGACTATTATATCCATACCTAGTCACAGTTAACAGAGAGGGAAGCATCAACATCTGGGCTTTCAAATCCAGGGGGACTCTCAACATCTGCCCAGAGTCTTGTTTGGTCAAATCATACAACGTTTCTCAAAGTGAACCCCAAAGCAAAGTCTCACATCAGGGATTATATAGCCTTCTCCTGGCTCAGAGAATGTAACAACCCTCTTGACCCACTGCCCAATCATAAAGTATCTCCTGAAAAACAAGCCTCCCACCACAGGCTCCAGGTGCACTTAACCTAGGGGCAGGGAAGATCTTAAAAATTTATATTCCTATAACAATATGGCAACCCAAAGGTCAGTACTCTCCTGGACTACATTAAGAAAGCCCTCTTATCCAGATAAGGGAGGCTGTAGAATTCTGACCTGATCAGAAGACATCTGATATATTGTGTTCAGTTCTTAGATATCTGTCATTCTGCTTAGTGACAGAGGGTAAGAGTACAAAGAAAAATGGATGGAAACTGGAGAGAAACAGATTCAGTTTTGATGTATGACAAAGAAAAGTGGAATAGGCTGAAGCTGTATATAGTAAGTTCCCCAACGTGGGAGGTCTTCTAGCAGAAGCCAGAGGCCCACTTCTTGAAGATTTTGTAAAGGTAATTCTTCCTCAGATGCATGCTGAACTAGATGACCTTTGAACTTTCAATTTTGGGGTTCTGTGATTCTGTGTATGGTCTCCAAATGGCTGTGCTTTACATTCTACTGCGCCAACATCTTCAAAATGTCTCTCTTAGCTAACAAGATGCCACTTTCAAATGACTTTATATAGCTAAGAAAAAAGTCACATGAAAGTCATGGCAATGTTTTTGAACTAAGCATCAAGGCTGGCTTTTCAACATATAAACTACAAATGATAGGCTTACAGGTACAATCCATTTTTCAGCACTAAGCAGAGTGATTTATACATAAATGAGGAGTTATTCCATGTCGGTTGAATTGAGTTAGTGTCTTTCCCGCATAACCAGTTTTGAGATTCTGTGGTTTAAAGAAATCCTGTAGCATGCTTCTCCCTCCTGACTATGATTTTAAGATGGGATAGAAAAGATAAGGCAACTCAAAAGATTTCAATCTCACTTGGGGTTAATCTTGAAAGGAGAATATGATGGACATATCAAGTTTTCCTGCCCTTCTCAGTAGGTTTTAATGAGAGTGTTGAAAATAATTAAAGATACTGAAGATAAGAGAAGGTGGAAAAGATAAGATACGCTCCTCTGTTTCCTTCTGCTATAATAAGAAATCAACAATACCATAGAAAAAGAATATTGGGTTTATGCACTCCATGTTGTACTCATATTTTCTCATTATTAAACCTTTCATCATGACATCACCTTTGGAGAGAAGAGAAATAAAATACATCAATGAATGTTCTCTCTACTTTCAGGGAAAGATTGTTTTCATGATATATTTTAATCAGTGCACAATACAATGTTATAGGGAACAAGTATATAGATGAGAGTAGATTAAGAACTAAAGTCCATTAGAAGCCCACACATTTAAATCAGGAGTTCTATCACCATGAATAAGAATGTACATTAATCTATTTCTTTTTCAACATACTAATACTTTCTTTGTGCGATATCCTTTCCATTTGTGTTCCACTCCTAACCATCCTAAAAATTCCTATCTGATTAAAAAAATAATATTTCACAAGATCTGTGATTTTATAAATATGGATACTTGTTCCATCAATGGAGATTGCAACTCCTCCCATCCATCTACTCTCTTACTATGTAAATTCTTGTCCAGATACACCTATAGGTCCTCAACAGATGTTCTACTCATCATGCTGGGCATCTTTCTCTATATCTTTTATATCTCATGGTGACCAGTGCAACACACAGGTCTCTCAGCTACTATCCTTCTTTCTTGATTAGTGTACCTTGGTTTCTGATCACAATTTTCCTTGACATCATTTATAGTTCTGCACCATCTTGTGCATGGGTCACCACTGAAATACTCTCTGGCCTACTTGTGCATTGACTGTGATTTTTTCATCACTTTATCAGTTACCTACAACTCCAATTGTGTGGAGATTATGGTGTTCCAAGATTCATACTTTGATAGCACTGCTGGAGTGGGTTGTTGAGATTAGTATTAAAGAATGAATTTTTCACTAACATGATCCTAGGTTAGGATCATTAAAAGCTCTACAATTTCCTAAATGTAACTCAGTCTACTTTCTTCCTTTTATTCAATTCTGATTTCAACTCATTGTTCATCTGTAATGCTTATGTGAACCAATATAATATCAATAGACTGGCTATCCAATGGTATGTCATGGTCTTCACGATGGACACTTTCTACTCATCTGATTTTTCGTGTAAGGATCACTATACTAATTTCTTTTGAGTAAACATTGATCTCATGGAAGAGGCCCTCTCCTCAGTTTTGTTGGAGATCAGATATCATAGGACTGAGGATATAGTTGGAGACATTCTATTGTATATCCTTTCATACCCAGGCATGCTCTGACCATTAATATCATTCATATCTAGAACTCTGGGTTCATATCTGCTTTCCAGACATAACCTTAAACCCTGTGAAAACTAAAGTGGCATATATATGTATACCATATATACATACATATATACTTATTCATACACATAAATTTAATTACATATATACATACATGCATACATGTAATACATACATGCATGCATGCATGCATACACATACAGTCTGTAGGGCTGCTATAAAAAGCTATTGATACAAGGATGACATCTGTACACAATGGCCTGGAAAAAATGGCTTTGTTTGTTTATTGTTTCCCCTTATTTAACCTTGGGGATCCTCAAGTAAGTGTCTAGGGAAACTGATTACACAGCTTTTTGAAAACCATGTATCTTAACAATCTATTTTATTTAATAATTCCTTGAGAAAGGAAGGAGAATGACTTGGATCTTGGTGGAATGATCAGGGGTTATTTATCCTTAAGAAGCAAAGATTTAGGGTATGTTAAAGTATTTGAAGGGGGATTCCATGGAATAGGAATTAGACTTTTACTTCTTGGCTCTGAAGGAGAAAACTAGGAGGGTGAACGAAAGTTGAGAAGAAGCGAATTTGTGTTTGGTGTAAAAGAAAACAGTAAAGGGATCTTTTTGATAGTGAAATGGACTGAGATAGTGGATTTCCCTTTAAAGGAAGGTTTCTGTTAAAGGCTAGATGGTCACTTATTTGGTAGCTGTAAAGGGAGAATTTCTTTTTCAAGTTTAGAGTAGATGATTTTGGAATTTCCTTTTGATATTGAAATTCTGTGATTTTTAAAAATTTAGTCAAATTGTGCAATCTCTGGTAGTCTCTTTTTTAATTCTTCCTTTGAGCTTCCTCTTAAGACCTATAAATGAATAAATAGGCAATGATTTACACATTTAAATCACTCTTCCACCCCCCCACACCCCGTAATGCTAATGACTCAGACATTCCCTCTTCTGTCAATAAATAAACCAGAATGGTAAATAGGAACTTACAGCAATCACATCAAAAACTTCATTTGTGACCCAAATGCTTTGTCCTTGTATTTATGAGTTCTGTGATATTAGGAATATCATGATTTTATAATAATATAACATGGTTTTTATTAAGAATTGCTTGTTTCAAATGTTTGCTGACTAGATACGAGCTTGGACCAGAAATTTTGGTCCTCTCATTAAGTAAGTACTCCTGCAACTTTGGGTCAATTCCTCAGCTTTCTATTTTCTCATTTCCCAAATAAAGGAGTTAGACTAAAATGTGCTCAAAGACCCTCCCAGTTCTTTGCATCTCCCTCACTACAAAAATGCTGAAAGACCCAGTCCCTATGCTTCTATTCTCTTTGTCTCTCCCCCCCCCCCCGCCCCCGTCCTGCCGAGCTTTAGAACCTACAGACTGTGGACCAACTTCTTAATTTAGGCTTATTTGTAAAGTGACACCTTAGTGTATTACATTCTAGGATTCAGTCAAATCTTCAGGATCCAAATTTGAGAACAATAATCTAATAAAAAATTCTATGCATATCTAAGTTTTCTGTAAAGGCTAATGGGTATGGATTTTTTAAAAAAGGTAATAGGAAAAAAAATAGCCTACATAGTTTTGAAAAATAGGCTATGATTATTGATTAATTTTGAAATGAATTACTAAGTTATTTTAATTTGTTTCCCTCTATAATAAAAGAATAATAGCATTTTTCCTGATTTCATTCTTTTCTCTACAGATTCTTTTCAGTCATGGTCCCTGAAGTTTACTGAGTACATAGCATTTAAAAAAATTATCATTGGTTTGGAATATAATATATCCACTTTAATAGAATAAATCACAGAGGATCAAAATTAGATTCTTAAAGGACATCAGAGGTCACCTAGTCCAACCCCCTCATTTTACAGATGAGAAAACTGGCACCCAAGTGTAGGAAGATTTTGCCTTGGTATACATTTTTTCTTTTGTGGAAGCTGATGAATCACCCTTATCTTTTCCCAATATGATTATTATTAGTCTATAGCACAGACTAGATTAGCATTGAGCCATAATTTCTTAATTTACACATAAGCTTTTAGGTCAGAGTTAGAGAAATAACAATTTCAGAAGGACTGAACTGTTTCTGGAGTCTCTGGGGACCGTACCAATTGGCTTTTGCCCTGGCGACTGTGCATTTGTAGGTAGAGAAGATTTGAACAGCAAACTTAGTTAAATCTTTCCCATAAATTTGAATCTTTCTTGTGTCATGTTACATCAAAACTCCTAAAAGTTCCATTTTAGTTCCACTGAAAGCTCCATTCAGTGCAAAAATGGAACTTACCAATATGCTTGGTACAGGTAATACAACTGTTTCCTTAATTAGTATGTTAGGGAACTTAGAAAATACCTGCAGTCCGTGTATCTAGGATACTATCCTAGGAAATCAAAAGCACTATCTAATCTTGTCTATTCTTCTCCCTTACATAGATTCAATGAAACAATTATTAACTAGACTTCATCCTGAGATGAAGGAGATGTTGCCAACATAGTTACAAAACATTTAACCTAATAATGATTGGTTATTATATAATGGTTCACATTTATAGTGTTTTAAGGTTAGCAAAGTGTTTTACATGCATTACATTATTATGCAGCACTCAGGATGACTGTGATAAATGTAGAGTTACAAAGAGTTAAAGGCACTTTAGAGGCCATCTATTCTCATCTAGAGGCCAGTCTCCTCAGTTTATAGAAGAGCAATTGAAGCCCAGAGAGAATAAATTGGACAATAAGTAGCAGAGCAAGAATTCAAACCAAAGGGAAAGGAACAAGCATTTATTAAATAACTATTGTGTTCCAGGCATCATTCTAAGCACTTTACAAATATTACTTCATACCAAGGTCTTCCAACTTGAAATCCAGTGTTTTGGGGGTATCCTCCCCCCCGCTTGTCTTCAAGGAATGGAACAGTCCTATATAAGTTGGGACTGAAGTTTAGAATGAGCTAAAGCTAATGATCAATAATAATTTTAAATGGATGCTTTTATCAGCAATGTTGAGTCAAACATATATAAAAAAGGGTAGGGATATACTGTTCAAGATGGATAGAATAACAATAATGGATGATGGAGAAAAGATAGAAAAAAAACACTCAACTTTTTTTTTTTTCTGACAGAGCTAGCTTCAGACCACAGCGGAGAAAACAAAACTGACTAACAGGATGGAATAACCTGAAATCCAATAAAATAAGGGAATGACAACCAATTAATCAATGAGCATTTATTCACTTCTACTATGTTCCAGGCATTTTGCTAGATACTAGGTATATAAGCACAAAGAATGAAACAATCTCTATTCGTAGGGAACTTACAGTCTAATAGGAGAAAAGTCAAACAAAATAAACACATATGGCACATAGTGAGAAAGAGAGAAGGCTAGATTGTCTGGATTACAGAATTTGAAATGTGGAATAAGTTCCAAAGAACCTGGAATGCTAGGTTGGGCCAGGCTGTGCAGGGCTCTCTAAGTTAGATAGACAAAGTTAAACTTTGTTCTAAAGGCAATAGGAAGCCATGAGATTTGATTTGAAGAAGGTAGTCCCATACTCATATTTACCTTAAGGAAAATTACATTGGCTGCAGTATGTAGAACAAAATGAAGTGGTAAGAGATTTGAAGCAGGAAGAACACTTCAGGGTCTATTGCAACAGTTGAGGTAAGAGGCAATGGGGGCCTGAACCAAGGTAGTACTGGTGAGAGTAGGGAGAAAAGGTTAGATGTTAGAGATATGAAGGTAGAAACTTTCACATATGGGGTGGGGGAGCATGAGAAGACTAGAGTAACACTGAGTTTACAAAAAAATGCAACCTATTTAGCCTGAAGAAGAGACATATTAAGGGCACATTATATCTATCTTTATGTATTTGATAGTCTATTGTGTAGGAGAGGAATTACACTTATTTTGCTTGGCACAACTAGTAGCAATGGATGAAAGTAGCAGAAAATAAGTTCTGTTATATAGATGTATGATTATTATATTACACTCCATTATTTTATTTTATGTTGTAATATATTGTGTTATATTTATTTTTGTTATTTTATACATATATGTATGTGTGTCTCTTTAGCTACATATATATGTATATATATATATATATATTTATATTCACTTTCCTAACAATAACAGCTGCCAAAAGTGGTATGGTACACTTTGAAAGATAATGAGTTCTCCATCACTTGGTGTCTGTAAGCAGAGGATAAATGGTTGTTTATAAGAATATTGTGGAGAGGAACTCTGTTCAGATAAATGTTCAAATAAATGACCTGTGATTTTCCTTCTGACTCATGATATTATGACCGTACATTTTTTATCTGATAGCTATAATTTTATATAGATAGATATGTGTGTATATTGAGTTGACCATTAAAGATTACACACACATATGTGTATATATACATATATATGTATATATGTGT
Source organism: Petaurus breviceps papuanus (assembly GCF_028583685.1). Classification (NCBI taxonomy): domain Eukaryota; kingdom Metazoa; phylum Chordata; class Mammalia; order Diprotodontia; family Petauridae; genus Petaurus; species Petaurus breviceps. Next base: position 61,138,735 of record NW_027186304.1, read on the forward strand.
ATATACACACACATATATACATATATATATATATATATATATAACTGACCATTAAGATTGATTTGGAATTACATTGTTAGAAAGGAGAAAGCAGAGCATTCTGGGTTGGATGTCAAGTCAACAAACATTTATCAAGGACTTAGTATATGCAAGGATATACAAAGAAAGACAATAATAAAACAAAACAAAAATGATCCTTGCTCTCAAGGAGCTCATAGCTCACAGCTCTCAAGGAGCTCACAGCTCACAGAGGAACCAACACACAAACAACTATGTACAAACAAGGTACAAGAAATTGGAGTTCAGCTTAGAGAGAATGAACTACCATTCAGGGGAATCAGAATAGGCTTACTGCGCAAGATGAAATTTTAGTTGGGATCTGAAGAAAGTTGGGGAAAACCAAGAGATGGAGATGAAGAGGTAGGGTATTCCAAGAATGGGGAATAGCCAGTGAAAATGCCCTGAGTAGGGAGATGAGTGTCTTCTATGAAGAATAGCAAGGAGGCTACTTAAAATTGCAGAGTACATGGTGGGGGAGGAGGGATAACATGTAAGAAGCCTGGAAATGGAGGAAAGGTTTAGATTATGACAGGTTTTAAAATCTAAGCAGAAGATTTTAGTTTTTATCCTGAGAGTAATATGGAGCCAATGGAGGTCATTGAGTTGGGGGGAAGGGGTAATGACATGGTCAGACCTATGCTTTATGAAGATCCTTTTAATAACTTAGTAGAAAGCAGATTAGAGTGGGGGGAGACTTGAAGCAGGGAGACCAACCAATGGGCTATTGTATTACGCCAGGTGTGAAATGATGAGAGCCTGCACCAGGGTGGTAGCAGTGTCAGAGGAGATGAGTAGTATGAGTGAAATGTTTATAAGGTATAATCGATCGTACTAGGTAACAGTTTGTCATGAACAAAGACATGTAGACAAGAAAGCGTAAACCATTTTCAGCAGAATGTGTGTAGGCCAGTTAGATTAGAATGCAAGGGTTTATATCAAGGGAGGTATAGAGAATAACAAGTCTTGGAAGGATAGCTGGGTTCAGATTATGCAGGGACTTAAATATCAACATAAGGCAAACAATATGGGACTTTATCCTCTAGAAAACTGATTTCTACAAGTTTTTTTTTTAATAGACTAGTAATATGATGAAAGCATTGTTTCAGGAAGATTTTGTTATGGTATTCAGGAAAACTGGAGGGGAAGAAGACTAGAGGTTATTAGGATGATATTGCAAATTGTTTAAGTTTGAAATTATGATAAAATGGTGGCAGTGAGAATGACAGGGAAAATGAATACAAGAGATATTATAAGGGAAGTATAAATAATTGTTATGGCAAGTGAGAGAGAAGGGACAAATATTAATTCGATAGATATTAATCACTTGCTGTAACTACAGTATGTATCGAGCACCTACTATGTATCAAAATCACCGAGCACCTACTATGCGTTAGGCTCTATGCTAAGCACTTTACAAATATTACATACTTTATGCTCGCAACAATCCTGTAATATAGATATTAGATTTGGCATTTTACATTTGAGGAAACGATGGCAGATAAAGATTGTGACTTGTCTAGATTCACACAGCTATTAAGTATTCGCAGTACATTTAAACTCATGTTTTCCTGACTTCAGGCCTAGCTCTCTAGCCACTATGTCACCTAGAGGAATGTTCTGCTTCTAGAGAAGCACATTATTAGGAGAAGGGAGCTACAAAGCTTAGTCAAGACATAGTCAAACACTATGCTTTGAAGGTAGTCAGTTGATTAGCTTGGATGGAGCATTAAACATATGGCAGAAAGAAATGAGAGACAAGGGTAGAGTGCAGAAATAAGAAATGAGGCAGGAGACAAAGAAATAATAAATGAGACTGGAAAGGCAGTCTGGTGACAAATTCTGGAGGTCTTTGAATTCTAGGAAGAGTATTAGTTTTACTAAAAAGGCAAAAGAGGCAGGTGCTCAATACATGCTAATTCGCTTCCCCCTCTACTTACATTGATGATTTTCAAAGCAGGTAGAGGACATAATCAGACATATGTGTTAACAAGAGTATTCTTGCACTATTATAAAGTACAGATTGGAGGGGAAAGAGTATAGAAACAGGAGGACCTGACAGGGAACTACTTCAAGGGTCCGGGATAATGGTAATGAAAAACTGGACTAGAGTGGCAGTAATGGAATGGAAAGGAAGGGAAGGAAGGAGGTGAAAGATGTTGTAGAAGTGGCATCAATAAAACTTGGTAACTAATTAGGTATAAGAGGTGAAAGAGGGAAGAAACAAAGATAACTGTAAGGTTATGAATATGGCAGTTGAGGTGAGTATTAATGCTACTAGGAAAAAATTATGAAGCTCAGATCAGGTCTTACATTCTTCAGGAAGCCTCTTTTGAGATCATTATCTGAAACTTTCTCTCTTCTTGAATTTTCCCAATGCACTTTGTGTAGATCTCTGTCCTTGCCACAACCTACCTTCCATTATACTTATCTGTATACATATTATACTATCCCCAACAAGACAGAAAACTCTGTGGTATGATAGAAAGATTTCTCGACTTGGAGTTGAGACTGAGTGCAAATGCTAACTTAGAAATACCTTAACTATGTCATCGTAGTTACAACATATGTGAACCCCAGTGTTCTCATCTGTAAAATGATGATATTAGCACCTACCTCACAAGGTTGTGGTGAGAATCAAAGGAAATTTCCTCATCTGCCTTTCCAGGCTTATTAAACACACCTCTTCACAGCTCTATGTTTAAGCCAAATTAAGCTTCTCGTTATTTTTCATACAATTTATTTCCTGCCTCCCCTATTCATTCCATGACTGACATGCGCCTCCCCTCTCCTCTATGTCTTAGAATCCCTGGATGCTTTCAAAACACAGTTCAAGTGCCACATCCTATTTGATGCCTTTTCTGGTACCCCACTCCCCAGCTTTTAGGGTCTCCCTCAAATTTCTTGGTGTTTATTGTGTCTATGTTTTATATTTATCTTTATATTGTTTCCCCTAATAGAATAAAAATTCCTTGAGGGGAAAGTGTATCTCATGTTTGTCTTCATATCACCAGTCTAGCACAGTTCTTGTCATATAATAGGTGCTTAATAAATGCTTGTTGAGTAAATGTATATGTATACATATGTGTGCTTATCTATGTATACCTATATGTGCTTTGAAAGTCTCTATTAAAGCACCATATACATGTTAGTGTTAGGGTAAGTTCTTTAAAGTCAGGAACTATATCTTTTTTTTTTTGTTTTGTATTCCCAGTATCTAACACAGAACCTTGCATGCAGTAGGCATTTAATACATGTTTGCAATGTATTTAGTGGGAAGTTAGGTAGTGCAATGAACAGAGAGTTGAACCTGGAGTCAGGAGGACCTGAGTTTAAATCCCGCCTCAGATACTTAATAGCTGTGTGATCTAGGGCAAATAACTTAACTTCTGTTTGCCTCAGTTTATTCAACTGCAAAATGGGAGAAGGAAATTGTTCCAGTACTTTTGCCAAGAAGACCCAATAAAAAGAGGGTCATCAAGAGTCAGACATGAGTAAATGATTTAACAACAACAAAAACCTATTTAGCACTTAAACTGTTGAGATATTTAATAACCTGTCTACTTACAAACATTTTCCTAATGCTAAATATAGGTTTCATGTTTTGTAATTATATAGAATTGAAATGTAAAATATCAATAGTATTTATAATCACATAAATATTTATGAGGAATGCTCGTCCCTTGTAAATGGTTCATAAATAAGTTGATATAAGTTGACCCCCTTTTTGAATACAAGCTAATGCTGGGAAAAATACTTTCAGTTCTCCGAAATAAATCATATTGAACACAATTTAAATTAGTTGATGTGAAACAAAGGGACCCTTATGTTTCTCATTATCCAAGAAAAGGTGAATTGTATTAGTACTATAAACATAAGCAAGCAAGCCATCCTTCTTACTTCTGTTGTAGAAAAAATAAATCACTAGTAATTCCTGTTTTTATTTAATGCCTCTCTCCAGAGAAACCCCAAGATAGACTTGTCTTATTATGTAATTTAATTTGTATCATCTCTCTGAAATAAGGAAAGAACACTGTTTATGTGCCATCTAAGGCCCAGAAAAATCCAGTGACATTCAAAGGACAAAAACCAAATCAATCATTGAAGTAGGTCTTTTATAGTTATTCATCTCTCTGTGTGTTTACAATGTCTTGTCAAACACCAGAAAATTATTTACATATGTAATTTTCAGTGAAATTAAAATTAATCAGGTTCTAATATAGAATGTAAATTTTCAGACAACCTAAGAAACCAAATAATAAGATATTGTTGGGTAGTATAGATTGAATCAATGGAAAAAATCTACTTTAAAGTACTTTTTTTTTAGGCATACATTGAAACACATTTCACTGTGATTAAAATTCCAGATTGACAGAATAATGAAGTTGAAGAAAACCTGAAAAAATATGATCTAACTGAGCATTTTCCTTTTCAGATGAGGAAAATATGGCCCTGAGTAAGCTAAGCAACTTGGCCTAGATTATACAACTAGAAAAAGGAAAAGGTAGAGCCAGGACTGAAACCCATGATTTTGACTTTGTCACATTTAGTTTTGTCTGCTATACAACATTGTTCTCCATCCCCTCAGCAAATAGAGAAAAGCATGAGATGGTCAGAAAGTGTTTTATTGGGGATGAAAGGAAGGTTTCAAGTTGCAGTATGCTTCTCTGGTGCCACTCTCACACCTAGGTTCTCAGGGCAGTTGGTCCTCCCCTTGAGTGTTCTGAGGCTTAGCCTGAGGGGCTGGGTTTTTAGTACTCAAACCTGCTCTGGATCACTCCCCACTTAGCTTTTAGTAAAAATACTAGGGTGGTATTGTCAGAATAGCTGGTATAAAAATTCTCTCCAAATGAGTGACCCACTCTCCCCTATACATACAAGGTTCCTGGGGAAAGTGGACTCAAAATTCAAGCCCATGGTTAGTAGATAACTTTTATGGCAAATAAGTAATTCATAATTCCTAGTTAGTGGAAATCCTTTTTTCCCTTCATAGAGTCCTCATTCATTTCCCTCTGCTATGCATAGCATCTTTCCAAAGATGCCAGTAATTTTCTTCACTTTCTGTGGCTATCCTGTCAATGTGGCTGTCTTTTTTTGCTGCTCCAAGTTGTGTATATTGTTTGAAACTGGAGGGGAAGAAAATTGGGTATTATTAGGAGGATATTGTAAATTGTCTAGATGTGAGATTAATAAGGTCCTGCAATAAAATGGTGGCAGTAAGAATGAGAAAGAAAGGATGGGTGGAAAAGACATTGTAACAGAAAAATAAATGATTAGAACACAAGTGAGAGGGAGGAGGCAACTATTCATTCAATAGATATTTATTAATCACTTGCTAATATATATAAAGGGAAGAAGTATGTATTAAGCACCTACTATGTGCCAGACATTGTGCTAACTATAACCATTATATATTTAATCTTCACAATAAAATGTTGTAACATGTCTCCAATAATACTGTCAGTGAGAGTGCTATACTCCCTTTGGGTTCACTCTTCTTTCCCCTATTCCCACCATTTGCTGTCCTGTAAAGGCTCTAGAGTGTCCCTCCTCAAGGTTTTCCCAGGCTTGTAGGTCTTCCCTGGGCTGATTGCTTTGGGTTAGAACCAACTGCTTAAATTCTCATTATTTGAAACTCCAAGGGGTGTGATTAGCTTGCTTGGTTACTCAGTCATGTTATTCCCTCCACACCTCATAGAGAGATCATAGAATGTAAACTATCTTGGTCATAGATAGGTAGCACAGTGGATTGCATGTTAAATTTGAGTCAGGAAGAACTGAGTTTGAATGCTGCCTTAAATACTTACTACCTATGTGACCCTGGGCAAGTCACAACCTCTGTCAGTCTCAAGTTTCCTTATCTGTAAAATGGGAATTGTAGAAGCACCTATTAAGTAGAATTTTTGTGAGGTTCAAATGAGATTATATATGCAAAGTGCTTTTCAAAACTTAAAAGGGTTTGTAAATGCTAGGTTTAATCATTATTATGTAGTTATTGTTATTTAAAACTTCATCTTTTGTGACTACCCTTACCTTTAATGTCTTGTCTGGAGTAGGAGTTAAATCCATCCCTGCAAATGTTTTCTGAAAAGTCAATTCTTAGAGTGAATGCTTGTGAGAAATAGGGAGAAAACATTGCAAATTGAATGATTGTAATTTTACCCCTTTGTCTTTGCGGAGTCTATCCCTCATGCCTGGAATAAATTCCTCTTCACCTTGGCCTTTGAAAATTTTACATTCTAGGCTTGTCTCAGGTGCTACCTCTTCCTGACAGCCTTTCCTAAAACTCCTAGGAGTTAATACTTTCTTCCTTCCCAGATAATCTTGTATTTACTTTAATGTTTTCATGTTGAATCCCCCACTAGAATGAAATCTACTTAAGAATAGAGATGGCTTTCCAGTTTTATCTTTGTATCCGTGGCTCTTATCACAGGTATATGAACATATTAGGCATTTAATAGATGTTTGATGAATGAGAAAAATGATAAGTCTGGTGTGAGGAACCTGTGACCCTGAGGCCACATGTGGTCTTCTAGATCCTTAACTGATGCCTTTTGACAAGGATCTAGAAGGTTACATGTGCCTCAAGGCCACAGGTTTCCCACCTCTGGGATAGATAAATGAATGAAAAAGGATGTGGGAACTTCCCAGATCTAAATGCAAACATATATAACAATAAGACATGTTTTGTGACATCTCATCTTTTTTGTGCTGCCCTTTATATGCAAAGCTGAATCCACTGACAATTTATCATTAGTGCATACATTTTGAATTGTAATTCAAAATTCTGGAAGTGATGGATATGTATGTGTTTTGTCATCCATGCCTATGGAGGGGACCAAGGACAAGCATATTTGAAAGGAGTCGAGGGTCTGGGTTGTGGCAGGTATTTAATGAGAATCTGCCCGATAATAAGATCTGTCATGACACTCAAAGGCATTATAAGTTAGTAGAGACATAGAATATTTTACCTGGAAGCGATCTTCCAGATAATCTACCTCAGTCCCATCAATTTTTAGATGCAGGAATGGAGGATCAAAAACATTGTGTGGCTCCTTCAACCTTACACAGATTGTCAGGCAGTAGAGTCAAGATTCAAGAACATGTTTGTTTCCAAATCTAGACCTTCTGAACCCTAAAACTATTTGATATGTTAATAAAAGTTGAAATTACTACTAACAACAATAGTTACTATTTACATTACACCTACAGTATGCCAGGAACTCTCCTAAGTGCTTTATAAATCTCACTTGACCCTCACAACAACCCCAGGAGGTAGGTATTATTGTTATTCCCATTTTACAGTTGAGGAAACTGAGACAAACAGATGTCAAATGACTCATCCAAGGTCACATAGCTAGTAAGGATCTGAATGTGGATATGATCTCAGGTCTTCCTGACTCCAGGCCCAGAGCTTTTCCCACTGTACCATCTACAAGCATCTAGAGCCCATGTCACAGGATCACTGGATTTATAAGGTCAAAGGCCTAAGACATCTTTCAGTCCACAGGTTCTTTACTTATCTTATTCATTTATCATAGAGCCCTTTGATTGTCTGGGGGAAGCCTTTGGATCCCTTCTAATAATAATGTTTTAAAATAAATAAATAAATAATAAATTTTATATAAATATTAGTGAAAACAAAGATATCTTTTTTCCCATCCAAGTTCATAAATAACCTCATCACCTTACAATCTATATATGGATTCTTTGGACATCTATGAACCATCAGGGTAAATCCCTCTGATCTTGTTCAATTCCTTCATTTTTGGATAGGGAACCTGAGGCCCAAATGTAAATTGTTGCTATAATCACCAATTAGTGTTTTGAAAGGACATGTAATTTCATAGATAGAGGGAGTTCCCACTGAAGAATTTCTCTACCAGTGAAGATCAGCAACTCTTATGAATTTATAGACAGAAAGAATTTCAGAGATCTGCGTGTCTAGACACCTTGACATGTATAAGATACAAAGATCCTAGTATCTGTTTGTCAAATAAAATGGGATGGGGCACAGTCACTCTACTAGAATTAGATAAGATTCAGGCCCTTAAGTATTAAAAATATAAGAGTCAGAGGGTAGTCAGTCAGATGGTTCCAGGGTATTCAATGAAAAGAAAAGACAATGTGCTGAGGAAAAGAAACAGGACTTCTCTGACTCCATTGTATCTTACTATTTCCTTCCTGTGATGCTGTGACAGAAGTCTAGGCAAGAACAGGAAGCTACAGGGCCTGTCCAGGTCAAAGCCAAACCTTTCAGAGTACCCTGGTAGCTATTTTCTCCTTAGTGCAGAGCTTCTAGAAAGTACCTTGGACAATGCTATGTAGCTGTCCCATTGACTTATATATTATAATAAGAACTTACCTTTATACAGCATGTTAAGGTTTGCAAAGCCATTTCCTTATAACACTGCCGAGTGATTGACAGATATACTTATTTTACAGATAAAATAAACAAGATGCATAGTTTATAGCAGTATTCAAAACACAGGTTTTCTGACCCCACATACAGCCACTTACCCATCATCCCCTGCTACCTTTTGGCTACACATCCTAGTTTGTGTGACCTATGTCCAGACCTGGCAAATGTTGTCACTAGAGGACATGTAGGTGTGAGGGAATATAATGCAGGAATTCAGTGTTTGTATCAGGACAATCATTCTGACAGAGTTGATCAAACTGGAATCATTCCCCAAAGAGAAGCAATGGGCATCTCATCTCTTAGAATTACTTTAAAATCACAAAGACCAGAATAAAAATGTTCACAAGGAGACAGTTCAATTTGGGGAGGGAGAGGGATGACCTTATTTTTATTCATAGATCTCTTTCACTTCTAAATTCCTTGTTTCAGGTTGTAATTAACTTTACTTATCAGGAGCTGATTTCTGTCAAAAGTACACTCACTGCAAGGGATAATTTCTATTATTCAATCTGCTATTCTTATTTCCTGTTTCACAAAGTTCTTAATTAAACTTACTTAAATTTATCAAGTTTTCACATCCATTTTCACCTAATAATTTGCCTATGTTAGGCAAATCGGCTCCTTCTCTATATAAAAATAGTCCACTCTTTCCTCAGGGAGATAATTAGTATGGTCAAGTGATGGAAAGAAGTTGTACTGGCCACAGTGAGAAAAGAAACAGGTGAAAATCTGAATATGGATTTGAGGTAGCAGTAATTCAGTATCATCTCTCACATGATTGCCATGGAAACAGAAGGACATAATATTCTCATGTTCAGGAACAAAATTGGTCATAATTTGCTATCAACAACTTGTATTTTTTTAAATATAATTGACATTTGTATTCTAGTCACCTTCAAAAAAGAAGTATTAGAATTACAAGGCCGAGGCAAAAACTTGGATATCATATTCTAAAATGATAAATGTTCTCTTTCTGGAGCAAAGCTACATAAATTTGTTCATACATTCCACAATATCTGCTTCTGGGCCACAACATAGTTCATAGAATCAGAATCCCATGTTTTACAATTGGAAGGGATTCCAATTCAGCAGCTATCTAATTTAATTCATACTCTGCATGCCCAGATTCTGACTACAATACACCCTAAATGTGGTTATAGACCATTGCCTTAAGATTTCCAGTGAGAGGAAACCTAGAAGTAGCATCATAAAGAAACTCACATGTTTTCAACTTATACAGATTCTTAATTGCTCATTGTATAATGAACCACCATAGCCACATCATTATATATCTGCAAATGTTTGCTCCTCCAACTTTTAAAGTAGCTGGTTAGATTTCAGACCTGACTTGTAATTTCATTGGTGTGAGAATTCCCTCTGCTAATGTAGATAAGCATTTCATATGCAATTTACAGTTTTAAATTGTGGTGTTGGGCTCAAGTGATTTGCCCAGGGCCACACAATCATCAAGTATCAGAAGTGGGATTTGAATTCAGGTTTTTGTGGCTCTTAGAACAACTCCTTGTCTACTATACTATACTACCTATTGTGTCCATTGTTCTTTGTGTTGTTGTTGATAATATAGTGAGAGAAGAAACTAGTTTCTTTCTTGAGTCAAAACATATATTCCTAGAGGCGACCTATATTAAAAGCCTCCTGGGCCCCAGGGAAGCAGAGAGGACCTTAAGTGTTAACTGATTTGCTATTAATGCTTTTCTGATTTATTATGCTGGGAATCCTTGTCTAAGTCACTAAGTTTCACATCTTTTCTGAGTTGCCTTTTGAAATACACAGTTACCAATCTAGAAAAGTTTTTTTTTGTTTGTTTTGTTACATTACTGACTCAGAACTACAGACTGTGAAGATACCCATTACCCTAGACATAGCACTGTAGACAAGAGAATCATAAAGATTTGATCCATTGTACTCCAGTTCCTAGAAAAAAATTACTGTCTGGCTAGACACTTTTTTATTCTGTAAGCTCTATTGCATCTACCCTAGGAAGCATTTCCAGCTAGCACTATCCTAATGAGTTTTCTCCCCATTCCTCTAAAAGCCACTGTGGATTTTTACCTTGGTTTTAGAAGTGAATTCAATATTTGCAATGCACAAATGTTCATTTTCATTTTTTTTGTATCTGGACATTAAATTATCCATTTGGGGCACACTATCAGACACCCCACTCTATGCTCATCTCTGATTGATCTAGCTTCAGTCTTGATATTGGTTACCTTGGCCTGAACCATAAAGCAAGAGGGAGCATGAGTTGCCATGGCAATCCTTCAAGTCATATAACTTGTTCATGGATAATGAATAGTTGACTATATTAACAAATAGCACTGAATTCCATAGGGATACATTACTTTTAGCTTAGGAGTTTGCAGAATAGCCATCAGCATCATCCTTTAATTTAGTCATTTGCTTTCAGTCAGTCACTTTCTGTGCATTTCCCTTGAGGGCTCTCAGAAAGTAAAATGTGCCAGCAGACAGTCACATCTAAATATGTGGCTTTAGCTATCCATGATAGTTTTGTCCCCTAAAAGTACCAGTAAGTCTCTGGCCTTCTGTGGTGTTAGATATGAAAAATGCAAAATGATTTAAAATTGTAGAAATGAAGGAAAAGACAAAATTGATGGAATCATTTAGGATTGTAAAGAACCTTAGAGTTGCCCTAATTCAACTCAACATTTTTCTTTGTTTTTGTCATTTTCTAAGGCATTTGAAAAAAATCTCTTCTGATATCTTTAATGACAAGATGAGGAAATGTGGGTTGGAAAGATTATCTAAGTATGTGGGTTTGTAACTATATGAATAATTCTGCAGACTGATGCCAATATGGTATCCTTTGAGGCATTCTTTTCATGGAAATATAGAATGCTTATCAACTTTGCAAGTGACAAGTTTGATGAAGACATGTAATATACTGATTACTTAGAGTTCAAAAATTATCTCTGACAGGCCACAATTATGGGCTAGAGACAAATAAGATTAAGTTCAAATTAGTGGATTTATACTTTGGGTTCAAAATGTTAGTTATATAAGTATGGGATAATGTAGACATGGATTAAAACCAAGTGAAAGAAAAAAATAAGGAAGGGTTTTTAATTTCCTATATTTGCTTCATTGCCTCACCTATTTTTCTTCTAGAAAAATTTCCAAATATGCTTATTGTTCATATTTGGATTTTCCCCAAATGTAGGTAAATGGGATCCTCAGCTTTCATACAAACTCTAAAGTTTTCAAATGCTTATCAGAGATAGGACAGTCTTTATTTCAACACACAGAAATTACAAAAGACTCAAAAAAATTCTTTGGAAACTATAGAGAAAACATAGAAAGAAGTCAGCCACCCCTTAGTTTTCCCCAGAAGGAACTGAATTTGGGGTTGTTGGGGGAAATTCTTTGTCCTTCTAGTAAGCCCCTATTTTCCAAAGAATCCTAGAAAATATCCCCAAGATTCATAGTCATGTTTGACTCTTTATGACCCCATTTGGGGTTTTCTTGGCAAAGATACTGGAGTGGTTTGCCATTTCCTTCTCCGGCTCATTTTATAGATGAGGAAACTGAGGCCGTTAGGTGACTTACTCAGGGTCATGCAGATAGTAAGTGTCTGAGGTCAGATTTGAACTTAGGAAATTAAGTCTTCCTTACTTCAGGCCTTGCACTCTATCCACTGTGTTACCTAGCTGCCTCATTTTTAAAATTTATTATCAATGATTAATAATTACTCCTTTGAAATATAACTTGAGATCTGCTGTTGCTATGCCCTCTTCCTTGGATGGGATGATTTTGTGATACCTTGTCATTTTGGTCTCTCTCCTCTGGATGTGATCTAGGTTGTGAATCATCTTAAAATGTAGGACCCAGAACTGAAAAAAAAACAAAACATTTTAATTGAAACAGGGTTGGGGTAGAGTATAGTAACTTCCTTCGTTTCTTACAAAAGCATCCCAAGACCATATTTACTTAATTTATTTATTTCTGTTTTGGCAAACATGTATCACTGTTAACTCATATTTAGCTTGCACCTAACAAAAAAAACCTTAGGTCTCCTCTTCTTTTTTTTACATCAGCTGTTTTCTAGCTATGTATTTTCCATCCTATATTTATGTAATAGTTTTTCCAAAATTAAGTGAAGGGTTTTACATTTATCATTAGTAAGTTTTATCAGATTTGAAGGTAAAGGGAAGGAAAATAAAGGAACAAGCATTTATATAAAGTATCTCATTTGATTAGATTCAGTCTGTTGAGACATTTTTGGAGTCTGATTCTGCAAGGAAACTGTCTCTTCTACTTTTATGTCATTAATTAATTGTATATATTAGATTTTTATTTTTAAATTTTCACTTTAATTATTCATATAACCAAAAAGAACATTTCTATTCACATAGAACAAAAAAAAGAATTCTATATGAAATTATGATTCTCCACTTCACATGGCTTTTTTTTTAAAAGGATGTAATAAAATCCACAGATTCCTTTCAAAACTGTCTTGTTTATCAATGCCTCTTTTCTTTCTTTTTTTTTTCAGAAATTGGGGTTAAGTAACTTGCTCAAGGTTACACGGCCAGTTATTTCTGGGTGTGGTGCTAAGTATCTGAGCCCAGATTCAATCCCAGGTTATCCTGACTCTGGGGCCAGTGCTCTTACTCATTGTGCTACCTGGCCACCCCTCAATGCCTCTTTTCAAACTTCCTTCTGTTCTTTCATTGTAAATGTTAAAAGTGTTACAATGGTCCTCTTTTTTGGAGATCATTATTGCTAAAAATTAACTGAAAATTCAAAAACAAAGCTTATAACAAATAAACAATCAGACAAAATCAATCTATATAATGGCTATGTCTGAAAACGTGTGTCTCTGCCTGGAATCAAAGTCAAATTCACCAACCTAAAGGCTGAAGAATCAAATCTTCTTGTGCTTAAAAAATCAGGTCATTTGTCAGTCACTAGTTCAGTTTTATCTTTATTATTCTATATGATTTTTCAGAAATGACTGTCATTGGATCAGCTGTCCCATCCCCACAAATTATTTCAATATCCTGAAGTTAGGATGAACCTAACTACAAATAACCATTTTTGTTCTATTCTTCCCAATCTGAAGATATATTTTTCTTAGTAGAAAAAAGATATAAAACAAAAGTTGAATAGTTTTACCTTTCTCACTAATATCTGTTATCATTTCCCATACATCCAAGGCAGTCCACTGATGCATTCCTAATCTTTATCTTGCTCCCAATAATCCTAAAAAGCCTTAATAAATAAACAAAAACAATAGTCCTTAGCATTCATCAGCTAGGTGGTGCATGGGATAGAGCACTGAACCAGAAGTCAAGAAAACCTGAGCTGAAATATGGCCTCAGAAACTTTCTAGTTGTGTGACCCTGGGCAAGTCACTTAGCCCTGTTTGCCTCAGTTTCCTCATCTGTAAAATAAGGTGGAAAAGTTAAACCACTCCACTATCTTTGCCAAGAAAACCCCAAGTGGAGTCACAAAGAGTTGGACACAACAGAAATGTTTGAACAACATTTGTTATAGTTCTGTTCTATATTTTAAGGTCATTAATACTATTCTTAGAGGATCTTTGAGCTCCTCTATCACAAAATGACCATGAAGAAGCTGAAGAAAAGACCTGCCAAAAAAAAAACTGCACTTGTAGCTTACACACTGCATCAATTGTGTCTTCTACATGCCCAATGACAAGGCCATTAAGTTCATCAGCTGCAACATCAAATTGCTGCCACCAGGAACATCTTAGGCTATGGTCTTCAATTCCTGTATACTGCTCAGACCACATGTGAATCTACATTACTATGTGAGCCGCACAACCTATACTGATCCAAAATCCATGAAAATTTGATAACAATGAATATCTTTCTCTTAGTTCAATCCTGACTGCTAAAGTATTATCCTCCCATCATATTGAAGCAGCAATGGGGGAAGCTATTCACCAAGGAGTCCACGAAAATGATCTGAAAATTGCTTGACTGAAGAAGGGAATATCTTTAAATGTCTGCTCTGCTTTTGTGAGGAGTAGATCTCTTGAGACATGAAAGATTAGACACTCACACTTCGGACTGGTGGGTGCTGCTCCCAGACCCCCTCCAAAGGACATGTAAAGAGCCATCTGCCCTAAAGGACTATGAAACTCCTTTGACTTTTCCCTCAACTCTCTTTACTTGCTTCTATTTTATGAAAATGCTTTGAAAAATTTTCAGTCTAAAAATTCTAGGGCATATACCAAACTATTCATGACTTTCTTATTCTTATCACTTACATAGACACTTCCTCCAATCATTTGCTCCATATTGGTCAAAATCAGATCCATGACATCTGTTCCACCTCCCCCCATCACAACTTCATCCTTTTCAAGAATGAAACTCTTACCAAGGCAAGTCAAGAATGCATTAGTTGCACTGATTTTTAACAGATCTTTAGATGTCTGGACAATTGGATTCCTTTACTTTTTATTTATCATGCCTCTATACCAGCTTTGTGATATGTTTTTGCAGTTCATCACCCATTTCCTTCACTGCATTAGTGGTCTCTAATAAACCACCATCACAGCAGTTTCTTTGTTTCTCCCTCTTTTGATATTCACTGAAATGTTCTCGGTTATTCGTCTTTATCCCCCACAGAGGTATTTATTCCTAATGCCACTCTACCACCCAGTTGAGTTAATTTGTTCCTTTTAAATATATTATACTTTTTCAGGGACAATGATTCAATCATAGATCAGATTCCTACCAAGTCTCAATGATAAATAAGAAGTTGAATTTATAATCTTGAAGAATCAAGATTCTTTCATTTTTCCTCATTTATTACTCAAGAATTTAAAAGCCATTCTTTAAAGCCTGACTACTCCAAGTATAGATATTTGGTGCTATGAATTTTATTAATGTGCCTCTTCATGGTTATCATCTCTTATGAATTACTGGGCCTCTAATAGCATTCCTATATTTTAGCTATAATTTTGTGTGGTGCATGATATAAGTGCCATAAGTAGATAGTTTTCTTCTTTTACTTTCATCTTCAAGTTATAGCCCCTTGAAATCCATGATATAACATGCTATTTATTGGATGAACCGAATCCTATCAGTCTTGACATTCTTACAATAAACAAAACCATAAGACAAAAAAAGTGCATTATGAGTAGAGTGAGTAGACTGCAACATATTTTCACTGAAGAATTACAGAGCACAAGTAGTAGAAAGGATGTTATCAGAGAGATATATGCCAGAATAGAAAATATACTAGTGATAAAGTAGGACTCAGGGATAAAAAAATGGACAGATTATGGCATGTGATCATTGTAACCCATGCAATGTTACATTGGAATACAAAGGAAAGCACTTTGTCCATTTAAGGAGTGTGTCAGGTCAGCCATTTCTTCTTTTCTCAGCAGGCTACAGTCATGACTTTGTTTATAGCCCGGTACTGAGTGCCATTCCCCTTTTCATCTTCATTTTATGTATTAGTTTCACCCATTAGAATGTAGACTCATTGAAGGCAGGACTGTCTTTTTGCTTGTATTTGTATTCCTAGTACTTAGTATGGTACCTGACACATAGTAAGCCCTTAAAAATGTTTGTTGACTTGTTGACTGAGTAATGATACAGTTAGATAATAGAAAAATGGGAAATAGAACCAACCCAAAGCATCAGTCCATTGTTAATTGGTTTTTCTTTTTACTTTCCTTATCTTTTCCCTTTTTTCCTTTCCTTTCCTTCTGCTGTGTTATCTTGTGTGTTTTAGATTTGCTTTTTAAATCCTTCTGGAAACTGTTTGTTAGCTATATTCCTATCAGAAGTTCAGGTATCTTTCAGCTGATAGCTATGTATCGGAAACAGCCTGAGGTTCAGTGCAGATTAAAATGAATACATTGCTACACCATGTGACTGGGATCACGATCACCTTCCTATTAACACTCTCAATGGATCCATCTATTAAAGTTTAAATATATTAGGGACTAATTATATATACATATATATATATATTTTTAGATACATATTTAGATGTGTGTGTGTATATATATAAGGGTGTAGCCATTTGGAAATTGTGTCACCTGTCTTTAGGCTTACTAATGCTGCTCATTAGTCACTGTTCTGATGGGTAGTTCAACTAGGTTCTTCTAGATTAGCCATTGTCAGGCAGATTCCTGCTATGTTGTGATCTGATCATGCCGTGTCACTGCTGCCACTGCTATCAAAATTGGAGGCATTATGGAAGGACGTATACAAGAATCGAATAGAATGAAAAAGCATCAGTGAGTTATGAATTGTACCATGTGAAGTGATGACGAAGATCCTATAAATCATGTACTTATTTTCATAAATTTCTATCCTTATTACTTGATTGAAATTAATTTCAGTAAAATTACTATCTCTTACCTGCTAAATCTAACATCATTTTCTCAGTCCTCAATGTCCTTGACTTTTTTGCACCTTTTGCTAGTTAACAATCCTATCCTCTCATATTCTGTTTTCTCCTTTGGCTCATGTGACATGGCTCTCTACTGATTCTTCTCTTACAAATCTTCTCTTCTCTCTCTAGGCCTCCCCACTTCTTCTCCCTTCAGCTTTCTCAGCTGAGGGCCTCATGTTTTACCATATGAGAAAATTGAAGTCTTTTGTCCCATGCTCCCGCATCTCCCCTACTGTTACCATCTTTCTATTTCTGCTTCTACAATATCCCTCCCATTTGACTCTTCTATACTCACATATATGCCACTTTAGTTCAAGCCTTCATCATCTCTTGCCTAGATTTTTCACAATAGTGTCATAATTGATTTCTCTGACACAAGTCTCTTCTTCTTGTCTAGTCTCCACGTAGCTGTAAAATTTTTTTTCCTCCTAAAATGCACATATGACCATGTCATTTCCCTACTGATCAAAATCCAGTGGCTTCCTATTACCTACAAGATAAAATATAAACTCTTTTGTTATAAAACTGTTCACAACCTAGACCCGACCTATCTTTCCAACTTCATTATCCATTATTCTCCCTCTTGTGCTGCCACTTCTTATCTTTATTTTTTTCCAAATGCTTTATTAACTTCTGATTTACATCATTCATTTCCTCCAGATTTTGAGTTACAAAACTTCTCCCAGTTTTTCCCCTCCCACTGCCCCAAAATAGCAATCCCACAGGATATCCCTTCCTCTAATCTGCTCTCTCCCATATTTTCTCCCATACCCCTTTCAACTTTTCCAGTGGATCTCTATGACCCAGTGCCTGTATATCTTATTTACCAATTACATGTAAAATAGTATTAATAATAGTATACATATATACACACACACACACATATATACATACATATATATGTGTATATATATATATATTTGAATATTTGATTTTAAAACATTGAATTCCAGATTCATTCCCTTCCTCCCTTGTCATGAACCCTTACTGGGAAGATAAGCAGTTTGCTATAGGTTGTACATGAGTGGCTAATGCAAAACAATAATATAGTAGATATATTGTAAAAGACTGACTATATTTCCCTCCCTCCTATCCCACCTGCCACTTGTTCTATTCTCTACTTTGATCCCATCCCTTTTCAAAAGTGGGTGTTTCCAACTTCCCTCCCCCCCCCAGCCTGCCCTCCCTTCCATTATCCTCCCTCTCATCCCCTTCCCCCTTCTCTCCTGGAGGGTGAGATACCATATTTAGTGTGTGTTTCATCCTCCCCTCAAGCCAAATTCAATGGGAATAAGGTTGACCCATTCCCTTTTGCCTTCCTATTCTTCCCCTCTATTTTAACCATTTTCCCTTGCCTCTTCTGTATGAGATAGTTTACCCCAATCTGTCTCTCCCGATCTCCTCTCATTTTATTCCTCTCTCACCTCTTAATTTCACCTTTTAAGTATCATCCCTTCCTGTTAAATTGGTCCTGTGCCCTCTATCTATATATACCTGTAAACATATATACACACATTCACATATGTATTCATATGCCCATATACCCTCATATATTGACATTATATATACAAGCATACATATATATATTTCTATTCCCTTCAACTACTGAGAAAAGTTTCATAAGACACAATTATTGTTTTTCCATGTAGGAATGTTAATAGTTCAACTTTGATAAGTTCCTTATGATTTCTTTACCCTGTTTACCTTCTCATGCTTCTCTTGCTTCTTGTATCTGAATGTCAAATTTTCTATTCAACTCTGGTTTTTTCAGCAAAAATGCTTGAAAGTCCTCTATTCCACCGAATAGCCAAATTTTCCCCTGAAACATGATACTCAGTTTTGCTGGGTAGGTGGCTCTTGGTTTTAGTCCCAGCTCCTTTGAACTCCGGAATATTATATTCTTCAATCCCTCAGTGTAGAAGCTGCTAGATACTGGGTTTTCCTGATTGTGTTTCCACAATATTCAAATTGCTTCTTCCTGGCTGCTTGTAGTATTCTTTCCTTAATCTGGGAATTCTGGAACCTGGCTATAACATTCCTAGGAATTTTATTTTTGGGATCTTTTTCAGGAGGTGATTTGTGGATTCTTTCAACCTCTATTTTGCCCTCTGGTACTAAAACATCAGGGCAGTTTTCTTTGAGAACTTCCTGGAGGATTATTTCTAGATTCTTACTTTGATCATGGCTTTCAGGTAGTCCACTAGTTTTTAAATTATCTCTCCTGGATCTATTTTCCAGGTCAGTGGTTTTTCCCATGACATATTTCACCTTGCTTTCTATTCTTTCATTTGTTTGGATAACAGCATCTTGATTTCTCATAAAGTCATTAGCTTCCATTTGCTCCAATCTAATTCTGAAGCAATGATTCTCCTCAGTGAGTTTTTGAGATTCTTTTTCCATCTGGCAAATTTGACTTTTTAAGGCATTCTTCTACTCATTGTCTTTTTGAGCCTCCTTTGCCATTTGAGTCAGTCTGTTTTTTAAGGTATTATTTTCCTCATTCAGGCTGTTAACTCTCATTTCATAATTTTCTTGCATTGTTCTCATTTCTCTTCCCAATTTTTCCTCCACTTCTCTTATCTGCTTCTTAAGGTCCTCTATGGCCTGTAACCAGCTCGTATTTTCCTTTGAAGCTTTTGCTGCAGAAGTTCTGACTTCACTTTCTTCCATGCTTTGTTCCTTTTTGCCCCCAAAATAGGAGAGTAATGTTGGAATCTTCTGTCTGCTTTGTTTCCTTTGCCTGGTCATGTCGCCCCTCAGTCACTTGATTCCTGGGCTTTTTGCCACCATAGGACTCTGCCACCAGATGGGGAGTTTTCATCCCAAATGCTGGGGTTTTCTCAGCTGCCAGAGGTATTAGATGGGTGCCCTCTCTGAAGCCTCCACACGGTCTGGCAAGCTGGACACACACCCCAGGACCACCCTAGACTGCCATCCAGATCCAAGAAGGCTAAAGCGAGGGTGATTACCCCTCAGACTGGTGCTTGGTCCTCTTACACTCTGCAGGCCAGCAGCTGAAGCTGCCATGTGGCACTGGCTGGCTGTGCCAGGCGTCTCAGCAGCTTCTTGCCCCGGGGGCAAAAGCCACACACTCCCACTTACTGGGTCCCAAAATCCGGACAGCACTGACCTCTCACTTTGTCCTTCGTATCTATGTGTTGATAATTCTGGAAACAGCCACAGCTGCTGCTGATCTGGAGTCCCTTTGGCTGGTGGCTGGTCAGTTCCACCCTGGGGCTAAAGCCTTGGCATGGGGCAGGGCTTGGCTCCCAGAGTGCTGCACTGGCTTATTCCCACCAGCCTGCCAGGCTGTCCTCAACGGGAGGTTAGTTTCTCTGTGTCATTTTGTTTAGAGTCCCCTTTTTACATGGATTGGGGAAGGTGGAAGCCAGAGCTGCGGGGAAGTTGTGCTTCTGCTCCCCTATCTTGGCTCCGCCCCCCGCCCTAATCACTTCTTACTTAGGTTACTTTAATAACTTCTTTATTGATCCCCCCTGCTTTTAGTATTTTTCTTCAATTCGTGCTCCACAAAACTAAAGGAAGTCAGCTAAGTCACTGTTAAAAAGTTTCAGTCACTTCTTATTGTCTGCAGAAAAATATCCAAAGTCTTCTCAGGCCAGCATTTAAAACCATCCAAAATCTAATTCTAAATTGCCTTTCTGGACTTATTTTCTATCGTTCCCCCTCATTTCTCTCCAGGCTGCACTTCTGACTTCCTCACCTGGGAGTATCACAGCAGCTGTGTTTTTAGTTTTATCCCTACATCCAAAAATCTCACTAGTTTATTTAAGTTTGAGTGTGGCTATCTTTTAAACTTTTCTGGTGAGTCAGCAGGCAACACAAAATTGCCCATTTCAGGTATGTTGTAGTGTGAATTCCTTTTCCAGTTGGACTAGATGGCAACTTGGAATTCTTTCCATTTCTGAGATTATGTGATTCTGTGATTTCTACCCAGTCAAACTTCCTCTCATGTGTTTCAACTTTTTAAATCTGTGTTTGAGGAGACGACTAAGCAATTTGACAAATCCATCCACACTCTTAGAGTTAGTCCTGGAGAATAGTGAAATGGTGAGTTTGTCTTTAACACCCTACATTCTTTAGCTTCCTCCTCTGCACATTCACCATCTTCCTCCCACCAGGTGCTCAGTGCCCTCACGGTATCTCATCACTCTCTAAGGTTCCCCAGTTCGTTTGGCACCCTATGCCAATGAAGGCACTGGACCCCATGTTTGGTTTTTTTTTTCCTTTCTACTGTTTTTTTCTTCCTTTCTCCTTTGCCTCACTTCCACATCCTGTCAGAACTTACTTTATAATATTTCATTCCCTGGGGTTCTGGTAAACAATCTATTCATATAATAACCCAATCAAAAACAAAGATATTAAGGCCAGAGAGTGGATTGAGGTACTTTCTCTCTTTAAAAAACTTGTATTTAAACAAATGATCTTATAGAATCATTCTAAACATAAAGAGTGAATTTAACTGTGAGCCTGAAGGACTATGATGAGTAGGGGACATAGAAGGAAGGAAGGAAGGAAAAAAGAAATGAAGAAAGGAGGAAGCAGAAGGAAGGGTGAAAG
>NW_027186304.1:61160222-61300304 GCF_028583685.1 Petaurus breviceps papuanus
AAGAAAGAATAGAAGCAGGAAATGAGGAAGGAAGAAAGGAAGGAAGGAACAGAGGAATGAAAGAAAGAAAAGAATGAAGGGAGGGAGTAAAGGAAGGAAGGGAAAATAAATAAAGGGAAAGAGGAAAGAATGAAGGAAAGGAGGGAGGAAGGAAGAAAGGGAGGAAGAGAAAGAAGGAGGGCAGATGTGAGTAATGGATGAAGGAAAGAAAAGAGAAAATAAGGAATGGAGAGAGGCAAGTGTGGAAGGAGGGAGGGAGGGAGAGATGGGGGAAAGGAAGAAAGGAAGGAAAAAGAAAAGAAGGAAGCAGAAAGGGAGGAAAGAAAGAAGGAAGGAAGGAAAAATGGGAAAGAAGGAGAAAAGAAAGAGGGAAGGAAGGGGAAGGGAAAGGAAGGGAGGGAGAGGAAAGAAAGGAGGAAAGAAAGAAGAAAGAAAGGAAGGGAGGGAAGAAGAAAGGAAGGAAGTTAGGAAGGAAAGAAGGTAGGAATAAAGCAAAAAAGACTCTTCACTTCAACCAGGACCTTTCTTTACCTTCTTTGGTACACACACACACATATATATGTGTGTGTGTGTGTGTGTTTGTGTGTGTGTGTTTCAACTATGGTTTCTGGACCTGAAACTAAAGTGAAGCAAGAGGAACTTTGGCCCATGGCACAGAAATTTGGAGGGCACATATATTTATAATAACGATTTGAAAAGATGACACAATTGCAAATTTGTTATATTTATATTCCATAATATTTTTACCCTTTCAGAAAAGAAATTAATTGAAGGATGACAAAGAAACTTCTAGATGATTCTGTTCCTCCTCCTGGCCATTTTGCATTGGTTGAACTCTTTCTAAGTCCAGGCCCATCTTACTCCTTTACAGGGATTTACTTCTCCCACCCTCCCACTATAGCCCAGAAGTGTCTTACAGTTTTCCCAATATAAGTTGATGTTCCAAGGTCTCTGTCTACTTCTGACGGAGTGCTATCCTAGGGATGCTTCTCTAACGGGACCAGTGTCTAAAGTTTCTCCTCCAATGGGATGGTGTCCCATGGTTTGTCAGTGGAGTCAGTGTTGAAATTTCCTTTCCCTGGATTGTTGATCTAAGGGTATGATTAGGCTGCTTCCTGTGGGCACCAAAAACTCTTAATGCATTTGGTAGAATTCTCTAATTCCCCCCTCTAATTTGGAGCTCAAAAAGAGGAAGGAAGGTATTGACTCAATAGGTTTGTGGGAAAATATTTGAAGGAAGATAGGAGACATTTACGCGACTCTGAAATCACAATATGGGACTGAACTCTATATAAACAGAGATGTTTCTGCTCTAGCAAGTGTAAATTGGCTGGAGTAATCATTTATTATATGAGAAGAAAACTGTCCTCCAATACATTTACCTCTCAATAGGTGATTTTACAATTCCCAGACACCAATCATAGTTTCCCAGAGGCTGTTTATTTCAAGATGACTCCCCAAAGCCCCAACTTAGTTTTTCTAATATTTCAAAGTTATCCTTTTACATAAAATCGATAGCCAGTGTGACAGCCCTGCTTATGTTTTTGAATCAAAGCTTCAAAGGTTTCTGATGATCTCTGGTATGGAAGAGAAAAGGTGCATAAACAACAAACACCAGCAGGGCTATCTCTACCAACAGATCTGAATATCTTTTCTTGTCCTCAGCTAATCCCACTTGCCCAGTGGCACCTGCAAAAGGCTTCTTGAAATGCATTTCCCTCATCTGTTTTATATTTACAATGGTATTGACTTGTAAGGAATGATCCTCCTCTTCTCCTCATGGGAGATAATTTTTTACTGTATAATTAACACTTCTTACCTTCTAAATAGATAATGAGAAACATGAATGCAGTGATATGTAGAAGGCTCACCTTAAAGTTGGAAAGATCTCGGTTCAATTCCTACTTCTATCAAATATTATCTTTATGACCGTAGTCAAATCACTTAACCTCCTAGTGCCTATAAATCACAGAAGACTGGCTGATCTGCATTGGTTGAGGAAGCTTACCCATAGCAGGGATGAAATCACAATTTTCTCCTCGCTGCTCCTCTCTTTAAAAATGTAATTTCAAGAACTTTGGGTAGAGTTCTGTCCATTTCCTATAGCACCTGAATGGTGAGTCATCAAAGAGAATCTGAAGAAGTGGGAAGGGCTGCTCATCTAAACCAATTTGTCTTAGCAGGGAGCCCAGTACGTTTTAGTTGTATTTCCAAGAATGAGTGACTTATGAGCTGGAAACATCCTTATATAAAACAGAAGTTTAGTGAATGGTCCTAGAAGCAGGGCAGGTTTTCATTCATTTGCATTTTGGTGTGTTGAGGAGTTGAGGAATAAGAGTCTAGCACACAGGTCTACAATATTGTCTTCCCAATATGGATTATTGTTTAGCTAGCTTAGGTATCATGAAATCAAGAGGAAGAGGTATAACATCAATAAGGCACATAGGGTAAGCACTCCTTGAAACTTTTAAGATATTAGCAGAAGTCTACTCCAGATAACTATCTTGGGAGCATCTATTAGAGCCCTCACCACTGTGGAGGACTTTTAAAAAATAAGTTTAATTAAAATTTTTTTTTTCTTTTTGGAGGGCAGTTGGGGTTAAGTGACTTGCCCAAGGTCACATGGCTAGTTTTTTTGTGTGTTAAGTGTCTGAGACCGGATTTGAACTCAGTTCCTCCTGACTCCAGGGCCGGTGCTATATTCACTATGCCACCTAGCCACCCTTAGAAATATGTTTAAAATTCACATTTAAATACCTTTAAAAACTTTATCAATGTTGCATCATTTCATCCTCACAATAATCCTGTGCCATATGTAGTATCAGTCTTGACATTTTACAGATGAGGAAACTAAGACTCACAGAGATTATTGAATAGATATTGGAATAATTAAGTTAATAAATTGTAGAGGAGGCCAGCTTTTCTGACTCTAAATTCAAAACTTTTCCTATTAATTGTGGTCTCTGCTTCTAAGGAGCTTATAATCTTGGGGAGACAAGATATAAACACACAAAAGATAAAAGGATTAATAATAGCTAACATTTATGTAGAACTTCAGTGATTCCAAAGCACTATACTTCTATTCTCATTTGATCCTTACAATAACACCAGGAAGTGGGTTTTATTTATATTCCCATTTTACAGAAGAGGAAACTAAGGCTGAGAAAGGCTAAGTGACTTTCCCAGGGTGACAGCTTTTAAGTGTCCAAAACAGGCTTTGAATTCAGGTTTTCCTGACTCAGTCCAGGATGCTACTGTGCTAAAAAGTCCCTAAATTAGGTATCAAGTTGACTGGTATAAAATGTGCTCTAATATATAAGATATTCTGACAAGTTTCACAGACATTAAGCTTCACATACAGGTAGAAGCTATAAAATCAGGCCAGAATGGGACAGGATCAGGGCATTGCAGCATACTAGTTAGCCTTGACCCTTCTGAAAAATGGGGATAAGCAAGAAAGGCCAGACCCCAAAGTATACTTCAGACATTGGTGTTAGAATAGGCAGCTAATTAAAGACTTGATGCCTAGAGCAGGCAGAAAGCAGGAAGGTTTTTTGTGTATTATTTTTCTCAAGAAGAGACACTGTAAACCCAGAAATCCTGATGTTTCTCAGCCTTAAAGGTTCTATACACCTAGAGGGCATTTATCTCCAAGATTTCTAGCAACTTCAGGGACTGTTTGAACATAGCATACAGGGAGAAGTACTATTCCAGAGGGAGTGTTCAACCATATGTCTTTGTCTCTGAAGTAAGGGACCTAGGGTTACAGTATAATGAGCGAAGAAGAACTCTAGAGTCAAGACAAGAACTTAATTATTACTATTTTGAGCATAGATCCTTGAAATTTTTTTCCTTCCCATTTTTTGTATTTATTATATATGATATAAAGCTATCTTTTGCCAAGGGGAAAAAGTTATATAAGGTTTATACTATTGAATTATCTAAATCCTACTCACTAGGCTATAGGTCCAGTGCTACCAAATGAGAGTACCTTGTAATTATGACTTCTTCAAACCACAGACACGATCTCCAGGACTTAGAAAAAGTGATTGTATGGCATTGTACTCATATAGAGTGAGAGGGGCGTGCATGGCGTTTTTAGGGAAGATTAGCATCTCTGGCTTAAGGGCTTGCTGAGTCCTTTCTGAGGCTGCTCATCTACCTTTGTTATTGACCTTCACTCAACTCTCACCTGTGGCTCCAATAAGCTGTAGTATGTGCAGAGGTCAGATCCTGCTAAACCCTTTTAGCAAATGGACTAAACCAGGTTAAAAGTGTCTGACAGGCCTCAAATCCATAAGTGAGTTAGAGGAATGTTTACACCAAGCATGTAAAGACTCCTTCCAGAGGAATGCGAAGATAAGAATAATTTGTTCCAATGGACATGAAGGTTGAAGCACATGGAATACTTATAGCTGGGTCGAATAATGAAGATGCCAAAGGTGGTCATCCATTGCATCCCAGGCCATCTCTCTGTCTTTTGTCTTGTCACCCTGACTTTTGTCTTGCCATTGGACTTCAATGACTTTGAAGAGAAAGTGAGGCTGACAACTTTGTGTAAGTCTACTTCACAAGTCAAGATATCACTGAACAGTGTCATTCATCCTCGATGATTAAATTCTCTCTACCATTTGAAACTCTGTTCTAGTTCTACCTCCTTCCTGATTGATTCTCCCACAGAAGAAAGTAAGCTCTTTGAGTTTAGGGAAGATTTTGTTTCTGTCTTTGTGTCCTCAGCACTTTGCATGGTCCTTGGCACATAGTAGGTACTTTAAAAGTGCTCAATGAATTGAATAGAATTGAAATAATTTAATTAAATGGATTTTTTTCCTTTTTCTGACCTCCAAAATTCATCTAGTTTGTACTTCACAATTTGATATTACCTCATATTTTTTCTCTAATTGCTTTATGTTTGTTCCTCTTATCTTTTCATTTTTTTATATCTCCACAGCACCTAGCACTGTGTGACTATAAAGTCAATACATATCTATTGTCTGCTTTACTGATAGATTGATATCTATTTGCTACAATCAGTAAACATACATTAAGTACCTACTATATTCCATGTTTTGTTATAAGCACTAGAAATGCAAAAAGAGGCAAAAGACAGTCCCTGCTCTCAGGGAGCTTAAAATTTAATGGAGAAGACAACATGCAAGAAAATATATACAAAGTAAGCCATAGTCAGGATAAATAGGAGATAATTAATAAAGAGAAGGCACTATAATTGAGGGGTTTAGAAGGCTTCCTATCAAAGGTGGGATTTTAGTTGAGACTTAAAGGAAGTTAGGGAGGTCAATAAGAAGAAAACAGGAGGGAGAGTATTCCAGGCATGATGACAGTCAGAGAAATTGCCCAGAGGGAGAGATGGATTGTCTTGTTTGTAGTATAGCCAGGAGTCATGAGTCATTGGACTGACCAGTACATGTCAGGGGATAAGATGAAAGAAAACTAGAAAGATAAAAAAGGGCTGGATTATGAAGGATTTTGAATGCCAAGCATAACATTTTGTATTAGATCCTGGATGCAATAAGAAACAATAAAGTTTAGTAAGTAGGGAAATAATGTGATAGTATCTGTGCTTTAGGAAAAATTACTTAGTGACTGAATGGAGGATGGACTGGGTGGGAAGTGACTTGCTTCTTTCATGTGAGATAATTTACCCCATTCTACCTCTCTCTTTTCCTTTCTCATAATACATTCTTTTTTCTCACCCCTTAATTTCATTGCCTTAATGAAAGAGAATTTTCGAGTTACAAGTATCATCTTCCCATGTAGGGATGTAAAAATTTTAATCTTAATACGTCCCTTATGATTCCCCTTTTCTGTTTACTTTTTATGCTTCCTTTAAGTCATGTATTTGAAAGTCAAAATTACTATTTAGTTCTGGTCTTTTCACTAAGAATGCTTGAAAGTCCTCTATTTCATTGAATATTCCATTTTTTCCACCTGAAGAATTATACTCAGTTTTGCCGGGAGGGTGATTCTTAGCTGTAATCAAGTTCTTTTGCCCTCCAAAATATCATATTCCAAGCCCTCTGATCCTTTAATGTAGAAGCTGCTAAATCTTGTGCTATCCTGACTGTGGCTCCATGGTCAAATTTTCTGTTCAGCTCAGGTTTTTTCATCAAGAATTCTTGAAAGTCCTGTATTTCATTGAATGACCATATTTTTCCCTTGTCACATTATACTCAGTTTTGCTGGGTAGGTGATTTTTGGTTTTAGTCCTAGCTCCTTTGACTACAGAATATCATATTCTAAGCCATTTGATCCCTTAATGTAGAAGCTGCTAGGTCTTGTCTTATTTTGATTGTGTTTCCACAATACTCAAATTGTTTCTTCCTGACTGCTTGCAGTATTTTCTCCCTGATCTGGGAACTCTGGAATTTGGCTATAATATTCCTAGGAGTTTTCTTTTGGGTATCTTTTTCAAGAGGTGATGGGTGAATTCTTTCAATTTCTCTTTTGCCCTCTGTTTCTAGAATATCAAGGCAATTTTGCTTGATAATTTCTTGAAAGATGGTATCTAGATTTTTTTTTGTCATGGCTTTCAGGTAGTCCAATAATTTTTAAATTATCTCTCCTGGATCTATTTTCCAGGTCAATGGTTTTTCCAATGAGATATTTCACATTGTTTTCTATTTTTTCATATGTTTGGATCTGTTTTATATTATCTTGATTTCTCATAAAGTCATTAGCTTCCACTTGCTCCAATCTAATTTTGAAGGAGTTTTTCTCTTCAGTGAGTTTTTGAAATTCCTTTCCATCTGGCAAATTTGGCTTTTTAAAGCATTCTTCTCATCATTGGCTTTTTGGTCCTGTCTTGCCATTTGAGTTAGTCTATTTCTTAAAGTGTTATTTTCTTCAGTATTTTGGGGGGTCTTATTTAGCAGGCTATTGACTCTCTTTTCAGCATTTTCTTGCATCATTCTCATTTCTATTTCCCATTTTTCCTCCACTTCTCTTACTTGATTTTCAAAATACTTCTTGAGCTCCTCCATGGTCTGTAACCAATTCATATTTTCCTTGGAAGATTTTGATAAAGGAGTTTTGACTTCATCATCTTCCTCCCACTCCATGCCTTGATACTTTTTGTCCCCCCAAAAAGAATTCTATGGTCTGTTTGTTCTTCCTCTGCTTGTTCATATTGGCAGCCAATTATTTGACTTTTGAGCTCTTTGCCACAGTAGAACTCTGCTACCAATATGGAGAGAGGTATGTCCAAAATTGCTGGGGGTTTTGCTGCTGCCAGAGCTATTAGATAGTTGCCCTCTCTACAGCCCCCATGTGCTCTGGTTCACTGGTCATACACCTCAGGACCACCACCCAAGATAATCATCTGTATCCAAGCAGGTCAAAGCAAGAGCACTTAGCCTCTGAATGGTCACTTTGTCCCCCTACAATCTGGAGTCCAGGAGATTATACCTGCAACTCAGCAGAGGCTGCAGCCACCATGCCTCCTCAACTTCTCTATCCAGAGGTATCAGCTGGACTGTGCTCTCTCTGTTTGAACAAAATTCCACACTGACCTGTTACTTTGTCTTTGGCATTTGTGGATTGAGAAGTCTGGAAACCACCACAGCTGCTGGTAATACACTCTCCTAAAGTCCACTCCAACTGTCTCTGGTCAGGGCCAACCCGGGCTAAAACTGGAGGCTCAGTCAGGACTGCCCTTAGGTCTTAGTGCACTGCAATGGACCCTCCCTGCCAGCTTGCTGGGCTTCCTTCAGCAGGATATTTGTTTCTCTCTGTCACTTGGTGGCTTCTGTAGCTCTAAAGTTTGTTTAGAGTCATTTTTTTTTACATATATTGGAGGAGGTGGGAGCCGGAGTCACACGGAAGTCTTGTTTCTACCTGGACTTCCTTTTCCATTTAACCAATTCTACTTTTTAAAGAGTTTTTTCTTCAATGAATTTTTGTACCTTGTTTTCCATTTAGCTAATTCTGCTTTACAAAGCATTCTTCTCCTCATCGGCCTTTTGTACCTCTTTTATCATTTGACCTATTCCATTTTTAAGAAAATTTTTTCAGTATTTTTTTGATGTCTCCTTTAGCAAGCTATTAGCTCTTTTTTCATTATTGTCTTACACCACTTCATTTCTCTTCCCAATTTTTTCCTCTACCTCTCTTCTTTGACTTTCAAAATCGTTTTTGAGCCCTTCCATGGACTGAAACCAATACATATTTTTCTTGGAGGCTTTGGATGTAAGAGGTTTGACTTTGTTATCATCTTCTAAGTGAGTGTTTTGATCTTCCTTGTCACCATAGTAACTTTCTATTGTCAGCATTTTTTTCTTGTTTGTCTGTTTTCCCACACTATTTCTTGACTTTTAACTCTTTTTTAAAGTGGGCCTCTGCTTGCCAGGTAGAGGATATGTCATCCTGATCTTCAGGGGGTGTGCGCAGATGTTTTTAGAGATACTTCTAGAGATCTGTAAGTTTTCAGTTCTTTCAAGTTGGTATAATCTAAGGAGAGGTATATTTAGTACTCCCCTGGCTGATCAGTGTTTGTGTTTTCTGATCAGTTGAGTGACCACAAGCACTCTTTTATGCCTTGGAAGTCGGATTATGGGTCCTTCTCCATTGATAGCACAAGCTCTGATATGCTAGTACTCCTTCCACCCTGGGACTGCCACCCAGAGTTGTGACCCAGATCTGTGTATGGGCAAAGTAAGAGTCCTGCCTCAGTCCCAGCAAAGAGACTGGGTAATCTCTTTTGGATCAGTTGTTTGACCCACTTATCCTCTATGGGCTAAGAGCTATGGAAGCTGCTGCCACCACTGCTGAGTTAGTCATTCCCAAAGCCTGCTCCTGGTTTACCAGGTCCAGTCTATGCTGACACAGTGTATGCTGGACTGTACTCTACTCTCAGTCAGATGTGAGAGATCTTCCCTGCTGACTTTTTTTTTAAAAGCAATTGGGGTTAAGTAACTTGCTCAAGGTTACACGACCAGTTATTATTTCTGGGTGTGGTGCTGAGTATCTGAGCCCAGATTTGATCCAGGTCATCCCGACACTGGAGCCGGTGCTCTTACTCGCTGAGCCACCTGGCCGCCCCTAAGCAATCGGGGTTAAGTAACTTGCTCAAGGTTACACGGCCAGGTATTTCTGGGTGGGTGCTAAGTGTCTGAGCCTGGGATTCGATCTCCAGGTCTTCTCAACACTGGAGCCGGTGCTCTTACTCACCGTGCTACCTGGCCACCCCCCTGCTGACTTTCTAAGTTGCCTTTGGCAGGAAAATTATTTCACTCCATTCTTTTTGGGGTTCTGCCATTCCAGGAATTGTTTTATGGCATTATTTAAAGGTGTTCTGAGAGGTTTGGGGAAAAACTCAGGGGAGTTTCTGCCTTTTCTCTGCCACCTTGACTCAGGACCATTTCTTTTTTCTGATGCATCTTAGATTTTTATCTACCTCTTATCTGTCTGTCTGTCTATCTATCTATCTATCTATCTATCTATCTATCTATCTATCTATCATCTACTACTGAAAAATTTTGAAACTTGCAGTAGGTAGCACATGGCACTGTTCAGCAAAGAATTTCAAGAAACAAATGTCTTCATCTTATGTGTCCAGATTGGGAAGTCTTTCTTTTTTGGGATACATATACTGATCCTTTTAGGCACTGAATCTTTGATTTAGGAGGGAATGTAAGAGATACCCAGTAAGGTCAATGTTTATAAAGAATAATTAACTGGATTATATGTATGTATGTTTGTACACACACACACACACATATATATAATGTATGCACTCTTATATATGTATATACACATATATGTATTTATATTTAATAGTATAATATTCGATTAGTTGCTTTACTTTCCTGAAAACCATAATCATTAGAAACTGGCTTTGTTTAAATCCTTCCTTTTGGAAGATATTTCCAAAATTAGAGCAAGAATGACATGTGTTCAGCACCAAGAGCATCAGGATGTTGAAGAATCAAAAATGGCATTATGTTTAAAAAAATCTACATTTAAGTTAGTGAAATTTTGTAAAGGCAACAAACTATCTAGAAAATCAAAATACTAAATTTTTAGTAAATTAATTTGCCAATATACTTATGTAATTACTTGCTTAGGTGTGAGTATAATTCTAGATTAGGGGGTTTTGGGGTCCTTTTTGAACATAAACTAGAATTTAGGAAGATAGCTATCCATAAGGTGAGGTATGGAACCCTGAGAATATCAGCAACTGCCTTCTGGGAATCCCAAAGTCCTTTCCCTCTGTGAGGCAATCCATATAGCCTTAAGGTGAATTCTCACCTCCATTTCTCTCTAGAGAATCTTAGGCTGTGTTGGGATGAGTGAATCTGTGTGCTGGAGGCACTACTACCCTCTTATGTTAAGGCAGTCAGGTCTCCTACACTTTGTAAGGGTGGGGAATGTGCGTGGTTCCATCTAAAAGACTTTCTTCTTTGTCTCTTAGTGTCTCCTTCTTTTAGCTTTGATTATCCTCAGTTTTTGATGAAGTCTCATTGGGGCATCCCTCTTGCACAAATCAGGATATTGAAACCCAGAGAGGTGAAATGATTTGCCCTAGATCACAGAACTAATTAGTGGTAATGCCAGTATGTAAGTCTAGGTGTTTAGGTTTTGACTTCCATATCCTTTATGCTTCACCATATTGCCTCTCCATGTGAAAATGAAAAATAACAGTTTCTTGAGAGACAGTATAGTGGGAAAAACACTGGACTTGTGGCAGGAGTCTTTGGTTCAAATCCCAGCTCCAATACTTACTATGTCAATGTAAGCTAGTTGTCACCATTTCTCTGACTTTTCTCATCTATAAAATGAGGGTAATAACACATCTTTTTTTCAGGGCTGTAAAGTGAGAAAATAATTTTATAAATCTTTGAATACTATACGAATGTGAGTTTCATTATTAATTGAAAATTTAACAATATTTATTCTTGTTTTGTGAGTGCTTCTTTTCAGCATTCCCCAGAATAATTTTCTTCCCTATAATGCAGGAAGTTTATTTAAAAAAAAACCAGTCACCTCGATATTTACCATATTATTTAAAATAACATTTAATTAAAAGGTCTATAAGAAAATGTAAATGGCTATAGAATTTTAAAAACAAGTCAAAGCTGGTAATATGGTTGGAGACAGGCTATCAAGGGGATAACGGTCACCTAAAATAATTTCATCCTCTGGGATATTTTAAGCTGCCAGAGTAAGACATTGTTTTCCAAACTCTGGATCTTCTAGAAGTTATACTGTGGGAAAAGATGTGTCACCCCAGACAGCCAGAAGCTGCATGATATTTTGAGACATGGCATTTCTGTGGTGGTGGGTATTTCACTGCTAATGATCCTAACAAGCAAACTGATCTCTACAGAGGTAATGTCTACCAAGTTGGAACATGTGTATGTATGCAGTTATTCTGCAACTGGCCTGTATGGAGGTGGGGCTTAAGCTAGACCCTAAAGGAAACATAACAGAGAAATTTTCATCAGAGTTGAAGTGTGTGGATAAGTAAGCTCCTCATCCATTTTCCATGTGGGTGACTGTACCAGCTGAATATGCTGATAACTGTTTGCCTCCCATTACATTTATACTCAATCTCACTTCTTGTATTGTGAAATCATATATTTAGCTAAGTACTGAGGAAACTGATGGAATTAGGACAGCAAGTGGTTAATTGTGAAAATTGAGTGAACCATACTAACTTCATCCTGTGACTCAGTTCTGCAGCTAGCTCAATTCTCTTCCTATTCATTTATGATTCTAGTCCAAATTCTGTCCTGTGAGGTTTTTTTTTTACAATTGTGGGGATTGAGAGAAAATCTTATTGCATTGTTTGAATCTAACCTTGAATAGCTGGGAAAACTGAACCACCTTTACCTGCTGTTTAAAGCCCCTTAACAAAGGACCTAGGTTATGCTGACCAGAAACCCAGTCAGACTCAAATAGTGACACAAGAAATTTTCTCACAATTATTTATCTCAAGCAATTCATATGTTTTATCTGAAAACTGGCCCCATACCGATCAATCAGTTATTGTTTCATCTTCCTTTTATAGTTTATAGACTCTAGGGGGAGTGGGACATCTCTCCTTCTGATTTGAGGGAATTGCACTTGTTTATTCTCCCCATCCAACTTAGAAAGTCCCTAATCTTTTATCCAATCAGAAATTGGATTGCCTAATGTTGTATTGTTTCCTTTTAGTCAATTGGTCTTATTTGATTGTTTCTAATGTATAAAATTTTGTCTCTCCCAGTATTCGGGGTCTAGTGTTAAAGCTGAGAAAGGTAACTGGCCCCAATTTGTTGGTCAATTGCCATGTATTGCTTAAAAATCAATATGCTCAGAAGTTTGGACTTTTGCTTCCTCAGCAATTTCATCTTTTACCTGCCACAATACCCCCCTGGGCAAGGTAATATCCTAAGACTTGATTTTTTCCTTTAAGGAGATAAAACAGATATGTATAGTTAGCTCATTTATGTTTGATTTCCTTTGCAAAACGCAGATCAGGTAAAATCCTATGATTTCAAGACATAAAACAGTTTTCAGAGACTGCAAGCCATTTCTATTTCCTTTCCCCTTATAGAAAAATGTAAAAGTAGATATTGGCCTAGAAGTCACTGTGAGTAACGTCCAGTTGGACACTAAGACAATGCTACCCTATAATTTACATGGCAGTTCTTGTGTGTATATGACAAAAGGGATATTGAGGAGGAAGAGGAGGAGGAGGAGGAGGAGGAAGATGGCTATATATGTATGTGTGTGTATGTTTGTGTGTTATATAGAGAGACAAATGCATATAAGAGGGAGATAGCAAAAGATTGAGAGGAGAAAAATCTCAACTGGAAGCTAATGTCCTGTGTTAAATCCATTCAGAAGTCCAATATCTGAATATCATTTCACTGAGAAAATTTCACAGAAAAGATGATTTTGAAGTATACCCTGGAAGAAGAAAAAGAGGCTATAGCAATAGAGTGGGATAATTTTTCTAGGTCCAAGAGAAAATATATGAGATAACTCAGAGATTCACATTACAAAAACAGATGGGATAAGGTAATTCTGAGAAATATGTTTGATTAGGGCAAAGAGAAAAACAAATCAAGACTGTAAGAGAGGCTGTAAGAGCAAGACGATGATGGAATCCTTTATTAAAAACAAGATTTAGGAGGTTGAACTTGATGGGGAGTATCATAAAGTGTCCTTAAAGGGTTTCAGATGAGAGTTGTGAATAAGAAATATGGAATGATGATAAAATGACAAAGCAGAAATATTTAAAAAAAAATTTTTGTTTTTCTGGGTTTTGTTGGAGAAGAATCTCATTCCATTTTGTGCTTCTTTGGGATTTGTCATAACTACTAAAATCTAGAAATTATTAGAACTGCGAAGTTACTTTTAATAGAATATTGCTATACTGTTTTATGCCAAATATCTCATTATTTACATTGAGTCTTTCTTCCAAAGAGAGTAATGTATTTAGCATATTTTAAAATGCATTTATAAAACATAGAATGATTTTCTTACTAGCCCTCATTTTCATGAAGAGATTAGGCCTGTCCAGCATTAATCAAAGAGTCTAAGGGAAATTTACCATACAATTTAGTCTGTGTGGGCTAGTACTACCCAATAAATTCAATTTTCTATAACTTTACCTTTAGAATTATCCCCTCCAGTAATAATGATGAATTATC
The DNA here is from genome assembly GCF_028583685.1 of Petaurus breviceps papuanus. Taxonomy (NCBI): domain Eukaryota; kingdom Metazoa; phylum Chordata; class Mammalia; order Diprotodontia; family Petauridae; genus Petaurus; species Petaurus breviceps. The sequence continues at coordinate 61,173,881 of NW_027186304.1, forward strand.
TGTATATTGAATATACTAGCCTATTCTGACCTCTTTCCTCATGCAGTTTCCTGCTGTCCCAGTCTATATCCTCCCTTATCCACACACTTCAACTCTGATAAAAATTTCTCTGTTATGCTTCCTTTGGGGTCTTGCTTAAGCCCCACCTCCATACAGGTTTTCATTATCATTCCAACTCTCTATGATCACATCCTCCTGTGAATTTCTTTAGTACTTATGCTGCACCTTCTTTGGGGTCATTCACCCAACCTGCATTGGATTGACAGGCCAGGGTTCTAGAAAACAACTATTTCTTATCTCGATGTAATCGTAAGAGGCTAAGGTTTTTGGTATTATTGTTCATGAACCTCCTGTCATGTTCCCATCTGGTATGTAGCCTGTTGTGTGTCCATGAATATTATATATTCCCATAACACGATGTATTCCGTAGATATAAACTATAAATTAAGTAAGTAGGTCATGCAATGTACTTAAGTTGATTGTGGTAGTTGGAAAGAAGAGTGGTCACTTTGGAGTTAGGGTTTGGGGTTTCTAGTATTATGTCTGCCAAGATCTTCTAACTCTTCTAGTCTGACTGAAATTACTTTGATCGAGATTATCACTGATCTCTTCTTTGCTAAATCTTTGGGGTTTTCTCAGTACTAATCCTCGATATCGTCTATACAGTTTTTGATGGTGTTAACCATCACTCCGTTGGGATTCTTTCTCTTTCCGTGGCTTGCATGATGCTCTACTCTCTTGGTTCCACTCATGTTTGTGCAAGTGCTCCTCCTTGATGTCTTTTGTTGATTCATCTTCTCCACATAAGACTTGACCACACCTTCTCCCCCAACAAAGCTCTGTTTTTATTTTCTTTCTCATTTTACTCTCACATATATGTTATATATTTTACTTGTATAATATATGTGTATACACACACAACTGCCTTCCAAAACTCAAGCAAAATATTACCACACATGCTGAACATCTTAACCTGGATGTCCTATTGACATTACAAATTCAATCTAATGAAAATAAAACCCATTATCTCTTCCCACTCTTGCCCTAACATCATCCTCAAACCCAAACCTCCTTCAAATGTTCTTATTTTAGTCCATGGCACCACCATCTTGGTAATTTCACATCTGTAGTGTCATCCTTTAATTCTTCCCTCTCCCTTATATATCACATCCAAATGGTTGCCAAGTTGTGTTTATTAAGCACCTACTACATCTTTACTTATCTCTTTTACTTCCTTCGTGGGTTGTTGTATTATTCATCCACACAAGTGAACTGGTACTGTTTTTCCTTTTTAGTTGTACCTTTAATATCTAGCTCAGTGCCTTGCACATAATGGACACCTAATAAATATTTGTTAAATTGAATTGAAACTTTTCATTGTCCAAATGAAGATACTGAGTCCCTAAGAGGTTATGTGGTTTGTCTAAGGTCACATAGGTAACATTATTGAACCCCATTTCTCTAATATTCTTTCCATTATTCAGCTCTGATCCAAGGATTAAATTAGATAATAGATTTGGAAAATTAAGAGCTCTATATAAATGTTATGTTATTAGTAATGTTAGTTAATAACACTACTGATAACATAACATTTGTATAGAGTATATATATATATATGTATGTGTGTGTATATATATATATATATGTACTATATAACATTACCAGTAATGTTATTAATATAGAATTTGTTTCAGCACTCTCACCACTGAATCTGTACATCTTTTCCATCTTACTACCATGCCTACAAATGCAAGGCTTTCAGCTGATTGGAAATCAATCTGTGGAAATTTGGTAGCTTCAAGTGAAATGTTACCACTTTATTCTCTCAGCTCTTTTTTATAGAATTATAGATTTAATACTGGAAGGTGGCTTAGAAATCATTTAGTCCAACTTTCAAATTTTATAGATGGAGAAATTGATTGCCTATAGAGCAATATTCCTTGTCCAAGGTCACTATTCAGTGACAGAGGTAGGATTTGACCTCAGGTTATCCAGTTTCTTTTTCCACTACACTACAGGGTAACTTTCCTCATTAAGAAGTTTTCTAATAATCTATATAATTTATAGTATTTTCAAACTAGGCTTAGTTTAAAAATATTATGATTGGCAGGCAATCAGGAAGCTTAGCATGGACAGTGTCTATATTTTTCTCAATAATCACATGCTGAGGGGCAGAGCAAAGATGGTGGTGTAAAAGCAGGAAATTCTGTGACCTCCCCCCACAACCACCTCAAATACCTATAAAATATGACTCTAAACAAATTTTAGAGCTACAGAACCCACAAAGTGACAGAGAGAAACAAATCTCCCACTGAAGACAGATTTGCAGGCTGATAGGAAGGGTTCATTGCAGGACACTGGGAGCCAAGCGCAGCCCTGCATGGTTTTAGCCCCAGGGAGGCAGGGGTGGCTGGAGCAGACTTCAGGAGAGTGAATCACAAGCGCTTGGGGCAGTTTCCAGACTTTTCAACCCATGAATGCCAAAAAAAAGTAAAAGGTCAGTAGGGAACTCTGTTGGAAAGAAAAGGCATAGTCCAGCCCCTGCCACCAGGGTGAGAGGTGGCAAAGGCACAGTGGCTGCAGCTGCAGTGTCTGTCACATGGCTACCTCAGGAGTCCCTGGTCTACAGATTGTAGGGGGACCAAGTGACCATTGTGAGGGTAATGGCTCTTGCTTTGACCTGCTTGGATCTGGGTCACTTTCTTGGGCAGTGGTCCTGGGGTGAGAAATGCCAGTTTGCCAGTATGGTGTCTGTAGAGAGAGCACCCTCTTCAGACTTCCTAACAACATTTGTGAAAACCCCAGGGATTTGGGACAAAGCTGTCCTCTCTGGAAGCAGAGTTCTACCATGACAAAGAGCTAAAAAGTCAAATAATTGGAATATGAATAAGCAGAGGAAGCACAAACAGACCATGGAATCCTTTTTGGAGACCAAAAGGATCAAAGCATGGAACAAGAGGAACAAAGTCAGAACTCTTGCATCAAAAGCTTCCAAGAAAAATATGAATTGGTTACAGGCCATGGAGGAGCTCAAGAAGGGTTTTGAAAATTAAGTAAGAGAAGTGGAGGAAAAACTGGGAAGAGAAATGAGAATGATGCAAGTAAATCATGAAAAGAGAGTCAACAACCTGACTGAAGAAAATAACACCTTAAAAATAGACTAACTCAAATGGCAAAAGAGGCCCAAAAAGTCAATGAGGAGAAGAATACCTGACAAAGCAGAATTTTCCAGATGGAAAAGGAATTTCAAAAACTCACTGAAGAGAATAATTCCTTCAAAATTAGACTGGAACAAGTGGAAGTTAATGACTTTATAAGAAATCAAGATACTATAAAACAGATACAACCAAATGAAAACTTAGAAGGCAATGTGAAATATCTCATTGGAAAAACCATTGACCTGGAAAATAGATCCAGGAGAGATAATTTAAAAATTACTGGGCTACCTGAAAGCCATGATCAAAAAAGAGTTTAGACACCATCTTTCAAGAAATTATCAAGCAAAATTGCCCTGATATTCTAGAAACAGAGGGCAAAAGAGAAATTGAAAGAATTCACCAATCACCTCTTGAAAAAGATCCCAAAAACAAAACTCCTAGGAATATTATAGCCAAATTCCAGAGTTCCCAGGTCAAGGAGAAAATGTTGCAAGCAGTCAGGAAGAAACTATTTGAGTATTGTGGAAACACAGTCAGTATAACACAAGACCTAGCCGCTTCTACATTAAGGGATCAAAGGGCTTGGAACGTGATATTCTGGAGGTCAAAGGAGCTAGGATTAAAACCAAGAATCACCTTCTCAGAAAAACCATATAATGTTTTAGGGGAAAATATGGTCATTCAATGAAATGGAGGACTTTCAATCATTCTTGATGAAAAAACCAGAGTTGAATAGAAAATTTGACTTTCCAATACCAGAAGGAAGGAAGCATGAGAAGGTAAACGGGAAAAAGAAATCATAAGTTATTTATGAAAATTGAACTATTTACATTCCTACACGGTAAAACAATATTTGTAACTCATGAGACTTTTCTCAAGTGAAGGATAGTTGTAGGGAATATATATGTATGTATATATGTTTATGTAGGAGGGTATATATGCGTATAATTTCATATGTGAGTGTGTGTATATATGTGTACATGTATACATAGACAGAGGGCACAGGATGAGTTGAATAGGAAGGGATGATATCTAAAAAATAAAATTAAGATGTGAGAGAGAAATATAATGAGAGGATATAGGGAGAGATAGAATAGGGTAAATTACCTCATATGAAAGAGGCAAGAAAATATTGTTACAATGGAGGGGGAGAACAGGAAGGCAAAAGGGAATGGGTCAACCTTACTTTCATTGAATTTGGCTTAAGGAGGGAATAACATACACATCAAATTGAGCATCTTACCCTACAGGAAAGTAGGGGGGAAGGGAATAAGAGGGGGATGAAGAGAGGGCAGATTGGGGGGGAGTAGTTAGAAGCACACCCTTTGAAAAGGGACAATGTCAAAGTAGAAAATAGAATAAGTAGGGGGTGGGATAGGATGGAGGGAAATATAACCATTCTTTCATGATATATTTACTATGGAAATGTTTTGCATAACTACACATGTATAACCTATATTGAATTGCTTCTCCTTCCAGTAGGGGTGGGCTATGAGGAAAGAAGGGAAAGAATCTGGAAATCAAAGTTTTAAAATATGTTTATATATAAAAATTTTTTTAAAGATGAAGCTGAGAAATAAAATATACAATCACTGGGGTATAGAAATCCATCTTGCCCTACTAAAAAGTCAGAGGGGGAATGGGGGAGGATATAAAAGAGAGCAGATTGGGGCAAGGGGTATTTAGTAGGATCGCTATTTGGGGGTGGGGGGTAGGGGAAAGACAGGGAGAAAATATGTAACTCAGAAACTTGTGGAAATGAATGTTGAAAACTAAAAATAAATTAAACAAAAAATATTCACATGCTAATAAAATAGATCTAATGAATTTTTTTCTTAATAAAAGAATTTTTTTGACTCACGGTAATTAATAACTTTTGGTTCAAACAGTAGGAGACTTGTCAATGAAAGGATAGTTCACATACAACATACATAGGAAGGTGGCATACATAGAGTTTATTAGTTGGAAGACACACATATAGGGGGCACATGTGGTCAAGGCATATCCTACTGCAAGGCCACAATGTATTTTCTTTTTTTTTCATGGTGTCCTCTGTAGGACACTGATTGGGGTATAACTTTACCATATAGGTCACTCCTCTGGGCTCTGTGCCTGTTCCTCTCTGCAGCTCATCCCTTTGGGCTTTCTGTCTCCTGTATATGCAGCATGTCAAATAGGGAATGTGGTTCATCTGCATATTATAGCACTGGTGATGAGAGGAGGAGGAAAAAGAAACTCCTTCCCCTTATTGTTTTACTCTGGAAGAAATGCAAAGAGAAAATATGGAAAGCGATTACCTCACAAAACTGAGGAGACTTCACAGCTGGCTCTATTCTGAATTCCCAGAGATGATTCCCTGGAGAGGAAATTATTTGAGAGCTGGCTAGTTTGCTTTTTCAAGGTCACCAGTTGTATGACTAATCTTTTAGGCAGCCAGTGGTTTAACTATCTTGTAATTCCATCAAATTGACAGAGGAATTTTTTTGTCTTATTGCTATGTGTGACATTTCTATTACAATATTGAAAAATAGTGCTGATTATGAACATATTTGCTTTGCCCCTGATTTTATTTATTTCTCCAGAGGACTGTTTAATTGAGCTTTTATAAAATTCTATTCATCTCAACTTCTTTCTTATTTATTTTCTGATTAGATTAATCTAGTTATAAGAAGGGTAAATGAAGATCTCTCCCCCATCCACTATTATAGTTTTACTGTCAATTTCCTAGCAAAATACATTTATCTTTTCTTTAAGATATTGGATACTATGCCATTTGTTTTTTTTTACTATTTCCATATATTTAATATTAATATTACTTCATTATATGTGATACCTTTATAGCAAAATGTAATTTCCCTCATTATCTCTTTTAATAAGATACATTTTTGTTTTTATTTTGACCAAGGTCATATTGTACCCTTGTTTTTAAAAATTTATTTTTTTTCCATAACTGAAGCATAATAGATTTGACTCTAACACTTACTTTAACTTTGTATGTCTATTTCAAGTATTTTTTCTTGGAAAACTATTGTTAAATTCTGGTTCCTAATTCTGCAATCCACTTATGTTTTAAGAGTGAACTTATCTCATTCACATGCACAGTTATGATTGCTAATTGTGTATTTCCCTACATTATATATTTTTTCTTTATTCTTCTTTCTTTTTTACTCTACCCCTCCTCAAAAACTGGATTTTCCTCTGACCAATGCCTGCCTTAAGTCACCTTCCCTCTGATCACCTCCTCTCCTTTCTCTTAGCACCTTCTGCTCTTGTTTCCCTGTTGGGTAAGATGGATTTTTTTAGTCAACTGAATATTTATTTGTATTCTTCTTCCTCTGAACCAGTACAGATAAGAATGAGGTCCAAGCACAACCTGCTCCTCTCTTTCCCCCACTCTGTTGTAAAAGCTTGTTTCTTCACTCCTCTTACATGTGAAATAATTTTCCCCATTCTTCTCCCACCCCCTCCTCCTAGTACATCCCTCTTTTTCAGTCTTCTATTTTTCTTTTGAGGTCATCACAATATAATTGAATCATGCCCATGCAGTCTATCTAAGTAGAATCCTTTTTACTTCCTTAATCATAATAAAATTCTTGAAGGTTACATGTATCATCTTCCCTTTTGGGAATGTAAAGAGTTTAGCATTATTAAGTTCCTCATGCTTTTTCACTCATTTCGTTTTCTTATGCCTCTCTCAAGTCTTATGTTTGCATGTCAGTTTTTTCTATTCAGTTCTGATCTTTTCATCAGAAATTCCTGATACTCTTCTATTTCATTAAATATCCCTGTTTCCACTCTAGGGATTATACTCAGTTTTGCTGGGTAGATCATTCTTTGTTATAATCCCCTTGTTACTACCTTAGAATATTATATTCCAAGCCCTCAACTCCTTTATGGGGAAGTAACTGATAAATCTTGTGTGAGCCTGATTGTAAGTCTACAGTATTTGGATGGTTTAATTGTGCTGCTTGCAACATTTTCTATTTGACCTGATAGCTCTGGGATTTGACTATGATATTCCTTGGAGTTTGCATTTTGGGATCTCTTTCAGGAAGAGATCAGTGGATTCTTTCATTTTAAATTTTGTCCTCTAGTTATGCTCTATCTGGGCAGGTTTCCTTTATAATTTCTTGAACTATGATGCTGAGTGCTTTTTATTTAATTGTGGCTTTAAATAATGCTTAAATTATTTCTTCTTTTTCTATTTTCCAGGTAAGTTTTTTTTCTAATGAGATATTTCACATTTTATTGTTTATTTTGTTATTTCTTAATGTCTCATGGAGTGATTTGCTGGGCAATTCTAATTTTAAAGGAGATATTTTCTTCAATATCTTTTGTGCCTCTTTTACTGAGCTATTACTTGTCTTTTTATAGTCTTGCGTAATTCTCATTCCCACCCCCACCCCCAATTTTTCTCCTATCAGGATTATTTGATTTTTGAAATTTTTAAAAATTCTTTTTAAAGATTGCCTTCTTTAGTTATTTTAGGAATTCTTGTTGGGCTTGTGTTCAATCTGCATTTTGCTTTGAGGCTTTGCCTATAAATATTTTCATGTTTGTGTCTCCTGAATTCCTATGGTGAACATCCCTGTCTCCATAGTAGTCTCATGGTCAATTTTTTAAATTTGCTCTTTTTTCCTATCCTATTTCTCTACTTTGAACTTTATGCTAGATTTGGTCTCTGCTTGAGGTGGAAGGTATCCCTCTCCCAAGATTTAGACCTTTTTTTTCTTTCTGTTTTCAAAGCTGAATCTGAGGACATGTAAGTTTTCAGTACTTCCAAGGTGGCAGGGTCTGTGGAGATGTTTGTTCACTTCAGTGGTCTTCACTGTGTTCCTTATCCAGTTAAGGTGCCTTCACCTCAGGACCATAACTCCTCTTCTTTCAGGAACTGCAAAATTAATAATGGACTTGTAAAATCGTGCCCAGTGATAGCTCAGGGGTCCCCTGAAAACTCTTTCTGGACACCATTCAGGCCCCTTAACATCTTTGCCACTGAGAGCTTTTGGTATTACCGCTTCTGCTGCCACCACTACCTCTAAGGCCCACAGTTGTTATTGCTGCTTCACTACAGTCAAGACCAGTCATCATTCCAATGTCATTGACTTTTCATTCTGACCTCCCAAATTTTCCTGGGCTTGAAAAATGTCTCACTTAGACCTTTTGTCAGTTATGCTACTTTATAATTCTTTTTGACACATTATTTGAAAGCTATTTAGAGAGGAATGTTAGGAGAGTTCAGCTGGCATGTTCCCTTTATTCTTGATGTTTTGACTCTGCTAGCTATCATCTCCATTATCTGCCTATAACCTCCTAAAATTTTATCAGAAAGGCCAGGTGGTGGGGGAATGACATAATTAACCAAGTATTTCCTGACAAGTCACCTCATTCTACTTTTGTCTCTGTCTCTCTCTGTCTTTCTCTCTCTCTGTCTCTATGTTTTTCTCTGTCTCTCACTCTCTATCATACACACAATCAAATCTTATTATAAAGAAAAAGAGATTCATCCGTCCTGTGTTCATTGCCACACTCTTGCTCTTCAGTGTGATATACATTTTGTAGATCATTCTATATACATTTTGTAGATCATTCTATTATGGAGCTAAACTTCTAAGTGAGTAAAGGATTTAACTCTTGAGGAAGAAAATATATATGCTGTATGCAGGAATTACTATTTATTATGACTATGTACACATACTGCCAAAATATCTGGGGGAAAAATGAGAGAATATAGTCATTTATTTTGTATTATGTTGGTGTTATCTCCTCCTGTCTTAAGACTAGATCAAAGCCATTACCTGAGAATCTTTAAGCAAGGGTATTTTTCTTCTTTCAAGAAGAAGGGAATTTTTATCTCAGGATTATCAGAACATAAATCATTATTCTTCCTTTTGTGCTTCAATTTAGTCAGGAATTTAATCTGGGTGGGAAGAATTTTTAAATATATAAATCACAATAACTTCACTAAGTTTCTGAGTAGTTTGCTGAAAGATTTAAGTTCTTGATTCTTCACTATAAATAGATGAAATCCAGTGTTATAAGAGAAGCATTAAAAGAATCTGTCATTGAAATTCTTTCATTTTAGCTGTTCACCTACATTTTCCACTGGAATTTCAATAATGTGATAGTGTTTTGTGGTGACATTTTTGGAAAATTTTATGGAAAGTATGGCCATATCGAGCATCAAAAAGTATACTTGATTATACTTATGATAAAATGTTTGTATCTTTGTTGGTTTCCATAATCAGCATTTTTATTTGTATATCACTTAAGTTCATTTTGACATGTACACACCAATAATTTATTGCATACATAGAAGTAAATTTAAGAATGACGTGAAGTATATGAAAATATGTTGAAGGATAATGTAAAATTTCCCAGATTTGTTTTTTTATTTCTTTAATGTCTTCTCTTCCCCTTTTGCTTCCTAGCTGTTGATATTTCCCATGGAATCCAAGATGATATCATTTTCCCTATATATATTTTCTCCTTGGAGAGCTCATTCATCCATAGAATCATAAAATTTTATAAATGAAAGGGAATATAATGTTCATTTCATCCAACTCCCTAATTTTTCAGAAGAGAAATTTGAGAAATAGAAAGGCAAAATGTCTAAGGTCACTTGGTGTAATGGTAATGGGGATTTGAAGATCTTTCCTGCCCCTTGTATTGGCAAGCAAACAGTACTTAGCACCTTGTTTCAAGTTTGTGATTGTATCAAGTATTAAGATCCAGAACTTGTGAATCCCACAGTGGGAGAAAGTTGCTTATGTAACAGGAAGGGGTCGAACAGGAAGGAGCTAATGCCATACACAAGAAAAAGCCCAAGCTAGAGCGCCAGAATTGCTGAGAGACAGAGAACTGCTAGAACCTAAGAAATTCTGAGAACTACTATGAATTGAGAATTGAATTGAAAACATAATTTTTGGTGCAGAACTGAGAACTAAGAACTGAGAAGAGAATTGAGAAGAACTGAGAAATCAGAAGATAGGATAACAGGGAGGAAGCAGGGCTGTGGTACCAGTACTTTGTCTGTCTGTTTTGATGTTACTTTGTCAGATTTGTCTGCTGATAGAAGATGTTGCTATTGTTACAGAAGCCCTGGGACCTTACTGCTAGTTCAGAAGCCCCGAAAAAGGATTTTCTTTTTGTGTGTTTATGGAAATCCTGAAGGAGGGTCTGACTGACATTTTCAGAGGTCCTGGGACCATACTGATTATTTATGTTGATTTCTCAGGCCTTGTTGTTGAGTCTATGTTGATTTCACAGGCAGAAAGTGAATTGATGAGGATTTCAACAATGTGAATGAAGGTTATTGTGGCTTTGTTAAGCTCTGTCTTCCCAGGAACAGAAACTGTGAAGGATTTGAGGTGGACCAGACACTGTGAAATTCAATATGAAACAGGAACTGCACAAGGAGCTGGACAAGGAACTGAGAGCTGTCTGCCTTTGAACTCAGGTGACAGTTGGGTAGATTTGGGCAGGAGCTGGGACCATGGAAGAGGAACCATGGAAGCTGAAAGCCTGCCTTGAGTCAAAATGAAAAGACCTCTCCTTGGGTATTTAATGCAAACTGAGAAGATCATGATTTTCTATGGCCTAGGGGTAAAGAACTTTGACCTTTACATTTAGATGATACATTTACATAGGACTTCTCCAATTAAGAAGAAAACTTTTTGATTGAAGAGAATAAGACAATGTGACCTAGGGGTGGAGAACTTTGACCTTTGTAGTTTGGGTCCATTAGGGAGACAAGCCTCCTTAAGGATGATTGAATTGAGAACTTACTAAGTGATTGAGTTACTAAATGATTGAGTTAATAAATGAATGTACTTGGTTTAAAACTATGTGACCACTTTGGTGAAAACTATGTCGCTATTTTAGTGATAAGTTGTAATGTCAGAATATTGTGAATGCTGTACTTTTATTTCTGTGAATGTTTTGTTGTAGTTTGTTACTGAATAAATAAAGAGTTCACTATATTGTGTAATCAGAACTTTGAAGCTTTCCACAGTAGCAGTCCTCTGGAAAGTTGCTCGTGCTTGGCTTTACATTTATGGCATAATTGGCATAATTACAGAATATAGTGCCTCTATTTGTTACAGGATCCATGGCCATTTATATTAAGATTGTAAAGCCAAGGATCCTGGAAGGGTGGAATGTAATGGTAAGCAAAGGAGTAGTTAACACCTTCTTTCAGCAATTTAGTTGACACCTTGTTTCAGTTCAAGTTTCTTCTGAGCCTTGCCCATGATTGAGAAGGAGAATTTGTGAACCCCACAAGTTGTGAGCCCTAGAACCTGTGAACTCCTGTTGCTGATACAACAGGAGGGGAGGAGCTAATGACTATATATAAGGTGAGGCCCAGGCTGGAGAAAGCAGAACTGAGAAGGGGCCTCTTGTGATGGAGAAGGAAAAAACTTGTGGTTTCTAGGCACTCTATATTTCTCTGTTCTGTCTCTGTTGATGTTTGTTTGTGAGACTTTCTACAGAAGCCCTGGGACCTTACTGGAAGCTCTGAAAGAGGGTTTTCTGTTTGTCTCTTTACATAAGTCCTGGAGGAGGGTTTTGGAGGTTCTGGGACTTTACTTATGATTTGTATTAACTTCTTGGACCTTTTTGTGGGTCTTTGTTGACTTCTGTGCTGATGATTTGTGTTGACTTCTTGGATCTTGTTTGTGGGTCTGTGTTGATTTCTATACTAATTATTTGTGTTGAGTTCTCAGACCATGTTGGTGGGTCTGAGTTGACTTCACAGGTAGATAGCAAATTAATGATAGTGCCAGCAATGTGTACGAATATCATTGTGGCTCTGTTAAGCTTTTTCTTCCCAGAAACAGAAACTATGAAGGACTTGAGATGGTGTGGGCACTCTGAGCTTTAATATGGAATGGGAACTGGACAAGGAACTGGATGAAGAATTGGACAAGGAGCTGGACAAGGAACTGGGAGCTGCCTGCCATTGAACCCAGGTGACAGTTGTGTAAATTCAGGAAGGGACTGGGACCATGGAAGAGGAACCATGGAATCTGAGAGCCAGCCTTGAGTCAAGATGAAAAGATCTCTTCTTGGGTACCTGATGCTGACTGAGAAGATTATGACTTACTATGACCTAAAGGTGGAGAACTTTAACCTTTGTACTTTGTGCCCATTAAGGACACCAGCCTCCTTAAGGACTTACTGAATGATTGTACTTTGTGTCCCTTAAGGAGAAAAACCTCCTTAAGGATGATTCAATTAAGGACTTAGTAAATGATTGAGTTATTCAATGATTGTATCTTTTGCTTAAAACTATGTGACCTCTTTGGTGAAAACTGTGTGGCCATTTTAGTGATAAGTTGCTATGTTATAATATTGTGAATGCTGTATTTTGATTTTTGTGAAGGTTTTGCCTTAATTTACTGCTGAATAAATAGAGAGTTCACTGTACTATGTAATCAGAACTTTGAAGTCATTCGCAGCAGCAATACTCTGGAAAGCTGCTTGTACTTGGTTTTATACTTGGACAGCTGAGACTAGATCCCAGATTTAATTGCCTTCCCAGTATACCACACTGCTTCAATGTCTTTTTTTCTGGTTTCAATTCTGATATGTCTGTTTATAATCCCTAAATTTGCAGCTCTTCTAAATTATGGTCCAATATATCCAACTTTTGGCTTAGATACATTTATGTTAATTCAAGCAACATGCTCCAAATTATACTTATTATCCTTATTATCCAAATTATACTTATTATCTTCCTTCAAAAGTCATATCTCTGTCAATAACACTCACATATCATTTTTCCCTGGTTCAGGCACACTGACTCAAAATATTGCAATAATCTTATGGCCAACCATTTCTTTCATTTCCTACATTCATTTAGTTGTCTAGCCTTAATGATTTTTCCTTCAAAATGTTCTTCATGTCTAGTCTCATTTCCACTACTGTCATCCAGAAATTTTTGTGTTTACATCTGGATTTTTGTAACAGTCTCCTAGACTAACTTCTTCACTTTATTAATGCCCTTTCAAATTTGTCCAATTCCTGGCTAGATGGTTCTTTCCTTTAATGTTTTCTTTTTATCATCAAGTATCTCTTTTTAAAATTAAAGTAAAATTTTAATTAATGCAATAAAACAAACAATTCCATAGCCTAGTATAATAAAAAGATGATTACATGTGAAACTACAAATGTATTACATACAACTTGCTATTCCTTTTAAATATGTAATAAAATTATCTTGTAAAATTTTTTTTTCTCCCTCCCTCACCCTGTAGTTACCATTAGACAAAAATAGGCATACACACATATACATGTATATATGTAAAATTATTCTATACATACTTCAATTTATTAGTTATTTCTCTGGATGCAAATAGCATCCTCCTTCATTTGTCCTTCATAGTTAATGTGGGTATTTATAGTAGTCAAAATGACTTATTCATTCAAAGTCATTCTTAAATAGTATTGCTGTACTGTATACAATATTCTTGGTTCTGCTTATTTATCTCTTCATTATTTTGTGCAAGTCTTTCCATGTTTTTCTAAGATCATTGAGCAAATCATTTCTTATAGTACAGTAGTATTATATCACAATCATATACCACAACTTGTTCAGCCACATTAAATTAATTAAAATTTTAATTAAGCTGAAGCATAATGAGTTCTATACCAACCCTCCATTTTAAGGTTGTGTGGATCTTTCATTTTTAAATGTGTTTCTTGTAAACAACATATTGTTGGATTCTGACTTTTAATCCATCTTGCTATTTTCTTTTTAAGGGGTGAGTTAATCCCATTCACATTCAAAGTTATGATTTCTATTTGTGAATTTCCCTCCATTTTATTTTTACTCACTATTTTCTTTCTCAGTCTCTCTTTTCACCTGATCCCTGTTACCTTATCTTCTCCCCCACCCTCCTAAATCTTAATTTATATACACTTTTAAATGACCTTCCGCCACACTGTCCCCCATTTTACTTACCTCTCTACAAGTTCAGAAGACTTCTATACCTCTCCAGATGTATACATTGCTTCTTCTTCAACAGAGATGAGAGTAAGTTTCCAATATCAAATCTCTCTTTTTTAATTAAACCCAAATATGCAAGTTTCTACATTCTAGCTAGAATGCCTTAAAAACACCTATAAAATCAAAGAAACCAAGCATAGCCCAAGGATTACTCTGTACTTTTCTTACCTGTACCATTACAAGACAAAGCAACAACAAACATTAAGCAATTAATGGAAATTTGACTAAATTATAGCTATATATCATCAATCTCCTGCCAACCACTTATGCAGTTGACCAAAAGCAATAGCACCATTGACTGTGCTTTTCATTAATACATTATAAAATTTAAATATAACTAAGCAGTAACACATTTTAACTGTAATTAAAATATACATCTGATTCCTTCTAATATTACTGTAGACATGATAGTTAATCTATAAATTGATATTTGACCCTCCACAATGCTTAACCCAAATATTAAATGATGAACAAAATCAATCAACAGAGAAGAGCTTTACATATATAATCACATTTGATCTTCACAACCATTCTGTGAGTGCTATTTTCCCCATTTTATAGAAGGGGAAACTGAGGCTGAAAAAATTAATACATAAACATTTATTAAGTCTCTCATATATGCCAGGTACTATGTGCTAAATGCTGGGAATATTTAAAAAAAGGGGCAAAAGAGAGCCTTTGCCCTCATAGAGTTCACAATCTAACAGGAAAGGCAACAAGCAAATATGTACAGAGAGATGTTTACAGAAAAATAGGAAATAATTAAAAAGAAAAAAAAAACACTAGAATTAAGAGGGCCTGGGAAAAGCTTACTATATACAATGAGATTTTAGTTCAGGTTTAAAGGAAGCAAAGGAATGCAGTAGGTAGAGATGAGGAGAGTCTCCCCTGCCTTGAGTCCAAGGTTAAATGGCTTATTAAGTACTTGAGGAAGGATTTGAAATCCAGTCTTTTTGACTCCATGTCTAAAAGTCTATTTATTGAGGATGTTGGTGCCCAATTAAAAAAAATTCAAACAAACAAACAAAAACCCAAATAGCAACAAAATCCAAACTATTGTTCTGTTGTGTCCGGTTCTTCCTGACCTCATTTGGGTTTTCTTGGCAAAGATATGGGGGTTGTTTGCCATTTCCTTCTTCAGTTCATTTTAAAGAAGAGAAACTGAAACAAACAGTGTTAAGTTACTTGCCCAGGGTCACATAGCTAGTAAATGTATGAATTTAGATTAGAACTCATGAAGATGAATCTTCCTGATTCCAAACTCAGTGCTGTTTTCTACTACACTTCCTAATACTATTAGCTAGAGCTTAAAATTGGAAGGACTTGCTTATCACTTGTCTGAATTACTCTCGGACTTCTCAGACTTTTCCACCAGGCCCTAGGAAGCTCATTTTAGGAAAACCTCATCTTCCTGCAACATCCCATCAGCTCTTCACTACTCTCTGTTCTTCTGGAAGGTGGAGGCATAAACTACAAAATCCCCATCTAAGAAGGGAGTTGAGTTCAGAATATTTTCTCTTTTCTCACCTGTCATGTAATCTGGGATTTCTCATGCCCAAATGTTGGCTACCCTTCCCTCTGTCTCCCTTCCAATTCCTTTTCTGTGTTGTCTTCTGCCTTTAGACTGCAAGTTCCTTGAGGACAGGGACTTTCTTTTCACGTATTTCTATCCCCAGTGCTCAGTACATTGTCTGACACATAGTAAGTGCTTAATAAATGTTTAACAGCTATTAACTATTGAGTAATTACAGTTTCCAAAACCCATATAGATGAGCATATTCTATAATTGATAAACTGTGATTAATCTCAGCTCTTCTTGTCAACTCTTTTTTATATACTGACATTATTAGTCAAACACCGAAGGGTAAAAATGTAAACAAGACTACTTGTCATAAAAACAGCAACAGCAGCAGCAATACTAACAATAAAAATACAACAGTAGTTTCAGCTGTTAGCATTTCACTGGACTAGAGAGAGCCTGTAAATTTACTGACACAAGAAACTCCTAGACAAAGAAACTCCTTCTGCCAAGTCCCTGCCCAGTCTCTACTTAATAGCTGTATTTTGGGCCCTCCTGACTTAGAGTGAAAGTCAGTGGTAACTGTTTCTCTTTGGAACAGCAAGTCTGAGGGTTTTCACCTCCCAGTTTAATGTTTTTACTTTTTTTCTACTTAAAGGGGTCATCCCTTGACTCACTTTTTAAAGGGTCCTATTCACTGAATGGGCATTATTACCTCACTCTAAGTGAGAACCTAAAAAGGCCTTAGCCTAGACAGGCCCGGGTCTCTCATGGAATCCTGGGTCATCTCCAGTCATCCTGATGAATGTCTGGCTACTGGACCCAGATGGCTCTGGAGGAGAAAGTGAGGCTGATGACCTTGCACATCTCCCCCTCACTCAAATAAAAGTCAACTGTAAGTCATGTCATCATTTCCCTGGTGCCAGGGTCCTCTTAAAAAATAAAGGACAAACACAACAACAATTTCCAAATAAGTAATAGTTATGTGACTTACACAGGGTCATACAGGTACCATGTTTTAGACAAGGGGTTTAAGCCCAGGACACTCAACTGTGTTGTGCTGTTTCTCAGATGTTTACCAAATTATTGAGGCATTTGCATACTTGTCACTCTTCTCACCAACTCATAATTACATAATTAAAAAAAAACTAAGGTTAATAAAGAGTAGATAAGTCCTAATATGATAAGTTTACTGGAAAGAGCTGTAGTATAAAAGAACAGGAAGCATTATGATGTAGAGGATGGAGAGTTGACGTTAGAGCCATAAAAGTTTGAGCTCTAGTCCCATCTCTTACAGTCTGCTTGTGTGACCCAGAGCAAGTCATTGAGCCACTTAGTACTCTAGGCACAAAGAAAAGAACAATGAAGGTAGAAGGAGACATTTCCTTATCTGGCCTATAGCAATGAAATTACAGATCCAGTCCCCATCTCTATCCTTCATCATATCTTATCTGCTAACAAATCTTCAATACCACTATTTATTATTACATCAAATCTAAATTCTCCATATTTTAACCCCACCCTTCCCATTTCTCTCTTCAGGGGAAGGAAAAAAGGATTTATAATCAATCCTCTACTTTCTCAGGGGTAACATTCCTGGAAAATGGCACAAAAGTTTAAAAAACATGAAGTTAGTTAATACATTGAACCTATGGAAAATAAGGGAATAGGTTCCTGCAACCATCAAAAACTGTAATCTTTCATTAGAGATTGCTGAAAGTACACTTTTCTGCATGCAATTCTTTATATCAAAATGTTATTTCTAGTAATATGCACTTCTCCTAACACAGTAACCATGAAATAGCCCATAAATGTGGTACATAAAATAAAACTGATAACATTTAAAAGCATTTTTCTTGCTAGTAATTCCCAAGAATTCTGTGACCCTTTGTGCTAACATCTCAATTTAATAAAAATGATTTTCAAATGGTATTGACTTTCCATTAAATCTAAAGTACTATAAGTATTGTACAGAAAAAAATTGTTAAAACTAAAACTTTTTAACCTGAATCTAACCTTCTACTGTGTCAGATGGCAGATATGAAATGCTACTGTAAAACTCTCTACTTTGGCTGCCCTTTGAAAACCAAGGGAGAGGTTGAGGGGACTTAAGTTGCTGCTTTCAGGAGAAAATAAGACTGGCAAGGTCTCGGCATTACTTCCAGCACTCTGTCATTCCCAGCTGGTGGATGGTAGAGGAGATCACGAAGGATGCACTGGCTTAAGATAATATATCACTGATGTATTCTTTGTGGGACATTTGAGAGCCTTTTGGTTCTCTCCCTGCTGATACAGGCTGCAGGCATTCCAGCGTGAAGTTTATCTAAAATCTTTATTTTCTCATTGAGTTGCATCATTCATTTTGCACACTTAGGCTTAGATCCCAAAGGACTTGCATTATGTTTTGTGGACATAACTGAAACACAATACTTGAGTTTGAAAGGCAAATAATGAAAATATGCAATGATATTAGCTGCTCCACAAACTTGGCTTTACCACACTTTTATCTCACTTTTTTCTGTGCATGTGAATATGTGTGGTTGTCAACGCAAAAGTGAAAATGAGGTTACTGATAAAATCATGTGAATGCTTGAAGTCACAAAAATCAAATACACAAATGTTGAGGATTGATCATATATAGTGCTTCTATGTGTCAGAAAATGTGTTGTGTTTACAAATATTATCTCATTTAATCCCTAAAACTCTGAGAAATAAATGCTGTTTTTATCCTTGCTTTACAGTTGAGGAAACTGAGGCAGAGATTAAATGACTTGCCTATGGTTACACACCTAAGGTAGAATTTGAACTTATGTCTTCCTGGATCCAGACACAGCTCTCAATACTACACTGCCTACCTTTTCATCTAAGCTCTTAGCAAATCAATTTCCTTACTGCCTTATGCAAGTGCCATGGTCATTTCTCACCTCCAGAATTTGGCTCAAATTTTGGCCTGTTAGGGAGGAAGGAAGAAAAAAGAATGAAGTAAAAAAGTGCATAGCAGAGAACAAAAGAAAACTAACAAGAAATCAAAGCAAATATGGATAGCTCTCAATGTAACATGTAATATTTATTACATAGGCTTTCTTGAAATGGAAATTTAATGCTATATATTTTGAATTCTCTCTTACATTCTGCTGTGCATATGGCATGTTTTTTCTTTTCCTATTTTGTATTTAATTTCTATATTTAAGAAAAAAGTGTTTCTTTTTCTATTCTTATTATGTGTTTCCATAGTAAAAAAAAGAAAAAAAGGTGTTGGCCTATCAGGGAAATGCCTGTTTTCTCTTCTTTGCTGTTGTTCAGCTGTTTCATTTGTGTTAAGCTATTTGTGACCCCATTTTTTAATTTATTTTTTTAATCTATGAAATAAAACAACCATTTCCACGACATATTAGAATAATAAAAAGATGACTGCACATGAAACTACAAATCTATTATGCACAACTTGCTATTCCTCTTTAAATACATGAAAATTTTATCATGTAAATTTCTTTTTTTTTCTTCTTTTTCTTCCCTCCCCTAGAGATGGCTACCATTGGACACAAATATGTGTGTATGTATATATACACACACATGTTATATATGTATACATGTAAAATCACTCCATACATAATTCTATTTATCAATTCATTCTCTGGATGCAGAGAGCATCGTTCTATGTCCTTTGTAGTTAATTTGCATATTTATAATAGTCAAATTGACTTTGTCACTTAAAGTTGCTCTTAAAACAATATTACTGTTACTGTATACAATATTCTCTTGGTTTTGCTAACTTCACTCTTTGTTATTTCATGCAAGTCTATCCATGTTTTTCTAAAGTCACTTCTTATAGCATAGTAGTATTCCATCACAATCATATATCACAACTTGTTCAGTCATTCCCCAACTGATGGGCATCCTCACAATTTCCTGCTATTTTTTGCCATCACAAAGAGAGCTACTACAAATATTTTGAACATATATATTCTTTTCCAAAAGAAAAGAATTGGGTTAAGGTAGTTTGATAACTCTTTGGGGGAGAATGTGTGGCATAATTTCATATTGCTTTCCAAAATGGTTGGATCAGTTCACAGTGCTACTAATGTTAATTAGCATTCCAATTTTTCCATATTCCCTCCAACACTTCATTTTGTTTTTGTTTTGTTTTGTCAAAGATGCAGGAGGAGTGTTTTGCAATTTCCCTCTTCTATTCATTTACAGATGAGGAACTGAGGCAAACAACATTAAATCACTTACCCAGGATTATACAATTAGTAAACATCTGAAACTGCATTGAACTCAGGTTTTCCTGACTCTAAGCTCAGCACTCTATGCCCTGGGCTACCTAGATACCTTTTTACTACTTATCAAAATCCTACCCATTGTCTAAGGGCCAACTCAAATCTTACTTTAGTCATGAAGTCTTCTCCAATACTTTCAATCGTCAACAATCCCTCTCTTCCCTGAGCTAGAACATACATAGTTTACTTCACACAATTTATCAGTGAAGTGTAGGAGGATTTTTATTATATACCAATTGTTTGCTCATGTTAGCTCTATCCACTTAAGTAAATTGGAATCTTTTTGAAGAGAAAAATATCATCTTCTGTTTTTAGTGTACAACTGTAGGGCATAGTAGTTTCTCAGTAAACTTAACTTGGTGGAAAATTGATAATTTTTAAAAAGTGACATCACATTTATTTTAACTTATATTTTAAAGTTCAAGAAATAGATATATATGTGTGTGTGTAAAAACATATACACACATGGAGTCTTAAATAGTATGAAAAAAATGGGTTTTGGAACTTATATTTTACAGTTCAAGATTATATATGTATGTTTATATATGTATGCATGTTTATGTATATGTGTATGCGTATGTATATATGTATACACACATACATACACACAGAGCCTTAACTAGCATGAAACAACCTGGGCTTTATTCCAAGGGTGCCCAATTTAGCCAAGGGAGCACGCATCCTCCCTGGTGGAATGTGCTTCCTACCCATAATTGGTGCCACTTCTGCCCTTTAACATGTGGGTCCTTGAGTAGCAAAGATCACACCCCCAACCCCCAAACTCCGACCTCCAGGTCCCCATTGCCCTGTTGAAATGCTCCTAAACTGCCCTTCTTAACCCCTGTATGCATGAGGCCTTGGCCTCTGGTGGACTAATTAACACCAACCGATAAAACCATGCTCATGATGGCATTGCCATGTGAGCCTCTCCATCCATTGCACCAGTTGCTACATTCTTCCCTCCCCACAACCCAAATGTTGTTTTGCTAGTTATGACTGAGTATACATAATTTTTCAGGTTTCTTTTGTGTGTTTGTAAGGAGACTTTCCAATCAAAAATGATCAAGGAGACCATAGCTCAGCTGAACATTTTAATAAAGCCTTTCAAATACTTTTCAAGGACCCCTCCAATTTTATTCCTGAAGAAAAATGAGAAAGTTGGGTCTTTGAATTTTTGAACCTGGAAGGTATCTTGGAGATGGTCTACTTCCATCCACTCATTTTCTAGAGGAGGAAATTGAGGATCTAAGATGTGGAAACATTTGCCCAAGGTCACATAGTTCATAATAGAGCAAAAATTTTTATTCAGGTTTCTTGACCCTCAGACTGCTGTACTTTTCCTAGACAGCTAGCCTTGAGTAAGTAATAGGATGTGTTGTTTCCAATATGATTCCCCTTTCTATTTTAAAAGAGTACTCTGATTTTCCTCCTCCATGTGCAGCATTATAGCAGCTATTAAACCGCAGGGCCAACACACTCCTACATTCAAAATAATAACAGAGTGAATTACCCCAGATCTCCTCTTCTCGAAGTTAGGAAGCTATTAATCAAATAACTGTGGGCTGTTTCTTCATCCCATAGAAGAATATTATATATCCAATAGTGAGCTGAGAACAATGATATTCATTTCTTTACCTTCTAAAAATCTTGTTGAACTGCACTGTGGCAATAGAAAAGAACATTTTTATCACTTGTGGGCTCTCCGCCTAATAGTATTAGAGAACCATAGATTTAGAACCAGAAAAGAACTTAGAAGGTATTTAATTTAAAAAAAAGATATTTAATCTGACCACCTCATTTTATAAGTGAGGAAACTGAGATTAAATGGCTTACTTAGCTGATTGAGGTAGAATGAAGCAGAGCTGGGATAGAGAGTGAGAGAGCACACCTATAGGGAAGTCAAATTATGGACCCTTTATTATTGTCCAGTTATAGAATACACACATCTTTTGAGTGGTATTAACATCTATTCATAAAACTATTGTTGGTCCTAAAAACATAATGTTACCAAGACTTTTAATCTCTGTCACTGAAATGTTAAATATATACAAAATTGGCCTCTAGTTGTGTGATCACTAAGGGAGGATTTTGCATCCTTTGTATTTTTAACCATTAGTAGAAATTCATTGTATACAAATTGAGAAAAGCCAAGAGATATTTGGTTAGAAAGACACATTTATATAGTTACATCTTTATACAAGAAACTTAAACTCAAATGAATGGAAGAGATGTATAGATTGAAAGATTAACAAACTTTTGTGATGAGTGAGCAAGCTTTAAGAAAACCTGAAAAGTCAAAGCTACAGGACAGATCAATCAGAGACTGATTAATCCCATCCCCAAAGGGTGCTTTGCTCTGAGTGCCAGGGCTCTTTTCAGTGTAGGTCTCTTGGTATTTTTATGGTGTTAACTTACAAGTAATCACCTGATCAAGAAGCCCAGGGCGAGTAAACAGAGCTAATGTGTCAGCAGCCACTGATAGCTGAAAAATCCATTTAAATGATGATAAATGAAGAAAGTTTGAGGTTTCATTGCCAGAGCTAGCTCAGTGTTTGGGAGACTCCAGAGGAAAGTGTGGGAGAGAAGAGGTATTAAATAAACTACCAAACTGAAGGTTTTGTGCTGACCTCATCGTTGTAGGCCTTTGAAACCTGGACTGTATGCCAGTGCGTGCCAGGAAACTGAGTATCTTTCATCTGAATTGTCTTAGGAATATTCTGAAGATTCCCTGGCAGGAAAAGGCACCAGTCACTGAGGTCCTGTCTTGAACTAAACTTTCAAGTATTCAAATTCTACCACAGAGCACAACTTTCACGGGCAGACCATGTCGTTCAAATGCCAAATATACACATGGCTAAAAGACTATTTTATGAAGAACTCACACAGGCCAAATGCTCACATGGTAGTGAGAAAAAGTGATACAGGGACACTCTCAAGGTCTCCCTTAAGAACTTCAGAATTGATTGTTTGACATGGGAGACACTGGCACAGGACCACCCTGCATGGCATGCCCTCATTAGAAAAGGTCCTGGGTTCTATGAGCAAAGCAGAATTGAAGCAGCTCAAAAGAAACAGATGTTGGTGCATTCTGAGCTTGTATTGGACCCATCAGTCATAGTCAGAAACACTGCCACTTGACTGTAAGATAGTGATGTCATTTTGCTCCTCTTCACGAATGAAGGACAACAACCTACCTGCTTATGGATAGATCTGCCTTCTTTTCAGGCAGCTCAGTGAATCAGTGGGCTTGGAAAGAGGAAGGGGAGTTCAGAAGGAGCTTTATATTCTTACTAGATTTGTGACCTGGGCAAATCACTTAATGTCTGTCTGCCTTAGGTCTTCAACTGCAAAATTAGTATCATCAAAGCATCTACTTCACATGGTTGTTTTGAGGAAAAAATGAAAAAAATTATTGTAAATGCTTAGCACAGTATCTGGTACACAGTAGGCACTTTATTAATGCTTATTTTCTTCCTTCCCTCCTTTTCCAGTGGAAAGATTGACGAATTTGAAAATAAATGACCTAGGTTCATATCCTGGGTCTGTCACATACTAGCAGTGTGGTCTTGGGAAAATCAGTTCCTCTCTCTGGGCCTCAGTTGTTCTATTCCTTGTGTGAAATTAGAGAAATCATGCAATATTGTAAGCCTTAGGTTCCACATCTGTAGGGGTTGGATAAATAGTCTCTGAGGTTCCTTATAGTTCTAAATATATTATCATAGGATATTAAACATTGAATCTTGGAACAGACCTTCATGGCCTCATTTGCACCCCCCCCAATTTTACAAAGGAAAAATTGAATCCCTCTATGAGTGAAATGATTTGATAAAGTTACACAGAAGGTTACACAGTACTCAGGTTTTCTGACCCCTAGCTTAGAACAATTTGAATTCCTCTATGATTCAGGACAGATGAGAGGGAGAGACAGAGAGAGAGAGAGAGAGAGAGAGAGAGAGAGAGAGAGAGAGAGAGAGAGAGAGACTCTGAGCAAGTCACTTAACCTCTGTTTGTCTCAGTTTCTTCATTTGTAAAATGGGGATAGTAGTTGCACTTACTTCCCAAAGTTGTTGCAAGGATCAAATCAGATAATATTTATAAACACTTAGCATAATGCCTGGCATATAGTAAATGATATATAAATGTTAGATATCATCATTATCATCATCATCATAATTCAATAGATAGAGTGACCTTAGTAACTTATCTTTAGTGTGCTTCATTCTCCTTAACTGTAAAATTGGAATGATAACAGCACCTACTGCCTAGGGTTACTGTGATGATCAAATAAAATACTATTTGTAAATTGCTTAGCATAGATGGAACAATAAATGTTATGGGAATGGGAATCTGAAGATCTTTCCTGCCCCTTGGCCCTTTGATGGGCTTAAGTGACTCTGAGAACCTTCCCTGATTTGAAAATATACTCTGCTCCCTAATAGGCTGAATGTGGTCACATGGAGCCTCTGGCAGGTGGCTTATTTTTCAGGAATGCCCACACCTTGCTACTTTGTGATTGGACAGTGGGTCAAGAGGGCTGTGACATTCTCTGAGCCAGGAGAAGGCTATATATACCCTGATGTGAGATTTTGTTTTGGGGCTCCCTTTGAGAAGAGTTATTTGATTTGACCAAACAAGACTCTGGGCAGCCATTGAGCCCCCCGCATTTGAAAATCCACATGTTGGTGCTTCCCTCTCTGGTAATTGACTAGGTATGGATGTAATGGTCAGACAGCTGGAAGCCTATCTGCTGATCTGTTTCTCTGTCTGCTTGCAACTTCTGCTTGTAACTTGTTTGTATTCTCTGAAGTTTGGGGTGCTAACCTTTTCCCCCTGAACTAGGTAAATGACATATATTTGATTAAAGCAAGATTGTTAACCCATTTTGAGTTGCTTTCCTTTGGAAAAGCAGATCTAGGAACCTGTGTTGGCAGCCACCATGGGTGTGCTAGTGTGCTTGCTGCTACAGATGGGGATCAAACAAAGAATTCAACTTCAATTAGATAGGCATAGATGGAACAAAAAAATTATAATGAAGGCAATTTAAGCCCAATTTTATTTGTGTTTTTTTTTTATATGGAGGAGACTGACTCCTACATGGCTGAATCAGGTCAAGTCAACCAGCATTTGTTGAACTCTATACAAGGGATCTGAAGAAAGGCAGAAGGTAGTAACAACAACAGTCCCTAAACTTAAGGAGCTGACAATCTAGTCAACATGCAAGTATCTATACACAACATACATATATGCGCACACACATATATGTACACATAAATTTATCCATTAGTTTATATATGGACACATATACATACATGTATATATACAGATATGTGTATGTGTGTATACACACATACATATACATATATATATATATATAAATAAATAAGAAATATCAGGAAAGAATGCTTGTATAATGGACTTTTAGCAGGGATATGAAGGAAATCAGGATAGCTAAGAGTCAGAGATAAGGAAAGAGAGAATTTCACTCATGGGAGATAATCAATGAAAAATTGTGTGGAATTGGAGAATCTTGTGTGAAGAGCGGCAAGGAAGTCAGTGTCACTGGATAACAGAATAACAATACAAGAAAACTGGAAAAGTAGGAGAGGAGCAGGTTATGAAGAACTTTGGATGCTACACAGAGAGTTTTCTATTTTCCCCTGGAAGTGATAAGGAGCCACTTAAGAACTGATTGAATGTGTCATCAAAGGAGGAGGTGACATGGTTATATTTATGATTTAGGAAGATCACTGACAGCTGAGGGGAAGACATGCTAGAGTGGGGAGAGACTTGAAGCAGGGGAGAAATAATCAGGGTACTGTGGTACTACAAACAGGAGGTGATAAGAGCCTACACCAGGATGAATGGTTGCAATATCAGAGGAGATGTTATACATAAGAGATGTTATAAAGGTAGAATTAATAGTATTTAGAAATAGATTGAACATGAAAGTTGGGAGAGAATGAAGAGTCAAGGATGCACCTTGGTAAAGAGCCTGGGTGTCTGGATGGGTGGTGGTACCCTCAACATTAATGGCAAAGTTAGAAAGAGAAAAGTTTTAGAAGTAAGAGAATAAGTTCAGTTTTTGATATGGTGAATCAGAGAAGAGAAGGGGATCCAGTATAGAACCCTTGGGGAACATTCAATTAGGGCAATTATCAGCATAAATACACAGAAAAGAAAACTAAGGAATTGTCAGATAGGAGGAGAACCAGGAGAGAAGAGTGTTCTGAAAACCCAGAGAGAGGGGAGAGTATCAAGGAAAAGAAGGTTATTGATAGCCTTAAGGAAAACAAAGAGGTCAAGGTGAATAAAGATTGAGAAAAGAGGGCAGCTAGGTGGAGCAGTGAATAGAGGACTGGCCCTGGAGTCAGGAGGACCTGAGTTCAAATCCAGCCTCAGACATTTAACACACACACACACACACACACACACACACACACACACACACAAAACCCTAGCCGTGTGACCTTGGGAAGTCACAACCCCAATTGCCCTACCTTCCCCATTCAAAAAAAAAATGAAAAAAGATCAATAGATTTCATCATTAATAAATCATAGATAACTTTAAAGGGAGTAGTTTGAGCTGAATGATGAGGTCAGAATCCAGCCTGCAATGACTGAGAGGAAAAGAGGTGGGAGACATTGTAGATTGTAGACAGTATTCTCAAGGATTTTAGCCACAAAAGGGAGAAGAGAGAAGGGGTGATAGCTAGTGGGGATGGATAGATAATGTGAGGTTTTTTTTAAAGGATGAGAGACCCATGGGCATGTTTGTAGATAGTAGGGAAGCAGTCAGTAGAAGGTAGTGATTGAAAATAAGTGAGAGGGATTGGGGATAAAAGAGAGAGCAATCTGCTGGCAAGGACAGGCTGCAATGAAATCATTTGTACATGTAGAGGAGTTTGCCTTGGCAAGAAGACGGGCTAAGGAGACATAGGTGAAGGAGGAGATAATGACCAAAAGACATCTGAGTGATGTGGATTAAAGAGTCAGAGAAGAGAGTTCTCTCAGCGATTGGCTTCAGTTTTTTTTTTCTCCAAATGAGAAAAGAGAGACTTGGGGAAGTTTAAGAAGAGATGAAAAGGTTTGGAAGATTCCAAAGTATTGGTGGATGGTCAGTGAGTTTCACAAATTCTGAGGAGATCCTTCGGGTATCATATGATTGTCATACTTGCAGAAAGGTAGATGGTACACTGAATGACAAGATGTCATTCCCTGTAAATTCCCAAAGTTCCCAATAAGAGAGAATGATGGGATGATTAATATGACAGTTTGATAGGTAAAAATGTAAAGTCCTTCACATGAGTTAAAAAAATCAAGGTCACAAGTATAGGATGGGGAAGATATGGTTAGACAGGAGTTTATATTTAAAAGATTTGGGACATTAATAGGGCAGCTAGGTGGCACAATGGATAGAGTGCTAGATCTGAAGTTCAAATCTTGCCTCACTAGCTGTGTGACTCTGGACAAGTCATTTAATCCTGTTTGCCTCAGCTTCCTCATCTGTAAAATGAGCTGGAGAAGGAAATGACAAACCACTCCAGTATTTTTGCAAAGAAAACCCCCAATGGTGTCACAAAGAGTTACACTCGACTGGAAATGACTAAACGAGCAAGGGACATTAATGGATTGCAGAGTAGATTGAATCTAAATTAAGACATAGTAACTGAAAAAAGCTAATGCAATCTTAGGTTAAATTAATGCCCAGAATATATAAGATATTTATCTCATTTTCCTCTTTCCTTGGTGAGGCCACATACAAAGCATTACATTTAATTACAGGTAACACATTTTAGGGAAGATATCCATAAGTTAGAAAGCTTATGAGAGAACAACCAAGATGGTGAAAATACTGGAGACCAATTCCGTCAAAGATTAGTAGCTTCCAGTTCCAGAAGCTTCTACTTATTGAGATGGTAGAGGGAATAGAGTGCTGGGCTTCAGGTCAGTAATATTTGAGTTCAAATCCAGCTTAAGACACTATCTCTGGGAAAGTATCACATAGTAGGTGTTATTTATGAGATTATTGTTATCATTCTCTTTCCTTCTCCTCTCCCCTCCTTCAAACAATGCTCCTATCTACATACTGCAGCATGGGGGTAATAAATCTGGTGGTGTTCAATACAGAAGTGAAATGGATAGAGGTACCTTAGGACAGATTTATTAGAGACCTTCATGGGAAGTTTAGGTGGTAAATTTCCATAGTTATTGTAGAAGATTCCTTTTTCAGGCATGGGTTGGACTCCTTGATATTTGAGTTTTTTTTTCCTATTCCTAAGATTCTATCATTCTGTTACCTATAAAATGAAGAGGATAATACTTGCACTACCAGCCTCAGAGGGTTCTTTATGAGAAAACTGTTTGCAGATTTGAGGAATTATTGTTACAATGCAAACCTCCATCCAGTATTACAAGGAAGTGATATCATATTATCTTCACCATCTGGCATTTATTGAGTGCTGACTATTGGGTAGTCCTTGGATGCCCTCCACCTTTCTTCCCTCTCTTTGACTAGAAAAGAATCTTGTGAACTTTGAAGAATCTTCAGAATTTAGCATCCCCAGACCAGCTGACAACAGTGTCTGAATTGGGAGTCAAGGACAAACCAGGCACAGATTCATGATTTAATAAGGAGTTCAGAAAATAAATTATACCATGCCTAGGGGAAAACTCTTAAACATTCCACAAATGAGAGATAAGGCCCTCCAGCAATCAACTATTATTTGTTGCCCCTTTACCACATATGTTCTCTAAGCTTGATCCACTTTTCCCTAGACTCTATATACACACCTGGAGAATGTGGTTACCCATCAGGGAGAAACCATCAGTGAGGAGACTTTGGGGAGGTTGTTTTAAATCAACTTTTCTTACTGTACCACCTTAGTCAATACTCACTCCAAAAATTACTTAAGCCTGGCTTACTAGATTGATTCTCAACTATCTTTCAGGGAAGACACACTTTGGGATTGAGCTGATGACATAAAGAAATCAACTCTAAGCCTTTATGTGTTCCTCTAGAACTCTGAAACTTGGCCAGAACCTGACTCATCAGTGGGGGGGCAAGAGCTGGAATAAAGATTTTCAGAACTTATGTGGGCTACAAATAGTTGGGAGAAATTGAGACTCAGAGGGACTAAGTGATGGGAAGTGAAAAGGCTGGGATATAAATGAAGGTTTAATGACTCTATAGCAAGTAATCTTTCCTTCACACCATGTTCAAGCTGCATCTCTGTTTTTCTCTCTACATATCTTTTCAGTCACTTTCTGTCTGCCCATGTCAGACTCCCTAGGGTAGGATTTCTTCAGTATTATTCTGAGTCCACTAATTTAATCACATAACCTGTGGACACAGGGTTTGTCAACGGCCCTTGATCCCATGTGGAACAAATTTCTGTCTACTCAGAGACTTAAACCGTGTTAATTGGTCTGAGTTCTCCCAGGTGACTTCTAGGAAACACAGATGGATCACAACTCTCAGATAAAAGTCTGAAAAGCTATACTGAATAATTCAGTCACTATTGTGAGAATGAAAAATCCACACAATGGGATTGAAGACTTTTTACTTTATAGTTCCTTTTCAGTCACAATTATGAAGAATTTTAGGGTAGTCTTGGTTCTGTTTTGGAGAAATAGCAGCACAACTCAAGAATTTATATTAAAAAATTTTTTCAATGTTTTGCAAGAGACTCAGTTTTGGTGACTGACAGAGTCAAAACAATGATTATTCATTTTCATTATTCCAATAATAAAAATTATTCACAGTAGTATATCATTACCTGTCAGGGAAGGACCAAATCAGCTACTGAAGCTGAGATGTGGGAAGGGGGTTCTGACATTTTTCTAGCATGCCCTATTAGTAATAGCAGGTCAGAAATGCCCACTCTGGGAAAGTGAGGAAGAGGACTAAAGGAATTGTTGGATTCAGAGGAGAATGAATAATTTTAAGCTGAAATTTCAAAGAGGAGTTGACAATCAGAGCCCAAAGAAGACATCCTTGAGATCAAGGACAAGAACAAAAATTCCAAGCTGTCCAGAGAGTAAGAGGTGTATGCAGATGGGGCTAGATGGGCCAGGAGATATTAACCCTTTTAGTTCATTGTAATTTATTTTATGCTCTTGTCAGGGGATTTTCTCAACCTCTTTGGAGAGGCATACCTATTAAATAAGGGGTCTGATGAATGCGGGTAAAAGATTGCAGGCAAAGAGGAAAGCAACAAAATGTATCATCATGCTGAGAAATGCTTATTTAATTAATAGCAGATTCAGATCTCTAGGGTACAGGTTTGGTTTTCATAACCTTTTAGGCCCTACATAGAGTACACTGTTAATAAGCAGCATTCTAGGCCAACTAAGGATAGATGAGTAAATCATCTCACAGAAGGGGGAGGGAGAAAAAAAGAGGGGGCTCAGACAAAGAAGAAAAGGGGAGTGTTTGGAATACAACAGGCATTATTTTTTGTGGGAATAAGAAAATGCTCTGTCTTTAAGGGCAGGTGACAAAAAGAAACGATCATATACTTTCATAATTATGAACAAAGTCCTTTTAGATCAAACTGCCAGATCTCTTGTCCAAGGGAAGCAAATAGTTGTTACAATAGTGAATGAGAACCAGGAATACATAGCAACGTTGTGGGATGATCAACTGTGATAGACTTAGCTCTTTTCAACAATACAATGATCCAAGACAATTCCAAAAGACTTATGATGGAAAATGCTATCCACATTCAGAGAAAGAACTGTGGAGTCTGAATGCATACTGAACCATACTATTTTTACTCTATTTTTTTTCTTTGCAGTTTTTCTCCATTGTTATGTTTCTTCTTTCACAACATGACTAATGTGGAAATATATTTGACATGATTGTACATGTATAACCTCTCTCAGATTGCTTGCCATCTTGGGGAGGAAGGAAGGGAAGGAGGGAGAAAAATTTGGAACTCAAAATCTTATAAAAATGAATGTTGAAATCTATCCTTACATGTAATTGGAAAAATGAATTCTATTTCAAAAAAAGTGAATGAGACCATTAACTTCATTAGCTTTACCTTGTCTTTGAATAACTTGTTAATATTTTATTTCCTCTTCAATATGGGTTGGAGACTTTCTAATATTCAGCCTGCATGTAATTGAGAGTTTAGTACATCAAGATGTATCAAAATAATTATGGTTCCTATTTCTACAACACACACTTTTTATGGTAAAACCTGATGATAGATTGAAGGTAATAGTTCAGAATTACACTCCCAAATCATTAATCATTGCTAGGCATATGAACTAAAGTGATAAAGGATGGAGGAAAAGGGTCCATGTGTGCAAAAATGTTAATTTTTTGCATTAATGAGATTTATTTGAAACAAAATGAATGTGCAACTATTGGGGACTGACTAAACAAATTGTGATATGTGAATATAATGAGATATTATTGTACAGCAAGAAATGAAGAATGTTGAATTATGAGATTTAGGAAGATTTATATTAACTGATGCAGAGAGAAATGAACAGAACCAGAGGAAAATTACAGCATAACCACAATAATGTAAAGGGAAATAACTGTGAAGGACTTCAGAATTTTAACCAATGCTGTGACAAATTATGACTTGGGAATACTAGTAATTATGTATACTTGCTATTTAGAAGGCTGGGAGTACAGAATGAAACATGCATCAGGGTGATGTCTTGATATGTGCATGAATTGGATTTAAGTGAGGCCCAGAGTTTAAGTTGTCAGCTTCACTCTCTCTTCTAGAGTCATCAAAGTTCAGTGGCAAGACGATAGGCAAGATGACCGGTGATGGCCTAGAATATGGTGGATGACCTTGGTGTCTTTGATGTCTGATCAACCAGCACTCCACAGTGCCTGCTTCAACTGCTTTCATGGCCATTAGAACAAATTATTCTTCCTCCAGGGGAAGTCGTCATATATTAACTCACTAAGGGGTTTGAGTCTGTTAGTTACCCTAAATTTGGTTTAGCCCATCTACCAAGAAGGTTTTCTAGGAGTGAGGCTACTGTGCATGCAAAAGCCTATTGAGAGTTGAGGGCCAGGTAGAAACCAAAGGTGGTTCTAGTCCTGCTTGAACTCATGCACCCTTTGTAAAATCACACACTATACACCATTTGGAGAATCTGCTGAGAATAATAGATGTCAGAGTTTCATAACACAAGGTGAAATAAAGGTACCCTATTTTCTCTTCAATTATTAAAGGAACTTGGGTGAAAGATATTTAAAGATTTTTCTTGAATAATGCAATAATATTTGACAGTGTAGACTTGACTTTATTAAAAAATTAGAAATTGTGTACTAATGATGGCCTATCACTGTGAGTGTAATCTTGAGGTAGACTGTTCAGGATATGACAGTTTATAGCACACAATGATTAGAGCTCAGTGAATCTCCATGAAGTGGCTATTTTTAAAAAATCCAAAATGAAAAGAGACCTTGTAGGAGAAACATGGGTAG
The DNA here is from genome assembly GCF_028583685.1 of Petaurus breviceps papuanus. Classification (NCBI taxonomy): domain Eukaryota; kingdom Metazoa; phylum Chordata; class Mammalia; order Diprotodontia; family Petauridae; genus Petaurus; species Petaurus breviceps. The sequence goes on from NW_027186304.1 coordinate 61,206,309, forward strand.
AATTGTCAGATATAGGAATAAATGTACTACCCAAAAAGAATAAACAGAAAAGAGATGATATTCAGGGGCAATCTGGTAGGGAGAATGGAAGGAAATAAATAAGCATTAATTAAGCACCTACTATATTCCAGGCACTGTGCTAAGTACTTTGTAAATATTATCTCTTTTAATATTAAACATAGGCCTGGCAAGTGGATGCTCTTATTTTCTCCATTTTACAGTTGAGGAAACTGAGGCAGACAAAGATCAAATGACTTGCCAAAGGTACAGAGCTAGTATTTCAAGCTGAATTTGAACTTAGGATTTCCTGACTCCAGAGTCAATTCTCTATTCAATGTGACACCTAGCAGCCTGTAGAGAATACTATTTAAAATACGATTTTAAATTATTATTATATATTATATTTTATTACTTATAACAAAATATTATAATAGATTATTATATTATACATTAAAACTATGAAAACACTATTTAAAATTAAGCTAAATTTGGAAGTATTATCAAAATAAGAAGTCACAGAAAAATAATGTTATTTCCTTTGAGTTATTGCTCTAATAAGACTAAAGATTTTAGCACTGTCTCCTTCAAACTACAACTTCCTGTAGCCTACAAGTTATATTCTTTAGTCTTTCATTTGTTCAAACTGATGGATAATTGTTTTATCTAGTCTCTGTAAAGAATAAAGACAATTGAAATAATAATGCAGATAGGTTAGCAATAAAAACTTAGAACTCCTACAAAGTTGGTGGGACCTCTGATTTTGGGTATTATTTGGAACGAGGACAGAAAACAATCAAAATCAGAAAATCATTGTCTTGGACCGCCAAGGTAGGCCTCATACACAGATGGAATATCTAACATCATAACTTCTGTTGCAATTTGACATTCTTCATCATCACTGTCAAGTTGTCATCATCATCATCATCATCATCATCATCTCCTAAGAGTAATAATGCTTTACATATAAACATCATTTCAAATATCTTTTACATTCATTAACAATAATAATCACAGCTTATATATATATGAATTTTATGTTCACCAAAGATAATTCATTCTAGAATTTAATATTAGCATACAATATGATATTTTAGTCTATTAAGCAACATTAATATACTATTATATATGGCATGACATAGTATAACAACATAACATCATATAATACTTTACAATATCATATTATATTGAAATATTGTAGTATGTTATGTCACGTAATATATCATAATAATGTTACATTATACCATTAATATAATTATTAAATAATACATAGTTTATAGGTTAGCATAGTAGTATTTATATAACACTTTAAATTTTACAAGTATTTTACAAATATATGCATTTTTCCGAAAAGCTTGGGAGGTAAGTAGACTCTTTTTACAGTTGAGGAAACTAAAGGAGTCAGATGTTAAGTGACTTGTTAATTGTAATAACATCTTTGTTTTTTACATTAATTTACATTTTAGACCTATCCCCCTCTGCCCACAACATGATTTTTAAGCTAATTTGCTTTCTTGAATGAAAATAATTTATTTTGAAGGTGAAAATTTTATTCAATACATTTTATGATTTTTAAAATTTAGCTTTAAAAATATTCAATGTGACCTAGTGAATTTCCCAGAGAGTTAAGAAAGAAATATCAAGTAAAAATAATATTTGAAGGCAATATATGAATGCAATGAGGCATTTCCTTCAGCATGACTTATTCACTAAATTAAATATTTTTAAAAAAAAACTAGAAGGGAAAATAAAAAGTCTGTCTGTTGGAATGATTAGCAAAGGAAATTGCTTTTCAGTATTGGGACATCATAATATAATATATTTTTCATCAGACCTACAGTTCTTGATAACAATGAGTCTAGAAATTCAAATTTCTTAAAACTAAACACTCCCTCATTTTCAAAAAAAAACCTGCCTTTTTCTTCAAAACATTTTTCAAAGATAAAGCAAATAAGCAGAAATAAAATATGTGAAGTTTTATATTTGGCATCAAGTATTTGGACTTGGATCCTGTTGTGAATATCTTATGCATTCTTGTTTCAGTACAGCAACAGGGCTATTGTCAGTTAGCATATCTGGGCATATCTGCTCCAGGAAGAATTACAGAGTCATATAGTTTGAGAGTGGAAAGGGACCTCAGAAATTATCTACCCTAATCTGTACACAAAAATATTCTCCAAATAACATAACCAACAAGTAATCCTATAGACTGTACCTGAAGACATGGAAGGATGGGGAATATACCTCTTTAGGTGCCCATTCTACTTTTTGATAACTAATTTTTAGGAGGGCAGTGAGGTGGCACAGCAGATAAAGTGCCAGGCCTGGGATTAGAAAGACTAATCTTCCTGAGTTTAAATATGACCTCAGATACTTATTAAGTGTGTAACCTTGGGCAAGTCACTTAACCCTGTTTGCCTCAGTTTCTTCATCTGTAAAATAAACTGAAGAAGGAAAGGGCAAACCACTCCAGCATATTTGCCAAAGAAAACCCTAAATGAGATCATGAAGTGTCAGACACAACTGAATAATTGTTAATATTTTCCTGAAATTGAGCCTAAATTTGTTTTATTGCAAATTTTTCTGATTGTTCTTGATTCTTTCCTATGGGAACAACAGAATAAGTCTCCTTCTTACTCTATATGACAATCCTTCAAATACTTGACAGCAATAATATCCCTGCTTGAATTCTCTTTTCCAGAGTAAACATTCCTTGGGCCTTCAGTCAATCCCCATATGACATGGACTCAACATCTGTTATCATCCTGATTGCCTTCTCTGGATGCTCCAGAACTGAACATAATACTCCAGATGAGGTCTGATGAGGTGAAGTAGAATGGGACTCTCAACTCCTTATTCCTGTGAGCTAGGTCCCTCCAATGAAGCCCAATACAGCATTCATATTTTCGGCTGCCTTATATAACGTGGCTGACTCATGTTGAGTTTGTAATCCACAAAATTCTTAGATCTCTTTCAGAACAATTATCTATCCATGCCTTTACCATCTTTGATACTTTTGAAGTTAATTATTTGGACCAAACTGCAGGCTTTACATTTATTTCTATTGAATTTAATTTCATTAGATTTAGCCTAAAGCTCTAGCATGTCAAGATTATTTCAGATCCTGATTCCATGCATTATTCGATCCCATGGTTTGGGTTAAAGCAAATACATGGGTTTGGGATTCCTAGAAAATTCGTACTCAGGAAAATGACATGATCATAGTCTTTCTACTACAGACAAACAAGGCTATACATTTATGGCAATACAAATAGAAAGAGGTTTGTTCTCACATGCAAGAAACTCATCCTAGCCTGAGTGTGAGGGAGACATGTTGGGGAAGAAACTGATTCAAAGTTGTGATTGAGATGGCAAGATTATACACTCTAAGAATGGACTTGGTCAAGAATAGGTAATAAATTCTGAATATAGGAAAGGACATTCTTAATCACACCTGGATGTGATTGAAATATTCTCGGGGTTCTCTTAATCAATATGAGACTTAGGTAAATCTTATCTAAAACTGATGGGAGAATCCAGTATTAGCTATCTAAGGCAGTGAAAGGAGAATGACCCAAGGTTAGTAACACCAAATTAGATTCCTTTTTGAAGGGAGTTTATGAGCCCATGTTTACTATAATTGATTTTGTTTTCTTATGAGTCATTTGTGTCTTTTACACATTCTCTGACTCAAAATAAAGAGGTCTTCTATTCTTAGCCAAAATATATCTGTTACTTTAAGAACTTAAATAGGAACTAAGGAAAAACTAGGTAAACATAGCAGTGAGAACAGAAAAAAATGTGCAACAGGGAACACAAATAGAGCAGTTCTGTTACTGCATTGTTATATTATACATGTCTAATTACATATATACACCAATACTATAATTAGTTTTCTTAAGCCCAAGGGATGATATAATATCTACTAAGGGTCATGTGGTTCCTTCCTCTTCACCTTTTGGTAGGTTATTTTAGATGAAAGTTTCTGAGTTCTTTCCTGCCTTCTATTTAAGAGATTATGAAGTGCATACATCTTAACAACTGTATAAAGTAAATAATGCAAATAGTATTGTCCCCATTTTACAGATGAGAAAACTGAGGCTCAAAGAAATTAAGTGATTTTCAGAGGCTCATTAAATGAGCAGATTCCTGATTCTAGTTCCGGTATTTAATATCCCCTCTTCTTTCACACCCTCTCCAAATTTCTAAAGCCTTAATCCATTTGTTGAGATAAGTATGTAATCCGATTAGAAAGTTTTTGCTATGAGAAAGATCTAGATAGTAGTCATATTAATATGATTAACAGGAGAAGGAAGAAAAAGAGTCAGTCAGAAACTGACATTCATGAAATAGGTTGTGGTTTGCATCACTACTGAGAACACACAAATTTATGAGATCACAGGTCCATGGAAGCATCAAATTAGTAGAATTAAATGAATGCTGTGAAGTTCAAAGAAACATATTGCTACTTAAACTTCAGACTCTTTTCTAGGCTTCTATACACACTATATTACATAAGTTAACACTCAATTATATATTATCCATTGTTGTGTGATGTTTCTCAAGTATTTATCTTGTCTCCCTAACTTTATTGTAAATGCTTTGTAGAGACCAAATCTTTTTTTCTATATTCCAAGCAGCACATATAACACAAGAATGAGCACACAATAGATGTACAGGGAATAATTAATTCATAAATGATAGCTGATAAGTTGATTATCAACCTAAAATATGAAAGATGGTTCAAGTTAGGAGTAAAAGTACTTCATATGTAGCCCATTTAAGCTATGACAATCTTCCCCAAACTTCTCTTGAAATGATTTTCAGGCCCTAGATCAAGGCTATATTCCCCAACTTCTTCTTCCTAGTGTTGTAAGGCTATGGGAGAGGGGTCAGGAGTGATTCTATAATCTCACCATCTCAAGCTCCCACCTGTATATTCTCCCTTCTCTCCCTCCCCAAAGATTATCAGTTGAGAACAGTTTTATCCATCCATCCTTACATAGTTTTTATAAAGTGGTATTTCTTAGGCCTAAACTGGTACAATAAAGAAGATTTGGTATAAAACATCCAGGCAGAAACCTGTGACATACATTCCTACAAGTATGTGCATAGACTAGGGAAAAGTGGTCTCAAGCTTAAAGATATATGTTCCTGATGGCTGAAAGGCCTTTTATCTCATCTGGGGGATGTATAAGCAAGGTGTAGTTTATTTTCTGGGATCCTTATAGAGCTATGAATTTATGTCCAATCTTTCTTTGGATCCCAATGCAGACACAACCAGCAACTGCTGCTATCATCAAGAATAAGGAGGAGATGCAAATGGGATGTCCAAAATCATTCAGACCAATGAAAATGCTCAAGGTCTTCAGACCTGGCCAAGACCAATACTGAGGCCTCTCTTCTCTCGTCAGACAATTCCTCCCAAGGAAGTATGATGGAAAACCATATTTACTCCAATTTCTATAAATCAACCCCTTCTCACTTCTGTTTACAATTTTTAGATTTTTAGATCAAGTTTCCTTAATTTATCTAAGCAGGATTTTTGACCAACAGTATAATGCAAGGGACTTTTTAGCACTTAATCTAAGGTCTGTGAATAATTAATCAATTGAGATATACTCTCATTTAGGTATCAAGGCTAAAATGTGGTGGAGTAGTTTTAGTTCTACCCTTACATATACTTGTAAAATAACGACAACAGGAATAAAATTAAGTCCTGTGACTTCGAGAAGAAAAAATAATCTACAAATATTAGGTACTTTTAATCAGTAGCATTAGTAATATGCATTGTGTTAAAATTAAACTACTGAAATAAGCTACCATAGATATTTAACTAAATAGTCAGCTAGCAAGAAAATTCCAATCATTACAGTGACAGTTACACGGCAATTTTCAAAGAGATAAAAGAATTTCCAAGTTCTTTAAGGAAAGAAAATTATTTTGCATCACTAATACTAATTTAAATGGGAGACTGTCTGACCAGATAGTAAGAATGATATTGCTGTTCAAATGTAAGAGCTAAAATAGTAGAAATTAAAAGATCCAGAAAAGATCAGATTTCAACATTACCTCTTTGGCTTTATCAAAGTGGCATCTGTTCATTTAAACATTACCCTAATCCATAGATTCTTAACTTTTTTGTGTCATGGACCCTCAGCAGTTTGATGTAACAAATTATATTGTAATAAAGATGTATTTTCTTCTAATATAAATTCACTGAACTTATACCATAAGCCAAAAGTACAAAAAGTATAGAGCAAATATATAAATTGTTGTATGCCAAAAACAAACTTGTAGAATCATTAGTCTACCAGTATCACTGCCCCTATCCCATTACTTTTCAACTGAGTACCTGAACTTAATTTTTGAAATTCCATCAGACTGAAATTTCTGATGTTTCCCAGAAGGAAGTTTTTCTGATGCTGTTATTTTAAAAGGAATTCCTCTCTTAGAGAAAAAAAAATTAGGAAGAAGAAAAAATTTAACTGTGTAATGTCCAGGCCTTAAATATGTCAATTCTTGCCTCAATAAATTAAAAAAAAATTTTGAGTTATTAAAAGCCACTTGATTGTACTGCCATAACTACTATTCCAATGATTAATATTTTCTTGCTTAGCATAATTGATAATTTATAAGTGAGCTACAGGCACACTTGCTAATCAATGAATGATCATACAATTTGAAATGCCAAATAGCTATGAACTATTTCTACCATTTTGTAAATTATTTCCTGAGAGGAAATCACATAAGAACTGTCAGTTCATTACATATGGTAACATTTCCCTCATATTTACAGCTACCATACCTCAGAATTTCAAGGCAGAACTGGAATTCAAATTCAGGTTTTCTAACTAAATCTGGCAATTTTTCCAGTCTCTTATATATAGACTTAAAATAATCCCAACTTGGATGGATAACTGTGTGTGGGAGGGGGGTGAGGTGGTGGGTGTGATACACTTAAGTTTTTTTTTTTTTAATAAAGCAATCGCGGTTAAATAACTTGCTCAAGGTTACACAGCCAGGTGTTTCTGGGTGGGTGCTAAGTGTCTGAGCCCAGGATTTGATCTCCAGGTCTCAACACTGGAACCAGTGCTCTTACTCGCTGTGCTACATGGCCGCCCTACACTTAAGTTTTGATTGTGTTACTATATGTTGCCTTGCTCAAAAACTGCAGTGGCTTCTTATTGCCACTAGGATGAGTCCTCACTTAAGTCCTCAACTTTTATTAAAAACTTTTCACAATCTGACTTCTTACTTTATATGACATTTCACATTATCTCCTTCATATTCTACATTCCAACTTAACTAGTCAATTAGACTCCGCCTTAAGAGCAGACTTTTTTTTCCCTTTCTTTGTATTGTATAGTGCCTGGAAAATAGTAGTTACTTAATAAAATTGCCTTGACTACTTGTTCCTCAAACTTGGTATTCTATCTTGCCCCTCTGTACCTTTATACAGGTTGTGTTTCATGCTCAGAATGTATGCTTTCCTCATTTCTCTCTCCTATTTCTTTCGTTAAGACTTCTTTGATTTACCTAATTTTAAGTGTTCTTTTCCTTTTCAAATTATATTGTATTTACTGATGTTTCCATGTGATATCCTTATCCTTGAAGATAAGGACTTTTAATTTTTGTTTTATGCCATAAGTTCCTACTATAGTATCTCGTACAGAGCAGGTACTTAATAAATCTTTGTAATTATTGCTAGAAGGGAGGTTTGCCACTATTAGTAACATCTATATAAGTTTAATCAATAATCATATTACACATGATACAATGACTTTACCTTTAGAAAAAGTTCAAATTCAGAATCATCAGGCACTACTTTGCAAATCTGCAAACTAAAGGAAAATTGATATGAATTCTACAATTTCCATGTCACATTCATTTAAGAAATGATTATTGAATAATTTACTAATTCATCAAAAGAGATATATAGTAGGTAAAAGTTAAAGCCAATGCTATGGAATGCATTTTGTAGTATCAGGTCTTTATTTAACTAGAGCAAAAATTATTAGAGCTATCCAGAAGAAGAATGAATGGCCTCAGAAGCCAGTGGGTTCTCTTTTGTTAAAGACATTGTAGAGGGAATTATTATTCAGGTACAGGTTGATTGAGATGGTCAATGAGGTCCCTTCCACCTCAGAAATTCAGTGATTCTGTGAAATTACAGAGGGACAAATTGAGGTTTGATGGAAAGAAAATTTTGCAACAATTGGAATTATATAAAAATGGAATTGAACTCTCTCCAGAGGAAATGGGTTTGGGGAAAACCACAGGCAGGGTAAATCTAGTAGCTTACAAGTAAAGGCTGAATTAAAATGTTGAAAGTATGATATAGAAGTGATTCTTATTCATGTGGTCTTGGAGGTCCCTTCAAACTTTGAGGCTCTGACTACATGTAAACAAAGGTCTGCATATGGTAAATGATCAAATGCCTTCGTGTTATTCCTTTCTCTCTTCAGTAAGATAGAAATAGTTCTAGAGGTAATGTGGTATCTTGAGAACACTCACCATACTAGGACCTCCAGGACTAGCTAGCTTCATTAGGCAATTGTGTAACTTTGGTCAAGTTAGTCTCTTTTACTTGCTAATATTTATACAGCACTTAATACATGCCAGGCACTGTGCTCAGTGCTTTCTAACTCTCTCATTTGACCCTCACAACAACCCCAGCGATAGATGCTGTTATTGTCCTGATTTTACAGATGAGGAAACTAAGGCTTATAGAAGTCAACTGACTTGCCCAGGTTCAGGAAGTTAAGAAGTGTTTAACCTCAGTTTCCTCATTTGGAAAAGTAAGATAAATGTTCGCTTCATAACATAGGGTTTTTGTGTTGCTTTGTACAAAATGTGCAGTTACACAAATGTGAGCTGTTTTTATTTTTGCATGAAGATATTCAGCCTAATGTTATTTTTTCCAACATACTGCAATTCACCAAGGCCAAGCTGCAAATGTGATATTATGCTTTATAGTAAACCTCCTTGTGAGTAGCTTGTGAATCACTTGAGTGTTTATAATTTTTATTTTCACAAATTTAATGAATGTTGTTCTGCCCTGTCATTCCATGACAGACCACTTCAAGTAATCATGCAAGAATTGTAGAAAATACAAAGCTTTCCAGTTAAAGAAAATTCAAATAAAAACCCATTTGAAGCTATTTTCCCTCTTTTAAAAGAAAAAAAGTTTCTTTGAAAGTTTTGGAAGGCCACTAGATTAGATGAGCTTTATACTCTTCCAAAGAAATGCTTTGCCATGTGATGCATTAGGGACTTTGAGCCTTCTAAAATGAATAATGTATCCTGCATCCATGTTGACTGTCTAACATTTGACAAAATATTTCAGATTAAGGAAAGAGATATAACTTGGAAGGATAATCATCAGCAATAATCTTATTTTGAGCTTTCATGAGAAAATTGAGCTGAGACCTTTTCTTTTCTTTTTGGAAAGGAATATGAATTTTCATCAGAATTCCAAATGGTTAAGAATATTTCAGAAATTTGCTATCTTTGCCTACACCAATTTAAAGTAATCTTCCCAATGCCTTAGGCTGGAACATTATTCTTGACCTTACGTTTGGTTTTTAATGATGCTTTTGTACTTTCAGATACCATAGAACTTCATCTTTTGGGAGGAGAATAAATGGAGCCTGGTCGCCTGTTCTCAATTAAAATGGTAGCACAATTATTTAGCCTGCTGAGAGATTTAGGAAATTTGAAAAGCAATTAGAAATTAGTATTAACTTGCTACCAAAGTCCCATAAAGGTGTCAAATATGTAAAACAATAATCACTGTTGGGTGAATTATTTAATTAAAGTATTTTTAATTGACTCTATTTCAGACCTTTGTACCCAGGTAATGTAACAATGTAGGTGACATTCAGTCTGAAAGAAAACATAAAAATAAAATTACCCAATCATTATAAATTGATCTGGGGATACCAAATGCACATGTACGTGAAACAATTAGAGAAAATTTGCTAAGTGATACAAAACAAGAAAAGGGAGCCCCAACTTATTGTTGGGCTATTGTTCCAAATAATAGTCGTAAATAGAGAGAAGGTCAGAGAGTAGGAAGATCTTGATATGAATTTCACTTCTGACCTTTATTCTCAGTGTGGCCCTGGGCAAGATATTTAACCTCTCTGAGCCTCAATTTTATCATTTGTCAAATGGGAGTAATATTACTAACACTTCCATTATTGGGCTTCTTATGAGGGTTTCTTATGAAATAGTCAATGTAAAGCATTTCACAGACCTATACAGAAACATCAACTATTATTATTTGTGAGTCAATTAAGTGGTACTCAAAGGGGTGGCAGATTTTGGTCTTGGAGGTTATTTCTTCTAACCTTTGAATTTGATTGATCCCAAACTGAAGCCCAGGAAAGTAAGTGACTGACCCAAATGTAGCAGAGCAAAGATTCTAATACAGGTTCCATAGACAAAACAAGATATTAGAAGTAGATCCCCAGATGACTCACAGAATATACACGAAAGATAATGTTGATTTTCTTATGAAAGGGGGAATGAATGGATGTGAAAACATTTATCATGTGCTTGCTAGATGCCAAGCCCTGTTTTCAGGTGTGAGGATACAAATACAAAATTAAAAATAGTCCCTGCCCTCCTAGAGCTTATATTCCAATAGAGGAAGACAACATACAGTAGCAAATGCAACATGAGCTCAAATAAGGAAACAATCACTTTGCCACAGCCTCACTTCTTCTGTTCCTGTACTATATGGGGAATTTAAGGGCATTTCTTACCTTCATCCTGTGGGATGTGGGCATTGATCGTTGATTCATATATATAATCTTTTTAAAGCAATCAGGTTAAGTAACTTGCTCAAGGTTACATGGCCAGATGTTTCTGGGTGGGTGGTAAGTGTCTGAGCCCGGGATTTGATCCCCAGGTCATCCCGACACTGGAGCTGGTGATATTACTGGCTGTGCTACCTGGCCACCCTAATTGATTCACATTCTTACCTTTCCAAGAGGTGGTAGTAAGAATCTCTATCATAATAATGGTGTGGATGGGAAGAAGAATCTTTCATCAGATGGCCATTTGCAGATAGAGATCAATTAGTAAGCCACATGTTTCTCTCTCAGGGAGTACCTTATTTAATAATAAGATACAATTTATATACTTTAAGTTGTAAGAAACAGAGTGTAAGGGAGTGGCCATAGGCAGAAAGGGTCTCTTACCACAAACTTACTGCTCACTGGCTTAATAATGACCGATAAGAGTTTGTACAGAGTTGTGGCAGTTAGGTGGTAGTAGACTGACCTGAGTTCAGATCCAAACTTTGACACTTCCTGGCTCTGTGACCCTGAACAAGTTACTTTAAGTCCTATCTGCTTCAGTTTCCTCATTTTGTAAAATGAAGATGATAATAATAGCATCTACCTTCCAGGATTGCTATGAGGAGTGAATAAAATATTTTTAAAGGGCTTGGCACGTAGTAGGTGCTTAATAAATGCTTATTTCTTGACCTGTTTAGAGAGCCAAATTCAGTCAGGAAAACCTGAGTTCGCATCTCCCCTCAGGTACAAATTGACTATGAGACTCTGGACAATCACCTAACCTCTCATGTCCCCCTTCCCCCCACTCCCCATCCCCTCGAAGTTTTCTATGTCTAGACAATGAAGAACAGATGATGATCTGATGTGGTAAAGGGAGTGTTTCAGGTCCAGCTTAAAGTCTAATTCAATTTTATGGAATACTTTAAGTTCTACAATTTCCCACAAAATAACTCAGTGTGGCAAGTTAACATACACATCATCTTCATTTTATCAAGGAAACATTCTCGATCACCAGAAGCTATAGTTGCTTTGGATCTTGATGTTTATGGAGGTGTTTGTTGTTTTCAATCCATTCTTAGAACCTGAGGCAGAAACAAAGAACAGAAAGTCCATGAGGAGCAGGCTTATTGTGACCTTGCCACCAAGTAAAGCTGCCTAGGGTAGTGAAGATGACTGAATTTGGAGTAAGAGGACACTGACTCTCATTTCTTAATTATTGCCTCCATGTTCTTCATTAAGCTACTTAGCTCCCCTGGGCCTCAGTTTCTTGCTGTCAAACGAAGGAGCTGGAACTTGATGGTTTGTTTCTAAGATCCTTTACAGCTCTAAATCCATAACACCATGAAGATTTAAAAGCAAATGCCATAGCAACTTTAGAAAAAATTAATTCAGGGCTTCAAAACCAGCTGAGGAGAATTCTAAAGATGAAATGTTTTCTTTCTCTTACATTCCTTTCTTCCCTCTTTCCCAATTTTCCAGTGCCTCAAAACAAATCTCTCATTTCAATTAGTCAATAATACTTTTAATTTCATTTTCATTTTAAAAGAGACTGCAGAGACAGGATAGGATTAATAATACCACTGAAGTCCTATATCAGGTGATGGATGAGGGGACTTATTTTGAGGTAAATGGATACCCCTTAAATTATATCACATAGCTGACTGCTTATTCTGCTTATTTGCAAAGGTAGCTCTAGAAGGCTTATTTTAACTAATGTTTTATTAATGCATTTTGATTTTATAACAAATTTCTTTTCACTTTCCTTTCCCCCTACTTTCTGTGTACCCTCCCTTTAAAAAATGTTTAGAAGTTTTTATTGATGTCTTTTGTTTTTTATGTTAATGTAGTTTTCCCTAGTATCCTCTCTCCCATTCCTATGTTACAAATGGTATTTTAAAGACAAAAAGAAAAAAATAAGAGGAAAAATCAGTACAACTAGTTAATGAATTGAAAAAGTTGGAAATATGTGCAAAATTCAACAAATGTGGACTTCTAATCTCCCTTCTTTAAATATGTAGTATGTATGTATGCATAAACACACATATATAACATAAATAACATGTAAAAAATTAAAATATATATACATACTTGGCTAAGATTTCCTCCTGTATCTTTACACTGTCCCCTCTCCCAGAGAGCAATTCTATATAACCAAGATTTCTTTAAAAAAAATAGAAGAGATGGGGCAGCCAGGTGGCTCAGTGAGTAAGAGCACCAGCCCCGGTGTCGGGATGACCTGGGGCATCGAATCCAGGCTCAGATACTTAGCACCACACCCAGAAATAACTGGCCGTGTAACCTTGAGCAAGTTACTTAACCCCAATTGCTTTTAAAAAAACATGAAGGAGAAAAAAATTACAAAACTCATTAATATATTGAAAAAAATCTGACAATATATGCAATGTTCAACACCTGTAGACCTCTGCTCTCAACAGCCTTCAAAGTAGTTAGGAGAGGGAGTTGTCTTCCTATTTCTCTTCCTTGGAGCTAATTTTGTTCTCTGTAAATTTTTAACATGGGTTTTTAGTTGTCCTCTGTTTGTACTTTCATTTCCATTATTGTAGTGATTTAGGGAGTTATTGAGTTTTTGGTTTTTGACTCTGCTTCTCTGCTTTCTTCACTCAGTCAATTATTTCATGTAAGACTTTCCATGCTTCTTTATATTCATCATATTCATCAATTTCCTTTACAGCACAGTAATCTTTGATTATTTTTCATTATGTAAGGTTTTTTTTAGTTATTTTTCATTCTACAGGCATCTACTTTGTTTCTAGTTCTTTGCTATCAGAAAATGCTGATATACATATTTTGGTATATAAGGGGACTTTACTCATTAATAAATGCCTTGGAGCATGTGGCTAGTAGTGGAATCTCTTGGTCAAAGGGTATGGGCATTTTAGTCATTTTATTTCATAATTCCCAATAGCATTTCTACCAATTCACAGTCTACCAACAATGCCTTATCTGCCTATCTTTGCATAATCATTCTAACACGATCCTTCCCCAGTTTTGTCATCTATGTCAATTTTCTGTGAGTGAACACTGACAACTGCTTTCATTTTCATTTCTCCTATTTTTAGTTTTTTTAGAGCATTCTTTTATATGGTTGTTAATAGTTTACAAGTCTTCTTTTGAGAACTATTTACTTGTATTCTTTGTCCACTTACATATCGAGGAATGCGAGATGCACAAATTTAGAGAATCTACCCCAAATGTTCACATGAACTACTTGTGCCTGACTTAGGGTAAATCATCCCAAACCCTTATTAGTCTGATCAGCCACAGTCAGGCACAGTGAAACTTGGCTGTAACACAGAGATATTACTTTGGTCCTCTTCTAGAATGGAGTATACCAACCAATTGAAGAATGACTTTTGATTCCTTATATTCCCGTTAGCTGTTTAAATATAGTGCATATCCAATCCTTACTTGAGAAACTTGATAGGGAGATATTTTCTTATTTGACCAATTTTCTTATCCTAGATGAATTATTCATGTTTATGCAGGAGTTTTTTTCATTTCATGTAATTAAAATTGTCTATTTTATTTTTCATTAATGTCTCTATCTCTTGTTTGACTAAAAATACATTTCCTACTCATATCTGTGAAAGGTATATGATCTACTTCTACTCTATTTTTCTAGTATGAATTTTAATACTAAGGTTATACCTATTTAAAATGAATTATGTAATATGATATAAAGTATCAATCTAAAAGTAATTTCTGCCAGACTGCTTTCCATTTTCACCAGAAATTCTTTCCTAATAAGTAGTTTTTCTTATGTAATTTATCTTTGGGGTTGATCAGATAATGAGTTGTTCAATTCCATTATTTATGATTCACCTTTGTCTAGTTTATTCCACTAATTTACTCTATTTTTTAACCAATTCCAAGTGATTTTGTTGAAACTGCTGCTTTATAATATAGGTAGACCTTTAGAAGTGCTGTTTCTGCTTTATTCCTCTTTCCCCTCATTATTTCTCTAGATAATGTTGTTTTTCATTCAAATAAATTTTATTATTTTCTTTAAAGCATTGATAGTTTAATAGTTTGATTGGCATAACATTAAGTCTATGTTTTGCATTTGGTAGAGAGATCGTTTCTATTGTATTGGCAAGACCCAGGCATGAACACTGAATACTCCTCCAGCTATTTAAATTGCTCTTTCCTTCTTTAAAGATAGTTTTGCAGATAAATTTATAAGAATGATGACTGTGCTTTTGTAGATTGACTCTCGAATATTTTAAGCATCTTGCAGTTTTCAAATAGGATTTCCCATTCTATTGTCACCTCTTGTTTTATTCAAGTGTTATTGGTCACTTAACTGATTTCTGCTTCAATTTTCTCATCTATAAAATGAAGCTAATAATATCTTATTTTTCCTGGTGTTGTGATAATCAAATGAGATTATATATGTAAAATATTTCACAAGCACTAAAATACTATATAAATAGTACCTATTATTATTATGCTATAAGTAATTTATTTCTAATTTCTTCAACAATTTGTTCAACTCTATATTTCACTTTTTATTAATCTTTCTGCATGATTTGTCTAAAATTCAGAGAGAAACAGTCTCATGCTTTCATTGTATTACTATGTTTTCTTATAATCCAGTTAATTTTTCCTTTATGAATTTAGGTGCTAAGGTATACATTTAATATTGATATTGAATATGTATAATTATTTTCAGTATAATGTTATTTCCTTGTTTGTACATGTATTGTGCATGTCGTTTGATAATCTGATTGCAGATAGGTAGTAAATTTTGTTTCCACCTTTCATTTTTCCTCTATGTATTTTTTTTTTTTGCTATTTAGGTGTATATCTTGTATATACACCTAATGTATAACCCACATTGTGGGGTTTTGTTTTCTTATCCATTCTATCATTCTCTTTTGTTTGCTAACTACATTGACACTTAATATTATGAGCATTAGGTTTATATTTTCTTCCACTTCTTTTGAATATTTATTTTTCCTTAATCAAGACTTTTTTCATCATTCTTTAAAGAAACTACTTTTTGAGGTACACCTCACACCTATCAGATTAGCTAATATGACAGAAAAGGAAAACAATAAATGTTGGAGAAGATGTGGGAAAATTGGGACACTAATGCATTGTTAGTGGAGTTGTGAACTGATCCAACCATTCTGGAGAGCAATTTGGAACTATTGGCAAAAGGCAATTAAACTGTTCATACCCTTTGATCCAGCAAGCCCACAAGTATACCAAAGAGATCATTAAAAAGGGAAAAGGACCTACATGTACAAAAATATTTACAGCAGCCCTTTTTGTGGTGTCAAAGAACTGGAAATTAAGGGAATGTCCATCAATTAGGGAATGGCTGAACATGTTGTGGTATAGGGAATGTAATGGAATACTACTGTGCTATAAGACAACTGGAAAGATTTATATGAACCAATGCTGAACAAAGTGAGCAAAACCAGGAGAATACTATACACAGTAACAGCAACATTGTGTGATGATCAGCAATGATAGACTTAGCTCTTTTCAGCACCACAATGATCAGACAATTTCAAAAGACTCATGATGGAAAATGCTAGCCACATCCAGAAAAAGAATTGTAGAGTCTGAATGCAGATCAAAGAATATTATTTTAACTATTTTTGTTTTTTGTTTTTGTTCTTTGTGGCTTTTCCCTTTTGTTGTGTTTCTTCTTTCACAATAAGACTAACATGGAACTATGTTTACATAATTGCATATTTATAATCTATATCATACTGTTGCAACTTGGGGAAGAGAATGGGAAGGAGGGAGAAAAAATTTGGAAGGTTGAATGAATATTTGAAATTATTTTTTCATGTTATTGGAAAAAATTAAATTCTATTTACCAAAAGAAAAAAATTACTTTTGTATTTCTGTTTTTTCGAATGCTTTATTAACTTCTTATTTATATCATTCATTTCCACCAGATTTTGAGTTACAAATTTTCTCCCCTTTTTTCCCCTACCCACCACCCCAAAATAGCAGTCCCACAGGATATCCCCTCCTACAATCTGCTCTCTCCCATATTTTCTCCCATACACCTTTAGACTTTTCCAGTGGATCTCTATGCCCCAGGGCCTGTATATCTTATTTCTCAATTCCATGTAAAATAGTATTAAAAATAGTATATATATATGTATGTATTTGAATATTTGATTTTAAAACTTTGAATTCCAGATTCATTCCCTTTCTCCCTTGTCACCCACCCTTACTGGGAAGATAAGCAGTTAAGTATAGGTTGTATATGTGTGGCTAATGTAAAACAATAACATAGTAGATATATTGTAAAAGACTGACTATATTTCTCTCCCTCCTATTCCACCTCTCACTTGTTCTATTCTCTACTTTGATCCCCTCCCTTTTCAAAAGTGGGTGCTTCCAACTGCCCTCCCTTTCATCATCCCCCCTCTCATCCCCTTCCCCCCTCTACTCTCCTGGAGGATGAGATACCCTAGTTAGTGTGTATTTCATTCCCTCCTCAAGCCAAATTCAATGGGAATAAGGTTGACCCATTCCCTTTTGCCTTCCTATTCTTCCCCTCCATTGTAACCATTTTTCTTTGCCTCTTCTATATGACATAGTTTACCCCCTTCTGTCTCTTCCCATCTCCTCTCATTATATTCTTCTCTCAATTCTTAATTTCACCTTTTAAGTATCATCCCTTCCTGTTAAATTGGTCCTGTGACCTCTATCTATGTAAACCTGTAAACATATATACACACATTCACGTATATATTCACATATATAGACATTTATATATTTCTATTCCCTTCAACTACTGAAAGAAGTTTCATAAGTTACAATTATTGTTTTTCCATGTAGGAATGTTAATAGTTCAACTTTGATAAGTTCCTTATGATTTCTTTTCCCTGTTTACCTTCTCATGCTTCTCTTGCTTCTTGTATCTGAATGTCAAATTTTCTATTCAACTCTTGTTTTTTTCAGCAAGAATGTTGAAAGTCCTCTATTCCACTGAATGACCATATTTTCCCATGAAACATGATACTCAGTTTTGCTGGGTAGGTGAATCTTGCTTTTAATCCCAGCTCCTTTGACCTCCAGAATATCATATTCCAAGCCCTTCAATCCCTCAGTGTAGAAGCTGCCAGATCCTGGGTTATCCTGATTGTGTTTCCACAATATTCAAATTGTTTCTTCCTGGCTGCTTGTAATATTCTCTCCTTAATCTGGGAATTCTGGAACCTGGCTATAATATTCTTAGGAGTTTTCTTTTTGGGATCTTTTTCAGGAGGTGATCAGTGGATTCTTTCAACCTCTATTTTGCCCTCTGGTTCTAAAACATCAGGGCAGTTTTCTTTGAGAACTTCCTGGGGGATGATTTCTAGGTTCTTACTTTGATCATGGCTTTCAGGTAGCCTAATAATTTTTAAATTATTTCTCCTGGATCTATTTTCCAGCTCAGTGGTTTTTCCCATGAGATATTTCACATTGCCTTCTATTCTTTCATTTGTTTGGAACAGTTTAACAGCATCTTGATTCCTCATAAAGTCATTAGCTTACATTTGCTCTAATCTAATTCTGAAGCAATGATTCTCCTCACTGAGCTTTTGAGATTCTTTTTTGATCTAGCAAATTCGACTTTTTAAGGCATTCTTCTCCTCATTGCCTTTTTGAGCCTCTTTTTCCTTTTGAGTAAGTCTGTTTTTTAAAGTGTTATTTTGCTCAGTCAGGCTGTTGACTCTCATTTCATAATTTTTTGCATTGTTCTTATTTCTCTTCCCAATCCTCCACTTCTCTTATCTGCTTCTTAAGGTCCTCTATGGCCTGTAACCAGCTATATTTTCATTTGAAACTTTTGGTGCAGGAGTTCTGACTTCACTGTCTTCCTCCTGTTGCATGCCTTGCTCCTTTTGGTCCCCAAAATAGGAGTCTAATGTTGGAATCTTCTGTCTGCTTTGTTTCCTTTGCCTGGTCATGTCACCTCTCAGTCACTTGTCCCCTGGGCTTTTTGCCACAGTAGGACTCTGCCACCAGACAGGGGAGCTTTTGTCCCAAACATTGGGGTTTTCTCAGTTGTCAGAGGTATTAGATGGGTGCCTGCTTGTAATGTAATGCCAAGGAAAGGCAACTTCCCAAGGTTCAAAATACCAGCATAGGTGCTCTCCATTTTATTCAGTGACCAACCAAGAACAGAGAAGATCAAAACCTGACATCATTCAAAATACAGCATTTACTAAGGATAATTAAATAATCTCCAATCTCTACCCCACCCCAGGACCTTCCAATCATTCAATCAATTACAAAGTCCTGGTTCTAAATACCTCTCCACCCCTAGGATGTACCTTCATTAAGTCCACCACAAAGCCCCTCTTCTCAAATGGAGATTAGTTTCCAAACATAAGTAAAATACATTCATTTGCTCAACCATAGAACACAAAAAGGTCAAAAGTTCCCCACCCCTGGATCACAATTGAATCTACCCCAGAGTAACATCAAGTTTAAGCTCAGCACTTAATACCCAAATGGAGGTCTTTTCTTCATCTTGACATGAGGCAAGTTCTCAGCAATCTTAGTTCCTGGGGAGACATGGCTTAGCAAGGCCACAAGATACATTGCCAGTCCCTTCATTAATTCATCCTCTGTCTGTAGAACAGTCCTAGAACCCCTGAAAACATTAGCAAAGCCCTCTCCCAGGATTCCTGTAAACATACAACAAGAAAATCCTTCTTCAGGGCTTCTGAACCAATAGAAATGTTCCCAGACCCCTGCAACAACAGCACTGTCCTTCACCAGTGGACAGTATTCATTCTGTCTGCAGAACAGTCTCCAGACCCCTGCAACAACAGCACTGTCCTTCACCAGTGGACAGTATTCACTCTCTGTCTGCAGGACAGTCTCAGGGCTTCTTAGAGAACAGCCAGGTTCCAGGACTTCTTCAACAGGACTGTCTTTCACCAGTGGACAAATCTGGCAAAACAACATCAAAACAGACAGACAAAGTACCAGCAAAACAGCCATGTCTCCTCAGTCCTTGGCAGCTCAGGGGGCAGGTCTCAAAAGTCCAGGGCAATTCAAAGTGGCCACCAGCAATTCTCTTAGTCTCTCTCTCTCCACGAGGTGCTGCTTCCAAAAAAAAAAGTTTCTTCTGCCTCCCTCTTGTCTCTCCAAATCTATGTCACCAGCTCCTCCCAGTTCAGGACTTTCTTTTCACATCAACAAGTCCATCCCACAGGTGGAATTAACAAGCTCTGGGTTTTAACACAATCAGTTTGAAAACCAAGCCAATACAGGGGAATCTTTAATTGCCATTACTATCACACCACTCTGAAGCCTCCACACGCTCTGGCAAGCTGGACATACACCCCAGGACTTTCCCCCTAGACTGCAATCCATATCCAAGCAGGTTAAAGCAAGAGCGATTACCCCTCAGACTGGTGCTTGGTGCCCCTACACTCTGCAGGCCAGGAACTGAAACCACCAGGTGGCACTTACTGGCATCTCAGTGGCTTCTAGCCCCAGGGGCAAAAGCCATGCACTCCTACTTAGTGGTCCCAAGGTCCAGACTGCACTGACTTCTCACTTTGTCCTTCGCACCTATGTGTTGATAATTCTGGAAATGGCCACAGCTGCTGCTGATGGCAGCTAATCGGAGTGCTGTGCTAGTTGATTCCTGCCGGCCTACTGGGCTCTCCTCAGTGGGAGGTTAGCTTCTCTGTGTCATTTTGTGGTTTCTGCACCTCCAAAGTTTGTTTAGAGTCCCCTTTATACATGGATTGGGGAAGGTGGAAGCCAAAGCATCTAGGAGGTCCTGCTTCTACTCAGCCATCTTGGCTCCACACATCTCATTTTATCTTTTTAACAACCCTAAGAGGTAAGTGAGAACATACAGAAACATTCTGTGAGAGTACATGGTGTGGATAGATTGTGATCTGCACTGAGTAAGAAACGACCACACAGATAAGATCTCATATACACTGATTTAGAAAAATATCTTCCACAGTTGTCAAATTACCTAGAAAAGTTCTGGATCTCTATTTTTTTTTAATAACTAAGATAGAAATCATAATCAGATACTGATTACAAAGAAAAAATCCAGGTTCAAAACATAATGAAATCCTGATACAATTCTAGAATACTGTATATTAAATTTTAATAATAATACAAAGATAAAATAAAGCCAGCCCCTGCCTTCAAGAACCTTACAATCTAAGCATGTGATGAATATGATTATTTTTTCCAAAGGCTTCTTTTCAAATGTGGATGCCATAATTGGGTGAAAAATAACGATTACCCCTAATAAAAAAATGCATTAGGATATGGAGTCCACTGGGTAGAATTGGAGAACAAACTCACTTTTACTTAATAAATTTCACAGTGCTTACTAATTTCAAGGTCATAGAAGTCAACCTCTCTAGTCATGTTTTTCTCATGGTAATATAGTTGTGAAATATGGACTCCTAGAATCTCAGAAGAATTAACATGGCAATCTATAGGCAACCAAAAAGTTAAAACATTCAATGTCACAAGGCTGAAGCATGTGAATGAAAATGACTTGCACACAGGAAATGACATAAAAACATGAAAGACCTGTTTGATCAAAAAAATTTGACCAACCACATGGCAATAATAAAGCACAACATAGGGACAACCGAAAATGCTACATTGGTGACCCTCCCTCCCCAATCCCACACCCAAGATCCTGAAATAATAAACACATGGAGCAGATCTTTAGAAGGTTAATTGGAAAACATGGAGGAGAATTTCATAGTTGATAATATGTTGGAAAGATTGGAATATTTATTAGTAAAGGGTATAAAATCAGATATACCAAAGTATGTGTAACATGGTGTCATGGGATGTATAGCAAATGTCATGGCATTACTGTGCCACTAATTATTTATGTAGTTTTGAACATGTAACTTGACTCTCCTCAAACTTTACCTTCCACATCTGTTAAAAGAAGGGAGTTGCACTAGATAATTCTAAGCTCATTTATAGCTAAACCATAACTTCTGAGTTGAGTATAAGTAGGCTGTTTCATGTTTGCTTTATATGTTGTCAACAGATATAATTATTTAATTTTAATAAAAATATGATTTAGACTTTCATAATGCTATCTTTTCATAACAGCATTTCCCTTACAATGCTGTAATTAAATGAGCTGACTACTAAACAGAGAGATAAGCACCAAAACATTTAGGTTACAATGAGCTAGTCCTTTGCACTGTCCAATGATATTATACTTTTGTGGAAGCCAATGAGTTCAACCTAAATACCCAGGCAGGTTGCCAAGGCAATTTCTCATTAATAAACACCCAAGAACAGCTGGTGGCTCATAGGAACAAAGAGAGGGATTTGGAAGGATGTGTCTACTTAGCAACTTGCTGAAAGTTTACAATAGAGAAAAATACATTCAGTGACTAAGTGGTAGCCCAGAAGCTTTTTAAGCAAGACACAGGGTATCCATACCTAGGTTCTTCAGTGGGTGAGACATATGATAAAAACCCAAAAGGTCACTTGGGGCTTTTGTGCCACAAAATGTCACTGCCAACTTGTCTCCATTTTAAGACCACATTTTTGTCATGGAGTGGATATGATAAACATATATAAGTTCTCTCAAGTCTATGAGGGGTTAATTAAACTCTGCTTAATTTTAGAAGGAAGAGAAATGGGAGGAAAATGGATAGAAGTATACTTTACCACTAAGACAAAGGGAAGAACTGTTAATCAAATCAGGGGGAAAAAAGATTTAGAACACAACTTCCAATAGGTTAGGTAGATTCATCATGGAGGACCTATGTGAGAAGATACAGAAGGTTTATATGAGACTAAATGATGTAGATGGGAAAAGTCCTAAGTGCTAAAATAGACATTTTTATTACTTTGGGCAAAATTGTTCTTAAGCTAAAAAGCAAAACTATAAATTGGAGGGAAAAAATCTTTGCAACTTATTTCTGATTAGGTCTAATATTATATATTACAATTTCATAAGACCAAGGACAACTTCCTAGTACATACTGAAAATTATTAATAACCATGGAATGTTCCAAATCACTAATAATAAAATAAATGCAAATTAATAAAACTTCAAGGCTTTACCTCACACCACAAAAATTGTCAAAGATTACAATAGATGGAAATGAGTACTGTTGGAGTGACTGTGGGAAGACATACACAGAAATATAGTTGATTGATCCATGAATTGGAACAACCATTCTGGAAAACAATTTAGATTTGTGTAAAATAGATGACTAAAGTGACCATATTCATTGTTCCAGAGATCCCACTGCTTGGTCTATAAAGGAAGAAAGTCAAAGAACTAAAGATGTCCCAAATACCAAAATATTGATGTTAGAGAGTTATATGTTATTCAAGAACTGGACATAAAGGAGATACCCTTCATCTGAGTAATGACTAAACAAATTGTGGCACATCAGTTTAATGGAATATCATTGTGCCATAAGAAAAAACAAATATTGACCATTTAGAGAAACATGAAGAAATTATACGAGTTCAAATCCAACTTTAGACACTTACTAGCTGTTTGACTCTGGGCAAATCAATCTCTTTTTGCCTGTTTCCTCATCTGTTAAATGGGAACAAAACTAACACTTATTTCCTTGGGTTGTTGTGAGGATAAAATTCGATAACACTGTAAAACAATTAGCCTGGTGCATGGCACATAGTATGTACTTTATACATTTCAGCTATTACTATTATTACTATGTAGGAAAGGATATATTTGGAACTGAATTGATATTAAAAATATTAAAACTTAAGTTGTTAAAAATAGCAGTATAAATTTTCCATTACACATGAAAACTAGATTACCCAATTGTAAGACAAATATACACAGCACACAGGAGGGCTACTAGCACAGGTTCACTCTTCATCTGGTCAGATAGGAAAGACACTAAGAAGGGGTCAATAATCTTATTCATTCTAGTCTAGTTTTCTCAGAAGAGGATTGCTGATAATGGGAGCACAAACTCCTACAGCATTCCCTAATCACCCTTCTCACAGGGGCTAGTGAGAAGGGGTGTGGCAACTACCCCCTACATCTCTATGGGGTCAGTTGAGACAGGCACAACATGTGCATCCCCTAAATTTCCTCAAGTCCTAACGGGGGCCAGTTGAAGCAAACACAGATTCCCCCCAAGCCTTGAAGGAGGCTGATCAGGGCACGCATAGCATTTGTGTATTCAATCCCAAGGTTCCCCATTCACTGACCAATGACCACCTGCTTTATAGGGTCAACAAACAAAAAAGGCATATTGCCAGAAAAAGACTCACAAGTTTACATCACTTCATCCCTGTATCTCACTGTATAGTCGCAGTGAATGTTTATATTATTTATCATTATATAATGCTGTGCAAGTGTGGGCGTGTTTTGAACTATATTTATGGGAACTCATATCTAACACCTGGGAACAAGAGATTGTTATGGCTATGGATCCTGGGAAACTGAACTCTAAGAAATAATAACAAAACTCCACTTTACACACACTAAAATTCACCTTACTTATACCAATCATCAAAAATATATTGACTATTTGCTCAGAAAGACAAAATATTGTCATATTCATATTCCATATAAGATCTGGTTTCTATGACATCTTAGATTTAGGTCATACATACCATCACACCAACAAATCATACAAACTAACATATTTCAAATGACTATTAAGCAATATATTGATTTGCTCTAGTTAAACTAATTTACTTATGAAGATAACCAAAGTATTCTAGAGAACCACCATCCATTCTTTAATACAACCAACTAGTTTTTGATTCAAATGGCTTGGGTGAGTGTAGTGGCAACCATGCTGGCATATCCAGGATTGCTATTAGCACAGGTTCTTAGATCTGCTTTACTAGGAAAGAAAGCTGTCTAAGGGGTCAAGAATCTTTTTTAATTGCATTCACTAGTCAGGGGAAAAGTCAGAACTCTGAACTTCAGAGAAAATACAAACAGAGAAAATAGAAGCAGAGAAATAAAGACCAACAGATAGGATTCTGACTGCTGGGATCAGCTATACCCTTTACATATACCCATATATCAAGAAAGCCTTTACATCTCAGCAGTCGGTGAGCTCTGCACATATGGCCACTCAGAATCTCAACCAGGGAATCACAAGATCCTTCTCATAAATGAGCCTTCAAAGCAAAATACCAACTCAGAGTATATATACACTCCTCAGAGCCAGAAGGCATAAACAACCCTCATGACTCATGATTAAATGTGTTTTAATCGAAGGAAGGTGTTTTTTAATAGGTAGTACTATGCAAAGAAGAGTATAAAGGATTTGGAATAAGAGGATTTCAATTAAAATCCTGACTGTGCTGCTTGTCCTCTATGGGCCTTAGATGAGTTACTTCATTTCTCTGGTTGGAATTAGATTACTTATAAGATCACTTTTTGTTTTGAATTCTTTATCTATTGCCTAGTGACTATAATTCTCATTTCATAAAGGGTAGTGTATTGAACCTAACAAGAATATTTATACTTCGGATGAAATGTTTAATTATCTTTATCATTGTTAATATTTTGAATCCATAAAATACTCCATTATTGAAAAGGCACATGATTTTTGCAAGGTGTATACCTCCTTCATCTATAGACTACAGATTTTCCATATTTTGCTTGAAGGTTGTTGTGGTCAAATATATTACTCATTTGTCCAGAATATTTTATTGAGTATTTCAGCAGTTGGTCTGATCTTCAGATTGAACTCTCAGTGTTTTGAACTTGGTAGGTCCTGCAAGAGCTCACCTTCCAATGGCAGTTTGTAAGAACCTAATGCTATCTCCATGCTACCATGTCATGCCAGAGTAACTTGTCCACACTAGTTCCCTACCTCAAAGCAACATGAATCAAAAGTTGAACAAATAGAGCTGTGTGCATAAATGTGTGAAAAGTAACAGCAGCATGCTGAAGTCAGTATGAATTGTTCTCTGAGAGCCAATTACCAAATTTTCAGGATGAACATTTCCACTTCAGAAATCCATAAATGCTACAAGGCTTGATTTATTGTTTCTTTGATTGTCCAGGCATAAGTGATGGAGAAAGTGTTAATGTAGATCAAACTTAAAAGTGTGTGATTTATTTAATTTTTTGAAAGCCAACTGCTAAACATTTACCAGCAAACCCTTGGAAGTAGCTAAATAATTTCCTTAGCATTCAACTGCTTGATCACTATGGAACAGTAAAAGTTCTATCAGCAACTTTATTTTTGAGCACAAATGATCAGATTACAGATTTTTATCTAATTTCTTCAAGGCTGTGTGTTTATTATTTGAAGAAGCAATGGATTATATTTTATCGCTTATGCCCTTTTCAGTTTCTTATAACTAGTGTGTATTTGACAGTTCTATTTATCAATGATAATCACAACAGGATTATGGAGGGGAAAGGGGTAAATTCTCTCTTATGTTGCAAAAAAGAGCAGAGTCCTAGCTAGGCAAGGTGACACAACCTGTAATGCCCACTATTAGGGAGACAGACTATTGGATCTCTTGAGATCAGAAGTTCTTAGATGCAGTGGGCTAAGATGACCAGGTGTCTGCATTAATTTTAGTATGAACTTCGTGAGTTTTCAGGGTGGGTGGGCAATAGAATGCCAAGGGATGGATAAGCTGACTCAGGTTGAGAATGGAGTGGGCCAAAGCTTTTATTTTGATCAGATGAGTCTATGAGTAGCTGAAATTGCAATTTTATAAGATAGGGAGATCAAGTCCTTACATAAAAAATAAAACAAAAACAATAGGACCAAATAGGACCCTAATCATAGTCGTATGTGCTACTAAGTATTTTGTAAATGGGCCTCTTCCCATTGGAATTTATGACAAAGATCATGAGGGTAGAGAGAGAAGATATTAGAAAGAACAAGTGGTGACACAATTTTAGTGATGCAGTGAGGCAGTATTACATAATGGTTAGAGTTTTGGTCTTCTTGAGTTAGGGAAACCTGGATTCAAAACTTGCCTCAGATATGTATTAGCTGTGTCACTGTGTAGCAGATAGGGTACTTTGTGTGATTGTAAGTTATAATGGAGAACTAGAAATAATAGTGTCAGAAGTGGAGGGTCATTAAGATGGAAAGGAAATATAGACATAAATAGAAGGCTATGGTGTCATAAAAGAAGCAGATTAGGAGGCAAGTGCTTAAAATCATACATGAACCACTTAGAAATATAAAGATTAGTCCCACTGTTGGAATTTGACAAATGTGAATGGATAGAGATAGACAGCCTGGAGTAGTGATTTCAGAAGCATGGATAGAAAGCTTATGATGAATTAAACTTGAAGAGTTTGATGGGAAGTGACATTGGTATGAGAGGAAAGAGTTGAGGGGGGTAGAGAGATAGAGCTAGACAGAGATACAAAGACAGAGATAGAAAGGGTCAGAGACAAAGGGGTCCTTGAAATTATTTCTTAGAGATCTCATTTATGGCTTGTCCAATTTCCTTTTCTAAGATAAGGTTATTTAAGTATTGCATTTCATCTTGTTAATCTAAGCACTTTATCCCTCTAATTTTCTTCCAGTTCATTTAGATTGTCAGTTTTATTGGCACATAATTAGGAAAAAATATTTCCTAATTATTGGCTTTTCATCTTCATTAGTTACTTATTTACCCTTTTCATTTTTGATATTGATAATTTAATTTTCTTTATTTTTTTAATAAAATTAGACAATGGTTTATGTATTTCATAGGGTTTTTTTTATAAGGCCAGTTCTTAGTGTTACTAATTATTTTTTGCTTTCATTTTATTAAACTTTCCTTTGAATTTCAGGGTTTCTATTTTGTTATTTTCCTTTTTTTTTGTTTTTAGTTTTTTTAATTGCATGCCCAATTCATTAATATTCTCTTTCTTTCATAGATATAAATATTTAGAGGTAAAAATATTTCTCATAAGTATTACTTTGACTGAATGTCACAAATTCTTGTCTATTGTCTCATTGTTTTCATTATCTTTAATAGAATCATTGATTGTTTCTATGACTTTTTTTAATCCACTTATTCTTTAGGATTAGATAATTTAGTTTAAAATTAATTTTTAATATGTGCTTCCAAGGCTTTTGCTGAATATAACTTTATTTTGCATTATAGTCCAAAAGAAGGTACATTTACTTTTTCTACATTTGTGAGATTTTTATGCTCAAATATATGGTCAATTTTTCTAAGATGCCATGCACAGCTAAAATAAATCTATTCCTTTCTATTCCAATTTAATATTCTCCAGAGGTTTATCATATCTCTTTTTTTCTAAAATTCAATTCATCTCAACTTATTTATTGCTTATTTTATACTTAGATTTATCTGGTTCTGATAGGGGTAAAATGAAGTCCCCCCTAATTATGTTCAATTTCCCTTCAAGAGTTTGAATTCTATGCCATTTGGTGCATATGTGCTCAGTATTTATATTCATTCATTTTCCTTTGTTCACTCATGTTCAAGTCTTCGTGACATAATCGATTCACTCCCACATCCTTTGCTTATGTATACTTCTTCTAACTATTCTAATAATCACAAAATTCTTAGGAGTTACATAGAGATTTAAACTCATTGAGTCTTCACAATTTCTCTTTAATATTTACCTTTTTATGCTTCTCTTGAGTCTGATATTTGGAAGTCGAATTTCCTCTTCAGCTCTTGTCTTTTCAGTGGGAAGCCTTGAAAGTCCTCTGTTTAATTAAATATTCATTTTCCCTTGAAGGAATATACTTTGTTTTGATGGATAGCTTATTTTTAGTTGTAATGCTAGCTCTTTTGTCTCCCAGGATGTCTGTCATAGCACAAGCCCTTCACTCCTTTAACATAATAGTTGCTAAATTTTGTGTGATCCTAACTGATTCCATGATATTTAAATAATTCCTTTCTGGTTACTTGAAGTATTTTCTCTTTGGTTTAGGAGCTCTGGAATTTGACTATAATATTCCTAAAAGTTTTCATTTTGGGATATCTTTTAGGCGGGGATTGGTTGAATTTTAAAATTTCTATTTTACACTCTGGTTCTAGGATATTAGCATGATGTTCCTTTATAATTTCTTGATACATGATGTCTAGATTCTTTAAGCATGACTTTCAGATATATCAGTAACTCTGAAATTATCTCTCCTTGGTTTATTCTCCAGTTCAGTTATTTTTCCATTAAGTATTTTAAATTTCTTCTGTTTTTTTAAAATTCTTTTAGCTAAATTTTATTGTTTCTTGGTGTCTAACATAGTCATTAGTTTCCACTTGCTCAATTCTAATTTTAAAATATTAGTTTCTTCAATGAGATTTTGTCCTTTTTATCACTTAGCCAATTCTGCTTTGTAAGTAGCTATTTTCATCAGTGAAGTTTTGTCCCTCATTTGCCATTTGACTAATTCTGTTTTGCAAGGTGTTAATTGTGTTTTTTTTTTAATCTCTCACCAAGTTGTTGTCTTTTAATAATTATCTTGCATTGTTCTCACTTCTTTAACCAATTCTTCCTCCACCACTTTTATTTGATTTTGGAAATCATTTTTAATCCATCTAGGAATTCTTGGGCTTGTGTCAAATTCAACTTTTCCTTTTTAGTTCTTTTTGTTGCTATTTTGTCATCATTGATGTCTTGACATGAGGTCTTCTGAGTATCTGTCTTGATCTACCCTGTCACCACAGTAAGTTTTTATGGGTAGGGTCCTTTTTTGTTCTTTACCCTCTTTCCAAGCTCTTTATTTACTACAAATTTTATGTTAAAGTTGTACTCTATTGCAGGTGTGGGGGATATAAGGTCACCGTCTTGAGCCTCAGCCTTCTTGGCATGGCTGTTTTCAGAGCTAGTTCTGGGAGTTTTCTGCACTTCCAAGGCTATATGATCCTGGTAGAGGTGTAGTCACTATTCTCCTGATCTGGATTATGGTTCTTACCCTGGAGGAGCCCTTGATCCCTTGAGATTACAATTAATATTGCTCGTTGGGGCCCCTTCTCCCTTGGGAAAGTAAACAATACTGTTCCTTATGGTCCCTGATCTCTTTTACTGAAATCAATAGTGTTCTTCATGACCAAAAACGCTCCTCTCTGCCTTTGAATTGTGATCTGGAAGTGGGTATAGGCAATGGAGTTGCCCAAAAGCACACGTTCCTACATCCGATGCTAGCAAAGGTGTCTTATTTAATCTCTTTCTGAGAATTTGCCCGATTCCCTTACTAACCCTGCTTTGAAAGCATATAAAATTGGTTCTGCTTCAGTCCTACCACTGGTGTTCTATCTACATGACCTCCAGACCAGCCTTCACCAACCCCCATCCTGACCTCCTAAATTATCTTGAATTGAAAGAATATTTCATCTTGTCTTTTCATTGGCTCTGCCCCTCCAGAATTTCATCTGAGGCATATTTTAACATTGTTTGGAAGGTTATATTGGGAGAGATTTGCTGAGTGCTTCCTCTATTTCACTACCTTGTCTCCAAACATCCTCGCTCCCCCAGTAGCTTTTCTTCCCAGCAATTCAACACTCTTATCATCCCTGGGTGATGGGCTGCTCCTCACTCCCACCACAGCCTGATACCACTGCAGTGATCCAGGTCAGCTCTCATCCCATTGTCCTCAGAATTCTCTACCTTCTTAAGCTACCCTAGGCTGGATAAAATGACTCGTTAAATTTTCTTTCTTTTTCCCCTCAGGATTCAGTTTGGTACATTTTTGGTGATTACTGTGGAAGAAATTCTACTTTTCACTCTACCATCTTAATCCCACCCTTCCCTCTCGGGCTATTCAAAGGGGCAGATGGAAAGTCTAAAATCTTCCAGACTATTTCAAGCTTTCAAGGTTTTCTTCTGGCCAAATAGAGGAAGAGGCAGGAAGGAATCCCTGACCAAGTCTGAAGCTGAAGCTTCTGGTTCCCTTACTAATCCTTTTTGCCTATAAGTGTTCCTTCTCAGTGGTTCACTGGAAAGGTACATTTATTTGCCATCTAGAATCAATCTCTTATTGACTAGTATGAAAATTTATAAATGATCCCTGACACATAGCAAGTTTTTCCCACCTCTACAAACATAATTCTTTTTATTTTCCTTTTTGGAGGGGGGAGGGCAGGGCAATTGGGGTTAAGTGAGTACTAATCACTAAGTAAGTACTGGTCACATGGCTAGTAAGCATTAAGTGTCTGGGGCTGGATTTGAACTCATGTCCTCTTAACATCAGGGCCGGTGCTCTACTCACTGTGCTACCTAGCTGCCCCCAAACATAATTCTTGTTCATCTTAATTCCAATTTCAGGGTCTTTTTGCACTTGTTCTTAAGGCTTATTATTATTGATGAATTGAGATGTCCTCATCTAGCCAAAGTAGTGAGGCTTAAATTAGGAGGGTGCTTTACATTGATTTTTTCCCTCCCTAATATATATTAAATTGCTTTTGGAATTTATTTTCAATGGGGCACTCTGGAAACCACTTTTTGGTTGCTTTGAGTATGAAAGTAGCCAGGAACTCAATGCTTAAAGATTTCCCTCAGATATTCAATGGAAGATCAGCAGCATTAGTAACAGCCAAATAGAAAAAGCTGTGCTCAACAAAATCCATTATCTCTTCAATGACTATCTTTTTCCTTTTCTATATACCCTTCCCCTGTTTAATTTACATTTCACTCCAGTTTTGAATCTACATTACTAAATGATTAGCTCTGTTCCATTATACAATAACCAAAGGCATAAGGCACGTGTGTCAGCAGTGTTACCATTTCATGCTAGATTCTATGCCAAACTCATGATATAGGCACAGGGGTGTGGAACTTGCAGCCTTAAGGCCTCATGTAACCTTTTAGGTGTGGCCTTTTGACTGAGCCCAAGCTTTACCGAACAAATTTTTTATTAAGGGGATTTGTTCTGTAAAGCTTGGATTCAGTCAAAAGGTTACACTTGAGGACCTAGAGGGTCACATGTGGCCTCAAGGCCACAGGTTCCCCACTCTTGATAGGATCTATGATTTGATTAGATGAAATCCATAAGATCATCATTTTTAAAAGGTTTATATTTATAGAAGCCTTGGAATTTGCCCCTGAAACTAGAACTCTCACCCCTAAATGATTACAATTTGTGTAAAATTCCTGATGGTTAAATATGTACTTTTAAATAATCTTTATTTATATAACTGTTACATAAACCAGTTTGGGGAGGTCATTTTTGTTTCCAGTATAGATGTAACACTAAGGTACAGAAATTGGGTTAAAGGCTAATGTGCAGATATAGCTTTGGATGGTGATTCAGAACCCAATTCATTGTTGAATCTTGATATACCTTAAGAACATTTCTGTTTAAGTGAAAAAAAAATCACTGGGTCAAGCTGCAATTAATGAAAACGTTTTGTTCTCTTTGATGATTTAAATCTGTTAAAAATCTGTTGTTTTCTGGGATATGGGATTAGGAAGTTTTTGTTTCAGAAAAGTGATGCCAAATTAAATCTTAGAAGTAAAACAGTATTTTGTGATGTTGAGATGCAGAATATGGTTGGTGTGGATATTCAAAATATGGATATATTAATCTTTCATCTTAAATCCTTTTTTTTTTGCTTTTAATAGTACATCAGCTAGGATCTTCAGAATGCCTTGTAGGGTTTTTTCATATTTGGAAAATGTATATAGTCAGTATGTGATTACTTTTTTCCCCCTTAAGATTCTGGAAAATGAGATCTGAAAATCTCCCCCATTTCAAAACTTTAACAGGGCATTATAGTTCTATGGAAGCTGGAAGACAAAATCTTAGTCTATAACCAGTATTGGTATTGACCTTCTTGATCATATACAACTATTAAAGAAAAACAAGAGCTATCCAAAAGTGGAATGAACTGCCTTATGACTAGAGTACTGGTGATCACTTATTAGGGTACAAGAGAGGGAATTTTAATTTATGTATGTTTTAGATCAGGTAGCATTTGAGGTAACATCCAACTCTGAGATTTTGAGAAATTCTGAGCTCTTGAAATGGTTGAAAAAATCAATTCTACACATCGATGGTGTTGCATCCAAATGGAAGAAACTGGAATAAATATTTGACAGTTGAATCATTTTTCCAGTAATGGGGGATTGAGTCATTCGAGGACATACTGAATCATGACACAATGGAAGCCAAAGATAAGACAAATCCACAAAGGTAGCAAAAAAGATTCAAGAGCTCTTGGGAGATGTGTAAAGTAATCATGATGTTTGATTTCAGATAATAGAATCTCAGGAAGGCAATTTATTAGTACCATAGAAATCTGTATATAAACATTAGTGGTATTATGGAGGGTGGGTTTAAGCATAATATTAAGGAAGCCTGCATATCAGAAGTTAGGAATTTCTTAAAGCAATTGAGTTAGAAATAGCAGGGAGTTAGAACCCATCATGTGAAACCTATAGACCTGTAGGTTTTCATATTTAAATGATCACACAAGTGCTTCCCCTGTAGAACATTAGGTCATGAGAAATTAATCGTGCTTTCTACAAATCTTTTCAGATCCCTTCTTCTGAAATCTAGGGTCCATATAAGATTGTGATCAACCTTCCTTTCCTTTTAAAAAAATAACAAATTCTATGATAAAGTGGTCATTTACGCTTGAAGTTATCATCTTTTCTAAATCAGCAACAAGTTCTTCATTGAAAAGACTCATAAACAGAATAGGATAGAAGGTCTCATTCCATCCTCCATAGTTGAAGGATGAAATTATTGTTAAAAAGCTAAGCCAACCCCTTTTCTCACAATCATCATCATCACCATCATCATCATCATCATCATCATCATCATCATCATCATCATCATCATCATCATCATCACCGAGGCTCACAACCTTGGTTTATCCTAGAGTCCTGACTCTCACTCATCACACATATTCAGTCAGTTGCTAAATTTTTGTCATTTTCACTTTCATAACATTTCTCATATATGTCCTCTTCTTTATAATCATGAAGTCACCACCCTAGTTCAGGCCTTTCATCTCATCTTGATCTATTCATGCCTGAATTCTAGCTCTTATCTTTTTTTGTGACTAAATTCCTTAAAAATGCCCCTTTCTCTCCTTTGTAGTTAGGCTTCCAATCCCATCATCCACCTGAAATTGTACTCTCCACAGTTACCAATGACATCTTAATTACCAACTCTAATGGTCATTCTCAATTCTCATTCTTCTTGATTTTTATACAGCCTGTGACATCACTTGCTTCTGCCAATGTGCTTATTTTTTTCATAATCCCTACAAAATTTGTCATTGGGAGTTGAGTTGGTTTTTGCAGTTTGGGGTTTTGTTTTGTTTGTTTTGTTGCTGTCATTGACAATCTGAGGGCAAGAGATTAAATGGCAGAGTTGCTTTAAATTTTCTGTTGAAAATTTTGGAGCGTGTTTCTATATGGCTATAGAATAGAAGGTTTCTTACTTGGAAAACTACCTATTTATTTATAGTTCCTTAGACCATATATTAATTTGAGAATGATTCTTGTTCTTAAAAATTTGAATTAAATCCTTATATATCATAGAAATGAGACCTTTATCAGAGAAACCTCGACTTCTAATTGACATCTCTGCCTCAAATCTCTCCACTCTCCAATCCTTCACAGAGCTATCAATAGATTCTCTTAAAGTATAGGTTTGACCATTTCCCTTCTCTACCACCAATTTCCCTTATTCAATAAACTCCAGTGACTTCCTATTGCCTCTAAGATCAAATAAATTGATTGGCATTTAAAGTCTCTGCCCCTTTTCAACCTTTCCAGTCTTCTTATATTTTATTAGATTCATTGCTTTACATAATCCAGCTACAGTGGGCATAGTCTCTAGTTCTTTCCCTCAATACACCATTACCATCTGTGCCATTGTATTGACTGTCTCCCATCCCTGGAAATCCATAATAGCTTTTTTATAGTGGGATTATTTTTGTTTGTTCATTCTTCAAGCCTTTTTCCTGAATTTGGCTTTATGTTAGAGCCAATATCTCTATAACTTAGGAGGAAATTTCTGGATCAGTCCTGTTGCTGCTTTCTTGGAGGTGTTGAGTGTTGTTTTACAGGATTTGAGAGACACATCAGGTTGGGGACTCGGAGATTTTCAAAATTACATAATTTACGATAAAATTTAATTGTTTCACCCTCTACCCTAATCTGATTTCTGCACGTTTTCTGATCTGGGTTTGATTGATTTATTTGTAGTTTCTCTAGACTACTATTTAATTTAGCCATTATCAGATAGCTAAAATTCTCAATTCTCATTCTTCTTGATTTCTATACAGTCTGTGACATCACTTGCTTCTGCCAAAGTGCCTTATCTTTCCCTGTTTCTAGTTCAAAGGCTACATGCTTCCTTTTGGTCTGGGATTCCTGCCCTGGTTATGCCTACAAAGGTCTCAGACTTTTCTAGAAGCTGGAGCAGAGACCTCCCTCCACTTCTGATTTCTGCAAGACATGCAACTGTTGCTTGCTGCTGAGCATGCTCTTAGGGTTTGCCACTGCTCCTTGTCCTAGAATGCTACTCTTATGTGCAGTTTGCTCCCTTAGTTTACCTGGAACAAGATTTTGAATAACAGAGATTTTAATTGGCACATGCTCCTGTACCCTAATAGTTTAGGTCCAGTATGTTGGATCTGTGACTTCTTGCCCTGGTGAGCAACCTCTCCCTGTGCTGGGATGCTAGTTGCTTAGTGAGACTCTGACATCAGTGTCTGTATATCACTCTTTCTTTTTAAGATTTGGGCTAGAAAAAAATCACTCCATTTTTTTTCCCTTGGATTTTGTCACCAGGATTCACTTTGTTAATTTTTTTAGATTTGTTTGGAGGAGTTATGGGGAGGGATGGAAAGTTGGGGTGAGGAAAGATAAAGCATTCTGTACTTTTTTCTGCTACTCCATTGTAGTTTAACTTGTACTGATTTTTAAGAGATATTTTTTGTGGGCTGAGTCCTCCAATGGAGATATTCAAATAAGAATATTTATATAAAACAACAAGAATCAATCAACACCTTCGAATATGCTAACTTAAATTAGCAATGATGAAGACATAAGATGTAATATTAAAAAAATATGGTTGATCCATAATATTTATCTTAAATTTGGTAACTATTGTGTTTTAATTTAATAGACTGAAATTTAGCATTTTAAAAATGTCCATGCTATCTAATAAAGGAGAACAGTTTCATTTAACCACTTTG
Source organism: Petaurus breviceps papuanus (assembly GCF_028583685.1). Classification (NCBI taxonomy): domain Eukaryota; kingdom Metazoa; phylum Chordata; class Mammalia; order Diprotodontia; family Petauridae; genus Petaurus; species Petaurus breviceps. Next base: position 61,242,221 of record NW_027186304.1, read on the forward strand.
GGGAGAAATAGGCTACTTAAATAATTTGAAGTTATATAATTTTTCTTTAAAATGATAATTTATGCATACTTACATTGACCAAATGAAATGCTATTTTTATGATTTAAGAGTTTTGTGTATTCAGTATCAGAACTTCAATGAGGTTTTTACTCCTCTGAGTTTAACAGCTTTTTATACCATAAACAATATAGACTTTACAGAACTCTAAGGAATGTGGCAAAATTACATGGTACAGGAAGAAGGTGCTGCTTTGAGCTATTATGTCAGTAATTTAGTGTGGGTGCTCCAATAGAAACTGGGAATAGACATCATTTTATTACAAGCGTTGAATTAATATTATAAAATCCTATCTCCAGGTCACCCTGCCCTGTATTATTAGTGAGCATTATAATCAGGGGGAAAAACCCCTTTGACTTAGAGAGACTTTAGGTTAAAGAGAGATTTGAAAAAAAATTTGTTTTGCACATAATACATGTTACAAATGATACACATGTTCTCTCCTGAATGGCCAGGGTTGCTTCTGACTAGTCAGGAAATCAATTCTGGCCAAGTAATAATCTGGTTGGCACATCTGACAGCAACAGAGGCATTGATGAGCAGAAACCAAGAGACAGAGCTAAACAACGTTATATATATGGGTACATGGATGAAAATATATTGGCAGAAACTTGGTTTGTATTATGATGACCACCTATGGTCACGGTGTTAAATTTCATTCAGAGGTAAATAGGGAGACCCAAGAAAAACTATAAAAGCTTTTATTAACGTAACACTCATGAAAGAATTAATAATCCAGACAAACCAAAGCAATATTCCAAAGCATTCTACTTCTCCATCTTTCTTACTGGATGCATATTTACACATAACTCTCTTCCCATTCTGAACCTTCCTCAGCTAAACTTGTGAGTAAATGCTGGTTTCTGAGAAGGCTAAAGGAGCTATGGCTGTCTGTGCTATCATGGCTTATTAGCTTCTTTGCTTCTATGATGAAATTGACTTACTGGTTTTTGGATTCAGTTTTCTGATGTCTGAATCAATGTTTTGCTTCTGTCTTCTATATGGAGAGTCCATTATATTTTGTGATTGAGCACTATGCTGGCATTTTATAGTGACCATTGGTGTTATGAATATTGACTTGGTGCTACATTCCCCTTCTCATATCAGTACTCTAACATTTAATGTTGACCCTATAAGCTCTGAGGACACATCTCAATTCTCATTCTCATAGATTAGTCTCATGTCCTGGAGTAAGGTCATATGTCTCCCTCACAGTTCTAGCAGTATTTCTGGAGAGTCAGAGATAATTCTCTAATGCCATGAGCTCAAACATCTACTGGTATGTTTGTACTTCACCTCAACTTCTTGTGATTACCAATTAAGAATCATTACAATTAGTAAATCTCAAGAAGTTTTTTCAAAAGGTATTTATCATAGTGGTACAGTAAGCACAGTTGGTACAAAATATCATTCCTAAAGTCTTTGAGACATTCTCCAACAGATACATACAATCCAGAGGAAAGTAGGTTCAAATTTTGAGACACCACGCTTGGCAAAGGGATAATTCATAGCTTCTGCTTTCAGGAAAGCCTATTTTTCCATTCACTGGAGTCTTAAGAAATTCCCCTTAGACATAATGAAGTTCATTTTTTGGACTCCTTGTAAACAATGTAGTCTTGGCTCCTGATACAGACAATCCCTCAAGCCACTACTTTCCTTGGAATACAATGCTAAGATACAGAAATATGGCCAATCTAAGATTTTTCAGACCCTTTGAAGTGCAGAACAAAGGTGGGATGAAGAGGAGACCTGACCAAGACCTCTCTTCCCCAACCCTCAGGGATTCCTCCTCATTGGTGTGGTACTCTGCTGTCAGGAATAAACTCCATCTCAATTAGTTTGCTAGTAACCTTGGGGCATGATCCAGTTGCCTTCTTTCACTATCTAAACATGATTCTGGTGAAACTTACATAGCTGTTCTATTCTGGTTATTTGTTGGTTGTTTGTTTGCACCAAGCAACATAGATAGGAAGATGGGAAATTGAATATCCTCCAAACCCTATCTTTTCTTTAATCAATCTCCTTAACAGAGTGAAGAACTTAAGGCCAATAATGGAGAATTTTTAATTTCCAAGGAGAAATATTCATCCTAAACTGATTTTTCTCATACCTGCCTTTCATATTCCAGCTTCTCTCCCATCCAGTTTAATCCCCAGGTTATAATAAGATCAGATCAGTCTTCTTTATATTATGGCTCTATCTGCCTATAACAAATATTTTAGACTCTAAGACTGTTACCTATACCAATTAAATGACCTATATTAATTTGCTGATCCACATCCAATTTTTAACAGTAATCTAGTAAAATAATTTTTCCAGAGTATGGTCACAGATGTTTTTTTTTTTTCCTGTATAGCTGTGTTTTCATTTGTAAGCAAATATGAAACCAAATGAATGAGGCATCATTGTGCATTACAAAATATGCTGGATTCAGAGTAAAAAGACTTGGGTTGAAATTTCATTTCTTCCCCTTGATAATTGCTCAAACTTTGGCAAGATACTTCTCATCCTCTCTGGTTCACAGTTTCCTCATCTACAAAATTAGGGGGCTTGACTAGATAACCTTTAATGTTCCTTATCACGAGAAACCTTTGACCCTATGATCTTTAAGGTCAGTTCCAGAGCTAACACTTGAGGATTTTCTTTTCTTTTTTTTTTTTTAAAGCAATAAGGGTTAAGTAACTTGCTCAAGGTTACACAGCCAGGTGTTTCTGGGTGGGTGCGAAGTGTCTGAGCCCAGGATTCGATCTCCAGGTCTTCTCAATACTGGAGCCAGTGCTCTTACTCGCTGTGCTACCTGGCCACCCCTACTTGAGGATTTTCTAAGTCCAGAATGGAATGGTGAATTCAAAATGAACAGTTCTTCATTACTCAATGCCATCCAGGAATAAATTCCATAAGACACAAAAATTGTGTTTGGTTATTTCTTATCACTTAGGGGCCCATTTTAAGAAAATTGATATTAGCTAAATTAGAAATGTCTGGGAAAGAGTCAGACTTTTTATTTTAAATCTTCACAAAATGTAATGAATGGTTTTCCAACTATTTCAATAAAAACATGGAACTTGGCAAGAAACAGATAATTTTTTTCATTTTCAAAGAAAAGGAAAAGGTATTAAATGGATATTCTATTTTTGGTGTCATCAATAATACTAACATAACAATAAGAACTAACATTTAGAGAGGTTTTTTTTTTACATTTTCAAACTCATTTGATTTTTACAACCTCCCTGTGAGTTGAGGTACAGATGGATTTTAAATTGTCTTCAGTTCGGAATGGCACCAGAAGTGCAGTTCTGATCCCTAAAGATGACAAGATTCATAAATTCAAATGTCCCTTTTCAGCATAAGACCCTATTTAAATAAGACCAAATGATGCTGAAATGACAATAATTCACATTTATATATCATTTTAAGGTTTACAGAGTACTTTTGTCACAATAACACTTTAAGGTAGGTAGTGAAAGTATTATTTCTATCTTAATGCTGAGGAAACTGAAGCTTATGTAGGTTAAATTATTGCCAAGTTCATATAGCTAATAAATAAAGCAAGCAGAACTTACTTGACTTAAAGTCCTGTACTATTCCTACTAGAACAGGAGTCCATTTTTATATCATGGACTCCCTTGACAGTTTGGTGAAATCTATGATCCTTTTTCAAAATGATTGAATGAAATGCTAAATATCACTTAGAGGTTACTGAAAATAAAAAAAAAAACATAATCTTTTCCCAATCAGTTTAAAGGTGTCCCTGAAATTTATCCAGGGAACCCTTGGCAGTGCATGAACCCCAGGTTAAGAATTCCTGCACTAGTCAATACCTTCTTTAAAGTCACTATTGATGTTTCTGAGACATACATGAATTGCTTTAGATTGGCTTACTGACAAGTCATCTGTGAGGAAAAAAATAGCCTTACATAATAAATTCAGCTGGCACAAATTATAGGGTGCAGCTGAGTTTGTTCACATGAATTGATTATAGAATTTTCTGCTCTTTTGACTTACCTACTGAATTTCTTCCAGGAGAAAAAGGAATCTGTCTCTAAGAGAAGAAAAAGACAAAGATGGACAAGTAGATATATACACTTTTACTTTGGAGGTAAACCCAATGACCACAAATATGATCTTAGAAAATGAAGATTAGAGAAAAGGGGTGTTGTTATTTATTTTATAAATGGATCCTTTGTTATACTCAGAAAATTTGTTAAAGTTTTCTTAACATTTCAATACATTTAAAATAGGACATTTACAAAAGTTAGATTTACATGCAACTTTTTAATTTTTTTAATATTTTGTTCCTCCCCCAATTACATGTTAAAACAATTTTAATCTTTTTAAAAGTTTTAGTTCCAAATTTTATCCCTTTCTCCCCCATCCCACATGCAAGACAGTAAGTAATTTGGTATGCCTGTGTAGTAAGCAAGGTATACAGTGTATATAGACATTCCCTGGTTGTAAAAATGAAAATTATGAATATATCTGCATGAAAATAACATGATTGTAGTTTCCCTATCCCCTCTTCCCACTCTAATATAGTTCCATCCTATAGTTAAATGCTGGTAGAGTGGGCAAGGGATAGTGGAAGCATGATACTGCCTTCTGATCAATCTATGTTTGGGGAACTGCAACCAAGTTCATTATCCCTCTTCTCAACCAGTTCCTCCTTCAGTCTCCTTAGGAGGAACATGTATATGCCATGCTCTGCTCTCGCTCCTCCTATTTCTAAGAATCACAGAATCTCAAATTGAGAGATAACTTAAAGTCCATCTTATCCAAACTGTAACTCACTGAGACCTCCCTCTATAACAGAGGTTGCCATCTTTTTAAATTTTTAAATTTATTGTTAATTCCATGAATCTCTTTCAACAACAACAACAAAAACAAGCATTATGTATGCCCAAGGTAATTTGTATACTATTCATAATATTCCTTTAGATTTATTAAATCTAATAAACTATAGTGATAATTTATGATGGAAGCAATGATATGTCTTCCAACTAGTATCTATTCTGAATTTTGAGCTCAAAATTAAAATTGTATGATTATAATTATGAAATATAAAAGTTTATTCTACTTAGTTATTAAATTAAAATTACAAATGCTAATTATAAGATAATTATTAATATTGCATGTGGGACATTTTATAAGAAGTAAAAGAAGTAATCCAGCAGGAATGTATATGCAAGACCATATTAGATTTCTTTATTTTATAAATTTTATTGAATATAACTAACATTCTAATGAAAAAGTTACAACATGGAAGATGTTTAAGATGCTATAAAATCATATTTAAATTTAATTTCTGTGTCAAACGTTTTATTTAAACAAGGATTTACAATATTTGTCTCAATACTAAGCAGCCTTAAAACAGATTCTACATTTTTTATTTCTGAATTTTGATTTAATACAAGAATAAAGTAAAAATGTTTGATTGTACAAATATATGACTGAAAATGGTAGGAGAATTTTATAAGCTATTTTGCTAAGAGATAAAAATCTTTTTAATCTTTAGCCAAATAACCAATCAATGAAAATGAACAGATAGTTATGATACAGTATATTTGCTTTTCTGCTGGCTAATGACAAGTGCATTATTAATTAATAAATGTACTTAAAGTTCAGATGAATATATTGTTTCCATTTTAGAAATGTTCCTGTATAAACTAACCTTTGTAAGAAAGAATATCTTTAGCTACGACTTTCTTTTCTTCGTCTACTGGCACAGTGGCTCCTCTTCCACAGAAATTCTACTGAATGATTGACCAGAATTGGCAATATGTTCAGTTGAAAATACACCAAGTAGAAGAAAAGCAACAAGTGGAGAGTAAATTTAAATTAGAAAAAAAAATCTTAATACTGCAATGTGAGGCAATATGTTTACTTCTGCAGCACAGTTGTGAGGGTTCATGATAACTTCAAAATGACTTATAATGTGAATGCATAGTCATCTTAGTTTTCAAATAGTCTTAGGTTTGTGCTTTAAGAATACAAACATTCAGTCAAGATGGCAGAATAGAAGCAGGACTTCCCCACTGCTCCGGCTTCCACCTTCCCCAATACATGTAAAAAGGGGACTCTAAACAAACTTTGTAGCTGTATAATGCACAAAATGACACAGAGAACTAACCTCCCACTGAGGAAAGCCTGGCAGGCCAGCAGGAATTGGCCAGCCCAGTGCTCTGGGAGCCGAGCACAGCTCCACACCTAGGCTTTAGCCCCAGGGCAGGCCTGACCAGCCGCCAGGCTGAGGGACTCCAGATCAGCAGCAGCTGTGGCCATTTCCAGATTTATCAGCACACAGATGTGAAGGACAAAGTGAGAGGTCAGTGCAGTGTGGACTTTGGGACCAAGTAAGTGGGAGTGCGTGGCTTTTGCCCCCAGGGAGAGAAGCCACTGAGACGCCAGCACAGCCAGTCCCTGCCATGTGGCACATACAGTTCCAGGCCTTCAGTGTGTAGGGAGACCAAGCACCAGTCTGAGGGGTAATTGATCTTGCTTTAACCTTCTTGTATCTGGATTGCAGTCTAGGGTGGAGGTCCTGGGGTGTGTGTCCAGCTTGCCAGAGCATGTGGAGGCCTCAGAAAGGGCACCCAACTAATACCTCCTGCAGATGGGAAAAATGCAGCATTTGGGATGAAAGCTCCCCTGTCTGGCGGCAGAGTCCTACTGTGGCAAAAAGCCCAGGGGACAAGTGACTGAGGGGCGACATGACCAGGCAAAGGAAACAAAGCAGACAGAAGATTCCAACATTACACTCCTATTTTGGGGACCAAAAGGAGCAAAGCATGCAATAGGAAGAAGACAATGAATTCAGAACTCCTGCACCAAAAGCTTCAAAGGAAAATATGAGCTGGTTACAGGCCATAGAGGACCTTAAGAAGCAGATAAGAGAAGTGGAGGAAAAATTCGGAAGAGAAATGAGAACGATGCAAGAAAATTATGAAATAAGCATCAACAGCCTGACTGAGGAAAATAACACCTTAAAAAATAGACTGACTCAAATGGCAAAAGAGGCTCAAAAAGTCAATGAGCAGAAGAATGCCTTAAAAGGCCAAATTTGCCAGAGGGAAAACGAATCTCAAAAGTTCAATGAGGAGAATCATTGCTTCAGAATTAGATTGGAGAAAATGGAAACTAATGACTTTATGAGAAATCAAGATGCTGTTAAACAGATCCAAACAAATGAAATAATAGAAGGTAATGGGAAATATCTCATGGGAAATACCACTGACCTGGAAAATAGATCCAGGAGAGATAATTTTAAAAGTATTGGACTACCTGAAAGCCATGACCAAAGTAAAGAACCTAGAAATCATCCTCCAGGAAGTTCTCAAAGAAAACTGCCCTGATGTTTTAGAACCAGAGGGCAAAATGGAGGTTGAAAGAATCCACTAATCACCTTCTGAAAAAGATCCCCAAAAGAAAACTTCTAGGAATATTATAGACAGGTTCTGGAATTCCCAGATTAAGGAGAGAATATTGTAATCAGCCAGGAAGAAACAATTTGAATATTGTGGAAACACAATCAGGATAACCCAGGATCTGGCAGCTTCTACACTGAGGGACTTAAGGGCTTGGAATATGATATTCCAGAAGTCAAAGGAGCTGGGATTAAAAGCAAGATTCACCTACCCAGCAAAACTGAGTATCATGTTTCAGGGGAAAATATGGTCATTCAGTGGAATAAAGGACTTTCAAGCATTCTTGTTGAAAAAACCAAGAGTTGAATAGAAAATTTGACATTCAGATATAAGAAGCAAGAAAAGCATGAGAAGGTAAACAGGGAAAAGAAATCATGAACTATTAATATTCTTACATGGAAAAACAATAACTGTAACTCATGAAACCTTTCTCAGTAGTTGAAGGGAATAGAAATATATATATGTGTGTGTGTGTGTGTGTCTATATATGAGGGTTTATGGGCATATCTTTACAGGTACACATAGAGGGCACAGGACCAATTTAACAGGAAGGGATGAGACTTAAAAGGTGAAACTAAGAGGTGAGAGGGGAATATCATAAGAAGAGATAGGGAGAGACAGAATGGGGTAAATTATCTCATATAAAAGAGACAAGGGAAAATGATCACAATAAAGAGGAAAAATAGGAAGGGAAAAGGGAATGGGTCAACATTATTCCCATTGAATTTGGCTCAGGGAGGGAATGAAATACACACTACATAGGGTATGTCACCCTAAAGGAGAGTAGGGGTGAAAGGGATGAGAGGGGGGATGATAGAAAGGAGGGCAAGCTGGGTGGGAGGGAAGTTGGAAGCACCAACTTTTGAAAAGGGAGGGGATCAAAGTAGAGAATAGAACAAGTGGGAGGTGGGATAGTAGGGAAGGAAATATAATCAGTCTTTTACAGTATATCTACTATGTTATTGTTTTGCATTAGCCACACATGTGCAACCTATACTGAACTGCTTATCTTCCCAGTAAGGGTGGATGACAAGGGAGGAAGGGAATGAATCTGGAATTCAAAGTTTTAAAATCAAATGTTTAAATATATATATACACATATGTGTACATATATACATATATATACATATGTGTACATATATATGTGTGTGCATATATGTACATATATATATATATACACTGTTGTTAATGCTATTTTACATATATTTGGGAAATAAGATATACAGGCACTGGGGCATAGAGATCCACTGGAAAAGTCAAAAGGGGTATGGGAGAAAATATGGGAGAGAGCATAGTAGAGGAGGGGATATCCTGTGGGACTGCTATTTTGGGGCTTTGGGTAGGGGAAAAATGGGGAGAAAATTTGTAACTCAAAATCTTGCAGAAATGAATGATATAAATCATAAGTTAATAACATTTGAAAAAATAAAAAGAATACAAACATTCGTAAGATCTTGAACACATAATTACACAGTATGTTAGATATGGTCACAGAGTAAAAGAAGAGAATGATGACCTATTCTACTTAAATGTACAGAGCACATATGAGGATATGTACATGTGCCTGACTGTCTTTTGGTAATCAGTTCTTCCTTCAATTTCAAACTCTTGTGGGGTTTTGGAAACAATTTGATGTCAGCTTGAGAAAATGCAATAACATGATACACTTAGTTATAAGTGGTCAGAGTTTGATGAAATCACTGTATGTGTACCACAACCATCATATTCATGATATGATGGATTTAAATTCCCACAAAAATAGACATATAATCCTTTAAATATGTACATGCTTCTTGTTACAGAGGACAGTGTATTTGTAACAGAATTGGACAATTATTTACTTCTTAAAGCACAGTTAAAGAATTTTTCACATAAACCCATTTGTTGTCATGAATTCTCAAGGATTTGCCAACCATTAAATGGAAATTGCTGCTCTAATGAATCCCTATCAAATGGTTATTCAATCTTGTATACTCACAAAATGCTTTTGAAATGAAACAAAATTAAAAGAGAATATAATTTGGAGTCAGAATGAACATCTTGGTTTGAATCAGATTGGTATGATAGAATGATCAGTGGGCTTGTAATAAGGAGGTTTGATTTTGAATCCTGCCTTTTAAGTATACTAGATATCTGACTTTATTCAAGTCAATTCACTTCTTTATACTTCAGTTTCATAAGGGGAACAATGGGGGGGTAATAATACATATACCACCTATTTCACATAATTTTGAAAAACCTTAAAGTGCTATTGTAATAGTAATGTAATTTTGGAATTGAAGATCCCTTTGTGTTGGCAAAAGTAATAGGTACTTAGCACTTACCATGTTTCCCCGATAATAAGACACTCTATTATTAATTTTTTTGGACAGAAAAACACCAGAGGGCTTATTTTCAGGGGAGGGCTTATTTTAATGCACATTGACAGCAATTTTAATAAACAGGTAAATGTGAACAAAAAAAGTACCTTTATTCAATAATGAATTCAATAAAGAACAGGATGACGCGCTCACTGCTGCAGCTCTGATTGAATGCAGCTCGGAGCGTGGCGTGCGTTTCACCCGGGGGGGGGGGACGGTGCATACAGAGGGTACTGTAATGTAGCGTGTAGCACAGGGGATCACCTTCACTACAGTAGCAATCTCAACAGGGCTTATTTTCGGGGGAGGGCTTATTTTAGAGGAATCTTACACAGTAAGGGGAGGGCTTATTTTCGGGATAGGTCTTATTATCGGGGAAACACGGTAGTAACTGATCAAGCCTCTATTTGGGAAACAGAAAGTATGAACTCCTGTCCCCTTGTTACTGATGTAATGGGAAGTGAAGTAGGTAATGTTGTGTATAGAGGCATAGTCAGAATTTCCTTGAGACTGAGACCTGGTGGCAGAATAGCTACAGAAGAATGGAGAACTGAGTCCTGAGAACTTGTGGTGGTGGAGCTTCTTCTGAACAGGAGTCTAGAACCTGGAGCCAGGAGCCCAGAGCCAGGAGGCCAGGAGCCAGGAGGCCAGAGCCAGGAGCAGGAGCCAGGAGCCCAGGAGCTCAGAAGCCAGAGCCAGGAGCCCAGGTGACTGAAGCATGACCAGAATGCTGAGACTTTGTTTGTTTGTGGCTTGGTTGAGCCTCGAATTCCTTAGAACAGAAATGGTGAAGGAGCTGACATGGACCAAACCCTGTGAATGCCAGTGTGGAGCAGGACCTCCCCAGAGGTCTGGTCAAGGAACTGGGAGCTGTCTGCCATTGAATCCAGGTAGAATATAGGACTATGGAAGGGTATCCAGGGAATCTGAGAACAGGCCCCAAGTCAAGATGAAGGAAAGACCTCTCCTTGGGTACTGAGTAATTATGGAATCATAGTTTACTAGTGACCTAAGGTATTGTGATTTTCTGTGATAAGTTGAAATATGGTGAATGCTGTATTTTGAATTATGCTGTGCCTTGATTTTCCAAGGATGTTTTGCTTTTGTTATGGAATAGAGTGATCACTATACTGAGTAATCAGAATCTTAAAAAAAGCTGTTCACAGCAGTAGCAGTTCTTCTGGAAAGCTCCTGTGCAAGGCATTACAGCTATATAAATAAGAACTATTATTGTTACTTTTGCAACCTTGAGAAAGACATGTTTATTCATGTTGTGAATGAAGTTTATTCATTTTTGAAAGAAAGGGCTAGAATTGTCCCTAAGATTCCTTTAAGCATTTGTTTATAGATTGATTGATTGAAAAAGAGACAGCCTTTCCTCATACTCAAGAAACCTATAATCTCAAAAAGGAATTTTCAAGGTTTAGTTTTGAGATGGTTTCACTTTCTATTATGTTTTTTTGGAAGTGCTCATTCAGCTATGTCCTAGGTAAAATAGTATTTTTGAGATTTGTTCTGGGGGCCTAATGCTAATCATAATTGTGTTTCTTTGGAGAAACTGCTTTCTAAATTCTAAATAAGTGAAGTATGGGGAAATGTTTTCTCCCCCTAAGTTGGTGGCTTCCTAAGTGACATTGGGGGAAAAAGCATCTTTTTTTTAAAGCTAATTCTAAGTGTTTTAGTAATTTTTTCTCAGTTAAATAGTGAGCTTTCTAAATTTTCCTAGCAGATCTTACTTCTTAAGCTGCCTATTATTATCTCAGTTAAAAATCTATATATAGGACCTCAAGATTTCATAAGACTGATAAAATGTCAGCTCCTTCATAATGAAATTTGGGTAATCCATCTGGTGATGGTTTGAGAAGGGGAAAAAATATGAGATTTCCAAAGTAGAGGATCAGAGAATAAACAATGGGATATTTTAAACATATTGTTTTAATTTAGTGGAATATTCTCAGTAGAAGACCTTTAGAAGCAATTATAATTTTGAAGGTTATTTCTTTTTTCATCTGTAATTAGTATTTCTAGACTTTCAAGGATTTAACTTGAATTTAGTTAGTATCTTTTACAATAGATGATATTCCAATAAAAGTGTAATTTGAATTTAGAAGTTCTTCATTGTCTTAGTAATTCCTTTCCATTAGATGGAAGTCCCTTAGTGTGTTCTTCCATTAACATATCACTTGGGCATTATCAAAGGGAAAATTAAAACAGTAGAAAGAGCACTGAATTTAGAATAAATAGGCCTATCTGTGTAAGCTTATCAAATCACGCATTTTTCTATGCCTCAATTTCCTCATTTCTGTAATATGTGATTTGGACTAGGTGATCTCTAATGTCTCTCTAAGCTGTAATATTTGGAGTGCTGAGGTCTACAATTGCAACTCATGGGAAGCAGTCCTCTTATGAGACAACTTCATGTCAATCATGTCTCCCCAGAACTTCAGTTAGAAAGGAAAGCACCAATGAATTGTGTTACCAATGCTGAAATGTGTTTAATATTCCTGTTTATAAGTTCTCTTAAACACTGTCTACTTCTTTATATATATTTACATACATATATTTACAGATACCAGGGTATATATTTCATAGCATATTCATTTCAGAGAACATGTACGTTTGTGTGTGTGTACACATATATGAATATACAAAGAGAAAGAAAAGGGAGGGGGGCTATGTTTGGCTGTGTATCCACATGAGTCTTTCTGGATGTGGCTCTCAAGAAGGCAATAATAGATATCTCTCAAGTCTCAAATCTATCTATCTATCTATCTATCTATCTATCTATCTATCTATCTATCTATCATCTATCTATCCATCCATCTATCTATCTATTTATCTATCTATCTCATCTGGTTTATATGCCCTTATGTATTGTATATGTATGTGTGTATGTATCTATATTACATATAGATATAAAATGCATATGTATATATGTACATATCAATACATATGGGAATATAAACCAGACAAGGAGAGTAAATTAGTTATATAAAAGCCAAAGTGGATTCTATAAGTGGGACACAAGGTCGGCTCCACAGGATATCAAAGTCAGATTACAAACTGAGGTTAAGAACATAGGAAATTAGATTCAGCAATTGAAGTAGCATTCAGATTTACAGACCATGAGGAAACCCTTCAAATAAATTAGTAATTCAATTCAAAAAGGGCCTATTAGGCACAAAGAATTGGGCCAGGTGCTAGGAATCTAAAAATGAAAAACCACACTTCCCACCCTCATGGAGTTTGCAATCTAATAGGGAGATAATACATAAATAAATGTCATATGTAGAATGTGGTTCAAGCAGAGGAGGATTTCAAAGAATTTCCATTAGAAATTTGAAGAGAAAGATATAATATTCATGGAAGTGTATGGGAACCAGGGAACATTTCATGGAAAAAAGTAGCACTTGAATCAGGCCTTAAAGTATAGAAGGTTGTTATTGTGGAGAAATGTAAAGGAAGTACATTCTAAACATAAGGAACATACCATGCAAATATATAGAACAATCCTAGAAACAGCTAGTAGTCCAATTTGGTTTGAACATAGAATTCATAGTAGGAATAGGGAGAAATAAACCTGGAAAAATTAAGTTGACACCAGGTCACAGAGAGTCCATCTCTACCAAGCATACCACCTTCCTCCTATTCACCTAGACTCCCAGCTTCACTCTTCCATACACTTCCCCATATCCAGTCAAGTCCTGTTAATTTTACCTTCATAATATGCCCCTTCTCTCATCTGACACTATTGCCACCCTGATATAAGTCCTCAACACATTATGCATGGAATGTTGCAATAACCTTCTGAATGATTTCTTTGCCTCAAATCTGTCCTCATTAGCTATCAAATGATTTTTTTCTAAAGTGTAGGTTTGGCCACATTACCCCACTGATATTCAATAAACACTAATGGCTCCCTACCTCCAAGATCAAATATAAAACCATCTGTTTGGCATTTAAAGCCTTTCATATCCTTCCCCTTTCATACCTTTTCTAATCTTCTTATACCTTACTATGACTACCCCTTGTATTTTGCTATCCAGTGACCCTAGCTTCTTCACTACTCCCCACTTATCTAATTACTTTTTCCTGGCTGATTTCCATTCCTAGAATGTTCTCTCTCTTTATCTCTACACTCTGGCATCTTTCAAGTCCCAAATAACATTCTGCCTTCTCCAAAAATCCTTTTCTTATTCTTTAGTACTAATGTCTTCCTTCTGCTGATTAAATTCATTTATCACACACAGATACACACATGTATTTTGCTTGTACATAGTTGTTTGTATGTTGTCTATGAACTCCTTGATAGAATAGACTGACTTTTTTTCTCCTTATTCTTTAGCACAGTGCCTGGCATGCAAAAAAATCTTAATAAATGATTGTTGACTTGACTTGACACTGAGGAAGGAAATCAAATGAGGGTTAATGAGGATCTGAAATTTTGTGGGGTTGTACTGTAAGTGGAAAGGCTCATACTTTGGAATTTTGGATACAGTGACCATTCTGAGGCCACACCTTTTCCCTCTACAGTGGCAATGTGATATTCACAGCACCCACGGCAGCTATGAATATGCTGGTGTAGTTGTGAATCACAAAATATAACAGGCTCTCCACATGGAGGATTGAATCAAAGTATTTATTCAAATACCAAAAAGCCAAATCCCCAAACCAGAAAGCCCACTTCATCATAGTGACTATGAAGTTGATACACATAACCAATGTAGTGAACACCAACATTCCCAAGCCTTCCCTCCGTCAGGCCTTCAAAACAAAACAGGCTCCCTTAAGCAAGAATGCCCCTCTCTCACACTAGCTGCTCAGCCTCCACGCTGTCTACTCCCATCAGTTCTGGCCGTCTCTCAGCTTGTGCTCAGCTTTTTATTCTGGTCATTAACTCCTTCCTGTTCTACCCCATCCTGTTGCAGTAAGTTACTCCCACTGTGGGTTTCACAAGTTCTGCTTCTTAACAAAGACTTGATATAATCAAGGGCAAGGTTCAACTGAAACAAGGGGCTAAGTACTTGTTTGCTTGCCATTACAAGGGGCAGGGAAGATCTTCAAATCCTCATTACCATTTTACCCTCTCACTCAGTAGAAATGATCTTTAGATACAGCCTTTACTCTACTGGTCATGCTCAAGGAGAAAACTATGGAGAAAGACCATACCGTTCACAAATGCCCATCCCTCACCAGACCACTATGACTACCTGGTTTGTGATTTTTATGCTCCAGGACAGAAGACAAATTCCAGATTTGGAAAGTTTGATATATATAAATTATTGCAGGTATTATCAACAAGCATTGGGAATTTATTAGATGTGAAAGATGAGTTAAAGATAGTTCACATTTATATCTTTCTTTACCATATACAAAGCATTTTCTTCATAACAATCTGAAATAGTTAATGCAAATATTATTATCTCCATTTTACAGCTGAGGAAGCTGTTGATCAGAGAGGTTAGCTGACTTACCCCATGCTTACATAGCTAGTAAATGGCAGATCAGGAATTAGAACCCATTTCCTCTCTGTTTAAGTAAAGTGTTCTTTCCATCCCACCATGTTGGCAACCTCAGTGACTGGGAAGAAGACCCATCAAAATACAGAAAAGTGATAAGGGACCAGTGTTTGGTTTGGATATTTTTAATTTGCAGTACTAACATGACATTTAAGCAGAGGTATCCAGGAGATGTCTAGAAACATAGTATCAGGCATCAAGGCAGAAATCAAAGCTGAAAGTGATCATGGAAGACATGGGGTTTGAATGAAATCAACCAAAGAGTACACAGAAAGAAGGCTTACCGTATAGCCTTGACTGATACCCATACATCAGAACTAGAGAGAAGAGGATGAACAAACGAAAGATGCTGTGAAGGAGCTCTCTAATAAGCAATAGCAGATTCAACTGTCACCAGGATTCAAATGTCGGAAGCTCTCAGCTCCTCCTTCAGCTCCTTGTCCATTTCCTCATCTATAGTGAAGCTCACGGTGTCCGGTCCACCTCAAGTCCTTCACAGTTTCTGTTTCTGGGAAGACAAAGCTTAACAGAGCCAAAACAACATTCATGCACATTGCTGGCACCATCATCAATTCACTATCTGCCTGTGAAATCAATACAGACCCACATACAAGGTCTGAGAACTCAACACAAATCATCAGTACAGTCCCAGGACCTCCAAATCCCTCCTCCAGGGTTCTGTAAACAGACAACAAGAAAATCCACTTTCAGGGCTTCCAGTAAGGTCCCAGAACTTCTGTATAAAGTATCACAAACAAAAATCAACACAAACAGAACAGAGTGCCTGGCCACCACAAAGTTCCTCTTCTCAGTTCTGCTCTTTCCTAGCTTGGGCTTCTCCTTATACATGGTCATTAGCTCCTCCCTGCTGCATCAGCAAATTTCTCCCACTGTGGGGTTCACAAGCTTAACAAAGACTTGATATAATTAGGGCATGGCTCAAAGACATTTGAACTCAAACAAAGTACTAAATACTTAAGTAACTAAAACAAGGTGCTAAGCACTTCCTTGCTTGTCATTAATCTTGCTTATGCTCACATGGCTTATAAGTCTGAGATATGGGATTTGAACCCAGATGTCTTCCTAGATTCAAATCCAGGACCGTATTCGCCTTACAACACTGTCTCATTTTGTGTTCCTAAAACAGAGGAATTAAAACCTACATGTTCAGATCACCTACTTTCTCATCAGCTTCTGACAGGTTGCAAAAGTGTTTCTGAGGTTTATGTCCTCAAGTAATCATGTTTTGATGATATTATTGGTGTGTTTTCAGGACAGAAAATGATCAGAATACTTGGGGGCCATAATGAATAACTGTAAAGTCGATCATGAGTTGCTCTCCTGAGGACTGCTGCTGTGAATAACTTTAAGGATCTAATCACATAGTATAGTGAACACTATTAATTCAGCAAGAAACTAAAGCAAAACATTGAAGAAACTGAAGCACAACATTCACAATAATATAACATAACAACAAAATACAATTAGTATTAACTAGTGTAGCCACATAATCTTAAAACATAACATTCAGTAAGTCACAATCTCTTCAATCAATATATAGTACTCAAGTCAAGTCTTTCATCTTGACTCCAGGTTGGCTTCCAATCATCCTTAAAAAGAGGTAGCAGAAAGTACAAGCACCATCCACCCCTAGGTAAATTACAATATTAGTGCTGAGTACCCAAGTAAAGTCTCTTCATCTTAAAGATTTCCAAAATGCATGGCTCCTCTTCCATGCTTCCTGAATTCACAGGTAGGCAATTATCCCACTTGACTATTGCTTGGATTCATGGGTAGGTAGCTCTCTGCTCCAGTTCTATATCTCAACCCACAGGAACTATTCCACTTCAAGCCCTTTGCAGTTTCTGTTTCTAGGAAAACAAAGCTTAACAGAGTAACAACAATATTTATACACATTGCCAGCACTATCATCTCAATTCACTTTCTGACTGAGAAATCAACACAAATCAACAGAGTGCTTCTGTCTGACAAAGTACACAAATCAACAGACAGACCGCTGCTGTCTGACAAAGTGACATCAACACAGACAGAAGGACAGAGTGCTGACACCACAGGCATTCTCCCTCTCAGTTCTGCTTGGCCCCAGTTCATGCTCTAACTTTTATCTGCTCTGCTCCTTCCTGTTCCACCCTTCCTCTTCTGCTCTTTCAGCAAGCTCCTCCCACCATGGGCTCCTTGTGATGATGTTAGGCCTATTAAGGGCAGGGAGGGTTTCCAAACTCCCTTAGGCCTATTAAGGGCAACACAGATGTATCCTGTTTCCAACAGACTTAACACAATCAAAGGTGAGGTTCAAAGGCCCTGGAATAGCTAAAACAAGCAGCAAAGTACTACTTTGTTTGTCATTACAATAACCTACATGTTTCATGCATTTCTAGAATCCTTTCCAGAATTCCATTCATTTTCACATATCCTGTCTCTAGAATAATCACTCAAAGGTGCTGTCTACCAAAGTTTAAAGATGTAAGGTAGAAAGCAAACACAAAAAGGATAAGTGCTCATTTAGAATTTTGGGTGTAACAACCATTCTAAGACCACACTTTTTTCCTCTTGTTCCACAGAGCTAATTCTTACTTACACCCTTTACTTTACTGGTCATCCTTGAGGAAAAAAATATTAGGGAAGACCACATGGTTCAGAAATGTCCACATTTCTCTCACCAGATCACTATACCAAGTTTGTGGTTTTATCCTAAAAGACAGAAGACCAACTCCAGATCTCATCTACATTCTGCTTTTGAAAGGTTTATAAAAAATTGTTAGTTATGGGGTGGGTAGTTGCACAGTGAGTAGAGCACCGGCCCTGGAATCAGGAGGACCTGAGTTCAAATATGGCCTCAGACACTTAACACTTCCTAGCCATGTGACCTTGGGCAAGTCACTTAACCCCAATTGCCCCACCTTCCCCCTCCAAAATTTAAAAAAAAAAGTTGTTAGTTACAAAGATTCAATAAGATTCCCTTTCAGACCTTAGAGTCTCTAAGCTAGGAAAAGGAAACCAAAAGTTTCTGTAACTATTTAAACATGGAAGATCAGACCTCTGTTTTTCTTTCTGTAACAATCCTAACTCTGTTCTTTGTATTGTTCATTAGCAATACCCACTCTCCTCCTGTTAACAAGAACAAATATTGCTAACATAACAATTATGACTAGTCAGAGATTTTTGTTAAAAAATGATTTAAAACAGCTTAAACAAATACATGCAATTGGAAGTAATTTCTGCCACCTTCATGAAGAGGTAGCCAGGAAGAATATGTATTTACTTCTTTGACTTTTACAGATCTCCAGAACTGACTACCTTTCAGAAAGCTTCAATCTGATATAGTCACACCTGTCAAAGTTGTAGTACAGGCTGGCCATGGCCCCTGTAGCCAAACATGCAATGCCCAGAGTCTTGTCTTTGAATAAGCATTGCAAAAGAGTTTCTGTAGGGATAGGTAGATAGTGCATTGACCAGATACCTGGAACTCAGGAACACCTGAGTTCAATTCTGGACTCAGTTACTAACCAGCTGTGTGACAGGCAAGTCACTTAACTTCTGTTTGCCTCAGTTTTATCACTAAAATGGGATTACTAATAGCACTTACTTCTTTGCTTTTCTGTGAGGATCAAATGAGATAATTTTAAAGGGTTAGCAAAATACCTGGAAGATTTTAAGGTATACAAACATTGGCTTATTGTTGTTGTCATCATAGTTATCATCATCTATCTTTCTACTTATCTCTATGTCTCTTTCTGTCTCTGTCTCTAGCTCTGTCTCCCTCTCTCTCCTTTAGTCCTCAACCTCTTTTCCCACTAGCTTCACCCTCAAATCTCTCCTATCTCATATCCAGCCACCTTGGCTCAACTCCCATCTCACCCCTGGAGTCCCATTGTTCATTTTCAAAATCATCATCCAAAATACTCTCTTCCAACCTCCCGAGCTTTAATTGCCATCATGCATTTTTTTTTGTGTACCTTGGATTTCCTTGGGTTACATCAACATCTCTTATGTAGGTTTATGACACCTGCTCTGATCTAACAAGCCCTTTCTTATTTATTAAAAACCTGTGCTAAATTTGCTTGTCTTCCTTTTTTTTAATATGAGGGATTATTAGTTTTGGAGGGGGGAAGGAAGGGCAATTGGGGTTAAGTGACTTGTCCAAGGTCACATGGCTAGTTTTGTGTTAAATTTGAGGCCAGATTTGAACTCAGGTCCTCCTGAATCCAGGGCCAGTGCTCTATTCCTTGGGGCACCTAGCCACCCAAGGGATTTCTAGTTTTAAAAAATGTATCATCCTATTATTTTAAACATTCTTAATCTGACTATTTTAGCATAGAAAAGAAATATTTGTTGACTACTTTCCAATTGTTCTCCAGGCTATTTTGTAAAACTGCTGTTTTTATGAGTCAACAAAGAGAATTTCTTCTGTTAATAACACTCACAATTCCTGACACTGAGAAGAAGATTATCAATGCAAGCACAATATTTTATTTTGTCATTTTTCCCCCAAAGACATGAATGGGTTGGCTTTAGTTTGAACATATTTCATTGTTGAAATACTTAAGTGACCTAGGTCAGTAGTGGAAAACTCAAATAGAAAAGGGAGTGTCTACATGATACTTAAGTATCTCTTCAAGTTGTGTATTGACTTAAAAAACACATATTGATATTATATATATATATATCTTATTGAATTTTATTTATTTTGTTAATATGTCATCAAGCACTGATACTTTGTAATGAACATTTTGACACTAAGGAGTTATTTATCATTGTTATTATAATCTATTAAAAGATCATTAAAACTGTTATAATATGTCTCTTATGGGAGAATATAATATTCGTGTCCTAGGAATGGGTTTTCAGTAGTTTATACAGTAGTATTTGTGGACAAATCTCAAACACAGATGTAGAGTCATCCACATTTATTCAACTCTTCTCTCTCTGTGGCCAGTAACATTAAAAATGTGACCATGACAAGACTGAAAGAGCCTTCTTGTGATCACAGAACCAGAAGTTGAGCAATGCAAGGGACAATATGGTCATTTATTCAAAATCAGTTGTTTTTCAATTGAAGAATTTGAGACCCATAGATGTTAATTAACTTCACCAATCTTACAAAGATGTTAAGTGGCACTGCTGGGACTCATCACGCTGGACGCTCTAGCATTGTGCCATAACCAGTTGGTAAAGGTTAACAACATATGTAGAGAAAACTCAATCTAACAAATCAATCTATCAATAAGCATTTATACATAACATATACTAGCTATTGCTCTAGGCCCTGGGGATACAGAGACAAAAATGAAACAGCCCTAGTCTTTGAGGAGCTTACAGTCCAGCTCAGGGAAAACAACAGGAATAAATGCCCTTTGTGCATACAGAACTTACTCCACTTTCCTGCACCTGGTTAACAAAAAGGAGAATAAAAATTTTTTAAATAGTGAAATAGATAAGAAATGTTTATTATTCACATGGTTCAAAAATAGTTTCTTCATTTACATCTATTTTAGAAAAAAACAATTATTTCATCATGAATCATCTACATTATTTCCTATATATTTCATTCACTTTGTACACTTTTAGATAAGCCACAGTCAAAGAACTTCAAAGGAGAAACAATGGAAAATGATAACATTTTATCCAGAAAATAATGCCCAAGTGAAATTTGAATAAATGTGTCAGGATCCCAAAGACTGCTACAGTCCTGAGACATCTTCCACAAGAATACTTAAGGGAACAGAGATTGGATTAGAAGCAATTTTCAAATACTCAGATGCATTGACCTTGTTATGCCACCATCAGTTTGTATCCCTCAACCTTTTAGGATAAAAAAGTGCATGAAAATTGGACTAGAAGCACATAAAAACAGGTTAGTACAAGTACTGAGAGGAAAGCCTATTCTTCCAAAAAGATGTCTTGTCTACCTTTCTTGTTTTCTCTCAGTCTATTACAAATCTAGACTATCTCTATTTTTTATAACCTGATGACATACAGCCTTAGAAGAAGGAAACAGCAGATATCACTATTAAAGCCCTTAGCAGCACCTACTTCCTTCCTGCCTCAGAGATCTATTGTTTTGCTTAACTGATTGTGATTAGTTAGTTTTTCTGTGATCAAAAAAGCTTCACCACCATGGTCAAGCGTCATGGTGAAGTAGAGTGAGAAATTATATTACTCAGTACTGAAGCACTCCATATTGCCAAGCTATTCCCAAGAGGTGGGAAGTGTGGTGTTCAGATTTTTGTTTGTTTGTTTCTTTTGGACCTGAGATAATTTATTTGGTGTGGTGAAGTCCTCAGTGAGGAAACTCTTTAACAATGTAGATCATTCTCTGATAATCTTTAAGCCCAGCCTAGGAAAATGAGAGGTTTAAATGATATGCCTAAAGGGACATGCTCAGTATTTATCAGAGGTACACTGAGTTAGTTTTGAGATAGAGTTCTTCTCTATCCATCATATCTCTATTCTATTCTCTCTCTCTCTTCATATATACATATGTGTATATGTATGTATAATGTTTAGTGTGTATACATACATAATCCACTGTGTATAAATTGTATATATACACATATGTGTATATGTATGTCCGTATGTATTATGTATAGTATATGTGTGTGTATATATACACATACATATGAGAGAGAGAGAGAGGGAGAGAGACAGAGAGACAGAGAGACAAAGAGAGAGAGAGAGAGAGAGAGAGAGAGAGAGAGAGAGAGAGAGAGAGAGAGAGAGAGAAAGAGAGAGAGAGAATGGAAGAAGAAAATTTAAAAAAGCAAATAGTTCATGAAATGATCATTTCTGAGTGTTTTTACTCTCTGGATGGTGCACTGAGGAAAAAAAATTAAATTAATCTGAACCTCTGCACCCTGAAAAGCATGCTATAGTACTCTAATGAGAAAGGATCTTGTGGGTATATCTAATGTGTCTTTCCCCACTGAACTGATAGAAACACAGGTAGCAAACAGAATGTGCATATGTTTACCTCTTGTCTTGTGGCTGTACTTGGTACCATCTCTGTGTGGCAAAGTGGTCAGTACTCCTGGAGTAGTTGAGGGAGTGATGAGTAAGCCTTAAAAAGACATTTTTGATCCAATGCTGGTTCTGATACTACCCTGCCTTCCAGCTATTAGCATGTTTTGAAGATCCAGACAAATAACACATAGAAAGAGTACTGAATCAAGAGTTTAGAAACATAGCTGTGCCATTAATTAGTTTTTTTAAATCTTAGACAAGTGAGTTCAACTTCTTATGTCTCAAACTCCCCATCTGATAAATGGGAATAAAAGAAACCATAGATTTTAGAGGAAGAAACATTAAAGGTCATCTTTCTACTCTAACTAGTTCACAGAACTATTGGAATGAAAATACTTGCATTACCTCTTACCCAGGGTTGTTAATCAAATGAGATGAATGGAATGGAAATAGAAATGGAAACTTCTTCATGACTATAAAGTGTTATGACTTTTTGTTATTTGTTAGGAAAATCTTATGGGAAAAAGATACCAAGAATTTTCCTGTTCCCTACACCATCTGTCCTGTTAGTAAATGTCTGAGTCAGAATGAACCCAAGAATGTGCTGTCCTTTGCAACTGCAAGTCACTAACAAAAAGTCCATTCTCATACTTTCTCCACCATTAAACTCTGAGAGATTTGCCATTCACCAAAGGATGACTAAAGTAAAATGTGTGAAGAATGTGTCTCACCAAATTAAAGCAGTTTTCTCAACTTGTGTATCATACTCTCAAAGGACATCCACAAATCAGTCAGTTACCTTTCTATTTTAAAACAACCACAAAGCAAAACAGTGAATCCCATTGGTTGGCCAATGCATCCCAACATATCTAACCAAAAAACTAGGTCCTGTAGCATAATTTATTTTTACTCATCTCTCTGAGTCTTACCTTTTCTCGCCATTCTAGTGTATTTGTTGTCTCCATTGGATTTTCTTTTTTTTTTATTTTAAGCAATCAGGGTTAAGTAACTTGCTCAAGGTTACACGGCCAGTTATTTCTGGGTGTGGTGCTGAGTATCTGAGCCCGGATTTGATCCAGGTCATCCCAATACTGGAGCCGGTGCTCTTACTCACTGAGCCACCTGGCTGCCCCACCATTGGATTTTCTTAATAAAGCATAATGATATGTTATCATTATGCTAATGAACAAAATAGTAGAAAAACAAATACAAGTACAAACTTGAGAAAATGTCAATGTTTCCAAAGGAGTGTCATGCCCTATTTACAGTGAAGTGAGATGAGCTTGTCCCAAATAATTGACCTGCCACAATCTCATCAGTATCATATATGAGACATACTATATGCAAAATAGAAATAAAAGTTTACCCACAATGAGGTAGATGATAAAATTCAATCAATTCATTTCATCCAAATTGTATCTAGTTTTATTAAAAATACTTTTCATTAACAAGCATGCTAATTTGTGTAGGACATAGGCTATGATCAACAACATTGTTCAATACCTCTCAAATTCCCTTTCTCCATGGACTCCTCAAAAATAAATTCACCATAAAACCTAAGGACAAATCTTTATTTTCCTCTTTGAGAAAGAAAAGTTTAGAGTGAGGGACACTTTTGCATTTATAGTTTAAAAAAACTTTTTCATAAGCCTTTCTGGATATTGAGGTAAAAAAATGAAAGCTTCAAGAAACTGAGGCTGTTTTGGGGAAGGTTATCTGCCACTGAAATCCATATGAAAGATGAGTTCTAATACATTTGATTGAGAGTGGAATGGATGGGGAAGGGTAATGTTGCAAGTCCTGATAGGCTTCTGTGTTTTGATAGAGTAGAGTAATGCTAATAAAAACAAGAAAGAAAAAAACACAAAAGAGTGTTTAAAGTTATCCACTCCTGTTACCACCAGACAACACGAGAGGAATGTGTCCATGCCAATGCATCTGATATATGTGGGGCACTGTCAAATAATGTTCTCTCAGAGTTCAAAGACTCCTCTCATAAAAGGAAGGAAAAAAATTCCTGCTTGTTTAAATCTAGCTTCAGAGTTATCGTATCCATGAGATATAACCTTTCTTCTTCTTAAAAAAAAAAAGAACCAAACAACCAAGCATAGAGTGTTAACATAATTTAAGAAATTTTTATAAATCTCATAAAATGAATTCAGTAGAAATGAAAAATTATAAAAACATTCACTCAATTCATTTACCATCTCCTGCATACTTTTCTGTGGCTGATTTGTTTTATGCAATTCCATTGACTCCAACCTCATTCTGATCCTTGTCATCATATCCTTTCCCTTTTTCCCTTCAAAGTGGAAAGTTGATCAGCAGATAATACTGCTGATCTCCATCTTAGTTCATCCTTATCCTTGACCTTATTTCCTCTAGCCATTGTCCTGAACAGAGGATGACTGTAATGACTATAAGGGGGTTAGGGGAAGGGTGGAGAGGATATGACAGAATGATGACAGTGGAAGCAGCACAGTGGAGATGAGAAGTGCATCTGCAGCAGGTTGGGGGTTGCTTCTGTCTCCTGAACTCTTGATGATAATGAAAAAAGAAAATAAATCACAGAATATGAAAACAGGAAGGAACCTCAAAGTTCACCTTGTCCAACCTATATATGCAAATGAATTTTCTCTTCTGCACTGCTTTATTTATAAACTAAATTTTGATAAATGAAGTTGTTAGAATTTAGATTGAGGATTAGGCATAATTTCTATTTGTTCATATTGTCTAATTTTCATGTTTATGTGAAAAATCAAATACATATTACTGTGCTTTTAATGTATTCAATGTACTGCCTACTTCATGGGATGTGATGAGATGATAGATAAAAATATAGAAAAAAAACATTTATTAAGAGCTTGTTATGTGCCTGGTACTGTTATAAGTGCTTGATATACTAATATAAGCATATAAGATAGTACCTGTCCCCAAGAAATATATTCTAATATTGAAGATATTCCCATCTAAAGGGGAACTGGTAAGTAAAGAGTGATACAAGAACCTCACTATGGTGAAGAGGTGGTCTAAAAGTAGAGTGAAGAACTGATTTGGGACAAGATGAGGCTCACCTTTCAGAACCCAGTATCTCAGGGATAAGGTCTAACATTCTGATAGAAGAAAATAAGATGAAAATCAGAGTGCAGGTGACATTGGATTGATATGGCCAGAAAGTGATGTGGGCACCTGGTTGGGTACAGATTTTCTGACTAGAGTTGGTTGGGTACTTCACTTTCTGACTAGAGAGGAAATTCACTTTTTTGATGACACCTCTTTGTAAACTTTAAAACATTTTGGAAATTTGACTTATCATCAGCATCAGCATCCAACTAAGCAGAAAAATGTGATGTGCAACAAATGAAATCTAGAACCATAATAAATCAATACACTATTAGTATAATAGCTTTCTAATGGTCTTTCTGTTCTTTATTGAATTAGAAAGTATATTATAGGTTCTATATAAGGCCTTCATTCAAAAAATTATATAATATGAATTTAATACACATGCTTATTTATTGAAAGTCTACATGACTTTTATCTTTTATACATTACTTTTTACCCCAAATGGGATCTTGGATCATTCACACATTTCAGCTATATTATACTACAGTAGAAAAAATTATCAAGCTTGTCATTAAAATGTAGAAAGGAAATATTCATGAATCAATAGAAGGGAGATTGTTTCGTTTTCTGGCTGAATAGTGAAAGTCAGATCTGTTTTACAACATTTCTTTTGCTTCTCCCACAACATCTAGAAAAATATTTGCTTAAAAAGTGTTCAATAACTATTTGTTGAATAAATATCATGTCATGAAGGCCATCTATTTGAAAATACCTGCCCTAAATTCCTCCTACAAAAGTTTTCCAAAGTGGGAAGAGTACTTACAGTTCTTGAAGGTTAATTTAGTAGAGTACATATATAAAGGGCATCAGGTAGTGGAAATAAGTGGAACAGGTAAAAGAAGATTAATTCAAAAGCATTGCATTTTATGTAAGGATAATGTCTGAGCTTAAAGTTTATACTGAGCTTAGACTGACAAACAAAGCTAAGGATATCAAAAACAGGATTTTGAAAAAAGCTATATGGGGGAGAAAGACAAAGACAAAAGAGGAGACAGGATTGTGCCTTAAAATGCATGATATTCAAGTCAAGTTAATTCAAAACTGAGCACCTAATGTGCACCAGGAATTTTACTACTTATGTGCTGGTAATAAAAAAAAAACAAATAAAAAGTATTGCCTTCAAAGTATTTCTGTTCAACTTAAGACATATGTGGACAAGACTATGTGGACACAGATAAATATTTCACATACATATATCTGTGTATCATATTTGTGTATATAGATATATCTCAAAGTATTTGTGTGGAGAGTGACAATTCTAATAAATGGAAAGATCAGGAAAGCTATCTTGCAAAAAGTGGAACCTGAGCAATGTTTTGAATGAAATTATGCATTCTGTGAGGTAGAGATGAGTGATGGCCTTTGTAGACACACAGAGGGAAGATATAGGATGCTATTTATGAGGACTGGTAAGCAGACTAGTCTGCCTGAAATATAAAGTACTTAAGGGAGAATATTGTGATATCAATCTTGAAAAATAAATTAAAGGTCATTAAATGCCCAAAGAGTTGTTTTTCTTTTCTTTTGAGCAATAGGGAACTGTTGAAGCTGAATTATAGAAAAATGTCATTGGCAACTGTGTAAAGGAGAAACAGGAGAAAGAAAAAATTAAAAGAAGGTAGACTATAAACAGTGTAAATGATTTGGTAATCAACATGTAAAGACAAACCTGGATCTATATGAAAACAATTACAAAACACTTTTCACATTAATAAAGTCAGATCTGTACAATTAGAAAACTTTATTGCTCTTGGTTTGGTTAAGTGAATATAATAAAAATGAAAATTCTGCCTAAACTAATTTACTTATTCAGTGCCATACCAATAAAACTACTGAAAAAATATTTTATACAGTTAGAAAAAATAGTATCAAAATTCATCTGAAAGAACAAAGCATCAAGAATATCAAGGGAATTAATGAAGAAAATGCAAAGGAAGGTAGTCATGTAGTACCAGATCTCAAATTATATTGCAAAGTAATAATCATCAAAACTCTCTGGTACTAAGAAATAGAGTGGTGGATCAGTGTAACAGATCAGGTACACAACATACAGGAATAAATGATTATCTACTTTTTGATAAACCAAAAGACTCCAGCTTTTGGGATAAGAAATCACTATTTGACAAGAAGTGCTGGGAAAATTGGAAAGCAATACTGTGGAAACTAGATATAGACCAACATCTTACACTGTATACCAAGATAAGGTCAAAATGGGAATATGATTTAGATATACCATAAGCAAATTAGAACAAGGAATAGTTTACCTGTTAGATCTATGGAGAAGGGAAGAATTTATGACTAACAAGAGATAGAGATCTTTATGAAATATAAAACAGATAATTTTGATTATATCAAATTAATGTGTTTGGGGTTTTTTTGCTTTTTTTTGGAGGGGGAAGGCAGGGCAATCGGGGTTAAGTGACTTGCTCAAGGTCACAAGGCTAGTAAGTATGATCCAGTGTCTGAGGCCAGATTTGAACTCAGGTCTCCTGACTCTAGGGCCAGTGTTCTATTCACTGCACCACCTAGCTGCCCCCCAAAATAAAGTTTTTGCACAAACAAAACTAATGCAACTGAGAATAGAAGAAAAGTAGAAAGCTGAAAAATAATCTTTACAGAAAATGTCTCTGATAAAAGCCTCATTTCTAAAATATATAGAAAATTGAGTCAAAATTATAAGAATGTAAACTATTCCTCAATTGATAAATGGTCAAAAGACATGAACAGGCAGTATTCAGATGAAGAAAACAAAGCTCTATATAGTTATATGAAGAAATGCTCTAAATTACTTTTGATTACAATGTAAATTAAATAGCATACTATTTTCACTTTATTTTTTCAAAGCTATCAAGTTGGCTAATATGAAAGAAAAGGAAAAAGATAAATGTTAGAGAGGATATGGGAAAATTGGGATATGAATGCACTGCTGGTGGAGGTGTGAACTGATCCAACCATTCTGGAGAGCAATTTCGAACTATGCCTAAAAAGTACTCAAACTGTATGTACCCCTTGATGCAGCAATACTACTACTAGCTTTATGTCCCAAATAAATCATTAGAAAAGGAAAAGGACCTATATGCACAAAAATGTTTATAGTAGAAAAAATGGTGCCAAAATTGGAAATTGAGGAGATATTCATCAATTTGGGAATGGTTGAACAAGCTGTGGTATATGAATGTAATGGAATAATAGTGTGCAATAAGAAAAGAGGAGCAGGAAATTTTCAGAAAAACCTGGAAAGACAATGCAAAATTAAATGAGCAGAACCTGGAGAATATTGTACACAGTAACAGCAAGACAATTTTAAAGGACATGTTGTAAAATGCTATCCATATCCAGAGAAAGAACTGATGAACTTTGAATGCAGATAGAAACACACTATTTTCACATTATTTTTTCATGATATTTTTTCCCTTTTCATCTGTTTGTTCTTTCACACCTTGACTGATAGGATATATGTTTTACATGATTGCACATATCAAATTGTTTGTAATTTTAGGAAAAGAGGAAGGAAAAAAATTTGGAATTCAAAATTTTATGAAAATAAATTTTAAAAATTGCTTTTACATATAATTGGAAAAAATAAAAGCTATTTAAAACAAAAGAAGGTTGGGCAATCATGCAAACTTCTGCAATAGTGTAAGTGAGAAGTAAAAGGTCCTGTTCTGGAAAGATAGCTGATTGAGTTAAAAGAAAGGGACAGATAAGAGAAATATGAAGGGAGAAATGACAGCACTTGGGAACAGATTGAAGATACTGATGTTATTGAGAAGGCAGGGCTCCTTAACACTAACATAGCTTCTTAGCCAAACAGAATGATATTTGAATTGGAAAAGGACAGAATAAAAAAAATGCCTAATAGAGTTTTGAAACCCAAGAAAAGTGAAGTAATAGTAATAGAAATGAGGGGCAGCCAGGTAGCACAGCGAGTAAGAGCACCAGCCCCAGAGTCAGGATGACCTGGGATCGAATCTGGGCTCAGACAATTAACATCCACCCAGAAACACCTGGCCATGTAACCTTGAGCAAGTTACTTAACCCCAACTGCTTAGGGGAGTCCAGGTGGCTCAGTGAGTGAGCACCGGCCCCAGAGTCGGGATGACCTGGGATCAAATCTGGGCTCAGACAATTAGCATCCACCCAGAAACACCTGGCCGTGCAACCTTGAGCAAGTTACTTAACCCCAACTGCTTAGGGGAGGCCAGGTGGCTTGGTGAGTGAGCACTGGCCCCAGAGTTGCAATGACCTGGGATCGAATCTGGGCTCTGATACTTAGCACCACACCCAGAAATAACTGGCTGTGTAACCTTGAGCAAGTTACTTAACCCCGATTGCTTAAAAAAGATAGTAATATAAATGGTCTCATTAAGTTCAAATCACCACACCCAGATTATCTGTATCCCAGAATATTGAAAGAACTGTTACATGTGACTGTTAGGACTCTCAATAATCATTGAAAGACCATGGGAAGTGAGAGAGTTGTCAAAGGACTGAAGAAAGGCAAATGTCTGGTTTTTCATAAAAGGGAAAAAATGGTGTCCTCAAACTATAAGCCAGAATTTTTAAAAATTTTAACCCTTGTGGGAAAATCTAGAATATATTATTAAAGGAGTGATTTTATAATGTCTAAAAAGGGAACTAGTGATCTCAAATGCCAACATGCCATGGTTAAGAATATTCATGCCACAAAAGCATCATTTTAGGTAAATAGATAAAGCATTTTATTATCTGGTTTAGTCAGCTTCGTTTAGGCAAGGAATTCAAGGCATTCCAGGCACAATCACATTAACAAACTTCATCTAATCCAACTATGCAAAGTTAGCAAGCTTTCCTATCCACAATGCCCTTGTGATCACTAAAATAGATTGGAGTCTGAGCCATCTGTTGATTGGTTGAGCCACAGTTCCTCTTCCTAGTGGGTTCCTGTGAATCTGCCTACCAACAGTAATCATATGCAAGGACAGAAACCCAGAGGTCTGTACTGTTGATTGGAGTGTGAATCCCATGTGCCACAACTTGTGCTTGCTCATGTAAATGGAGGGTTGAAGAAACACCAACTTGCATGCCTATGAGTAATAAACTTCCTGATTTGTGGAGAAAAAATGAAAAGACAAATATTCTTTGTGGTCAATTCCATTGCCAAGATGTTCTGATTCCATGTGAAGTTCATTATGGAAGCCAATTTTATTGTTACCTGCTTAAAACATTCCTTATACAGAATTATATTCTTTCTCATGAGTAATGGTTGAGAGAGATAAAGATTACATTATGTACTTCTTCAATTTGTAATAAAGGGGCCATCGAACTCCTACATTCACTGAAAAAGGAATGAGTGGCAATAATTCTAAAGGCTTCAAAAAGCTGTCTTGAGAGAGTTTTTATCTTAAAAGAAATAACTTCAAACTGAATGTTGTAAAAAATACTTTCTTAGCCAATAATCTCATTTGGATATGGATTTTGTAGTGCATGTCAGTTGAAATTGAAAATACATATTTATAAATGTCATAATTTTCTCAGTCTGCTTGTTTTATGCTTGGGTAGATTTTCTGCTTAAGTAGCAATCCCACTGATAGAATTCTATAAAAATGATTTGTCTAGAAAATTATATCATTTAAATTCTACCAGTTCTATCTTCCATTCCTAATAACACATCAGGTGGCTCAACCACGTAAAGTGAGCTCCTTTTCTAAATTCTAAAATCTATTGCTA
Organism: Petaurus breviceps papuanus; assembly: GCF_028583685.1. NCBI lineage: Eukaryota > Metazoa > Chordata > Mammalia > Diprotodontia > Petauridae > Petaurus > Petaurus breviceps. The sequence continues at coordinate 61,273,394 of NW_027186304.1, forward strand.
GTTTCTAGTGCTGAGCCTAAAATTCCATCCCTTTAATTCCTCTTCTGGGATGAGATAATAGGGGTGAGGTGGAAGCAATATAAAAAAAAAAAACCTAAACAAAACAGATAGGTTTTACGAATCAAGTCTAACCTTACACAAGAATAAATAGAAGGATGTGGTTTAAGGGTCAGGCATAAGGCCACCTCACCATAAAATAAATCTCCTTTGAACCTTTTAATGAGTTTGAAATAACGCTGTATATCAGGTAGTTTTCAAAGACACTCATTATAAAGATTTTTCCTACTCTACAGCTTTACTTTTATTCCTACCTACATTGATTTTATTCCTACCAAAATTTTTAAATTTAACATAATTGTAAGTCTATTCTATATAGTACAATTTCCAATGTCTTTTGTTTCATTGTTATTTTTTCTAGTTGTTAAAGACACCTCCAGTTTTTATGATGTGAACTTTTGTATTAAAGTCAAATACCTGTTTGGTATATTGTGCCATATGATATAAGGGGCTGAACTAAAACCTTTTTAAAAAATCAAAGTGCTCAGCCGCCGGCCGGAGGGACCACAGATCAGCAGCAGCTGTGGCCATTTCCAGAATTATCAACAAATAGATGCGAAGGACAAAGTGATAGATCAATGCAATCTGGACTTTGCGACCAGTAAGTGGGAATGTGTGGCTTTTGCCCCCGGGGCGAGAAACCGCTGAGACTCCGGCACAGCCAGCCAGTGCCACGTGGCAGCTTCAGCTCCTGGCCTGCAGAGTGTAGGGGAACCAAGCACCAGTCTGAGGGGTAATCGCTCTTGCTTTAACTTGCTTGGATCTGGATTGTAGTCTAGGGTGGAGGTCCTGGGGTGTATGTCCAGCTTGCCAGAGTGTGTGGAGGCTTCAGAGAGGGCACCCATGTAATACCTCCAGTAACTGAGAAAACCCCAGCATTTGGGACGAAAGCTCCCCTGTCTGATGGCAGAGTCCTACTGTGGCAAAAAGCCCAGTGGTCAAGTGACTGAGGGGTGACATGACCAGGCAAAGGAAACAAAGCAGACAGAAGATTCCAACATTACACTCCTATTTTGGGGACAAAAGGAGCAAAGCATGCAACAGGAGGAAGACAGTGAAGTCAGAACTCCTGCACCAAAGGCTTCAAAGGAAAATACAAGCTGGTTACAGGCCATAGAGGCCCTTAAGAAGCAGACAAGAGAAGTGGAAGAAAAATTGGGAAGAGAAATGAGAACAATGCAAGAAAATCACGAAATGAGAGTCAACAGCCTGACTGAGGAAAATAACACTTTATAAAACAGACTGACTCAAATGGCAAAAGAGGCTCAAAAAGGCAATGAGAAGAAGAGTGCCTTAAAAATCCAAATTTGCCAGATGGAAAAAGAATCTCAAAAGCTCACGGAGGAGAATCATTGCTTCAGAATTAGATTGGAGCAAATGGAAGCTAATGACTTTATGAGGAATCAAGATGCTGTTAAACAGATTCAAACAAATGAAAGAATAGAAGGCAATGTGAAATATCTCATGGGAAAAACCACTGACCTGGAAAATAGATCCAGGAGAGATAATTTAAAAATTATTGGACTACCTGAAAGCCATGATCAAAGTAAGAACCTAGAAATCATCCTCCAGGAAGTTCTCAAAGAAAACTGCCCTGATGTTTTAGAACCAGAGGGCAAATAGAGGTTGAAAGAATCCACTGAGCACCTTCTTATAAAGATCCAAAAAAGAAAACTCTTAGAAATATTATAGCAAGCTTCCAGAATTCCCAGATTAAGGAGAATATATTACAAGAAGCCAGGAAGAAACAATTTGAATATTGTGGAAATACAATCAGGATAACCCAGGGTCTGGCAGCTTCTACACTGAGGGATTGAAGGGCTTGGAATATGATATTCCAGAGGGCAAAGGAGCTGGGATTAAAACCAAGAGTCACCTACCTAGCAAAACTGAGTATCATATTTCAGGGGGAAATATGGCCATTCAGTGGAATAGAGGACTTTCAGCATTCTTGCTGAAAAAAACAGAGTTGAATAGAAAATTTGACATTCACATACAAGAAGCAAGAGAAGCCAAAGTCTCTGTATTCCATCCTCCGTGGTAACCTTGCTCACCACTGACATTTCACTTGGCCAGTATTCAGCAGAGGGGTTAGGTGAGGGTGTCTTCAAAGGGTAGATAACGGCCTTCTCCCAAGCTTTTTCAAAAGCAGACACCTGGGAGGCTATGATTCAGAAGCCCGACCTTTCCATCTCACTGAGACTATTCAAGAGCCAGGTTCTGTCTTCACAGGCCAGAGACAGACTTCCTTCACTCCTCGCAGGAAAGGTCAACCAGCAGTGCGACTCCCTTGTGGCTCCCACGCAGGCTATGAAGCATTTGTTTCTTTTGGCAAACCTTTGTTGTGACTTACAAGGGTTGCTTACACCACAGGTTCTTTAGTGAGTTAGGATGGTTTTCTGAAAGACAGGAGTGTCTGGGCTCAAGGAAAAAGAGATGTGGGAGGTGATGGCCCTGGTCTGGGGAACCCCTTCTCAACCAAGTTGGAATGAGAACACCATTCTTTTGGGAGGTCAACATCCCCAGGTTGCCAAGGGTCTAGACTGAATTTCCATGGGCTCAGATATGAATATACTCTTCTCTGCCCTGAAAGGAAATGGGTTGTCCTGAAGACTGCTAAGCAAATGCCAGACCAGCCCCTGGGGGAATCTCCTACTATACTAAGAACATTTGGAGCTGCCTTGGACCTAACCTTTTTGTAAGTCACCCACAGACTATTGAGTTTATAGTTGGAAGGGCACTTAAACTTCATCTAGTCCAATCCTCACATTTTACAGACTTGGAAAATGATTTTCATGGAACAAACTTACTCAAGGTCACACAAGGGTGGCATGTCATAGAGCCAGGATTTGAAGAACCCAGGTCTTCAACGTAAAGGGAAGTTTGTTCTTACTCCTTGAAAATGCAGAAATGTATGGCCTTGCAGTCCAGAGACTCAGATCTGAAGTATTAGTGCTATTACTCACTAGCTCTGTGACTTTAGACAAGACATTTCACCTGAGTCAAGTTTCCCATCAATAAAATGGCATATGGCATACAAGAGTCAGTGTACCACAGTGGCTAAAGAGGTAGTTTCCAAGTCAAGAAGACTTGGAAAAAAAGACTTGGGTTCAAGTCATTCCTCTGACTGACTCTGGGGGAGGCATTTAAAATTTCCAGTGTTGCAGGAAACTCTTTAAAATACTAAATTGATCAAGAATATAATTTTAGAACAGGGACCAATTTACATAGAAGGAATTAACTCATTAGGCATTCCTGAGACCTAGTATAGGTCCTGGGCTAGGATGTAGTAAGCACTTAATAAATGCTTGACTATTAAAAAAAATCAAAGTGCTTTTCAGTTTCCCAAGTTATCCTTTTTTGTTGCTATTTTAAATTAATTCATCAATTATTTTAGTTTTAAAAATTCAATTTTTTTACCATTTATATAGCCCTTTAATTTTGCAAAGCAAAGCACTGTACAAATATTGTCTCATTTGATCTTACAAGAATCTTGGGAGGTAAATGCTATTATTTTCACCATTTTACTGATGAGGAAACTAAGACACAGATTGGTTAAGTTATTCATCCAGAGTCACACAGATTATAATTGTCTGAGATTAGTTTTGAAGTAAGAAAGTTCTGACTCTAGTTCCAATTCTTTCTTTTTTTAATTTAATTTATTTTTTTGCAAATGCTTTATTAACTTCTGATTTAAATCATTCATTTCTACCAGATTTTGAGTTACAAATTTTCTTCCCATTTTTCCCTACCCACCACCCCAAAATAGTAGTCCCACAGGATATTCCCTCCTCCAATCTGCTCTCTCCCATATTTTCTCCCATACCCCTTTCGACTTTTTCAGTGGATCTCTATGCCCCAGTGCCTGTATATCTTATTTCCCAATTACATGTAAAACAGTATTAATAATAGGATATATATGTATATATTTGAATATTTGATTTTGAAACTTTGTAATTTTCTTCCATCGTTCTCATTACTCTTCCCAATTTTTCCTCCACTTCTCTTATCTGCTTCTTAAGGTCCTCTATGGCCTGTAACCAACACATATTTTTCTTGGAAGATTTTGGTGTAGGAGTTCTGACTTCACTCTTTTCCTCCTGTTCCATACTTTGATCCTTTTTTACCCCCAAATAGGAGTCTAATGTTGGATTGTTCTGCTTGGTTTGCTTCCTTTGCCTGGTCATGTTGCCACTGAATTACTTGACTTTGGGGCTTTTTGCCACAGTAGGACTCTGCTACCAGACAAGGGAGCTTTGTTCCAAATGCTGGGTTTTCTCAGCTGCTGGAGGAATTATTTGGGTGCCCTCTCTGAAGCCTCCACACACTCTGGCAAGCTGGTCACACACCCCAGGACCTCCACCCTAGACTATGATCCAGATCCAAGCAAGTTAAAGCAAGAGTGACTGGTTGCTTGGTCCCCCTATACTCTGCAGGCCAGGAGTTGAAGCTGCCATGTGACAGCAGCTGCTCTGCAGCCCTCAGTGGCTTCTCTCCCCGGGGACAAAAGCCAAGGCACTCCTAACTCCTGGTCTCAAAGTCCAGACTGCACTGACCTCTCACTTTGTCCTTCGCATCTATGTGTTGATAAATCTGGAAATGGCCACAGCTGCTGGTCATCTGGAGTCCCTCCGGACGGTGGCTGGTCAGGCCTGCCCTGGGGCTAAAATCTCTGGCTCCAGTCGGTCTGGGATCAGCTCCCATAGCGCTGGCCAATTCCTGCAGGCCTTCCAGGCTGTCCTCAGCAGGAGGTTAGCTTCTCTGTGTCATTTTGTAGGTTCCGTAGCTCCAAAGTTTGTTCAGAGTCCCCTTTTACATGAATTGTAGGTGGTGGGAGCCAGAGCCGCAGGGAGGTCATCTTGACTCCACCCCCAAGGCAATCTGAGGTTTTTCTTACTTTGTCTTCTAAAGTTTTTCTTAAAAAAGGATTATATATAGACATAGTACCACTCCGCACTCCATTTCATCCTCCATTGAGTTGCCAAAGTGATTTTTATATTTTTTATTTTGCTTTTTGGAGGGCAATTGGGGTTAAGTGCTTGCCCAAGGTCATACGGCTAGTAAGTGTGTCAAGTGTCTGAGACTGGATTTGAACTCAGGTCCTCCTGACTACAGGGCTGGTGCTCCATTCATTGAGCCACCTAGCTGCCCCTCATAGTGATTTTTAAAAGCACAAGTCTAACCATGTCACCACCACCCCCATTCAATAAACCCCAGTAGCTCCCTATCACCTCCAGGATCAAATATAAAACTTTCAGTTTGACACTCAAAACCCTCTGTGCCACCTTCCTGCCACCCCTTTCCAGTTTTCTTCACCTTACTCCCTTTAACATCTTTGATCCAGTGACACTGGTCTCCTGACTCTTCCATGAACAAAATACCCCATCTCTTGGAACCAGTCATTTTTACTGACTTCCCCATTACTGGAAGCTCTCCCTTCTCATCTCTGCCTCCTGGCTTTCCTGGGTTCCTTCAACTCTCAGCTAAAATCTTGTCTTCTCTGGGATTCTAGTGCTTTCTGCCTGTTGATTATTTCCTACATGTCTTTTATATAGCTTGTTTGTATATATTTGTTTTCCTATTACCTCATCCATTAGATTGTAAGTTCTCTTGCCTTTTTTTGTGTCCTCAGCACTTTGCACAATGACTGGCACACAGTAGGCACTCAAATGCTTATTGCCTAACTGAAATAACTTTTTTTTTACTTTTTTGGAGGGTAATTGGGGTTAAGTAACTTGCCCAAGGTTACACGGCTAGTTTTTGTGTGTGTGTGTGTGGGTGTTGTGTCTGAGGCCGGAACCGAACTCGGGTCCTCCTGACTCCAGGGCCGGCGCTTCACTCACTGTGCCACCTAACTGCCCTGAAATAACTTTTTAAAAGTTAAAAGGGGAAAAAAGGAAAAGGAAAAAAATTGGCCAAATCAACTAATGCACCTAAAAATTCTGAAAATGTGGGCAATATTTTCTCCTCATGGACCTCTCCCTTTTGCTATGCAGTAGGATGAGGCTATCTTCTCATATCTTTTCTTTGGGGCCCTGAACTTAGAATACCAAAAGTAGAGTTAGGACAGATGAGGTCAAACCTGGCCTCAGACACTTAGCTGGACTTAGATAATTATTGTTACCCAGGGGAAATAATTTAATCTCTCTCTGTTTCAATTTTCTCATCTATAAAACAGGAATAAATAACATCAATCTTCTAAGGCTGTTGTAAAGAAAAAATGAGGTGATCATTGTAAAACATTTTGCAAAGCTTAAAGTGAGTCATAAATGCCATCTATTATTATCAAGTACTTCCTATGCGCTTGACGCTAGGTATATAAGTTCAAAGAATGAAATTATCTCTATTTGCAAAGATTACATTTTAATGAGTAAACCAAGGACATAATACAACTGTGTGTGTGTGTGTGTGTGTGTGTGGCATATATAGTAAATAAATGTATGGGGATACTAATGAAAAAAGGAAAAGGATTCCTATTTTTTTAACCACTGCCTCCCTCAATCTGCTCTCCCTTCTATAAACCCCTCCCTTTTTGTTTCCCTTTCCCCTCCTACTTCCTATAGGGTAAATTAGATTTCTATAACTGAATATGTTATTCCCTCTTTGAGCCAAATTTGATGAGAATAAGATTCAAACAATGCTCAACTCTCTCCCTTCATTCTTTCTACTGTAATAGGTCTCTGTGTCTCTTCACATGATGTAATTTACCCTTTTTTACCTTCTCCTTTCCTCTTCTCCCCGTACAATCCCTTTTCACCACTTATTTAGATTTTTTAATGTCACCTCAAAGTCATCTTATACCCGAACCCTCTATCAATGTTCTTCTAAATATTGTAATAAATATACAGTTGTATTTATTATAATAAAGACTGTAATAAAATTGTAATAAAGATACAGTTCTCAAGAGTTACAAATATCATTTTTTTTTGTGAACAGTTTTCCCTTACTGAATAATATGTTGGGTTTTTTCTCTCTTGTTTACTTTTTATGCCTCTCTTGAGTTTTATATTTGAAGATCAAATTTGATACTGAGCTCTGCTCTCTTCATTAGGAAGGCCCGAAAGCCCCTTATTTCATTGAATGTTAATGTCCTTGCCTGAAAGATTATGCTCAATTTTGCTGGGTGGTCGATCCTTGATTGTAATTTAAGTTCATTTGACTTATGGAATATCACATTCCAAGTCCTCTGATCTTTTAATATAGAAGCTACAAGGTCCTGTGTAATCCTGACTGTGATTCCATGCTATTTAAATTGTTTCTTTTTGGCGGCTTGCAGTATTTTTTCCTTGACCTGACAATTTTGGAATTTGGCATTTTCAATTTTGGATCTCTTTCAGGAGGTAATAGGTGGATTCTTTCAATGACTATTTTACCCTCTGATCCTAGGATCTCAGGGAAGTATTCCTTGATGGTTTATTGAAAGATGTGTCCAGGCTCTTTTTTTGAGCATAGCTTTTAGGTAGACCAATAATTCTTCAATTATCTCTCCTAGATCTATTTTCCAGGTAAATTGTTTTTCCCATGAGCTATTTTATGTTTTTTTCCTATTTTTTCATTATTTTGATTTTGTTTGGCTAATTCTTGAAGTCTCATAGCATCATTGGCTTTTGCTTGCCCACTTTTAATTTTTAACAAATTGTTTTCTTCAATTAGCTTTTGCACCTCCTTTTCCATTTAGCCCATTTTAGTTTTTAAGGAGTTCTTCTCTTCAGTGAGTTTTTGTGCCTTTTTTCATTTGGCAAATTCTAATTTTTAAGTAATTGTTTTCTTCAGTGTACTAATTTTTTCATTTGATCAGTTGTATTATTAAGGCCTTATTTTCTATAGTCAACTTTTGTCCTTTATTTTCCAAGCTATTGACTCTCTCTTGCATACCTCTCATTTCTTTTCCTTCTTCTACTTCTCTTATATGACTTTTTAAATCCTTCTTAAGATCTTCCAAGAAGACTTTTTGGGCTTGAGACCAGTTCATCTTCCTCTTTGAGGTTTGGATGTGGGTATATTGACAATGTTATCCTCTTCTAAATTTGTTTTTTTATCTTTCCTGTCCCCATAGAAAGAATCTATAGTCATTGTCCATTTCTGCTTTTTGCTTATTATGTTTTCATCTTTCCTGGCTTTTAAAGTTGACCTCTCCTGCTGAAGCACAGGTGGCACTGACCCAAATTTCTTGTTCTGGAGTCTAGAGAACTGGTCACTGGCTTTGTGAGCTGGGGCCTCAGGTGCTGGCAGCTGGAGGCTATAGGAGTCTGGCAGCTTACCTGGTGCAGAGCTGGGGTCAGCAACATTGAAGCTCTATGTGGGTGGGGTTCATGACCCATGGAGAATGCCTGCTCACCTGGGCTACTCTGAAACACTAGAAGGTTTGGTTGCTGGAGGATTCCTGCTTACCTGGAGTTGTGCTTCCTGTATTTATGATGAAACACAAGGAGGCTTGGCTGCTGGAATCTATGTTACCCTGCTTGTGCCAAAGCACTTGGGGGGTCCTGGTGTGGGCACTTGCCTCCTCCACCACCCTAGGGTTCAGGACCTTCCACTGGTTTGTTGAAATGGGGCTTGCCACTGGCTTGCTGGGATGCCTCCTGTCCTGTACTTTTCCCCTTCCATCACAGCAAGAGAGAGCTTCCCAGCCTAAAAGACTGCTGTACCCTGCCCCCCCATCTTTCTGCTGGCTCAGCTATTCCAGGGTTTTTTCCTGGGGTGATATTTTCTGGGTCTTTAGAGGTCAATAAGGGAGAGTGAGAGTGACTTGTTTCCTACCCTGCTATCTGGTAGTTATTACTTAAGTCCTTATGTCCTGAGTTTTTAAAGCCTCTGTTATTGAGTTTAGTTGTTTTTGATTCTTGCTGATCTAGAGCTCTATTTTTTTGGAGGGGGGAAAGACAAGATAATTTAGGTTGTGACATGCTCAAAGTCACATACTAGTAAGTGTCAAGTGCCTGAGGCCAAATTTGAACTCAGGTCCTCCTTACTCCAGGGCTGGTGCTCTATTTACTGTACCACCTAGCTTCCCCAAGAGCTCTATTTTAAAAAATGATACCAAATAGTTTTCTTGATCATGCCTTATAATGTAGTTTGAGGTATAGAAGCACTGTTCTCCTTTCATCCCTTAAAAAATCCTTTAGATCTTAAATATTTTTTTTTCCTTCCAAAGAATTTTGATATTAGCTTGCCTAACTCTATGAAATATTCCTTTGGTGTTTTTTTTTATTTAGCTGTAAGTCTGTAAATTAGTTTAGATAGTATTATATTTTTTTATTATATTGGCATAATAAAACAGAGAAATAAATATCTCAGTTATTTAAGTTATTTCTCTATAAGGTGTTTTGTAATTTTATTTGTATAAATCATGAATGTGTCTTGGTAGAATATTTCCCAAACATTTTATATGGTTTGCTGTTATTTATTTTGAATTGATTTCTATCATTTGCTATGAATGTTTGTTATTGTGACATACAAATGCTGATATATTTGTGGATATACTTTGTATCTCCCTGTTTTACTGGAGTTATTACAGTTTTAGAATTTGAAACTACTGCCTGGTTAATAAATGCTTCTTGACTGACTGATTGACTGGAGTCGTATTGTCCTGATTGTGGGAGCCCATTATACCTAGCTAGTTCTAGTTGTCCTACATTGATGAAAGGTCAGCAGTTTGGGCATATTTAGATGAATGGGCTCTCACTAATAAGAATAGCATGACCTTAGAGCAGGAGTTCCTATAGGACATAGTCTGGATGGTGGGGCAACAAAAGAATGTTGATCTTCTATGAAAAGATAAAGTTTTGTTTTGAAGATGTTGAATTTAATATGTTTAGGTAAAGACTGGTATAAAATATGCAATAGACAGTTGGAGACTTGAGCTGAGAAGAGAATAGGTCTAGATAAATCCATACAGGAATCATCTACATAGATATATTAATTAAGCCTGTGAAATCTAATGAGATCACTAAGAAAGAGAATGTAGAGAGAGAAAGAAGGGTCCAGGGCAGAGTTTTGCAGTGTACCAATAGTTATAGGTGGCCATATGGATGAATATCAGGAAAGAACATTGAGGAGTATTCTGACAAGCCATAAAAGAACCAAAAGGGAACACAACCATATTGGAACACTACTATTGTATCTGGTAAGGGCACATAAATTGATTGATTTGTGGCTCATCATACTATCCATTTGACTTCCTGGATGAAAACACTCTTCCCTGATATGTACGCATGTATGTATGTATGTATGTATGGTGTACATATAAGCATACATATTTTACATATATTCATATTAACTACATTATTGAAATCTATATAAGTTTCAATACCTATTTCTCCCTTTTATAACATACAATTCTTAAGGTTAAGACTGTCTTTTCTGTTTGAATCTCTAGTACTTAAAACAATATTTATTTCCAAAGTGCCAAATAAAATCATTTATATTTTTTTAAATTAGTTTTATTTCATTTTTCTAAGGATCTGTGTTTTCTAAATATGATGTATCATCTGTAAATAGAGATAATTTTACAGGGCAAGCTGAGCCCATTGCCATGGAGCAGAGAGCACCCAAGCTGCCACCGGGGCTTGTGGCCGAGCCCCTGGGGGGACTGGACACCCACCCAGTGGCAGCTGGGGATGAGCAAGCGGCCGGGATCGGATGTGGGGCCGAGGGCTGGCTCTCAGGCTCCAGGGACGCCACGTGCCTCATCATTATGTGGAAGTGACCCTGAGTTCTTGAAGGCCATGCCAGTGAAGTACAAGCTCAGATGATAGAAGGTAGCTTTTGGTCGAAGAAAATTGAAATGACTATTTCAGAAGCAGAAAAAAGGACTGGAAGAAATGCCATGAACATGCAAGAAACTTACACAGCTTACTTCATTGAGACAAGATCAGTTGAACCAAGTGATGGCCAGAGTGTTCTTAGAAACTCTCTTTGGAGACGGTATAGCGGATTTGAATTATTGAGAAACTATTTGTTGGTTTACTATCCACATATTGTTGTCCCACCTCTGCCTGAAAAGAGGGCAGAATTCATTTGGCATAAACTCTCTGCAGACAACATGGATCCTTATTTCGTGGAAAGATGAAGAATTGGTTTGGAAAACTTTTTTTTAAGAGTGGCTTCACATTCTGTCCTTTCTGAAGACAAAATCTTCTATTTGTTTTTAACACAGGAAAATAATTAGAAAGAGACAGTGAATGAAACAGGATTCCAGCTAAAGGCAGACTCCAGGTTAGAAGCTCTTAATGCAACATTCAGAGTGAAAAAACCAGACAAGAGGTTTACTGAGCTAAAACACTATGGTGATGAACTACAATCTGTCATCTCGCACCTTCGAGTCAGAGCCTGAGTGGCAGACCGACTCTATGGTGTCTATAAAGTTCGTGGAAATTATGAAAGAGTTTTCAGTGAATGGAGTGCCATAGAAAAAGAAATGGGAGATGGACTACAGAGTGCAGGACATCATATGGATGTCTATGAAGCTTCTATTGATTATATTTTAGAAGAAGAGGAGCATTATGCAGATCAACTAAAGGAATATCTTTTCTATGCAGAAGCATTAAGAGCAGTTTGTAGAAAACATGAGCTAATGCTGTATGACCTGGAGATGGCTGCTCAGGATCTGGCGTCCAAAAAGCTACAGTGTGAAGAACTCACAACAAGGACTGTGAGGACATTCTCCCTGAAAGGAATGACTAGTAGGCTGTTCAGTCAAGAAACCCCAGAGCAAAGAGAAGCCAGAAGGTACTAAGTTCCTCTGGTACTAAGGTACTAGAGGAACAAATAAATGAAGGAGAAGAACAACTGAAGTCTAAAAATCTGGAAGGCAGAGAATTTTTGAAAGCTGCTTGGGCAGATATTGAATGCTTCAAAGAGCAAAAGCTATGCAGTTATGCAGATTAGTATGTGCAAAAAGGGAATTCAAGTGTGGACCAATGCTAAAGAATGCTTCAGCAAGATGTAATCCTATAGAAATGAATTCCTCTTTAATCAAGTACCCCAGAACAGAAGCACAAGAACATAATGGAGACTTAAGTTGCTACCTGGAATACACAAAAATTTACAATTTAATCATTTGAGTAAATACAATGTCTTTTAGGCTGATTGTAGTTGTTAGAATAGCACAAAAAGGAGATGTTTTAATGAAGATTAACATTGAAATTAAGAGCTTGTGGTGATCCTCCCAAAGTCATTTGGTATTGTTTGAGAGGATTCTGAACTAGTAAAAAGTCCCATTGTTAGGTCATCTTTATATGTCCTTTCAGCCCATGCTCTCTCTATAAATGTATGAAATTATTTGGAGCATTTTTACTTAAGAGTATATTCTTGAGGTTTACCCAGAAAAAATGGCCAAGTGGAAACGCATCAGAATGCTTGGGGGGGGGAGGTGATTTTTACTTGCCTCATAGCTGAGCTATTTGCTTTGACAAAAGCTCAGCAGAAACTTAGTGTGAAATCTAAGCTATTCCACCCATACCTCTTCAGCACCCCTGTGAGTAATGTATGCATACATTAGATCAACTTTGTGCTTCACCAGGATTTTTATATTGGACAAAAATTTTATACTGCCAACAAAGAAGACAACTCTTTAAATGTGTAGTGGAATCCATTGTCATGAATTAATAGAAAGCTCTGTAATTGAATATGTTAAATATAATAAGGAAGTTTCCAAATCATTTTTTCAAACCTGAGTGATGAGCCTAAATTAACCTGGCTCAGCTCTTGACAAGTGGTGTTTCAGGGTACAAGATGTAACATTTCAGTATATAAAGATCTGTATGTCAACAATATATGTGGTATCTTCATTATTAACATCCTTCTTTTATACTGCTTGGCTGTAATTTTGTAAAGAAAAATGAATAAATTATATTGATTTTAAAAAATAGAGATAATTTTGTCTCCTCTTTGCTAATCTTTATGCCTTTCATTTTTACCTTATCTATTATTATTGCTAACTTTTTTCTAGTACTACATAAAACAATAGTGAAGAGAAAATATATTCTTGCTTTGCCATGGTATTTATTAGTTTACCTGAAAATTTTCCATTGAAAAATGCTTTATTTTAGTTTTAGATATTTGTTTTTATAATAACAAAATGACCCCTTTCTGCTTTTGGATTTTGAGGATTTGTTTTGTTTTGTTTTAGCATAGATGGTATTACATTTCTGAAAATGCTTTTCCTGCATCTATTGATATAATCATGTGGTTTTGATTTTCATATAATTTTTAAAATTATTTCCCTAATATTGAACTATAACTGTTAGCTGTATCCAACTAAGGCATGCTGAATCATTTTCGGGGGTGATACTGTTGCTGTCTTTCTAAATGGATTTTACTTAATTTTTTTTCTTTAGAAATTATATTGGTCTATGAATTAGTAACATTTGTCTCATAAAAAGAACTTAGTTTGGTGCTTTTTCTCAGTTCTTGAGAATATCTTGTATAAAAATAGTTATTAACAGCCCCTTAAATAATTGGCAGAATTGATCCATAAATCTGTCTGGATCAGGGTTGTTTTATTTTCTTTGATAGTTCCTTTATGACTCATTTAATTTGATTTTCTGGTACACTATGATTTAAGATCTCTATTTCATATTCTAATAATTTGAGTATTTTGTATTTTTGTAGATTATTATCTACTTCCTTTAAACTTGTGATTTTGTTAACATATAATTGCATATATGTAGCAAGTTCCAGTAATTCCTTTCATTTTATCTTCCTTTGTTGTGAATTTACCTTGTCTCATTTTTAAAAATGAACTATTTTTTTCCTTTTTAAAATCAGTCTATTGAGATGTTTATTGATTTTGCTAACCTTTTTAAAGAATCAGCTTTTAGTTTATCATTTATATAGGTTTTCATATTCTATTTTAGATATTTATCCTAAATTAAATATAAAAATATAAAGACCACCAAACACAATGAAAGACAGGTTCTCAGTGTGTATACATAAACATATCTAAAGATGTTATATACATGTACATGTACATTGATAAATGTAATGTGTGTGTATGTGTATATTTGTGTGTGTGTGTGTGTGTGTATGAATTAATCAACAAACTTTTCTTTTCTACTAAGTGTCAGGCACCATACTTGCTATTAGGGCTATGAGAACAGGAACTCATGCTACAGTTCAACCAAACAGGACTTCTTGCTGTTTCTTATACATTACTTTTAATCTCCTGCCTCCATGCATTTCACTGGCTGCCCGTGCCTGGAAGGGATGTTAACATTATCTCTGTCTGTTAGAATCCCAGTTTCCTTCAAAGTTCAACTCAAACACATCCTTCCACATGAGTCTTTTCCTGAACCCCTTAGTTTCCAATGCCTTTCCACCAAGAAATTCCCTTAAACGTGTGAATTTATTTTGTTTTTATTGGTATATCAATATGTATGTACATGTTGGTTCCTCCAATAGAGTGTAAACTCCTTGAGGACAAAAGAATATTTTTTTTGTTTTAGGAGTAATGAGAGAAAGAGTAATAATAAGGTTAAGGAATCAGATTTGATCCAGGTATAAAGAGAGCTTTAAATGCCAGAAGAGTTTAAAATTGATCCTCAGAACACTGGAGCCACTGAAAGTTATTGAGTTGGGGTGCCTCCTGTCCTTGTGCTGAGGAGATCTGTGCTTTAGGAAATTATTTTAGCAACTCTCTGGGATAATAGTACAGATGAGAGGTAATGAAGATGAACTTTTTTTTTTAGATTTAAAATGGTTCTCCTTTTATTTTATTTATTATTTTTAATTTAAATTTATTTATTACTTTGAACTATTTTTTAACCATGGTTTTTTTAAATTAAAGATTATTTTATGGGACAGCTAGGTGGCTCAGTGAATAGAGCACTGGCCTTGGAGTCAGGAGGACCTGAGTTCAAATTTGGTCTTAGACACTTGACGACTTTGGGCAAGTCACTTAACCCCAATTGCCCTCCAAAAAGCAAAAAAGAAAAAGAGTATTTTATTTTTTAAATTACATATAAAGGTAGTTTTCAGCATTCTTTTTTGTATAAGATTTTAAGTACCCAATTTTTTTCCCTCTCCCCCTCCTACCTTCCCAAGATGACAATCTGATAAAGGTTATAAATGTGCAGTCATGTTAAACATATATCCACATTAATCATGTTGTGAAAGAAGAATCAGAACAAAAGGTAAAACCATAAAAAAGGAGAAAAAATAGTGTGCTTTGATCTACATTCAGATTCCATTGTTCCTTCTCTGGATGTGGATAGCATTTTCTATCATGAGTCTTTTGAAATTGTCTTGGATCTTTGTATTGCTGAGAAGAGCTAAGTTTATCCTAGTTGATCATTGCACAATGTTACTGTTACTTATGTATAATGTTCTCTGGTTCAGCTCACTTTGCTCAGCATCAGCTGACATAAGTTTTCTAGGTTTTTTCTGAAATTCACCTGTTGATCATTTTTTATAGCACAATAGTATTCCATTTCATTCATATGCTATGACTTGTTCAGTCTTTCCCCAAATGATGAGTATCCCCTCAATTTCCAATTCTTTTCCACTGCAAAAAGAGCTTCTATAAATATTTTTGTGCATGTAGGTCCTTTTCCATTTTTTAATTATCTCTTTAGGATACAGACCTAGTAGTGGTATTGCTGGATCAAAGGGTATGCACAGTTTGATTGTTTGGGGGGCATATTTCCTTCAGAATGGATAGATCAGCTCACAAATCCACCAACAATGCACTAGTGTCCCAGTTTTCCCAGTTCTCCAACATTTATCATCTTACTTTTCTGTCATATTAGCCAATCTGACAGGCATACAGTGCTATCTCAGAGTTGTTTTAATTTACATTTCTCTAATCAATAGTGAATTGAAACCTTTTCATAGGCCCATATATAGCTTTAAATTCTTCATCTGAAAACTGCCTATACATAAGGATAAACTACATTGTTGATTGTCTAAATAGAGATTGGGATGTCTGTGGCAGTTGTTACAGAGGAACTAATGAAAAGACTTGAAAAATATAGGGTGAGAGAGAATGAGAGGTGAAGGATGTCTCCAAGGTTTCAAACTTCAGTGATGAATTCCAAGGTTTTGACCTGGGACAATGGCAATAATGTTTAGAAGATGGAAGGGTTTGGGGAATAAAGATAATGAGTTGTTCTTTTAGTATGTTGATTGTGAGATACTTATGGGGCTTCTAGTCTTAAATGTCTAATAGGCATCTTTTTTTCTATTTTGGACTAGAACTCAGGAGAGCCCAGAGTCGGATATATAAATTTGAGGGTAATGGGAATAGAGATGATTATTAAATTCATGAGACAGAGAGTTGCCAAAAAAGAGAATGCAAGGAAAGAAAAGAAGAAAGCCTAAGACCTAATTTGGGGGCATACCTAGAGATGAGAAATGTGTGTGTATGTTTGTGTGTATGCATATATACTTGCATTATAAATATGCACATATATGAGTGTATGTTTCTGTGTACATGTTTGTGTCTATGTATGTATTTGTGTTTGTGTATGTTGTATTTTGAAGATCTCTCGGAAAGGAAATATGCCATATATATATGTATATATATAAACACAGATGGATAAATATCTCTGTATATTTGTGTGTGTATATACATATCTCTCAATATTTACATATAAATAGACATATACTTATATAGATATGCACACTTATACCCATGCATATATGCATACATACAAAAATTTGCACACACATAAAAAGTAATATTGGATGATGGGGATGATTAATGAACAACAGTAAAAGTCCTCTAATATTGTCCAAGCAAAGGTTTTATGGCTACACTCTTGATAGAAGAGAGTAGATGTCTTGAAACAATGAAAATACAATGAAGGTAGCTTTCATACTCTACACATACAAAGATACACACCACTATGTGTATATTATTGACAAGCCATATTTATTTTTTATCAAGATCTTCCTTTAATGGTATGGCCTATGTTCAATGTTGGCTTTATATTCAGATCAGTACAATCTTATGTATAATATTACCTATAATCGTTATATTTCAGCATGTTAAACACAGTTTTCACATCTAAAGAATGCAACATTTAATAACATTTTAAGTAAATTATGTTGAATATATATTTAAATTTGTCTTCATAATTGCCTCCCTTTTATAGTGTCTTTTGTCCCCTTCTCCACAAAACTCTCAAATATTAGCATATGTACCTTCTTGTTTTTCTTCAATGTTCTGAAAATGAGGTGAAATTTGGAATTTCTATGAATGGTTTCCCCAAAGTTAGCTCTATGATTTCTGTCTATTGAAGGAGCTGTACTTGTAGCCCAAATTTTGAATATGCAATCTTGAAATTTAAAGTCCAATGTCTCACCCAATGCAGAAATATTTTCTGTGAGATCCCTAAAAGGTGATTTTCAGTAATCTGATTGAACATTCCAATAACAAGGATCTCATTGCAAGGCAGTTCAATCCACTTTCAAATAGCTTTTCTATACAAGGTGAAATCTGTCTCCCTATAGCATTCATGCATTAACTTTAATTCTGCCCCTTGAGTCACAAATTATGACTAAACTTTTTCAAATGATTTAGGAAATTGTATACAAAGACTGTGGATTCTAACTAAGTAAGTACTAAACTCTGGTAGACTGAAGTATCTGGAGAAGTCCTACAAACTGAAGAGTCCTTTCAAAGTGAAGGACACTTGACAATGATTGACCTTCAGGACCTGTCTGAGAAACTCTACAAACTAAACACAGTCCTTTTGACATGAAGGGCACTTAACAATTAATTCTCACCTGAACTGGCATTGATTCCTTTCAACATTCTACTCACTATCCTATTGAAATATATTAGCCAAGAAGCTGGTGTTAGAAGCAGGAAGAACTTGACTTTCCCTTTTGATGGCCTTATATTTTCTGACCACTTCCCAGGGTATGGGAATGATAACCATTATTGAAAAGGGTCTGAGGGACTATTGTGTGAAACTCTCTTTCTCAGAAAATTTGTAACACAAAATCCAAGTATTATTTTTGGAAATATTATTTCTAGATTCTTTGGTTTTGGTCATGACTTTCAGGTAGTCCAAAGATTCTTAACTTATCCCTCATGGATCTGTTGTTTCTGTTCATTATGCTAGCAACTTGCAGTTCCCATACAGTATGTTTCATCAGAGTTGCATGTTTCAAGCCACCTGACTCATGACCAGATTGAATTTTGTGAGTTTCCATCTCCATGTAGCATTCCTGGCCAGAGTTCCATGGGCTTCAAGTTCCATGGAACATGCCAGCTCAGATTACTGACCTTTTTTTCCTCCAAGATGCCACTGGATTCCCTGGCAAGAGGCTTCTTCTAGTACCCAGAAGTTTCTGGCTGCCTTTTTCAGTGTGCCTTGTACTGAATGAAGGAATTTATTAATTTATATATCATGTGTCTATATACTATTTATATTTGCATTTTGCATAGATATTTCATATGATGCATATGGTCTTTGCTAGAAAATATGTGGGAGTCTTTATCTTAACTAGAAGTCCTAAAACAGTCTGGAAGTTTAGCCCAAACAAATCAAAAGGAATAATGAGTAAACCAAAAGAACCTGGAATGACCTCAACTAGCAAATAATTGATCTCCTTGCCAATTAGAGAGATTTGGTAGCCAAGCACAACTGTCATTTAGAACATAAACTCATTTGTAAAGTCTCATAAAAAAAGATAGTGAAGGATTACAAGTACTATTGCATCATAAAACAGGAAGAAATGGGGAAGGGAGAAGGTAGGTTTAAAGAAAACTTGGCAAAAGACTCAACTAAATGAAAACATCTCAAGGATATTTAATGATGTAATTAGAGGAAGGATAAAAGACAGAGAAAGTTCTGTTAAGGATATTTGTAACAAGCTCTTTTCACCATCAAAGAGAGTAAAACCACCATATTTGTACTCTAACATCACGCTCCTGTATGTGCTTCCTGTGAAAGTGGAATTAGCACTGAAGAAAACAAAACAGGAAATACAGCTGGGAAACCCACTTATACCCAAAGCTTCCTAATGGGATAGCATGGTTGGGAGGATCGAATTAGCAGTTCTCAAGATGTCTGAAAGAATTGAGGATACAAGAATAAAAGACTTTCAGGCATTATTTTTTCACAAAAAGTGTTCATAATTACTGAGCTATTTATCTATTTTCCCATTTCAACAAAGATTTTATGAGAATAATGTACATAAACACACAGGACTTTCTTGATAAAGAAAAAAGAAAAAGAATAGGCAGGCTTTTGAAAATGATGTTCTAAAGTAGATCATACTTTTAAATGTATAATTCACTAAAAGGTATAGAGAACACAAGATCTCATTGTGATTATTATTGACTATTAAAAGTGTATTTTGTTGAATAGAGGCAACTAAATGGTCAGATGAATCTGTACTTGGGAAGAACTCTGTTCAAATCTGAGCTTAGACATTTAGTAACTGTGACCATGGAAAAGTCACTGTCTCTGTCACTAGCCTCTGTCTGCTTCAGTGTCTTCATCTGTAAAATGAAGATAACACTATTGCTCTCCTTAGGGTTGTTGTGAGGATTGAGTGAGTTAATATTTGTAAGCCGGTTTGCAAATCTAAAAGTGTAATATAAATACTATAAAACAAAATGTCACTCAGAGCCGACTTCTTAACCTGGGATCCATGAACTTATTTTTAAAATACTTTAATCATGTATTTTAATATCATTGATTTCCTTCATAATATTATGTATTTCATTTTATGCATTTAAAAATATTATTCTGAGAAGGGAGGGATCCACAGATGTCATCAGGCAGGTAAAGTGGTCCATGACACAAAAAATAACCCTTGTGAGAGATAAAAACTGAAATAACTGAAGAAACAAAGGTTTGCCCTTCTGAGAATATTGATTTATTAAGCAATGTATTCCAATTGCGTAACAAATTGGAACCAGGCCTCCTCAGCTTGGCACTAAATCTAGGGAGATAGATTATTATGCATTAAATGAAGACAAGAGCATATAAACCACCATACAAGATTAGGTAATCTGATTTCTATTTGGAGAAAATATTAGGGGCTTTCCAAGTTGAGAGGAGAATGAATGAATTTGAGAGATGGAAGGGGAGAGAGAGCAAGTAAGTGGACTTTTCCAGATGTGTAACTGGATGTCACTCAATTTCCATGATCAGTAAATAGATGGGATTTACAGGAAAATGAAACTTAGAACTCAAAATGGAGTCAGTTTTACAAGATGGAATCAATTTGGTTCACACAATTCTTTCAAATCCCCACTATGATTCCTTGGGGAGGTCAGCAACCTCCTCCCATTATGGATAATTTATCTCTAAGCCAAATTTAAAAGGTTTTTAATGTGCTTGTGCTCACCAACAATATTGTCCTAAGACCACTAAGAAGTAACCTCTTACATAGCTACACAGAGTACAACAACTAATGTAGAGTCTAAGAATAATAATGGTGATATGCAAACCTTTTAAATAGACTCTATAGGTAAACTAAGTCTGGCTACAGATTGAATGGATTTATGTGCCACCAATGTAGTTTAGAAAACTCAGAAAATATAAACACTATGAAACAAAGAGCCAAGACAAGATGATTGTTATTGATATTAAATAATATCAAGTCTTTTTGTAGTCTTGTAATCCATTCCTAATGTCCATTTAATCATTTCATCTCAAGTCCCAAATGTATAAACATCTTCTCTTAAGACATTCTGGAATAGGCCTCATCCTCAGGACAGCTATGAAAGAGGTTCTGCTTATCTGATTCCAAGTCACTTACAGAAATTTCTAGGTAATTCTGCTAAAATATGTCAGTAACAAAATTTAATACAATTTTGCCCAACTTCTTAAATTTGGCATTCCAATAACTAGTTCATGTGTTGAAAACCAACTCAAACCTTATTCTATTAACCTGATTATCCTCAAACCTGATGCTATTAACAATAGAACTATAAGAAGAACGTCAAATTAGGAACATCAAATTCACCTGAAACCTCAGAGCATTCCAGTTTTTATGTACTCCTTGATGTTTCTTTCTTTACCTAAACCATGTACCTTATATAAGAATTTAAAAAAAAATTCATGATTGTGTAACTTGTAAAATGAACCCTCCTATCTTTTAAAATTATAAGACACTTTAAAATGGGAAAATAATTTCACTTTCTTTGTAATTATCAATCTAATTTTACATTAAAAAATTTAATCCAATCTTGAAAATTTAATACAAAAACATAATTAGCCTTAATTTCCACACTAGATACATTTGAAAGTCGATCATATACATGCATATATTGTTCTTAGAAAAAGCATTCTAACACCTTGTTTTCTCAAAATTTACTGTTCTGTTTAATTAAAAAACTTGTACACTATATCTTTGTCTTATTACTTTGTCTAATTCCTGCCTTAAGAGGATATCATCTACTGTGACCAGTGCAGTTGATGGGCTAGCAAGGGGTGAGAATAACGAGATGGGGGTGTCATCAATAGTCTGTTTATTACAAGACCATTTCCTACAGAGTCAAAGATGCAAGAAGCTAACAGAGTTTTTATGCCCCCCCAAGAGAATGTAGACACCCCAAAAGAATGCAGACAATGTAGAAAGATCCTTCCTCAAAGGAATGCAGACAATGTAGAAGGACCCTCCCTTAATCTTGCTTACTATTTACCCTTGCTTAAGGTTAGTTATTTATTAGGGTATTATTCTAGGACCATATCTGGAGGCATACACAAAAAAAGATTACACACCCTCTTGCTAATATGCCCTGTAACCTTGCAGGAGGTATAGGACAGGGGAATATACCTTAGCGAGGTCAAGGGACCCCAAAAGTTCCCTTCATAATGCATCCTCCTGATTGTCTGCCCTGTAATCTTTAAGGTAATGATACAGGGGAGGGGAACATTTCATTAGCAAAGCAAAGAGACTTCTGAAAGTTCTCTACAATCATCCCTATATTATAATTTGATCACGATAACAAATCAAAATTGGAATTTTTTTATACTTGCATCTTATCATAGTAACTCAGATATGTTTCAATATCAAGCTATAACTTAATAGATTTAATATTTTACTTATAAAACTTCTACTGTTAACCTGCCCTGATTAGAGAAATTTGTTATGAAAAGAAAAGAAGGTAAATAGTTATAACAGTGTCAAGACTTGTCCCCGCAAGGGTATGGACTGATCTGACATATACCTGGGGAAAGTCTTTCTTATCTTTGTTTGAGTCTAAGCACTAGTCATATCTGATAGCCACACATGTAGTCACTGGGCATCAAAAGACAGGCTCAAGATTAACCAGGTGAAAAAATTTCCTGTTCAGAAAAGAAATAGAACAACAGGGAAACTGGATCAAGAGGGCTTGGGCTAGACCCAGGTCATCCTCTCAACTTTTCCTGGGATAGACATCCACCTATAGCAGTTCTCAGACTGCATCAATTCCATTTTCTACTCTTGTCTTCATGACAATTCAGACAACCTTACCTGTAATCAAAACTCAAAATAACATTATACTCCCAATTTTTTTTTACCTCAAATAGTAAAATTTCACTAATCACAGCTTAGGACTTGAATATTATTAAATTTCTAATTTTTTCTTAACAATCACATTGGATTTTTCCTTTACTTATAAGTTAAAACTAACCACATTCTGGGGTTTCAGGCATATAGAGAGTACCTAATAGTTGAATCATATTAATGTATTGAAGTTACATGTTTAAACTACCCTATATAATTTTGTTAATTTTTATGTGATAGCCAAGATTTTTCAAATGAAAACTCACTATTTGTTATAGTAAACTTATAAGTCCCCCCCCACCCTTAAAACAAGTGGGAGATAGGATCCTATATATTTTTTCAATTTTAGGTTCTCAAACTTCATTACTTTAGCATTTTGCAACTTGAGGTCAGTGAGGTTGGTAAGATCTTATGACCCTGCCCAAATACAAAATCTCAAGAAACATCACAAACAAGGATATTTTGAAGCATTTTACCCAAACAGTAAATAATCATTGTCGTAATCCTCCTCCTCCTCACCTATTTAACAGTTTTCAAATATCTATTTTAACACATCCTTTTAACAATTCACTTCATAATCTAACAACTTTCAGATTAAAGGAGAATTTCTTTGTCTAAGCATTTCAGATACACTGGTTTCTCACAGCATTTCTGACACAATATCATGTATTTAAAACATGAAACAAAATTTATTACCAATTAGATGATGTCTTCAACTTAATGCATTTCAAATCATATAATACCCAATATAGAATAATTTAGTAATTCTATTTAATTAAAGTAACATAACTGCTCCATACCAGGTCATTCCATCCAGTATAGTCATCATATCATACAATCTAAGAAGCAATAACAATAGTTAACACATATAGTGCTTACCATATGCCAGGCACTGTGCCAAGTATTTCATAATAATTATATCATTTTGATCCTCACAATAACCTTGGGAGGTGGTTGCCACTATTATTTTTCTCTTCACATATCAGGAAAGTGAGTTAAACAGAGATAATATAACTTACTAAAGCTCAAACAGCTAATAAATTTCTGAAACTAGAGTGTAACAGTTTTCTCTGAATTTTTCAGCATTTTTTGCATTTGCTTCCACAATTAATAGGAAAACACATTTTACCACATCATGATTTGCTACAGGACAAATCTCAACCAAATAGAATCTGAATTTGAAATCACAAAATCAAAATCCCAATTTTCCAGGGTTATTAGGCACATGAGCTTTAAAATCTAGAGCCCAGATTTAACAATTAACTCATTTTCAAAGATTCACACTAGAACCTTTCCATAAACTTTTTATTTAAGAGCCAAATCAATTTCTTCCGTGTGCTGAAAGATTGTCCTAGTGACTGGAGTTCTGTCTCTCCATCTAGCTGGCTATGCTAAAAACTGTGATGTTTGCATTGACTGAAATGACTGAGGAAGCAAAAGTTTGTGCTTCTGAGCATATCAATTTATTAAGCAATGAATGCCAATTGCATAACAAATCAAGATCAGACCTCCTTAGTTTGGCATTGGACCCCATATACAGAGGGAGACAGATTTTTATGCATTAAAAGGAAACAGTTAACCTGCTTAGCCCATGATATATGAAAAGGTAATTTGATTTGCAATTGGAGAAAAGATTAGAAATTTTCAAACTTGGAAAGGGAATGAGTGATTTTCAAAATCTGGGAGGAGTTAAAACAAGTAGGTGGACTTTTCTGCATATTAAATGGGATGTCACTCAATTCCCAGTAGTAGCAAACAAGAGAAACTTAGAATAAAATGAAATTTAGGTCTCAAAGTGGAGTCAGTTTTGCAATCTGGAGTCAGTTTGGTTCACACAATCTCAGAATTCTCTCACACTCCTCTAACAAGTGGTTTGTTATGTATATGTAAAAATTCTAAAATTCCAGGAGAGATGTACCAAGAAACATAATTTTGTTATACAACCCTCTAACTTTAATAGCAAGTTAGTAATGAAACAATGATATGTAAGGTCACCAAATACGGACATAATTGTTATAGGAGAAGTCTAGTACGTAGTCCAAGTTGAAGAGTGACTCCAATGTATGGTAAAGTCCTCTACGTGGTCTTTCCTGTAGATAAAATTGTGTGGATTACTTGAAATCCCTTAACATTGTAAATAAAGAGTCAGATACAACTGAAACAATTGAACAGCAGCAATGACGATGCAGGAGCTCCTAAATGAGATCCATTTTTATTTTTTCTGTTCAGTTATTTCCAATTTTTGTGATGCCACTTGGGATTTTCTTTTTTTGTTTGTTTAATTTGTTTATTTTTAGTTTTCAACATTCATTTCCACAAAATTTTGAGTTAGCAATTTTCTCCCCATCTTTTCCCTACCCACCACCTCAAAATAGCGATTCTACCAAATACCCCTTTCCCCAATCTGCCCTCTCTTATATCCTCCCCCATCCCCTCTCTGACTTTCTAGTAGGGCAAGATGTATTTCTATACCCCAGTGCCTATATATATATATTATTATTATTATTTCCCAATTGCATGTAAAAAATAATATATGTATATATATTAACATTTGATTTTAAAACTTTGATTTCTAGAATCTTTTCCTTCTTCCCTCATCACCCAACCCTACTGGGAGGAAAAGCAATGCAATATAGGTTATACATACATAGCTATGCAAAAGATTTCCATAGTAGATATATTGTGAAAGAATGACTATATATCCCTCCATCCTATCCCGCCCCCCACTTATTCTGTTTTCTATTTTGACCCTGTCCCTTTTCAAAAGTGTGTACTTCTAACTACCCTCCCCACCCCAATCTGCCCTCCCTTCTATCATGGGATTTTCTTGGCAGAGATAAAGGAGTGCCTTGCCATTTCCTTTTCTAGCTCATGTTACAGATAAGGAAACTGAGGCAAACAGGGCTAAATGAGTTCCTCAGGGTTACACAGCTAGTAAGTGCCTGAGGCCAGATTTGAACTCAGGTATTCTTGACTCCAAATGCAGCATTCTATCCACCACACCACCTAGGTGCCCTTAATGAGATCCATAATCACTCATAAATATTTGATGTAGTGGGGGCAGCTAGGTGGTGCAGTGAATAGAGCACCAGCCCTGGAGTAAGAAGGACCTGAGTTCAAATCTGGCCTCAGACACTTAACACAACAACTAGCTGTGTGACCTTGGGCAAGTTGCTTAACCCAATTGCCCTCCAAAAAAAAAAAGCAAAAATAAAAATACTTAATATATTTATCTCCTTACAGGAGAGGAGGCAATGCCTAGGAATGAAGGATGCTTCTTGTCCAATATAAGCAGTTAATTGGACAGCACATAGAACTCACCATTTTCTTTGACAGACACAAAAAGACAGTCACAGTCTGTTCAGTCCAGAATTGAATAGGTATAAGAGAACTGGCTGGATTGCCTTTAGGAAATTGTAATGACACAAAACCTTTCCCCCAAATAAAGGTCCATCTTTTTAACATTAATATTCTTCTGGAGAGGAAAAGAAAGACATCATGTTCTCTGAATATAATTTTAACTACTATTGATATCCTTTGCTTTCCATCAATAAAATACAATCCTAAATGAGTGCCTAGGCAATATAGTGTGAAGGTGAAGTACCTAGGGATATTTTTGCACTTCTACAAAATATAATAGGAAAAGAGGGATTGAGGGTCTCAAAGGAAAAACAGTTAGTCCTTCTTTTCCTAATTTGTTTGAAAAATAAACAATGAGACCCAAGCTTAAGAATTTAATTGCATAAATCAATTTGTAGAGAATTCAATTACTAGAAGAGACCTTGAAAGCTTTTTCTCTTCCTTTTGTGAATTGAAGAATCAAACAATAAAAAGTAATTCAGTCAAAATAGATTCATAAGTAGGTACCAACCTTAAACTATCCCTAGGTCCTATTCTTCCCATGAAAAAATAAATCAAAGATAACTATTTTCTGTAGTTAATGAACTATATTCAAAGGGGACAGAGAAAGGAAGAAAGGAGAGAGAAGAAAGAGTTTGCAACTGGAGTTCCACTACTTCTCCTTGACTTTCTTTAAACGTTTCTTTAAATCTTTCCTTAAATTCCTTCTTTTACAAGCTTCTCTATCTCTTGCTTAATATGACCTCTTTTTTTTCATTGCTATGACCACTGAGCATAATGTCAATAGATGAATCACCAAAGCATGAACCCAGGTCTTTACATTCTTTCATGTAATGAATTCTTCCTCTCTTAGCTTCTTTATATATGGAGGAAGGGACTTTTGAAACAGGGATCTGAAAGAAATGATCATACTGAAATTTAGTCTCTCTCACTCTCTCTCTCTCTCCCTCTCTCTCTCTTCCACTCCTCCTTCTTTTTTTCATTTCTCTCTCTTCTCTTCCTCCCCCCCCTCCACTCTCACCCATCTTCCCTTCTT
>NW_027186304.1:61300404-61343818 GCF_028583685.1 Petaurus breviceps papuanus
CTCTCCTCCCCTTTCTTCTCTATGTACTCTCTGTCTTCTCCCTTTCCCCCTGCATCCCCTATTCTTCTCCTCTCCTCTCCTCTCCTCTCCTCTCCACTCTTCACCACCATATCTACTTCCCTTTTCCATCTCCCTGCTCTTCCAAGAAGACTTAGGACACATATTAGCACAGAATTTCACACTGGAGTTCTTCCAGCAGAAGCTATATAAACATTTTTCAGGGCTATCATAGAGGAGATTCTCATTCAGGTATGAGTTTGATTAGATGGTGTAATGGCAAGCAAAGTAGTACTTTACTCCTTGTTTCAGCTATTCAAGTGCCTTTGAGCCTCTCCTTTGATTGTGTCAAGTTTGTGTTGGAAACAGTATACATCATGTTGCCTTTAATAGCCCTAAGGGAATATGGAGACCTTCCCTGCCCTTAATTGCCCTATTGTCATCACATGGAGCCCAAAGGGGGAGGAGCTTTCCAAAAGAGTGGAAAAGGAAGGGTGGAACAGTAAGGGAGGAGATAAAAGCTTAAGCACAGGCTTTGACCAAGCAGAGCTAAGAGAGAGAGTGTTTGTGATATTGGCACTCTGTTGTTCTGTGTTTCTGTTACTTTGTCAGACAGAAACATTCTGTTTATTGATTTGTGCCGATTTCCCAGATAGAAAATGAATTGCCATGATAGTGCCAGCAATGTCTGTAAATATTGTCGTAGCTCTGTTGAGCTTTATTTTCCTAGAAACGGAAATTGTGAAGAGCTTGAAGTGGAGCAGTCCCTCATGAGCTGCTATATAGAATAGGAGTAGAGAACTGCCTACCTGTGAATTTAGGCAGAAGTCAGGTGAATCCAGGCAAGAGCTGAGAGAGCTGCCTACTTGTGAACCCAGGCAACAGTTGGGTGAATTTAGGCAAGAGCTGAGAGCATGGAAGAGGAGCCATGGGGTTTGGAAGCCAGCATCCAGTCAAGATGAAAGAGAACTTTACTTGTGTACTCAGTAATGACTGATGATATTGTAACTTACTATGACCTAGGGTGTGGATGGCCTTTCTACTTTCCACTACCCCTTAAAGATGATTGCCTTAAGAATGATTGGAAGCCAGCCTCAAGTCAAAATATAAGAAGACTTTAGATGGGTACTTTATATTGATGGAGGAGATTGTGACTTACTGAGTGGTATGTTTTAAGACTATGTGGCCACCTTAGTAATAAGTTGTTATGTTATATTGTTGTGAATGTTGTGCTATAGTTTCTTGAATGGTTTGCTTTAATTTATTGCTGAATAAATAGAGAGTTCACTATACTATGTGATTAGATCCTTAGAGTTATTTATAGCAGCAGTCCTCAGGAGAGCTGCTCATGATTCACTTTACAGATGGCTACTTCAGTCTCTTCCAATCTGAAGATTCTGAGATTCTTTGATTTTATCTGCTTGGCGCCCAAGGGCAGAACCTGGCATAAATGGTATGAGTAGAATATAGGTCAATGTAAATTAAAATGTTCCTAATAATCTTTCCAGCTGGCTTTGGAGGTGGTAAGTTCCTCTTCATTGGATGTTTTCAACTAGAGGCTAGATGAGTATTGATGAAGGGTTTTTGTTCAGTCATAGGTTGAACTTGCTGACTTCTGAGGTATCTTCACCCAGCTCTCAGACATGGTAATTCTGTCCCTTTAAGTTTTAAAATCCTATCACTATATGAATCAAGGGGAATATACAAAAGAATATATAATTCTAGTTGTTCATAAATTTTCACTCTTAATCATCATGATTTTTTATGTTGATACATGTACTTACTTGTAGCCTTCTGAACTGGTCTTATTTCACTTTCTACAGGGAAATTTTACCAAGAAGCTCTAACTTTTTTTCTTTTAAAATACAAATAAAAGGGCAGAAGAGCTGACTAAATTAAATCTTTAGACAACCTCAAATCTTAAACATCTTGCAGAAATAAAAATTGCAAGGTGGCGGTGGGCAGAGTCTCAAGTAAGGTGAAAACTAGGATCAGAACAGAGGACAGTAACAGCTTCTCTGAAACACATTCAAAGGAATGATCTCAGGGGTGGTTCACTTGTGTATGGGTGAAATTTATTCCCTTTGCCTTTCAACTCTGAAACGAAAAATTATAGTAATTCTCACATATGAACAATCACTCCTTATATATTACATCAAGAATTATTTTTGTGTGCCACTTATAGAAACCTGTTTCCCAACCCTTTCCCTTTTAAGGCTGAAATTTTCCTGACATGAAGAAAACCTTATTTTAGCACATTCACCCTGAAATAGATAACGTCAGTCCATATTTTTCCCTATACATTTCTAGAAGCAACATCAAAAGGCAAATTGGCCCATAATGGAACAATGTTATAAGCTTTGTAAAGTTGATCAAGAATACTGAGCCAGCTAATGTGTGCCAACATTATGTTGTAAAAGTAAAGACATAATAGCTATAATGCTTGATACTACTTTTAGATGGGAAAAATTATGCTCTGGATTTTACAGTATGGCCATAAATGCACTATTTTCACTGATTACATGTAGGGCCCAGTATTACCAAATACATCAACTTCAGCACTTCAAATGTCCTGTGATTCTATATCTTCAATGGTCTTTTCTTTGATTCTTTGCATTATCCTTTCTCTCTCACATCTCAATGATTCCAGGTATAAGAGAAAAGAACCCAATATACTCCTCCATCTATTACCTGTTCAAAGTCCTTCCTGATCCTGATTGTCCACCTATTTGGCTTATTCTTTTTTTTTAAAGCAATTGGGGTTAAGTAACTTGCTCAAGGTTACACGGCTAGTTATTTCTAGGTGTGGTGGTAAGTGTCCGAGCTCGGATTCCATCCCAGGTAATCCCGACTCTGAGGCTGGTTCTCTTACTACTGTGCTGCCTGACCGCCCCTTGGCTTCTTCTTTTCTTCTGCTGATGGCATCATCACAGACCCAGAACTTTTGGGTCATTCTGGTGTCCAGATATTTCTGCTCTCTATTTAGTTGAAAGAAAAGTTAACAGTCCCTACCTTCAAGGAACTTATATTCTATTAAAGAAAGACAATGTATAAAAGGAAACCTAGGAGGGGAGAAGATTATTGTGTGGTGACATTTTAGAGAAAATCCAGAGTGTTGAATGGAGCCTGGAGAGCAATGAAGACATGGGTGACCTCATCACTTACCTTAGAATGGAGCTTTTGGGAGGATTCAAACAATTAGAGAAAGTGACCTTATTGTCAGAGTATACTTCTATCAGTAAGGTAACCTTCCAGGATAAAAAGCTTCCATGGAAGAGTAAATTTTCCAGGTAAAAAGCTTACTCTGGCATGATTAAAAAAAACATAGGCCTGTATCCTAAAGAGATCATAAAAATGGAAAAATCACCCACAAGTACTAAAGAATTTATAGCAGCTCTTTCTGCGTTGGAAAAGAATTGGAAATTGTTCATCAATTGGGGAATAGCTGAACAAGTTGTAGCATATGAATGTAGTGAAATACTATTGTGCTATAAGAAATGATGTGCAAGTGGACTTCAGAAAAACATAGAAAGACATATAAACTGATGCTGAGTGAGATAAACAGAACCAGGACAACATTGCACATAGTTACAGCCACACTGTATGAAGACTTACTTTGATAGACTTCACTTTTCTCAGAAATGCAAGTTTCTAAGACAGTTCCAAAAGGCTCATGATAAAAAAGTCTCTCTGTATTCAAAGAACAAACTACAGAGTCTGAGTGCAGATAGAAACATACTATTTGCTCTCTCTGTCTCTCTCCGTCTGTCTCTGACTCAGTCTCTCTCATTTTGTTTTTTATGTTTCGTTTGTTTTTTTTCCTGTGGTTCATCCCATTGGTTCTAATTCGTTAATTTACAATATGACTAATGTAAAAATATGCTTAATATGAATTTTAAAAATGTTCATATAGTCACAAGTAGGGCCAAGAGATGAATGATGACATGGATGGTCTGGTGGCTTTACTCAAAATGGAGACATTCTGGTGGATAGAGAGAGCTGGCCCTGGAGTCAGGAAGAGCTATACTTGCAACCTTGGAATAATACTCAACTCCTCATTATCTATCACTCAGCCTACATATCTAATTCTTTGTTATATATTTTTGTATTTGTCTTCAAAACATCTCTGGAATATTGTCATTTTGAAATAAAGACCTCCAAAGTAGTAAAAAAAAACTAGGGTTTTTAATGGAGGCAAGGGAATTTCAATTCAGGGCCTCCATGCAGCAATAATATACTGGAGTGTGCAAGAGGGACAGACAGGCAAGATTAAATACATTTCAATAAAGAGAAAGTCTCATGGGGAGGCATACCCTCAAGAAACTTAAATAATTTGGTTTGCACAACCATCAAAAGTTCATAGAGAAGACAGAAATGTGGAAACTGGTTTGGACCTGCTCCAATCATGGGGTCAGTTAGGGTCAAAGTCAAGTAGCTCCTTCTAACATCTTCACTCAACATTTTAAAAAGCTGGTTTTCAAAGTCGTCTTTTAACTAGTTTCAATAGTCCTCAGGTAATTTGTATCTCTAGGACCAGGCAAGGTCAGCAGTTGTATTCAACAATATATTCACTTTTCCCCATGCAGTCACTTACCTCATAGTTTAGCATCTCAACTCCTCTCACCTGTATTATTATGATAACTTTCTAAATAGTCTCCCTGACTCAAGTCTCTCCTTGTTCCAATCCTTCCTTTACTCAGTTACTAAGATTATTTTTCCAATTTATGACTATGTCACCTCCCTAAGTCAATAAATTCCAGTGGTTCCCATTATATACAGGATAAAATTAAACTCTTTGAGGTACCTGACATTTTTCATAACCTGTCCAATGCTTACATTTCCAAGCTTCTTACATTTCATACCCTTCCACACATTCTCCAATCTAGCAACAATAGTCTACTTGCTACTTCTTGCACATGACATTCCATTTCCCAATTCCTTGCCTTTGACTCTTTTTTTAAAGCTGTATTTTTTTTTTAAATAGCAGGAACCTATTTTCTCTCCCTCTCATTCTCATCCCACTAAAAAGGGAGGAAAAAAAACCAAAATCATATGAGAAGTATGCATTGTCAATCAAGGCAAATTCTTTCATTGACTGCATTCAAGAAATATATGTCTCATTCTGAACCATAATTTCTTTCAGGAAATTAATAAAATTCTCTTTCATTAGTCCCCTGGAATCCTGGATGATTATATTTTGATCATAATTCTTACAAATTTTCAAATTTTATTGTTTTACATATTGTTATTGTATTAATTATTATTCTGCTAATTTCATTGTTCATCAGTTTGCACTTACTGTCCCCCATGCATGGAATGCTCTCCTCCTCACCGCAGTCCTTTACCTTTCCAAAACAGTTCAAATCCTATATTCTGCAGCAGTCCTTTTATGGTACTCCAAGATGCTAGTGCCTCCTCCTCCTCCTTATAATACTTTCTGTTTGCTCCATATTTATCTTGTACTACCTAGTTACTTACATGCTTTATTTCCCCATTAGAATGTGAGCTATCAGAGAACAGTGATTTTTTTTCCTTTTCTTTATCCTTATCAATTAACAATACCTAGAAATAGAAAATACTTAATTATTGCTTTCTGAATTGACTTGAGTTCATTCTCTGCCTCTAGCAGAGGTTCTGTGACTCTGGACAAGTCATTTAACCTCTCAGATCTCTAGGTATCTCTTAGCAACCCAAAGTTTCTGAAAAAGTACCAACACATCTCTGTGTTGTAACTACAGGCTTTCTTTTTTCTTTTCTTTCAGAATTTTATTTTAGACTCAAACCGCAGAACACAAATACAGAATAGAAAAAAGAAACAAAAATGTATCATAAACTTAAATATTGGAACTTAAATACAAAGTTAGAAAGGGAAAAAAGCATGTCATTTGCATCACAGAACATGAGAGGATTTGAAATATGTAGCAATAGATTTTCATTTCAAGAAAGCCTATATAATGAGGAATACGCATGTTGAGAATTGTCCCCAGTAATCTTTATTTCCATAATAGTTTCCTATGGTTGAATTCTTTCTCCTTTGCCTTTGCAGTTTTTGTGGTAGTAACTTATTTGTAATCACCTTTAACCCTGCGGTATGGGAAATGGTGCCTCTTGCCCCAGATCTTCAGTTCTCCCCTCTAGCCTGAAGCCAAAGCCAAACCTCTAACCTCCTGGAAGTGCCCACAGCCCCATTGCTTCTGCACTCACTGGGTGGGCATGTGCTGGTTTCTTCTTGGTACCCTGCTCTTCCACTTTTCATAGCACAACTGGGTCTGCCATTCCTGGTCAGCAGAGGTTCCTTCAGTCTTCTCAGGCTCAGACCCAACTCTCCTTGCTATGCTGGGTGCAAAAGTTTTGGTGGCTGGTGCCAAAGCAGCCTCTCAAACCAATCAACCCCAGGGTTTGCTACTTGTTTCAGAGGCTAGCTGCTGGCTATTAAAATGGAACCTAGACTGGAGGTGTGTACTCTCACATGGACCAAATCTCATTATGGGATTTTTCTTCTGGTCTTCTCAAATTGTCCCAGGAGGACCCAGGTTGTGCCCCTCTTTTTATGTATCTCCAGCCACACTTTGTTTGTCCTAAGGTGCTATTTTAACTCTTTTCTGGGGGAAAATCTTGAGAACTTGGAATTTTCTGACCTGTTCCACTATCTTACCAGAATTCTCCTCTACAGACTTTCTTTTAAAAAGACTTTGGCTGTTGGGAAGCGATCCAAATATAATGTCAAGTTCTCCTGACAGAGACTTAATGGAATGAAGATGAGGAATGAGACATAAATTTTTGGATGTGATAAATGTAAGAATTTGTTTTGCTAT
Organism: Petaurus breviceps papuanus; assembly: GCF_028583685.1. NCBI lineage: Eukaryota > Metazoa > Chordata > Mammalia > Diprotodontia > Petauridae > Petaurus > Petaurus breviceps. The sequence continues at coordinate 61,307,217 of NW_027186304.1, forward strand.
ACTATGAATATGTGTCACAAGAGTTCTTTGTTTTTTGTTTTTTCCAGTGGGGCAGGTGAATGAGGGAGAGAAAAATACTTTTTCATTGAAAAGATTCAAAAAATAACTTGTAAAGAAAAATGTATTGATATCTGCTAGCCAGTTTCTTCTCTTGTTTTGAGTAGAATGCTTTTTATAGTTGCTAGGAATATTCCAGTTGACCCAGCCCTAGGAAAAGTGGAACATAAAAGGGGGAAGAAATTTAGATTTCTACAGAAGAAATTCTATTTTTGCCATTCTAGTAGTATACAACTAAAATTTAGGAGAGAATTATTCTCTTCCATTTAGGATGTTTTCAAAATTAAAAAAATATTAAGGGAGAACTTAATCCACAATTAGCATCTCAGTCTGATTTTCAGATATGTAGTCCCTTAGAGTCACATTAGGGGAGATATTAAACAGAAGGAAAATGAAGCAAAAACATGCTCTGAGTAAGGGGCAAGATGCTCTGACTTTTCAGCAAGCCTGTTGCTTGATTGGTGGAAGGAAAATCTTTACACAATCATTACTGCTAATTACCTCATTGAAAAGTTAGTGTTTACTTAACAATGGTTTTGGCAAGCCATCACTGGGCAAATAACAAATCTGACAGATAACATTTAATATAACTTTGGAATAGCAGTTCAGTGCTTAGAATAATTGATATATAGTGCAATTCAAATATTCCCAACTATGTTGTAAATATTTGTAGACTCCAGAAATAATGGGGGAAATGAATGTGAGAAGATACCTAGGAAAATATAGTGATGCTACAAGTAAAATTTATAAACACAATCCAACTGTGCGTTAGAAACAACCCCAGATTTAGAACCAAAAGACCTAAGTCCAAATCTTGGCTCTGCTAACTACTAGCTGTGTGATTTTCTACACGCCATTTAATTGTTTTATGCCTCAGTTACGTAATTTGAAAATTAAGAAGAGGTGCGGCCAGGTGGCGCAGTGAATAGAGTGCTGGGCCCTGGAGTTCAAGAGGACCTGAATTCAAATTCAGCCTCAAACACTTACTAGCCATGTGACCTTGGGCAAGTCACTTAATCCCAATTGCCCTGCCTTTCCCCCTCCAAAAAGAAAAAAAAAAGCAGTGCTGGAACTGAGTTGTTTATTTTGTGGTGATTATAAGCACCTTCCAGCACTAGACTCCTAGTATTTCAAAATTAAAGTGATAGTTTCATGAGGTACTGAGAAGATATTCACACTGTGTCTCACATTTTTGTTCATATAGTTCAGAGGCTGATTAGATTTTGGTGGAATAGTGACAAAATAACTGAATTTGGAATCAGGAAAAATAGGAATGAATATTAATTCTGCAAATTGCTAGTTGTATGATGTTGGGAAAGTTCTTTTACCTCTTAAGTCTCTTTTATTCTGATCTAGAAATGAAAGAATCAAATAGAGACATGGTATTTAAAAGATGCAAACTTTGCCTCATAGATGTCAATAAGATTTGGTGGGATAGGAGCCATGAAGGGAATATGGCTATGGTATGGTAAATCTTATTCAAATGGAGTAGAAGAGATTAACAGAGCAATGGAATTGTATTATTTGTTGAGAAAAAAATATTCAGAACTTCAATATTTTAAAGTAGTTGCAATTTACTGAGTTGGCTACTTTTTTTCTGTGGGTATAAATTGCAATCCATCCACATTTTCTCATACTCTTCAAATCTTGTGTGGTCCTTCTGTAAATGTTCCACTAAGAAACTGCCCAAGGAGTAGGGAGAATTCCTGTATATTGTTTAAAAACACATACACTTTTAATTGATAGCAGTGAGCTATGTTGACATAGTCAATATTCAAATCAGTCCCTTTCTAAACCCTTGCATTATGAGCACCCCCGTTCCCTTTCTCATTATACATGTAGTTTGGTATATCTTTTGTGCAATAAAAGGCAGTATGGTGAAGTGGAAATCAGGAAAGAGAGCTAGATTTGGAGTCAGACCATCTGAGTGCAAATCCTGATTGTCCTTACCACTTGATGACTACTAAGAACTTGACCACATACTTAAGCTTTTAGAATCTCAGTTTTCTCAATTTGAAAATGAAGGTGTTGTACTAGATGACCTTAAAATATCATCAATTTACAAAACTTGATTTTAGCTTTTATTCTAAGCATTTAATCACAAAAATATGCTCCTTGCAGCCACCATACATTTCTGAATTGCCCCTGGTGTTACTCATAAACTTTATTAACTTTATTCTTTGAAGATTGTGATACCTTATGATTTACCAACATATAATATCACCAGGAGAACATTGATAATTTTAAAAAAAAGTACTTGTTTTATGTTAAGGTGCATGTTAGAATTGTTGAAAGCACTACTTAGCTTAAGTGCAATCCAGTCCACTCTACTCATTGTATTCAATTGTCTGGATAACAAGCATTTTTCGTCTACATGTTTACAATATTTCTGTGCCCTAGAAAATTATATCTGCCCTGATTCCCTAGGATTTTCCAAGCAAACCATATTATCATTAGTAAATATAGTTTTAACTATTTTAACCTCTTTTTAACCTATCATTATACCTTTAATTTCTTTCTTTTTTCTTATTGCTGTTGATAGTATTTCTAGAACTATATAAAATAATAGTGGAAAAGTCAACACTCCTGCTTCCCTCCTGTATTTATTGGAAAGGGTTTTATTGCTCCCCCCACTGCATATTTTGCTGGTTTTTGGTTTTAAATGTATGCTTTTTATGATATTAACAAAGGTTCCTCTGATATACTTTATATGGTTTTTAGCATAAAAATGTTGCCAAAGTCTTCTTTCTGTATTTATTAAGTTGATCATATGGATTTGAATGTTTTGGTTTTCTTTTTTCATTTTTCAAATGCTTTATTAACTTCTGATTTATATCATTCATTTCCGCCAAATTTTGATTTGCAGATTTTCTCCCCATTTTTCCCCTTCCCACCTCCCCAAAATAGCAGTCTCACAGGATATCCCCTCTTCCAATCTGCTCTCTCCCATGTTTTCTCCCATATCCCTTTTGACTTTTCCAGTAGGGCATGGTGGATCTCTATGCCCCAGTGACTGTATATCTTATTTCCCAATTACATGTAAAATAGTATTAATAACAGTATATGTATATATACATATATATTTAAACATTTGATTTTAAAACTTTGAATTCCAGATTCATTCCCTCCCTTGTCATCCACCCTTACTGAGAAGAAACAGTTCAGTATAGGTTATACATGTGTGGCTAATGCAAAACAATAACATAGTAGATATATTGTAAAAGACTGACTTTATTTCCCTCCCTCCTATCCCACCTCCCACTTATTCTATTCTCTACTTTGATCCTGTCCCTTGTCAAAAGTGGGTGCTTCCAACTTTCCTCCCCCTCAGCCTACACTCCCTTCCATCATCCCCCTTCTCATCCCTTTCCCCCCTACTACTGTAGGGTGAGATACCCTATTTAGTGTGTATTTCATTCCCTCCCTAAGCCAAATTCAATGAGAATAAGGTTGACCCATTCCCTTTTGCCTTCCTATTCTTCCCCTCCATTGTAACCGTTTTCCCTTGCCTCTTCTATATGAGATAGTTTACCCCAATCTGTCTCTCCCCATCTCCTCTCATTATATTCCTCTCTCACCTCTTAATTTTACCTTTTCAGTATCATCCCTTCCTGTTAAATCGGTCCTGTGACCTCTAACTGTGTATACCTGTAAACATATGTATGTATAATAAATATATGTAAACATATATACACACATTCGCCCATATTCATATGCCCATATACATTCATATATAGACATTTATATATTTCTATTCCCTTCAACTATTTTCATACTGAGAAAAGTTTCATAATTTACAATTATTGTTTTTCCATGTAGGGATGTTAATAGTTCAACTTTCATAAGTTACTTACGATTTCTTTTCCCTGTTTACCTTCTCACAGTTCTCTTGCTTCTTGTATCTGAATGTCAAATTTTCTTTTTTTTTTAAATTTTTTTTAAAGCAATTGGGGTTAAGTAACTTGCTCAAGGTTACACGGCCAGTTATTATTTCTGGGTGTGGTGCTGAGTATATGAGCCCGGACTTGATCCAGGTCATCCCGACACTGGAGCCGATGCTCTTACTCGCTGAGCCACCTGGCCACCCCTAAGCAATTGGGGGTTAAGTAACTTGCTCAAGGTTACACGGCCAGGTGTTTCTGGGTGGGTGCTAAGTGTCTGAGCCTGGGATTCGATCTCCAGGTGTTCTCAACACTGGAGCCGGTGCTCTTACTTACTACCTGGCCGCCCCTGAATGTCAAATTTTCTATTCAACTCTGGTTTTTTCATCAAGAATGCTTGAATGTCCTCTATTCCACTGAATGACCATATTTTCCCCTGAAAAATAATTCTCAGTTTTGCTGGGTAGGTGATTCTTGGTTTTAATAATTTTATTAATCATTTAATTATTTAATTAATTTAAAGCTCCTTTGACCTCTGGAATATCATATTCCAAGCCCTTCAATTCCTCAGTGTAGAAGCTGCCAGATCCTGGGTTATCCTGATTGTGTTTCCATAATATCAAATTGTTTCTTCCTGGCTGCTTGTAATAATCTCTCTTTAATCTGGGAATTCTCCAACCTGGCTATAATATTCCTAGGAGTTTTCTTTTTGGGATCTTTTTCAAGAGGTGATCGGTGGATTCTTTCAACCTCTATTTTGCCCTCTGGTTCTAAAACATCAGGACAGTTTTCTTTGAGAACTTACTGGAGGATGATTTCTAGCATCTTACTTTGATCATGGCTTTCAGGTAGTCCAATAATTTTTATATTATCTCTCCTGGATCTATTTTCCAGGTCAGTGGTTTTTCCCATGAGATATTTCACATTGCCTTCTAGTCTTTCATTTGTTTGGATCTGTTTAACAGCATCTTGATTTCACATAAAGTCATTAGCTTCCATTTGCTCCAATCTAATTCTGAAGCAATGATTCTCCTCCGTGAGCTTTTGAGATTCTTTTTCTATGTGGAAAATTCTGCTTTTTAAGGCATTCTTCTTCTCATTGCCTTTCTGAATCTCCTTTGCCATTTGAGTTAGTCTGTTTTTTAAGGTGTTATTTTCCTCAGTCAGGCTGTTAACTCTCATTTCGTAATTTTCTTGCATCATTCTCATTGCTCCTCCCAATTTTTCCTCCACTTCTCTTATCTGCTTCTTAAGGTCCTCTATGGCCTGTAAGCAGCTTGTATTTTCCTTTGAAAATTTTGGTGCAGGATTTCTGACTTCACTATCTTCCTCCTGTTCCATGCTTTGCTCCTTTTTGTCCCCAACATAGGAGTGTAATGTTGGAATCTTCTGTCTTCTTTGTTTCCTTTGCCTGGTCATGTTGCCCCTCTGTCACTTGACCCCTGGGCTTTTTGCCACAGTAGGACTCTGCCACCATACAGGGGAGCTTTCATCCCAAATGCTGGGGTTTTCTCAGCTGCTGGAGGTATTAGATGGGTGCCCTCTCTGAGGTCTCCACATGCTCTGGCAAGCTGGACACACATCCTAGGACCTCCACCCTAGACCGCAATCCAGATCCAAGCAGGTTAAAGCAAGAGTGATTACCCCTCAGACTGATCGCTTGGTCCCTCTACACTCTCGAGTCCAGGAGCTGAAGCTGCCACATGGCGCTGGCTGGCTGAGCTGGGTGTCTCAGTGGCTTCTCACCCCGGGGACAAAAGCCATGCATTCAGTCCCAAAGTCCACACTGCACTGACCTCTCACTTTGTCCTTTGCATCTATGTGTTGATAAATCTGGAAATGTCCATAGCTGCTGCTGATCTGGGGTCCCTCCAGCCAGTGGCTGGTTAGACCTGCCCTGGGGCTAAAACCTCAGCTCAAGCAGGCCTGGGCTAGGCTCCTAGAGTGCTGCGCTGACCAATTCCTGCCAACCTGCTGGTGTCCTCAGTGGGAGGTTAGTTCTCTGTGTCATTTTGTGGGTTCTGCAGTTCCAAAGTTTGGTCAGAGTCCCCTTTTTACATTGATTGGGGAAGGTGGAAGCCAGAGCCGCTTAGAGGTCCTGCTTCTACACTGCCCGGGTTTGTTTTTTAATGATTAAAACAATGTTACTGTTACTATATGCAATGTTCTCTTTGTTCTTCTCATTTCACTCTTCATCATGTTTTGTAAGTCTTTCCATGCCTTTCTAAGGTCAATGAGCTCATCATTCCTTATATATAGCACAGTAGTATTACCTCACAATTACACACCACAACTTGTTGAGCTATTCCCCAACTGGTGGGGATCCTTGAAATTTCTAGTTTTTTTTCCACCACTAAGAGAGCTGCTAAAAAAAAGCCATTCAGTTTAATTCCTTTTTGTGAATTTCACTCCATTTTATTTTTATTCACTATTTTCTTTCTCAGCCACTCTTCTTGCCCTATCTCTGCTTCTCCCTCCACCCTCTGACCTCCCCTCCCACTTCACCCACCCCTCCAATAGTCATATCTCTTCCCCATCTCAATCAACATACCCCTCCAAATGTCACACATCCTCTCCCCTTCCTAAATCCGAATCCACACATCCCTCTAAAAGTCCCTCCCCCACCCTGTCCCCTAGTCTTCTCACCTCTCTACATATTCAGAAAAACTCTCCACCCTTCCAGATGTACACATAGTTTCCTCTTCAACCCAGATGAGAGTAAGGTTCCAAGATTATCATACCTCCACCCCCACTTGCTTCTTCTGTATTTGTTCTGCTTTTCATACTCCATTCTTATAATATAATTGCTCCCTTTCACCTTTTTCTATCCAATTTTGTCTTTTATAATCACCACAAAATAAACAGCTCAACTCCAACTTTTCTTTCAAACTACCTTAGTAATGATGACAGTTTTAAGAACACAGATAACATTTTCAGATATATATATATATAATATATATAATACACACATATATACATGTATATATGTATACATGTATATATGTGTGTATTTACATATGTATACATATATCATATAATATATATATATAAACAATTTGACCTTATGACTACCTTATAGTTAGTCTTTAATGTTTTCCTTATATTTCTCTTAGATCTTTTATATCAAATTTACCAATGAATTATGGTCTTTTTGTGGAAAATACCTGAAAGTCTTTCATTTTGACATATGTCCATTTTTTTCATTCAGGATTATAATGCTGTTTTAAGAACAACTTTGATTGACTAAGTCATTTTGACAATAATAAACACACAAATTAAAAATAAAGGACATATAAAGAGGAACACTATCTGCATTTACAGAAAGAACTGACAAAAGGTATATAAAAATAATTTTATTTGTATGTATGTGTGTGTGTGTCATGGTAGCCATTTCTAGAATGGGAGAAAGGAAGAAAAAAAGAAATTTACAAGTTATTGTTGCATATTTGGAGGGAGTAGCAAGTTGTATGTGATAGATTTGCAGTTTCATGTACAATCATCTTTTTTTATTATACCATGTTACGGTATAATTTACTATATAATAATAATATTGTTTCCTGAATTGCAAATAAAATACTTTAAAAAATATGTTTAATTATGTTGATTTTTTTTTCCTAATGTTGGACCATCCTTGAATGCCTAGTATAAGTACCACTTGGTCATAATAAATGCCCTCTGTGATTAATCACAATTGTCTATTTCACAGGATTTTGTTTAAAAATTTTAATCAATGTTTATTAATTATAATGGTCTGTAATTTTATTTCTCTGTTTTACTTTTTTCCTGGCTTAGGTATTAGAAATATATTTCTCTCCTAAAAATATTCTTATATGATGTTTTCTTTCTAAATTTTTGAGAATAATTTGTGAAGTACATCTAAAAACTGTCCTCTAAAATTTTGATAAAATTCTCTGAATCCATCCGGATTAGGATTTTTTCCTATGGCATTGCCTTTATAGCTAGATCAACTTCATTCTCTGAAACCATTTTATGCAAGATCTCTATTTGGTCTTCCAATAGTTTGGGTATTTTTAAAATTAAATTAATTTTTGTCACATTTAAAGTTCTGAACCGGGTAGAGCCAAGATGGCAAAGTATAAGAACAAACTTGGCATTAGATACCACTCCAATCACTTCCAATACATTTAAAAGAATCACTCTAAACAAACTTTAAAGCTACAGAACTCACAAAGTGACATAGAGAAACAAATCTCCCACTGAAAGCAGCATGGCAGGCTGACAAGAAGGGTCTATTGCCCAGGGCTGGGATCCAACTAAAGTCTGGTATAAGCCACATGGTTCTGGTCCTAGGGCAGCCCCGACCATTGGTGACCAGAGCAGACTTCAGGAGAGTGAATCACCAGCAGCTGTGGTGGTTTCCAGACTTCTCAAACCATAAACACCGAAGACAAAGTAAAAGGTTAGTGTGGAACTCTGTTGGAACAGGGAGGGACAGAAAAGTGTGGTCTGGCCCATGCCCCCAGGGTAAGAAGTGGCAGAGGTGCAGTGAACAGCTGCCAGTGCCTCTTTTCTTTCCTAATATTTTTGATCTTTCCCCTCTCTTCCTCACCCCATAGTCTTTTCCTTCTGAATGCACAAGGATCAATTTTCCCTCATTACTAGCCTTTGATGTAGCGCATCACATGTTTCTCTCTGTCCCACTGCTCTCCTCAGACCCTTTCATGTACCCTCTCATGTTGTAATGTAGACCCACCCAAAAAATTTAAAAAAGATTGATTCACCTCTAGACAAGGTATGGCCAGGTTGTATCCAAAATAACCACATCCTCCTCTTTACTCTTACCTCCACCAGACTTTCACCTTCACATTTGTCTCCTTGTGTACATTTAGAAAGAAGTTCCTTTCTGGTCTTCCTGTTATCACTTTGCTATCACAGGTTCTTTTTTTGTCTGCTGCATTTTTTCACTCCCTCATTTCTCCAGGTCTGGTCTCTTTCTTAATTATATTTCAAATGCCTCTTTATTATTGAATGTCCACCTTTTTTTTTTCATTTATGGTTAAGCTCAGATTTATAATATAAGTCACCTTAGGCCACCTTTTGAGCTCCATTGTTCTTCAGAACATGTGATTTCATTCCTTCCTGTTTTTTCAGTTGGCTGCAGAATAGTCTTTCATTACTTAAATTTCCCTTCCTTTTTATTAGAAGGTATTTCTCTCAGGCACTTTAAGACCTTGTTTCTGAATTGATTTGTTCAATTTAACCTCTATCTGATTGGAGTTTGCAGTCTAGGATAGTTTTTCTAAAGATGATTCGTGAATTCTCTCAAACACTATTTTATTTTCTATGTTCAGAAGTTCTGAGCAGTTTCTCTTCTATTATTTCCTGCATTACTATGTTCAGGTTATCTGTTCTGTCATGTTATTTTGGGAAAAAGATGATTCTTAGGTTGTCTCTATGCATACTATCTTTGAGATCAGTGTGTTTTGCTGGAATACTGAACATATTTCATATTATTGGGTTTTTTCCTTCTAGTCTAGATCATCCTTCATTTCTGTATATCTGTATATTGCAATCTATTGTTCTCTCTTTTGTTTCTTGGCTGAGATTTGCCATCACAGATTTGTTTTCCTGTTCTCCCCATTATTTTTGCCAAGCATACTATAAATTCTACCTTCATAATTCTCATTCCTCTTTTGAAACTCTCAGGAATAGTGTTAAGTTTTTATTTTCTCCTTACATTCTCCAAATTCCTTTGTCTTACAAGGTATTGTGTCATATTAGATCTGGAGGCAATATTTCCTTCTTTTCTTAACTTTTTTTTTGTTTAGCTACTTAGGTTCAAATTTTTTTAGTTTTCTTCTTTCTTACATCTTTGTTAATTTCAGGTTTTTTTTTCCCTCTGATTTCCCCCTATTGTTCATTTCCACAACCTGGAGCCTGGATCTCCATAGCCGAGATGATGGAGTGATAGCAGGGACTCACATGAAATCTCCCACAAATTCCTTCTTATACCCCTAAAAAGTGAATCTGAACAAAGTTTAGAGTGGCAGAATCCACTAGGAGACAAAGTGTGGCAAATTTCCAACCAAGGACAACCTGGAAGTTGATGGGAAGGATATTTTGCACCACACTGGGGAAGCACAGAGTGCATGGGTTGTACCAGCACATACCTAACCATAGCAGAGTGGGAGTGGGCCCTGATGAACTGAATCACCAGCAGCAGTGGTGATTCCCAACCCTCTCAGCACAAGATGGAAAGAAAAGCACAGGGCTTGCAGCAGTGACAGCAACTACTCCTGGGTTAATCAGCCCACAGACTAAATGTTTGAAACTTTTCTACCTGAACTTCCTGGAGCCAAGATGTCAGAGTAAACTGTAAATGCTCTCATTCCCTTGTTGACATTGAAAAACCCAAAGAATATTGCCTCAGGAAAAATTCTGAAACAGTGAAACCAGAAGAAGGGGTACAGCAGTCCTTTAGCTCAGGAGACTAGGAAGATCAATGGAAATGATTCCTCTTGCTGTAGCTGAAGGAGACCTTTGCAAGATGGGAGGGGTCCCAGCAAGCCCCACCTCAGGGACCAGCAGGAGATTATGATCCCCAGGAAGGTGGAGCCAGCAAGCGCCAATACCAGGACCCCAGGTGTGCTTTAATACAGCCAGTGGAATTGGCAGACACCAGCATGGATGGGCATCCAACAACGACTGAGCCTATCTGTGCTCCATCACAACCTTGGGGAGGAGGAGACCTCCAGCAGTCACACCACTCCTCTCCCAAACATCATGGCACAAGCTTCAGTGTAATCATGGGGAAAACCAGAAAGACCTCACCTGACCTCAGCCTTAGCACACACCAGCCAGATCCAGCTCAATACCATGTAAGTTGCAGCATTTTATAGCTTCTAGCTGACAGAACCAGAGTCCACAGCACAAAAATTCAGTAACCAGGCCCCTATATCCCAGCATAAGAAGAATGGGACAGAGCCCCCTGTGCCCCAGAAGCAGAGATGTACTTTAAAAGTCAGGAAAAAAGCAATCACAATGAGAAAGAAGTAAATTAGAAAAGCAAAGACAATAGAATTTTACTATGGAGGCAGGGAAGATCAAGACACAAATTCAGAAGAGGACAGCATCAAAACTATATCCACATATGGAACCTCAAAAGGGAATATGAACTGGTCTCTAGTTCAAAGAACGTTCTTTTTTTCCCTTTGGAGGGCAACTGGGGTTAAGTAACTTGCCCAAAGACACATAGCTGTGTGTGTGTGTGTGTGTGTGTGTGTGTGTGTGTGTGTGTGTGTGTGTTAAGTGTCTGAGGCTGGAACTGAACCCAGGTCCTCCTGACTCCAGGGCCAGAGCTCTATTCACCATGCCACCTAGCCGCCCCTCAAAGGACATTCTTAGAAGAGCTGAAGTAGGATTTTAAAAGCCAAATTAGAGAGGTAGAAGAAAAATTGACCATTTATTTTAAAAATACAATTGACCAAATAGAAAAAAATCACTGAAGAAAAGAACTCTTTAAAAAGCAAAATTGGCCAAATGGATAAGGAGGCACAAAAGTTAACTAAAGGAAATAATTCATTGAAAAGTAACATTTGGCAGATAGAAGCTAATGACTCTATGAGGCATTAAGAATCAGTCAAACAGTGCCATAACAATCAATCTACCAAAACATTATTTTATAGAGCTAGAAAAATTAGTAACAAAATTCATCTGGAAGAACAAAATTACAGAATATCAAGGGAATTAATGATAAGAAATAATAGGGAAGGTAGACTAGCCATATAAGATTTTAAACTTTATTATAAAGCAGCAGTCATCAAAACTATTTGGTACTGGCTGAGGAATAGAGTAGTGGATCAGTGGAATAGATTAGGTACACAAGACATAGTAGTCAATGACTATAGTAATCTACTTTTTTTCTTCTTTTTTTGTCTTTATTAATTTGTTTACTTTTAGTGTACAAGATTCAGTTCCACATTTCATTGAGTTTCAAATTTTCTCCCCCTCCCTCTCCTCTCCCCCCTCACCATGGTGGCATGCAATCAAGTTTAGTATCTGCAAATACTTTCACATTAGACATTAGTCAGGTTGTGAAGAAGGATTGTAACTGATAGGATGAGAAATGGGAAAGAAGAAGAAAAATCAAGCAAGGAAAAGAAAGAGAGCAGGTGGTTTGCTTCAGTCTGCATTCAAACTCTGTTCTCTCTAGTTCTTTCTCTGAATATAGACATCTTTTTCCATCATGAGTCTTCTGGAGTTGTCTTATAACCCTGCATTGCTGAGAAGAGTTCAGTCTATCAAAGTTGATCATCACACATACATTGTGTCTGTAATTGTGTACAAATTTCTCCTGGTTCTGCTCTTCTCACTCAGCATAAGTTTGTATAAGTCTCTCCAGGTAAATATGAAGTCCATCTGCTCCTCATTTCTTATAGCACAATAATATTCCATAACATTCATATACCACAACTTATTTAGCCATTCCCCAATTGATGGGCATCCCTTCAATTTCCAATTCTTTGCCACCACAAAAAGAGCTGCTATAAATATTTTTGTACATACAGGTCTTCCTCTTACTTCTGTGATCTGTTTGGGATACAACCCTAGAAGTGGTATTACTGGGTAAAAGGGCATGCAATTATTTATAGCCCTTTGGGCATAGTTCCAGATTGCTCTCCAGAATGGTTGGATCAGTTCACATCTCCACCAACAATGCATTAGTGTTCCAATTTTCCCACATCCTCTCCAGCATTTTTCATTTTCCTGTTTTGTCATCTTAGCCAATCTGACTGGTGAGACATGGTACCTCAGAGTTGTTTTGATTTGCATTTCTCTAGACACTAGTGATTTAGAGCATTTTTTCATATGCTTATAGATGTCTCTAATTTCTTCCTCTGAAAACTGCCTGTTCATATCCTTTGACTATTTATCAATTGGGGAATGACTTGAATTCTTATAAATTTGACTCAATTCTCTGTATATTTTAGAAATGAGGCCTTTAACAGAGACAATGTTTGTAAAAATTCTTTCCCAGTTTCCTGCTACCCTCTTAATTTTGGTTACATTGGCTTTGTTTGTATAGGAACTTTTCAATTTAATGTAATCAGAATTAACCATTTTGCATTTTGTAATGTTCTCTAACTCTTGTTTGGTCATAAAGTCCTCCCTTCTCCATAAGTCTGACAGGTACACTATTCCTTGCTTTCCCAGATTGCTTACAGTATCAGCCTTTATACCTAGATTGTGCACCCATTTGGACTTGATTTTGGTATATGGTGTTAGATAATGGTCTATGCCCAGTTTCTGCCATGCTATATTCCAGTTTTCCCAGAAGTTTTTGTCAAATAGTGAGTTCTTATTCCCCAAACTGGGGTCTTTTGGTTTATTAAAGAGTATTATTATTATCGTCATTTACTGCTGAGTCTTGTGTATCCAATGTATTCCATTCATCCAACACTCTATTCCTCAGCCAGTACCAAGTAGTTTTGATGACTGCTGCTTTGTACTACAGATTAAAATTGGGTATGGCTAGGCCACTTTCTCTAGCATTTCTTTTCCTTAATTCCCTTGATATTCTAAACCTTTTGTTCTTCCAAATGAATTTTGTTACTATTTTTTCTAGTTCTATAAAGTAATTTTTTTGGTATATTGATTGGTATGGAACTATTTAATTCAGGTAAAATTATCATTTTTATTATATTAGCTCGACACAGCCATGGGCAATTGATGTTTTTCCAATTACTTAGATCTGATTTTATTTGTGTGAGAAGTGTTTTGCAGTTGTGTTCATATGGGTCCTGGGTTTGTTTTGGCAGGTAGTTTCCCAAATATTTTATAATATATACAGTAATTTGAAATGGGATTTCTCTTTCTATCTCTTGCTGCTGGATTTCATTAGAAATATATAGGAATGCCGAGGATTTATGTGGGTTTATTTTATATCCTGCAACCTTGCCAAATTTATTTATTGTCTCAAGTAGCTTTTTGCTTGATTTTCTAGGATTCTCTAAGTATATCATCATATCATCTGCAAAGAGTGATAACTGAGTCTCTTCTTTGCCTAATTTGATTCCTTCAATTTCTTTTTCTTTTGTAATTGCTACTGCTAACATTTCTAGTACCAGATTGAATAAGAGGGGTGATAGTGGACATCCTTGTTTCACTTCTGATCTTATTGGAAATGCTTCTAGCTTTTCCCCATTGCATATAATACTTGCCAATGTCTATAAATAGATTCTACCTATTATTTTAAGGAAGATTACATTTATTCCTAAACTTTCTAGTGTTTTTAATAGGAATGGTTGTTGTATTTTGTCAAAAGCCTTTTCTGCATCTATTGAGATAATCATATGGTGTCTGCTAGTTTTATTGTTGATATGATCAGTTATATTGATGCTTTTCCTATCCTAACCATCCTTGGATTCCTGGAATAAATTCTACCTGGCCAAAGCGTATTATTCTTGTGATAAGTGGCTGTAGTCTTTCTTGCTGATATTTTATTTGAAATTTTTGCATCTATATTCATGAGGGAAGTTGGCCTATAATTTCTTTTCACCATTTTGTCTCTTCCAGATTTATGTATCAGTATCATATTTGTGTCATAAAAAGAATTTGGTGGTATTCCTTCTTCACCAATTTTTCCAAATAGTTTGTAGAGTAATGGAATGAATTGTTTTTAAATATTTGATAGAATTCACTAGTAAATCCATCTGGCCCTGGAGATTTTTTCCTAGGGAGTTTGTTGACAGCTTGTTTAATTTCTTTTTCTGAGAAGGGGTTATTTAAGTAATTTGCTTCCTCTTCAGTTAATCTGGGCAATTTATAATTTTTGTAAATATTCAGCCATCTCACTGAGATTATCAAATAAATGAGCATACAATTGGGCAAAATAATTCCTAATTATTGTTTTAATTTCCTCTTCATTGGAGGTAGATTCATTTTTTTTCATTTTTGATATTTGTAATTTGTTTTTCTTCTCTTTTTTATCATATTGGCTAAAGGCCTATAAATTTTATTGTATTTTTTCATAAAACCAGCTCTTAGTTTTATTTATTAGATCAATAGTTTTCTTAAATTCAATTTTATTAATCTCTGCTTTGGTTTTCATTTCTCCTAATTAATTAATTTCTTCTAATTAATACTAAATTATATTTAATTGGGGATTTTCAATTTGTTCTTTTTCTAGCTTTTTCAGTTCCATGCTCAGTTTATTGACCTCAATTTTCTCTATTTTATTTATGTATGCATTCAGGGATAAAAAACTTCCCCTAAAAACTGCTTTTGCTGCATCCCTCAAGTTTTGGTATGTTGTCTCATTATTGTCATTCTCTTGAATGAAGTTACTGATTGTTTCTATAATTTCTTCTTGACCCACTCATTCTTTAGGATTAAGTTATTAAGTTTCCAATTCATTTTTAGTCTATCCTTCCACGTCACTTTATTACATATAATTTTTATTGTATTATGATCTGAGAAGGATGCATTAAATATTTCTGCCTTTCTGAACTGAATTGTGAAGTTTTTATGCCCTGGCACATGGTCAATTTTTTTATATGTGCTATGTACCACTGAGAAGAAGGTATATTCCTTTTTATCCCTGTTCACTTTGCTCCAGAGATCTACCATATCTATCTTCTCTAGGATTCTATTTACCTCCTTAACTTCTTTCTTGTTTATTTTGAGGTTAGATTTGTCAAGTTCAGAGATTGAGGGCCCCACTAGTATACTTTTGCTATCTATTTCTTTCTCTAACTCCCTTAACTTCTCCTCTAGGAATTTGGATGCTGTACCACTCAGTACATAAATGTTTAGTAATGACATTGCTTCATTTTTGATGGTGCCTTTTAGCAGGATATAGTTTCTTTCCTCATCTCTTTTAATTAGATCTATTTTTGCTTTTGCTTTGTCTGAGATAAGGATTGCTATCCCTGCTTTTTTTTTAACTCTGGCTAAAGCATAATATATTTTACTCAAGCCTTTTACCTTTGGCCTGTGTGTATCCCCCTCTTTCAGATGTGTTTCTTATAAACAGAATATTGTAGGATTATGGTTTTTAATCCATTCTGCTATCCACCTCCATTTTATGGGACAATTCATCCCATTCACATTCACAGTTATGGTTACTATCTGTGTTTTTCCCTTTATGCTATTTTTTCCCCCGTTTGTGCTTTTATTTTCCCCCCTTCTCCCTTCCCCTACTTAAGAGTTTTCCTTTTGGCCATTGCCTCCCTCAGTATTCCATCCTTATCAGCCTCCCTCCCTTTTTCTACCCTTCCCCCTCACTACTTCTTCCCTCCTTTCTGTCCAATCCCCCTTTTCTTAGCCCTCTCCCCTTCCTACTCCCTGTAGGGTTCAATAGAATTTTATGCTTAATGTAGTATGTTATTTCTCCCTTGAACCAAGATTGATGAGAAGAGATCTCATGCAATTGCTTCTCTCCCTCCCCTCTTTCCCTCTGTTATGATAGGTTTTATGTTTCTTCTTAATTGAGTCCTATATTTAACTAATTATGTTATTCCCTCCTTACACCAGGACCAATGAGGGCAAAGTTCCTATTAAGTTCATCTCCCTCCCTTCTTCCCCTCTACTATAATATGATTTTATGCCTCTTTGTGTGGCATAATTTACCTTTTTCAGCTTTGTTCTTTGCTCTTCTTCTATTGTGGACCCTTTGCACTGCTTAATAAGGTATTTTTAATCATCCTTTTCTTTAGTTTGTACCCAACCCCTCCATTTATCTATATACCTTTTAAAGGTTGTGATAAGTATACAATTCTCAATATTATCAGGTATTATCTTCCCATATAAGGATGTAAACAGTTTGTTCTTATTAAATAACAAGGTGTGTGTGTGTGTGTGTGTGTGTGTGTGTTTACTATTTACCTTTCTATGTCTCTCTTGATTCTTGTAAATGGAGACTGAATTTTCCATTGAGTTCTGGCTTTTTCATCAGGAAGGTCTGGAAGTCCCTTATATGATTGAATAACCATCTCTTTGCCTGAAATATTATGCTAAGTTTCACTGCATAGCTGATCCTTGGTTGTAATCCAAGCTCTTTTGCCCTGTGAAATATCATATTCCAGTTCTTCCAATCTTTAAATGTAGAAGCTACCAGATCCTGTGTGATCCTTACTGTAGTTCTGCAATATTTGAATTGTTTCTGTCTGACTTATTGCAGTATTTTCACCTTTACCTGATAGTTTTGTAATTCAGCTACAACATTTCGGGGAGTTTTCAATTTGGGATCCCTCTCAGGAGGTGTCCAATGGATTCTCTCAATATCCTCTAGTTCTAAGATTTCAGGGCAGTTTTCCTTGATGAGCTCTTGGAAGATGTTGTCCAGACTCTTTTTTTCATCATGATTTCCTGGTAAACCAATAATTCTTAGATTATCTCTCCTGGATCTGTTTTTCAGATCAGCTATTTTTCCCTTGAGATATTTTACCTCTTTCTAATTTTTCATTCTTAATGTTTTGCTTGACTGATTCTTGGTACATCATACAGTCATTAGCTTCAATTTGGCTGATTTTAATTTTTAGTGAATTATTGTCCTCAGTCAGTTTTTGAAGCTCCTTTGCCACATGTTTTTCCATTTCACACATTTTTCTTTTTAAGGAGCTGTTTTCTTCATTGTAATGTTTTTTTTTTCTAATTTCACAATTTTTATTTTAAAAGAATTCATTTTATCTTCTACCTCTCTAATTTTGTTTTCAAAGTCCTTCTTGAGCTATTCTAAGATTGCTTTCTGTGCTTGAGACCAGTTCATATTCCCTGTTGAGACTTCAGCTGTGGGTGTGGAGTCAATGCTGTCTCCCTCTGAATTTGGTTCCTCCCACTTGCAATAATAGAATTCTAGAGTCTTTGTCTTTGCAATATGTTTTTTACCCATTTTGAGGCAGGGCTTTAGCCACGCCCTTCTTCTAGGACACCCCAGGCTTCACCATTTAAAAATTTCGCTCTGGGGCAATAATTTCTGTGTTTTCAGGGTTGGGGGGAGGGATTGGAGTAGCTGGGGTTCACTCTTTCATCATGGTCCCTGGAAGTTCAGATAGGTGCTTTTTAAATTTCAAGGCTGTGAGTTGGTAGTCCCGGGAGTAGCTGCTGCCACTGCCACAGGCCCTGCATTTGTCTCTTACCCAGCTTTGACCAGTAATCTACTTTTTGACAAACCCAAAGACTCCAGCTTCTGGAATAGGGACTCACTATTTGACAAAAACTGCTGGGAAAACTGGAAAATAATATGGCAGAAACTGGACATAGACCAATATCTTACAATGAATACCAAAATAAGATCTAAATGGGTGCACAATCTAGATATAAAGGCTAATATTGCAAGCAATCTGGGAGACCAAGGAATATTCTATCTGTCAGATTTATGGAGAAAGGAAGAGTTTATGACCAAATAAGAGATTAAGAGCATCACAAAATGCAAAATGGATAACTTTGATTACATTAAACTGAAAAAGTTTTGTATGAATGTAAAGTAAGCAGGAGCAGCTCTCCAGAGGACTTCTGCTGTGAATAATTTTAAGATTCTGATCACAAAGTATAGTTTACTCTCTATTTATTCAGCAGTAAAATAAAGCGAAACATTCACAGAAACCAAAGAACAGGATTCACAATGATATAATATAACAACTTATCACTAAACTGGTCACATGGTTTTAAACAAAAATTATCATTCAGTAAGTCCTTAACTCAATCATCCTTAAGGAGCAATACTACTTAAATAATACAAAGTACAAAGGTTAAAGTTTTCCTACCCCTGGGTCACATTGTCTTAATCTCTCAGTCAAAAAGTCTTCTTTTTTCTTGATTGGAGAATAGTTTCCAATCATCCTTACATCAATCATCCTTAAGGGGTACAAGATACAAAGCACAAAGTTCTCCCACCCCTAGGCCACAGTAAATCATGATCTTCTCAGTCAGCACTAAATACCCAAGGAGAGGTCTTTTCATCCTGGCTCAAGACTGGCTCCCAAATTCCATTGTTCCTCTCCCATGGGTCTAGCGCTTGCCTGAATCTACCCAGCTGTCTTATTTTTGTTCATTTTTTCTAAGTCTGAAAATATCATATCAAGGTTCAATCATTGCTGTTTTGTTGTTTATCTCTCCTTTTTTCTCATAAGTTTTTCCTTCAATATTTTGCTCATATGATACTTAATTATATTATATATATAATTATATAAAATAGATAATTAATGTAAATGTTGAGTACTGATATTTTATCATCTTTGGCATTTTGAAGTGTAATTTAGTTTCTTTTTTTCTCTTTTAAATATTTCTATTTCATGGTTGTCTTGTCTGAAATTGTGGGTGCTAACCCTGCTTTTTTGGATTCACCTGGGACATGATACATTTTACTCTATGCCTTCATCTCTATTATTTGTGTGTTTTTAGGTTTCATGTGTCTTTTTTGTGAACAATATGGAGGTTTCTTTTTTTTAATCCCTCCTTCCTCCTTCCTCTACTTTAAGGATGAGCTTATCTGATTTGTATTCATGGTTTGGATTGTTAGGTGTATGTTTCCTTCTATCTCATTCTATTTCTGATCTTTCCTATCATTACTGCTTACTGCAATGTCCCTCCTTTTACTGGAAGAAATTTATGAACCCATTCAATTGGTATTGCATTTTCTGTGTTCAGAAAATCTGGGTGGTTTTCCTATCATTTATTGTATTGTAGTGTTCAAGTTTTCTGTCCTGTCACGTCCTTTTGGAAGACCAGTGATCCTTAGGTTATCTCTATGCATGGTGTCTTCAAGAAAAGTACATTTTGCTTAAATAGGACTGTGGCAACTGATTTTAACAAAATGGTAAACTGAGGTAGATCTCCATGCAGGATAACATTTGTTATCAAGGACATGCTACCTGTCAAAAAAAATGGGTCATTGATTTGCCTCCATTAATGCAAAAGACCCTGAGAAAGAGTACAATTCCCCTTATATAGGTTTTGGGAAGTAAAGAACAAAGGATAGAACAGGGTAGATGATATCATGGGATTAAGGATAACATCATTGGTTACAGAGCCGAGGTGCAGGAAACAACATGACTGGTTGAAAGTTTGGTAATGGATGCTAGCAATAATCCCACTTCTTTTCTCATGAGAATAAGAAGTGCTCTTTGTTTGAGTCCAGGTACACCGAAGTGGCCTAGACTTTTGGATAGCAAACCAGGCATCCTTGAAGGATAGCTTGGTGGAATAAAAATATCAGGCCCAAACCCCTTTGCTTTCTCACACATTGCCCAAGGTTAGTAAAAAATTCCTTGAACAGGAGAGTTGGATTTTTAAATATGTAGTCATTTGAAACAAGGTCAAAACAAAGAGCCATGATTTAAGCAGTAACAAGACAAAAGCAATTAATTATAAGACAAAATTAATTAATTATTAATAGGATTAATAAGAAAATGATAAAGAATCAATCTTAATCTTCTCAGTGAGCATATTTTCTTTTACTATTTTTTTATTCTCTTCTTCTAGATTGTCCTTCACGTCTGTATATTTGCAACCCCAATCTATTGTTCTCTCTTTGGTTTCTTAGGTGAGACTTTCCATCATGGGTTTGTTTTCCTATTTTGCCCATTATTTTTTGCCATGAATTCTGCCTTCATATTTCTCATTTCTCTTTTGAACCACTCAGGAACAGCATGTTGATATTGTACATTCTCTTCATATTCTTTAGGCTCTTCTTTTTCAAAGTGCTGAATCATTTTCCATTATTTTGCTGAATTTATTTATAGATTCATGAA
The DNA here is from genome assembly GCF_028583685.1 of Petaurus breviceps papuanus. Taxonomy (NCBI): domain Eukaryota; kingdom Metazoa; phylum Chordata; class Mammalia; order Diprotodontia; family Petauridae; genus Petaurus; species Petaurus breviceps. Next base: position 61,327,867 of record NW_027186304.1, read on the forward strand.
ATCATTTACTAGAAGTCATGTTTCCTTCTGTTCTTAATATTTCCTGTGGTGGTTTATCTGCTTGTGTTCAATATCTTTTAGTTTCTTTTTTATGATATCTTTGGTAATTTCAGTCTTTTTCCTTTTTATTTTTACCTAATGCTCACTTTCTGACTCTTTCCTCTCTGATGATGATTTCTATAGAGTCCATAATTTAAAGAATTAAAGTATCTCAGCCTTTTCCCATGGTGGAAAATTCATTCTGTACTAGCCTAGGTCTCTGCCCCAAGTGACTTTTGAATAGCCAGAACTTCTGTCAGCTGGATGTTGAGTTCAGGCTCAGTACAACGTTGCACTTTTCCTCCCACAAATACAGTGTCTTCGCCTAATACCTTGTCCCACTCCTTCTGTTCCTCATTCTCTGGCATGGCACCAGCAGTTCTGAGTTGCAACAGTGATATTATGGGGTTAATTTCTGTTATTTGGGTTTTTAAGACTCTGAGAGGAGGCAAATATAGAGTGTCGTGCTAAGCTCTATTTCAAGCCCATGCATGTGTCCTACCCCCTTTCCCTTTGATCTATTCTCCTACAGAGATCTTTTTTTTCTTCTTTTTGCTTTTTTAGCACAGATACACATATAATATCACCTGTCTGTAGGAACCTCAATAAGCTTCTATGGCTGGAGCATTGCCACAGTCATGCTGTCTATTATAGTGTGAGCAAATTTCTGCAGCCTAGAGCCAGAATCTTCACAGAATTGTAATGGAATGGAGGGACCAAGTAATGCATTGGGTTTTTGTTTCAAGTTCATGTTTTGTTCCTTGGGTCACCTAGTACAGCTTCAATTTTGTACTGTGGGAGGTGAAGGAGAGGTGTTAAGTGAGCTCAAAGCAGTTTTCTTTCTTTTTCTTTTACCTTCTTTCAGATCCCATATCTCTCAGACCATGGAGATTGAGAAACCTGAAGTTGCTGTATCTTTGGTAAATAATTTCTGTCTTGCAGATATTTGAAAATATATGGGGATCAGAGAAAATGTCAAGTCCTTCATCTTATTGTTCACATGATTTTCTCCTTTTACAGTGAAAAAGGAAGTACTGAAAAAAGGGGATTAGAATCAATACTAGTTATCAGCAATTGTAGTTATCTACTCCTCAGCTCTTTTACTTAATATTTTATTTTTCCTAATTACGCATAAAATTTTTTAACATTTTTTTAAATTTTGAGTTCCAAATTTTCTTGCTTCTTTCATTTCTTTTTGAGAAGGCAAGCAATTTGATATAGGTCAGACATGCATAGTCATGCAAAATGTATTTCCATGTTGGCCATGTTGTGAAAGAAAACATGGACTGCAAAAAAAGAAAAAGAAGGGAAGAAAAAAAAGTATGCTTCAATTTGCATTCAGATTCCATTGATTCTTTCACTGGAGGTAGATAGCATTTTTGACCATAAGTCTTCAGAATTGTCTTGGATCACTGTATTGGTCAGAAAAACTAAGTCATTCACAGATGATCTTCCTACAATATTACTGTGTAAACATTGTCATGATTCTGTACATTTTACTTTGCATCAGTTTGTGTAAGTCTTTCCAGCTTTTCCTTAGAGGACCTTGCTCATCATTTCTTTTTTTTTTTTTAAAGCAATCAGGGTTAAGTAACTTGCTCAAGGTTACACGGCCAGGTGTCTCTGGGTGGGTGCTAAGTGTCTGAGCCCGGGATTCGATCTCCAGGTCTTCTCAACACTGGAGCCGGTGCTCTTACTTGCTGTGCTACCTGGCCGCCCCTATCATTTCTTATAGTACAATAGTATTCCATCACAATCATATACCATAATTTGTTCAGCCATTCCCCAATTGATGGGTGTCCCCTCAATGTCCAATTGTTTGCTACCACAAAAAAATTGTTATAAATTTTGTGCATATAGGTCCTTTTCCTTTTTCTTTCTGTTTTTACCTCTCTAGGACACAGACCTAATAATGCTGTTGCTGGGTCAAAGGATATGCATGGTTTTGTAACCTTTCAGGAATAGTTCAAATATCCATCCAGACTGAACAAATCAGTCTACAACTCCACCAATAGTGCATTAATGTCTTACTTGTCCCGCATTCCCTCCAACATTTGTCATTTTCCTTTTCTGTCGTATTAGCCAATCTGATAATTATGGGATTGTACTTCAGAGCTGTTTTAATTTGTATTTATCTAATCAATAGTGATTCAGAGCATTTTATATGACTGTTAATAGCATTCATTACTTCATCTAAACTGCTTATTAAATCCTTTGACTACTTATAAATTCGGGAATTTTTCCTATTTTTATAAATTTGACTCAGTTCTCTATATATTTGAGAAATGAGGCCTTTATCAGATAAACTTATTATAATTTTTTCACAGTTAATAATTACTGTCTTTCCTCCTCCATCCTATTTCCTGTTTTCCTAATCTTTCTCTCCTTTTACCTTGTGCATCTTTAAAAGTGTTTGCCTCTGACTATCATTTTGCCCATTCCATTCTCCCTTCCTGTCAGACTATCCTTCTTTTATTCCCTTACCCTCCAACTTTTCTGTATGGTAAGCTAGATTTCTATATGCAACTAAGTGAGTATGTTACTCCCTCTGAGCCAATGCTGATAAGAATAAGGTTCAAGAGCTACCACCCACCTCTTACATCTTCCCCTCCACTGCAAAAGTTCTTTCAGACCTCTTTTATATGAGACAATTTACCCCATTCTACCTCTCTGTTCCCTGTTCCCCCAGTGCATTCCTGTTTCTCACGTCTTGGTTTTATTTTTAACACATCATCACATCATATTCAACTCATACTTGTGCCCTTTGTCTATGCATACTCCTTTTAACTGGCCTAATAATCAAAAAAAGTTCTTAGAAGTTACAAGTATCATCTTCTTGGGTGGGAATCCCTTATGATTTCCCTGTCCTGTCTTGGATTTGAAAGCCAAATTTTCTATTTGGCTCTCGTAATTTCATCAAGAATACTTGAAAGTTCTCTATTTTATTGAATTTCTATTTTTCCCCCTGAAGGATTATATTCAGTTTTGCTGGGTAGATGATTCTTGGTTATAATCCTACCTCCTTTGCCCTCTGGAATATAATATTCTTTTTCCTCCAATCCTTTAGTATAGAAGCTGCTAAATTTTGAATTATCCTGACTGTAGGTAGATACATAATATGTAAATAGTTTTTATCTGGCTGCTTGTAATGTTTTATTCTTGACCTGAGAGCTCTGGAATTTGTCTATAATATTCCCAGGAGTTTTCATTTTGGGATCCCTTTCAGGAGATGATCAGTGGATTCTTTCCATTTCTATTTTACCCTCTGGTTCTAGAATATCAGGGCAGTTTTCCTTGATAATTTCTTTTGGGGGGAGCATTTGGGATTAAGTGACTTGCCCAAGGTCACACGGCTAAGTTTTGCGTTAAGTATCTGAGACCAGATCCGAACCCAGGTCCTCCTGACTCCAGGGCCGGTGTTCTATTCATTGCACCACCTAGCCACCCCTTGATAATTTCTTAAAAGATGTTTAGGCTCTTTTTTTAATCATGACTTTCTGGTAGTCCAATAATTCTTAAATTATCTCTCCTTAATCAGTTTTCTAGGTCAGTTGTTTTTCCAATGAAATATTTCACATTTTCTTCATTACCTTTCACTTGCCCAGTTCAAATTATTGATGAACTATTTTCTTCAGTGAGATTTTGTATGCCTTTTTCACATTTGTTCAATTCTGTATTTTAGGGGCTTCTCTTCTTAAGTAGATTTTTGTACCTCTTTTTTCCATTTGGCCAATTCTTTTTAAGATGTTCTTTTCTTCATTGCATATTTGTGCCCCTTTTTTTGGCCTATTCTGTTTTTTAGGGCATTATTTCCTTTAGTATTTTTTGTGCCTCCTTTACTATGCTAAGCTAGATCGTTTTTTTCTTTCATCACTGTTATTTTTTTCCAATTTTTCTTCCACATTTCTCATTTGATTTTAAAAATCCTTTTGAAGCTCTTCCAGTAATTCCTTATTTTGGGAGGAGTGAAGCAGAAACTAGTTCATTTTTCTGGGGTGGGGGGTTTAAATGTAGTTGTCTTCATTTTATTTTCTTCTTCTGAGTTTGTATTTTCATCTTTCCTGTCACCACAATAACTTTCTTTGGTCAAGATGTTTTTGTATTGTTTATTTTTCTAGCTTCTTTCTTGCTTTTAAATTTATCTTAAAGTTGGGTTCTACTCTAAGGTGAAGGTGACACTGCCCCAATCTTTAAGATATTTGTGCAGCTAATTCTGGAGGTCTATAAACTTTCACTTCTTCCACAGTGATATGAGCTAAGGAGGTGTGAATTTATTGCTCTCGTGGTCCGTTCTCAGATCCATGAGTGACCATAATGGCTCTTTTGTACCTTGGAAATGGGATCAAGGTCTCCATTTCCCTGAAGATGCAAGCTCTGATGTGCTAGTGTTCCCCTCTTGTCCTGGGAATTTTTCCCACAATGCAACACAGGCCTGCAACCCAGATCCAAATAAGGGCAATGCAACAGGGTCCTTCACTCAGTGCCAACAAAGGAACCCCCATAATCTCCTTCTGACCTATTGTCTGACCCCCTTACCGTCTGTGAACTGTGAGCTCCAGAAACAGTGACTGGCATCATTGATTCAGTCATTTCCAGGGCCTGCTGCTTGTCTGCTAGGGTGCAGCCTGTGTTGACACAAACTGCACTCCACTCTCATCCCAGAGCGATAGATCTTTTCTACCAACTTTCCAAGTTGTCTTGGACTAGAAAATTGTTTCACCTGGTCCTTTGATGAGTTCTGCCACTCTAAAATTTGTTTTGGGGTGTTATTTAAAATTGTTTGGAGGGGAATTTTGGAGAGCTTAGGAGAGTCCTTGCCTTTTCGCTGCCATCTAAAAACAGGTAAAATTACTACCATTACCTATGTTATAGAGTTCAGGTGAGGATCTCATATGATAATGTATTTGATGGTGCTTTTTGAACAGAAAATTCCAAGTATTGTTTCTTCATCTTTTCCTGTTTCTCCTTTTGTTTAGAATTCCATGTACAAAAACATACCACAAGATCAATCATTTTATTGTTGATTTAGTTTTTTTCCCCCCATCATATATTAACCAATCTGTATTTGACCTGCCCACATGATTCAGTCATCATGGCAGCTGAAATAATAAGCAAATAAAATAACTGGAAAAGGACTAGTCATTTTGGCAATATTAACTCAATAGCATCAATCCCTGCTCGGCTCTTATCAATTATGATGTCTATAAAAACTGATGTTTAGAAAACAGACATTTTTGGAAGGACTAGGTATACAGAGGTATGGCTATAGCTATTTAGTGAATAAGGTCAGGAAATATCTTAGTTTGTTTTAAGGAAGCAATTTGACAACAGAGGTAACTTTTCTTGAATTGTGATTGTTTAATTATAAGTAGAAATGTCAAGCTGCTACTATTGTGAGACATTGTATTAAATACTTTACAGTTATCTCCTTTGATTCTCTTAACAACCCAGGGAGGTAGGTGCCATTATTATTCTCATTTTAGAAATGAAGAAAGTGAGACACACAGAGGTTAAGTGACTTGCTCAGGGTCTCACAACTAGTAAATGTCTGAAGCCAGATTTGAAAACAAAAGTTCCATGACTCTAGGCCTGGCATACTCTTCTGGCACCAATCATATGTCCTTCAGTCACAGAGAATTGATAGATTTCATTTCTAATAGTGACTGCTAATAATTAATTACATGATTTCAATGCCACTTCACTGATCCTCAATTTCTTTTCTTTGAAATATGTAGACCATGCTGTCCATCAAATATGGTTCCCTGAAAATTACATCTCAGTGTAAGGCGTACTTTATGTCAACCTATACTCAAAACCAGAGCTCATACACTCCCAATGATATATCACTTGTACCAAACAAAAACCAAGGATGCTTTAGGACAAAGCAAAAGATGTGTGATTAAAACAGAATTCCAAATAAAATAAGGAAAGCATACCCTTACAAACAGTGGAACAGTTCCCACAACCCAGCAGTGGGAGAGGGAAAAGGTATGATATCATAAAACTTGTGCTTCCAGGGCTGAACCACAGATGGAATACTTCCCTGAAAGACATTGTAGCTTTTGATCTTCTATAGATGTGCTGATATCATCCACTGGTTTGGTGCTTCTATTTGCAGGACTGTTTTTCCAACTAGCTACAAACTACTTTTTTTTTTCCAAATAAGCTGTGCTCTACTGGTTTCAACATGTGAGTGTTCTTCTCAACTGTGTTGTCTTCTATTATTTTTCTGCTGTGAAGACCTTTTCCCATAAGGGAATTATTAGAATTCTCTTGTGAAAGAGCTCATAGTCCATTACTATTTCAGCTTTTTGTGTGTGTGAATCATACTCACAGTCCAGCAATAAAATCTCTTAGGTCAAGTAAGTTCCTTTAATTGCATTTTCTCTGTCTCAGTGACCAGTCCCTTAGACTTGCTTTCTGTTTGGATTGGGTTATTCTGGACTTTGTAATTGTCCTAGCAGCAAACATTGTTCATGGGACTAGAGTTGCATTTTAACAACACTGGAGAATAAGGGTAGAACTGGTGCCTTTTGTCCTACATTCCCATAGTTTTACCCAAATCACTGTTATCCCTTTATATCAAGTAAGAAGGTTGGACTAAATGATCTTTAAGTTCTCTTCTGGCATAAAATTTTTCTATGATTTGAAATACAAAACAAAACATATTTTACATTTTACCTGATCTTGCAACCCAGAATATTATATGTTTAGAGTCTCACTAAAATATCTATGCCATAATTGATTGGACTATATAACTTTAATAAACTGAAATAGTACAAAATAATCACACTTTACATGGGTTAGATTCATATTATAATATACAGAAATGTTTGTATAACATATAATAAATAACATTATCCACAACTGAATTATGTGAAGCTTTCTGGAAAAAGTAAAAAATTTCCCCCAAAATCTAATACTGTCTCTACAATATGTGGTGGATTGGTGAGAGAAAAAAATAATGATGAGCATTGTCATTAGAGAAATTTAAAAACTAAACATTGTATTTTACAATGAAGGCTATTCAGAAAACTCCTGGTTATATAGTTGGCCCTACACACATGCAGACTCAGCTTCTGATGCATGTTTTGAGAGATATAAATAATGGCCTAGAGTTTCTTAGTTTACTTTTCATGAAGTTTGTGTCTCTTTCATCTGCGGTCCGACATATCCTTGTTTTTAAACAGCAGATTGTAAATGACTGTTAAAGACAAAGAAATAACTTAAGGTATTTCAATTAAGTTATTCCATATGATCATTTTCACTTTTTTGCATTAAAAATTTAAATCAGTAAAAGAGTATGAACTTGGAAGTGTAGTATTTTTGTTTGGTAAGTGAACATTTTAATTAGTTTATTAAATATTTCAATTAATTTAGATAAATTTAAAATTGAAATGCATTTTAGCAAATTATTTTAAAACCAAAGGAGAAAAAAACTCAGATAAAGGCCTCATATATAAAATATATAAAGAACTTTGTCAAACCTATAAGAATGAGTCATTCTCCAATTGACAAATGGTCAAATGATATAAACAGAAAGTTTCCAGATGAAGTTAAAACAACTTATGTCATATAAAAATGATTTAAATCATTACTGTAGAGAAAGACAGATTAAAACAACCTTGAGATTTCATTTTATACCAATCAGATTGGCTAAAATGATTTAAGAGGAAAGTGAGAAATGTTAAAGGAGATGTGGAAAAATTGGGACACTAATCCATTGTTGATGGAATTATGAATTGATTCATTCATTTTAGAGAGCAATCTGGAATTATGTTCAAAGAGTTATTAAATTGTCTATACCCTTTGACACAGCAATACCATTAATAGGTCTATTTCCAAAGATGATTAGGGGAAAAGGAAAAAGGAACCTCTACATTCTAAAATGTTTATAGAAACTCTCTTTGTAGTGTCAAAGAATTGGAAATTGCAGGGATGCCCATTAATTTGGAAATGGCTGAACAAGTTGTGGTATATGATTGTGGTGGAATATTACTGTGCTATAACAAATGATGAGCTCGATGATCATAGGAAAACATAGATATACTTGTACAAAATAATGAAGAGTGAAATGAGCAGAAGTAAGAGAACATTATATATAGTAACAGTAATATTGTTTTAAGAACAACTTTGAACAAAGAAGTGATTTTTAATATTATAAACACCCAAATTGGCTACAAAAGACCTATGAAGAAAGATGTTATCTGCATGCAGAGAAGGAATTAATAAATATAAGTATGTATATAATGGTTCTACATACACACACACACATACACACATTTATGTCCAATGGTAACCATCTCTAGGGCAGGGGGCAGGGGGAAAAAACAGAAGAAAAAAAGAAAAAGAAAGAAATTTACATGTTAAGTTTTTTATATATTTAAAAAATAGCAAGTTGTGCATGATGTATTTGCAGTTTCATGTGCAATTATCTGTTGTAGTTGTTGTTATTGTTGTACTATGTTATAAAAGTGCTTATTCCATAAATTAAAAATAAAATGCACAATTTTTTAAAATAAAGAAAATAAAATATTACATCAGTAGTATGATTTATTTGCTGGTTGATTAAATTGCATCTCTTACTGACCTTTCAGTTTGATGAAAGTTTACCTTGTGAAAGGAGATTTTCATGAATATATGCTGAATTAATCCTTATGTTTAAGACTCTTCTTAATTATTTATATAACTACTACTTTTCACATAAAGGAAACATTCTAGATTAAAATTAATTTTTAAAATATTTAATCACCTAAGCAATGAATGATTAACAAATCAAGCTATACTACCTACTAAAAATGAATATGCGAAGAAAATCAATTTTGGAAAAGTTATTGACAAATTTGTTGAAGTTAAGGATTGAAAAAAGAAACTATTATAATAATGTTATTAACTATTGCAGCAGATCAATATGTAGTTATAAAGTTTTTCATTTTCCTCAAAAATTAATGTAATTAAAATATTCTAATAACCTATTACTTTCTTCCTTTTTCCATACATAATTATTGTATTTAAAAATTTGTATTGCATGATTATATTGTATGAAATTCAATAAGATAAATTTTCACTGTTTTTTTTCTTTTATGGTCATTATTATACATTTCATTTCACTATTATTACTGAAAATAATTTTGTTATATAGAAGAGAGGTTATTAAATATTATCAGATCTGGATACCAAATATGCTAAGTATGTTACTGTCTACAACAATAGGCTTAAATTATGTACATGAAATCAATAATATTTAAAAAAAATCTTTTGAGGCACCCAGAAAAGTAATACATAGGCTGTTCTATTAAAAAAAAAACATAGCTATTCTGTTAAAAAAAAAAAACAACTGAGATCTAAGGACAAAAAATGTGCAATGGAAAAGTATAGAGATGGTGGTATAGAATGCAATTTTTTAAAGTTTTCCTTTAAAGCTCTATTCCTATCAGCTTTCTGAATTACTTTGGTTTGGGCCTTAATAAAAATGATGAGAAGGGTGAAAGAAAGTTTTCATTTTGTAATCTATTGACTCTGCTTTAAACATATAAACTATTATTATTGCATAATAACAGTCTAATCTCTTAAATAACTTTGGATATAGATCTTGACCAAAAAAAACCCTACTAATCTTACTTTAACCCATTTATATAGCAATTGCCACATGAAAATCTCAGTGATAATTCACATGAAAGTTGTGTTATGAAATAATATCCATGGCCTACGGTTTTTATCTTCCTTGGCAATCTCATTAGGGAAATCAATATAGCATCAAAGAGTTTATGAGACAGATAGAAAGAATATTCTTTTATTAAGAAAGAGCAAGGAGTAAATTTTAAAAGATTAAAAGAAGTGCTAAAGTAGACTAATGAAACATAATCAGATAAATTAATAGGATATTTCATGAATTATAGAGGTAGTTCTTTTCATTATATATGATGATACAACTAATACTTCCTGAGTAGTGCATTTATTTTATGCTCTCTTGTAGGTGAGGTGGTAAATCTGGTTCACAGAAATTCAAGGATGGGGTAAGATTCATTGACCTAACACGATGGTATAGTTTGGTCAAAGACAGAATTTCGGTAATTATGTAGGCAGACAAGGGTAAGTAAGGGAAAAAAAACAGTCATTCCATATGATTTGGAGTCATATTTGAGACCATGTATTCCAAATTGTGTATGAATAGAATCTTCTTTGAAAGATATAAGTTGATATAGTGGGAAAGCAACTATCACCTTCGGCATCCATTCCAATTTGGACAACTCCAATGGTTAGGAAGTTTTCCTTACAGTGAGCCCAAATCTACACCTCTGTTACTTTAACTCATTGTTTGTTTAACTGTCTTCTGGGGCTAAGCAGAGCAAACCTAATTCTTCTTCCACAAGTTTGCCTTTCAAATAACTTATGGTAGCTATCATATGCTCAAAATATGCTCTGTCAGAGTACTGCAGGCTTATTATGTTTTTAATTCTGGCTACTTTGTCTCTCAATGTGTCTTAAATTAGCATTTTTTTCACCGCCATATCATATTATTAACTTGTACTCACATTCTAGTTTAATAAACCCTCTGGATCTTTTTCAGATGAATTACAAACACACCACCCCAATCTTTGACCTTCAAATGTGATTTGTTTATTCAAATATGACATATTATGAAAGGAAAGACAACAAAGCCCACTAGTGAATTAAAACAGGTGAATCAAAGGTGCAATACAACCAAAGAAAAATGCTAGTAATCTCCATATAAAAAGAAGGAATCATTCTTTGCCATATTTTGGATGTACCAGCAGAATACAATAAAAACAACTTGGGCGTAGGGGGATCAAGCACCTCCTGAACCCTATTCATTAGAAGTGGGCAACAAGGAATTGAACACACATAGAGACTTCAAGAATATTGCATAAAGTGTGTAAGTACTGACTATATTTTGTAACTATAAAACTTTATGGCTAGGCAGAGGGCCCTACCCCTGGGGGATAGGGGGAATAGGGGGGATAGGGAGTCTGGAGGCCAGTGCTAGGGCTCTGCTGGGGTCTGTGAGGCCACTGCCAGACCCTTCTGGCTGCCATCTAGGACTGACTGCCTCTACTGCCATCTCCTCCTCCTCTTCCTCCTCCTCCTGGGTCAGGCCCATTTCCTCCCTGTGGTTGCCTCCTCCTGGGCTGGGTCCATGGTGCCTTCTCTCCTCCTCCTCATTCATCCTCATGCATCACAGCCCACATAGGTTCCAAGATGTCCAACCAAGTAGTCTTCTGGGAAGCCAGTCACTCTGGGAGCTGGTACATAGCCTCAGGTCCTCAACTGAATGCACAATTAGAAGGCTAGCTTTCCCAAATACAATCCACAAAAAACACTTGTTAGAATCATTATTGCCCCCATGCAGGATATACTTACTGTGGGTCTTGTGCTGCTCATGCTTACAAACAAGTGGATCCATCTATTACTCAGAGAATATTAATCCTTGGACATTCTGTAATGGCAAGCAAAGGAATACTTACCTTGTTTCAGCTGTTCAAGTGCCTTTGAGCCCTGCCTGTGATTCCAAGGTGGGAGGAACTTGCAGATGCAAAAGGAAGGGTAGAACAGGAAGGAGTGGAGCATATAAAAGCACAAGCATGAGTTGGAACCAAGGAGAATTGAGAGGGAGAACACTTGTGGTGTCAGCACTCTGTCCATCTGTTCTGTTTGTGTTGATTTGTGTTTGTCTTACTTTGTCAGACAGAAGTGTTTCTTATGTTACTTTGTCAGACAGAAGCATTCTGTGAATTGAATTATGTTATGTTGTCAGACAGAAGCACTCTCTCTATTGACTTGTATTGATTTCACAGACAGAAAGTAAATTGAGATGATAGTACCAGCAATGTGTGTGAATATTGTTGTAACTCTGCAAAGCTTAATGTGTGTAAATATTATTGTGGCTCTGTTAAACTTTGTCTTCCCAGAAACAGAAACTGCGAAGGATGTGAAGTGGACTAGTCACTGTGAGCTTCAAACTGGAACAGGAGCTGAGAGCTGCCTACCTGTGAATCCAGATGACAGTTAGGTGGATTCAGGCAAGAGCTGGGAGCATGGAAGAGGAATCATGGAGTTTGGAAGTCATCCTAGAGCCAAGATGAAAGGACTTTTACGTGGGTGCTTAGTGCTGACTCACAAGATTATGGCTTATTGTGACCTAAGGGTAAGAGACTTTTGTACTTTCCTCTACCCCTTAAGGATGATTACTCCTTAAGGATGATTGGATTAAGGATGATTGGAAGCCAACCTCAAATGAAGATGAGAGAAGACTTTATATGATTACTTTATATTAATTCATTGTGATTGTGACTTACTGAATGATATTTTTGTTTAAGACTATGTGGTCACCTTAGTAGTAAGTTGCTATGTTATATTTTTGCAAATGTTGTACTTTGGTTTCTGGCAAGTTTTGCTTTGAATTATTGTTAAATAAATACAGAGTTCAATATACTATGCAATCAGATCCTTAAAGTTATTCAAAGCAGCAGTCCTCAGGAGAGCTTCTTGTGCTTGGCTTTACTTTCCCATCACGTGCCCATATCTCAATGTGCATTTCCAGTGTGGATATTATATATATATATATATGTATATATATACATATACACACACACACACACATATATATATATATATGTATATATATATATATATATATAAAACACCTCTGTATGACCTTTGTATTGATCAAAAGATTGTGGAGAGCTATGAAAGATAGGAATGTTTGAGAGCATGTCTCTACAGATGGATCAAGATGAACACAGTATTGAAAAGCATCTGTCTTATACTGCTAAAGCCATGGAAAGCCATAAGGATGAGTTTACCATTATTCCTGTATTGGTTGGAGCTCTGAATGAGTCAAAAGAACATGAATTCTGAAAACTCTTCAGTAAATATCTAGTGTATCCTAGTAATCTCTTTGTGGTTTCTTCTGATTTCTGCCATTGGGGTCAAAGGTTCCATTATAGTTACTGTGATGTATCTCAGGGAGAGATTTATAGATGCATTGAACATCAATAAAATGCTTTCTTCTTTAGGACAATGGTAGGAAGAAAGGTTGGCATCAAAATATTTTATTATTTAAAAAAGTGATGATGGATGTAAAGTCACGGTGGCAGATGGTCCTTCAAATACAGTATGTAAAGGTTGTATTTATTATATTCTGTATTTGCACTCTTTGAAGACCTGTGCACATATATTCACCTTTCAGAATAGTTTTGCAAATTGTAAACAAACAAAAAGTATGGAAGCTTTTTAATAATGAAAATTGCATTTATAAATGATCTACATTAGAATATAATAAATCTCCAGTATAGTCAGCTACCACCCAGGTTTTACAACAGATACCTTCTATTATAGTTGCTAATAAAGGCCTACACAGCTCAAAAAATCCCTTTACATTTACCTCATAAATTTCATAATATTTTATTCAATATAAATTCATTACCTGTCAAGATGTTTTAGGATCCTGACTCTTGTCATTAAACATGTTAATTATGTCATCTGCAATTTTTAAAACTTGCTATCTATAATTATATCCAAGTCATTGAGAAAAATATTTAACAGCCCAGGATGGAGGAATTAGAGACCTCTTTCCAAGTTGATACTGAACCATTAATTATTATTCTTTGTATTTAGTCTTCCAATCAGTTCCAAATCCAATGAATTGTACTATAATATGGCCAATGATGTAGTGATTAGGACTTGGGTCTTAAGGTACCAGAGTCACAGGCCCTAAGATCAAATAATAATTCTCTCCCTTAGAGAATTTGTAGAATCTCTGCAGTCATTTGACCCCTCTGAACCTCTTTTTTCTCTTCTATAATAGCTTGTTTTAGACAATCTCTGAGGTTGCTTTTAATTCTAGTTCTATGATCCACTTCTCTAAAAGAAAGAATGAAAATGTAAGAGCCAACAATCTATTTATGGGCTGGGTGAGAGGAAAGACAAATATAGGATCATCCCACTCCATTTATAGATTATCAGCATTTATCTCATCCCTTTCATTTCCTACCTTCTTTTTCTTTGTAAAAATGGGGAAAGAGAGGGAAAACATCATATAACATATAGAAAGAAAAACACAACTAAGGAGTTCCAGTTAAAAGGGATATGAAAGGTTGTAGGCAAACATTTCTCTTTCTCCCCTGAAGCAGAGTACTATGTGAATAAGAATCAAATAGAAACCTAACTGAGCTCTTCTGTATCGTAAAGGAGATGAAACCAGAAGCAAGGGCAATTCTAGAGGTAAAGTCTTCCTTTTTAGGTGACATTATAAATACCAGATCAGGGCACCCAGTCTGTGAGGGTGACCTAAAGTCAGTACTATTTGGTTGGATAAACCAGGAACTGAGGTCTAAGGCCAAACCCTGAAGCTATTGCCTTCTAGGTAAGTGACTGAGGAAGGAAATAGTCGAAAATGACCTCCCCCCCCAAAAAAAAGTGTCATCTATGAATTTCTTAATGACAGCTAAGTAGCACAGTGAATAGAGTGCCAGGTCTGAAGTAAGGAAGACTTATCTTTCTGAGTTCAACCACTTACTGTGTGATCCTAAACTAGTCACATACCTCTGTTTGCTTCAGTTGCTCTTTTGTAAAATGAGCTAGAGCAGGAAATGGCAAACCACTATAGTATCTCTACTAAGAAAACCCCAAATAGGGTCACAAATATTCAGACACAATTGAATAGTTTAACAGCAACAACAATATACTTATATTCTTAAAAATATACAGATGGGGTGGAGTCAAGATGGTGGAGTAGAAAGAGGACTTCTGTGGGACTCCAGCTTCCACCTCCTCCAACTCATGTAAAACGTGACTCTGAACAAACTTTGGAACTCCAGAACCCACAAAATGACACAGAGAAACTAACCTCCTGCTGAGGACAGCCCAGCAGGTCGGCAGGAAATGCCCAGCACAGCACTCTGAAAGGTGAGCCCAGCCCTGCATGAGCCTAAGATTTTAGCCTGAGGGCAGCCCAACCAGCCACAGGCTGGAGGGACATCAGATTACCAGAAGCTGTAGCAGTTTCCAGAATTATCAACACATAGAGGCTAAGGACAAAGTGAGAGGTCAGTGCAGTGTGGACTTCGGGATCTGGTAGTTTGGGAGTGCGGTCAGTCCTTTATCCCCTGGAGGGAGAAGCTGCTGAGGCTCAAAGGCCATGCAACCACCACCACATGGCAGCTTCAGCTACTGGTCTACAGATTGTAGGGAGACCAAGTGATCAGTCTGAGGGGTAACTGCTCTTGCTTTAACTTGCTTGGATCTGGATTGCAGTGAAGGGTTGAGGTCCTGGGGTGTGCAACCAGCTTGCCAGAGCATGTGGAGGCTTCAGAGAGGGCACCCAACTAAAACCTTCAGGAGCAGACAAAACCCCAGTGTTTGGGATAAAGCTTGCCTCTCTGGTACCAGAGTCCTACTGTAGCAAAAAGCCCAAAAGTCAAATAATTGAGTGGCAACATGAGCAAACAAGGAAAGCAAAGCAAGCAGAGAAACCCAACTTTACACTCCTCTTTTGGGGACAAAAAAGATCAAAGCATGGAACAGGAGGAAGACAGCAAAGTCAGAACTCATGTACCAAAAACTTTCAAGAAATATAAGAGCTGGTTACAGGCCATAGAGGACCTTAAGAAGGATTTTGAAAATGAAACAAGAGAAGTGGAGGAAAAATTGGGAAGAGAAATGAGAACAATGCAAGAAAATTATGAAATGAGAGTCAACAACCTGACTGAATAAAATAATACCTTAAAAATATATTAACTCAAATGGCAAAAGAGGTTCAAAAAGACAATGGGGGGGGGGGGGGGTGGCCAGGTGGCTCAGCGAGTAAGAGCACTGGCTCCAGTGTTGGGATGAACAGGGAATCAAATCCGGGTTCCGACACTTCGCACCACACACAGAAATAATTGGCCAT
>NW_027186304.1:61343918-61346902 GCF_028583685.1 Petaurus breviceps papuanus
AATCCGGGTTCCGACACTTCGCACCACACACAGAAATAATTGGCCATGTAACCTTAAGCAAGTTACTTAACCCCGATTGCTTAAAAAAAAAATAGGCAGAGAGGGGAAGAATGCCTTAAAAAGCCAAATTTGCCAGATGGAAAAAGAATCTCAAAAGCTCACTGAAGAGAATCTTTCCTTCAGAATTAGATTGGAGCAAATGAAAGCTAGTGACTTTATGAGGAATCAAGATACTATTAAACAGATCCAAACAAATGAAAGAATATAAGGCAATATGAAATATCTCATGGGAAAAACCAGTGACCTGGAAAATAGATCCAGGAGAGATAATTTAAAAATTATTTGACTACCTGAAAGCCATGATCAAAGTAAGAACCTAGAAATCATCCTTCAAGAAATTCTCAAGGAAAATTGCCCAGATGTTTTAGAACCAGAGGGCAAAATAGAGGTTGAAAGAATCCACCAATCATCTCCTGAAAAAGATCCTAAAAAGAAAATGCCCAGGAATATTATAGCCAGGTTCCAGAATTCCCAGATTAAGGAGAGAATATTACAAGCAGCCAGGAAGAAACAATTTGAATATTGTGGAAACACAATCAGGATAACCCAGGATCTGGCAGCTTCTACACTGAGGGACTGAAGGGCTTGGAATATGATATTCCAGAGGTCAAAGGAGCTGGGATTAAAAGCAAGATTCACCTACCCAGAAAAACTGAGTATCATGTTTCAGGGGAAAATATGGTCATTCATTGGAATAGAGGACTTTCAAGCATTCTTGCTGAAAAAAAAACAGAGTTGAATAGAAAATTTGACATTCAGATATAAGAAGCAAGAGAAGCATGAGAAGGTAAACAGGGAAAAGAAATTGTAAGTAACTTATGAAAGTTGAACTATTAACATTCCTACATGAAAAAACAATAATTGTAACTTATGAAACTTCTCTCAGTAGTTGAAGTGAATAGAAATATATAAATATCTATATATGAGGGTATAAGGGCACATGAATATATATGTGAATATGTGTATATATGTTTACAGGTATACATACATAGAGGTCACAGGACCAATTTAACAGGAAGGGATGATACTTAAAATGAGAAATAAAGAGGTGAGAGAGGAATATAATGAGAGGAGATGGAGAGATACAGAAGGAGGTAAACTATCTCATATAGAAGAGGCAAGGGAAAATGGTTACAATGGAGGGGAAGAATAGGAACGCAAAAAGGGAATGGGTCAACCTTATTCCCATTGAATTTGGCTTGAGGAGGGAATGAAACACACACTCAATAGGGTATCTCACCCTCCAGGAGAGTAGGGGGGGAAGGGGATGAGAGGGGGGATGATGGAAAGGAGGGCAGGCTTGGGGGGGAAGGAAATTGGGAACACCCACTTTTGAAAAGGGCTGGGATCAAAGTAGAGAATAGAATAAGTCGGAGGTGGGATAGGAGGGA
The DNA here is from genome assembly GCF_028583685.1 of Petaurus breviceps papuanus. Classification (NCBI taxonomy): domain Eukaryota; kingdom Metazoa; phylum Chordata; class Mammalia; order Diprotodontia; family Petauridae; genus Petaurus; species Petaurus breviceps. The sequence continues at coordinate 61,345,370 of NW_027186304.1, forward strand.
GGGAAATATAGTCAGTCTTTTACAATATATTTACTATGTTATTGTTGTGATTAGCCACTTATGTACAACCTCTACCGAACTGCTTATCTTCCCAGTAAGGGTGGGAGACAAAGGAGGAAGGGAATGAATCTGGAATTCAAAGTTTAAAATCAAATACTCAAATATATATAATTTTTATTAATACTATTTTACATGTAATTGGGAAAGAAGATATAAAGGCACTGGGGAATAGAGATATACTGGAAAAGTCGAAAGGCTATGGGAGAAAGCAGATTGGAGGAGGGGATATCCTGTGGGAATGCTGTTTTGTGGCGGTGGGTAGGGGAAAAATGGGGAGAAAATTTGTAACTCAAAATCTGGTGGAAATGAATGATGTAAATCAGATGTTAATAAAGCATTTGAAAAAAAATTTACAATAACTTTGTAAAATGAGCATGAGAATCATTCCACAGAATTCCAATAGAACTTTGAAGTCATCATCATTGGGGAAATACAGCTCACTAGAATATTTGAATGATCTAAATAGCAATCGTTTGTAGCTTGGTCTTCATTTTTGAAGAGGACTGATGACACCATAAGGTGATGTCTCTACTTGCATATAAATTGGATTTAAGTAAGTCAGAGTTGTACAGTCATTGGCCTCACTCTCTCTTTGAATGATCAAAGTTCAGTTGCAAGACAAAAGTCAAGATGACTGACAGTGGCCTAGAATGCAGCAAATAACTTTGGCATCTTTGATGTCTGACCAATATCTAAGCATTCTACAGTGCCTGTTTCATCTGCCTTCATAGCCTTTGGAGCATAATGTTCTCATCTGCCCTTTGTTCTGGGGGAAGTCTTCACATGCTTGGGGTAGACATCTTCCTAACTCACTGATGGTTTTGAGACCTGTCAGTTACCCTCAACCTGTTTTAGCCTGTCTGCTGAGATGTATTTATTGGAGTGTGGCTACTATTCATACTACAGCTTCTTGGAACCACAAGTGAACGTTGGGTGACAAGTAGACACCAAAGGTAAATAGATAAGCAGTCTTGAAAGGGGCTTAGCAAGGCCTCACACAAGAGGTGGTACTACTCTCTGAAAACTCCATATTCCCCAAATACTTAATCCTAATAGGTACAAAAGAAATGATTATCCCTTCAAAATTCCATCATCTTCAAGAGTCAATCAAAGAGAACAGTAAGAAAACAGTGATTCAGTGGAGTTATGTGCTATTTTGTGTTGATATAAATGACAAAAGAAAAGAAAAGGGTTAAGGAATACACAAAGGAAGAAAATGTAATGAAGTAGGAGGAGTTTACTATTTCTTACCATTGTGTTTGTCCTTCATTTTCAAAGAGGACCATGGCATCAGGGAAATGATGACATGACTTGTAGTTGACTGAATTGAGTGAGGAAGGACTGTGCAAGGTCAATAGCCTCGCTTTCTCCTCCAGAGCCACCTGGATCCAATGACCAGATATTCATCAGGATGACTAGATATGATTCAGGATGCAATGGGAACCCTGGACCTTTTAGGCTAAGGCCTTTTCA
>NW_027186304.1:61351902-61387721 GCF_028583685.1 Petaurus breviceps papuanus
TCTTTTTATCTATCCATTATTTTTACATTATTCTGACATAATCAACTCATTCCCATACCTTCTTTCTATGTAGAGTTCTTCTAACTGCCCTAACATTCTTAGAAGATATGGGTATCCTTTTCTTGTATAGAAAGGTAACCAGTATAACCTTATTGAATCCCTTATGATTTCTTTTTCATGTTTATTTTTATTTTTCTCTTGAGTCTTCTAACTGCAAATCAAATTTTCTATTCAAATCTGATCTTTTCCTCTATTTCATTAAATATCCATTTTATCTCTTTAATTATACTCAGTTTTGTTGGGTAGGTTGTTCTTGGTTATAATCCTAGATCTTTTGCCTTCAGGAATATCACATTCCAAACCCTCAGTTTCTTTAATGTGGTAGCTACTAAAACTTGCGTGATCCTGACTGTGAATTCACAATACGTGAATAGGCTATTTCTGGCTGCTTGAAGTATTTTCTCTTTGACATGGGAGCTCTGGAATTTGGCCATCATATTGCTGGGAGTTTTCATTTTGGGATTTTTTTCAAGTAGTGATTAATAGATTCTTTTAATTTCTATTTTGCCCTCTGGTTCCAGGGCATCAGGGCAGTTTTACTTGATAATTTCTTGATAAATGATGTCTAGGCTCTTTCTTTGATCATGGCTTTCAGGTAATCCAATGATTCCTAAATTATCTCTCTTTAATATATTTTCTGGGTCAATTGTTATTTTCCAATGAGATATTTCACATTTTCTTCTATTTTTTCATTCTTTTGACTTTGTTTCCTGATATTTTGTGGAGTCATTAGCTTCCATTTACTGAATTATAATTTTTAAGGATGTATTTTTCTTCAATAAGCATTTCTACCTCTTTTTTTCCATTCAGCTAATTCAACTTTTTTAAAGGAATTCTTCTCCTCAGTGGACTTTTGTGTCTCTTTTAATATTTGACCTCTCTGTTTTTTAGGATTTTTTTTCAATATTTTGTGCCTATTTCACCAAAATATTAACTCTTTTAATACTTTTCTTTTGCTTCCATTCTCCCCCTAATTTTTCTTTTATCCCTCTGATTCTGAAAATCATTTTTAGTTCTTACAGGAATTATTGACATATGTACAATTCAATATTACTCTTTGAGGCTTTGCTTGTAGATATTTTGACCTTATTGTCTTCATTTAAGTTTGTGTCTTGAATTTCCCTGTTGCCATAATAGATTTTTGCTCCCTGGGGATCAGAAACAGTACTGATACTCAGGTTCCCTTATCCCTCAGGGCTGGAAGTGATACTTCCCTCAGGACTTCTAATCTTTGAATGAGAGTACTTCTGTATGCCCATTAACTATCTATGACCCAGTCCTACATCCAGTGCTAGCACAAGAATCCCGAATAATTTTCTGATCAGTTGGCAGGTCCCTTTATGATCTCTGGCTTGAGAGCTCCTAATGTCTCCATTGCTTCTGTCACCATCGCCTTGTCCCATCACTACTATCTCATCCCTTTTGTCACAGATCCACCTTTCCAATATCCTATGATGTCTTCACATGGAAGAATGCCTCATTCTGACTCTTTGTTGGGGTGCCACTCTAGAATTTGACTTCCAGTGTTATTTTGAAGTTGTTTGAAAGCCCTAATCTAGCACTTTTGATCTTAGATTCAAACATTCAGTACCTCCTCTCCTCATGAAATAGGAGATACCTCTATTTTCAAGTCTAAAAGTGGAAACAATAAAGTGCTTACTATGTGCAGAGTGGTGTGAATGATGGAAATCAATGGCTTTGTTTTGAAAGAAATTTAAGAGGATGGAATAAAAGTCAAATATTTACCCCAAATTATACCATCCTTATAATCTTGGCTTTGGGAGGTGATTTTAGGCTTCTTTTGACTACAAGTTCAGTGCTTCATTTCCTGTACAAGTTTATGTAAGGTAGTTGAAAATTGGCATATTTCTCTTGGGGGCCAACAGAAATGTTATTCTGGATATATTAATACCCCATACTTATATGACAATAGCTTGAACCCTTCCAGTATTATAGACAGGATATGTCAAATCTCATCAGAGGAGCCAGGTATAAATGTGGTCATTTTCTTTCTATTTTTAGACAACCTATATGATTAATGGATATGCAACAGTCTAGAACCATGAAAGAATTTTTAAAAATTCTGTTACTTCAGTGATATAAAAACCTTACATATTTGGGATTAAAGTTTCTGCCATCTTGGGCTCTGATATATATAATTCCTTTTCAATATCTGAGAAACTCAGTGGCAATTCCACAACCAGTTTCTGACATATTTCTTCTAGATTTGTTGCTATTTCTATTAGGCCTCTGTTGTCTTCAGTCATCATAGTTTCTTTTTGTTTTACTCAAATATCTCCCATGGCCTCACTTCCTATAGTTTCTGGTAAAACTTATTTGGCTTTTTGTTCATTTTCATCAGTATGACTTCTTTTTAGTCTCCTCCTTTTTTTGAAGTATTCTCATATTTCCTAAAAATCTTTTCTATTAAATTATTTATTTTTTTGTTTTCAACAATTGTTTATATAAGTTTTACATTTTCCCTCTCTCCCTCCCCAAGATGGCTTGCAATATGATATGGGCATTACACACATTCCTATTAAAAACATTTTCTCATTAGTCATGTTGCATAGAAGAATTATAACAAATGGGAAAAACCATGAGAAAGAAAAATAAAACAAAACCAAAAAGAAAATAGTCTGCTTCATTGTGCATTTTGACTCCATATTTCTCTCTCTGGATGTGACTGCATTTTCCATCATGTGTTCTTTGGAATAATTTTAGTTTCTTGCATTGCTGAGAAGGGCTAATTCTATCAAAATCAGTCTTCCCACACTGTGGTTGTTACTGTGTACAATGTTCTCCTGATTCTGCTCCCCTCACTCAGCATCTTGAAATTCTTAAATATTTTTGTAAGCAAATATTTAGGGTGTGTCCCTACCACATTCCATGCCAGAGGTCTCTCATTCTCCTTAGACAGAAGTTCTTGAATATCCTGTACCTTTCTTCACAAGATGTCAGTATATCCACCTTGATCTTCTTATAGATCACAGTGGCCACTTCAAAAGGCCAATATAAGTTATACTTACAGTTCTCTCTTTTAGAACAGGACCCTCAAAGTAGAGTCTAATTAGAGGATAGTCTTTTTATGATGAACATGGCTTACAGGGAGAGAAGATGTCATTTAAAATGTTATTACACATCTCCATAGAAGCAAGAATGATTATGAGACATACATCTTGTTCCTCTGGTATTTTTAAACAATATTTTCTAAAGTCCTTGAGAAAAGTATTTTCTATTTATGAAAATAGCAAGAATTCCTTGGATATGAAAATAGTTAATAGGGCATTGAACTCAGAATCAGAAAGACCTGAGTTCAAATCCTGACTCAAAAGCTTATTAATAGTATCATCTTGGTCAAGTTACAACTTCAGTTCATCTCAGTTTCTTCATCTGTAAAATGGGAGTAGTAGTAGCACCCAAATCATAGGTTTCTTGTGAGTTTCAAGTGAGAAAATATATTTAAAATATTTTATAAGCCTTTTGAGTGCCATATAATCATCATCTTCATCATCATCACCTTCATCATCACCCAATTGCAAAGAAAAGTTTCCATGTTACCTCTAGAGGGATAGGATCTGGATTTGTATTTTCATTACTTTAGGGAATTCCTAGGGGGAAAATTATTAATGCATATTGACAACTTTACTGTACCTTGTAGTCCTAGAGAGTTGCATAGAAGTAAAAAGACATTGAGTATGTGTCAGAGGTGGTCCTTGAACACATGCCTTCCTTGCTTTTTTGGAAGGTCTTCTATCCACAATGCTTCACTGGCCATCTACTTTTAAAAACAAGACCAAATTACACAATAAATAGGATCACAGACATATAGAGTTGGGAGAGAACTTACTAATTATTTAGTCCATACTCTTATGTGTCATGAATCCATTTGGCAATCTGGTCTCGTCTATGGACCCCTTTTTAGAATAAGGTTTATTGCCTACATTCATAATTGAAAGGAATGTTAACGTCCAGTTAGAGGTTAATGAAAATAAAGATTTGATTTTTTCCATTCAAGTTCATGGACTCCTTGGAATCTATACTCAAGCCCCTTACACATTTGTCAACACAAGGTTAAGAATCTCTGATCTAATCTAACTTCATTTTATAGGTGGGGAAAGTGAGGACTAGAGAACTGATAAGCCTTCTCCAAAGTAATATAGTCAATAAGGGGCAGATTGATGGCTCCAACTCGATTCTTTTAGCTGTTGATCTATATAGTTGTCTATACCACACTAAATAGTTTATGGGTAATTGTTGTTTTATCTTGGAATGCTGTAATAATTACAAATAAGTGCAGAGCATTAGTCTGAAAAAATAGAGATCCTTACAAAGCAACAGACTTCAAAGCAATTGTGTCAAATCCAAAATATATTTGAAGTTTCAAAGAAGTCAGCCAGTATTTATAGCTGTCCTCACACCTCTAATGCTGCTGAACAGCAGGAAATATAATGGTGGCATCTCAGTTGACATCAGGAAAAATTTATATATCAGAATAGAATTTGAAAGAAATTACTGAAGAAGAAACTAAGGGAAGGCAAATTACTAGTCACCTTAAATCAACAAACAATGAATTAACAAATATTCAGATATATCTAGTATCTGTAACTTTTCAACTTTCTAGTTCCTACTAGAAGCTCCTTTAGGTTACAGAGTCCCAGAATCTCTCAAGAGGAACCTCAGAGTCTCCCTAGTCTAAACAGTATCTAAAAGAGAATCCCTTCTACATTATCAACCTTTGCTTGAAGACCACCTTAAAAAGGGAATGACAAATTCCTGAGGTACTATTTTCGTTCCTGTACAGTCTTTATAATTAAAAAATTGTTTTTTTCTTTTACTGAGCTAAAATTTATTTCCCTATAGATCCCTTAGATATTCCATTAAAGAAATACATCAATATGTCACTGATGACTATTTGTGTGTAATCATTCACTCAGCATCTAATTGAACTGTTATATGATCACTCTCTCTTCATCTTATCAACAAGGACTAAGAGGCAGTCAAATGCTTTCAGAAACCAAATACGACTTATCTCCCCAGAAAGAAGTCAATGGAAAGAAAACTGTGCATAATTCTAACACTGTAGATTATTTCTGAGATTATCGGTTGCTCATCTTGTCCTCATCAGGATATAGTAAATATAATTAGTAAAGCTAGGTCACATTTCCATAGAAGATTATGATTTATAAAATTCTTCATCATAACCCTTTATATTAGATAAGAGTGTTATCATCTTTATTTTATCTTGTATGGTATAAAAGACCTAGTGTTGAGTCTTGGCTTTGTTATTTTCTAACTGTGTCGTCTTGGGCAAATCACTCAAACTGTCTGAGTCTACCTTTTCCCTTTTTTAAAATGTGGCTAATTAGAATTAGACTATGCACTTAACAGTGTTGTTGTGAGGAAATTGCTTTGCAAACTGTAAGTTGCTCTAAGAATGTGAGTGACCTTCCCAAGGTCACAAAACTACCAAGTATCAGAACTGGAGCTGACACATAGTTATTATGAGTCCAAGACCATTCCTTTCCCCACTATTCTACTCAGCCTCTTAATTAGTGATTTGTTCACCCTTAATTATTCAGAAGGATCTTTTTCACCACAACTTTTTGAAGAACTGAAATTTCAAGTCAGTGTGATCCCCAGACCTTTAGTAACCTTAAGGTCTCTTAGGCCTCTTTGCGCCACAGCACAAAAGACAAATGAGTGTGAATTAAATGGATGTCAGTAAGTAGTACTAATTTCTCTTGTAACCATGGGAGCATGAGAAATCTCAAAAGAAATCCTAATACTGGGAAATTACAAGTGAAAAAACCTCAGGTAAGTCAGGAATAACTAAAAAGCAATATCTAAAATTTAGCCTTCCTCTATCACTGACAGGAATTCTCCAAACACAGCTATGGCTGAGAAGAGAAATCACACCATTTATACGCATGATGACATCATTTTCCCAATAATATCTATTCCTTTTTTTAAACAGCTTCAAGCAGAATCTGTCAAAAGTTTATGGGCTTTTTTTTCCTGTGTAAAAGCTTTGAAATAATCATTAGCAACCTAATATCATGGTTTCCATATTTACCAACTCTGACTCAGTAAAGTCAAGATGTTGACAATGTAGAGCTCTAAAGTGCAGCCGTTTGAGGGCTAATTTAATAAGGAGCATCAATCTCAAGCACCAACTCTGATGTGTTTGGGAAGTCTTTTTTCAGTTCAACAATATGTATTTCCAACTTTCATAAAACTGTACAGAAGTATTGGTGTCATTCACTTAATTCAATGTCACTTATGTTAATACAGATAATTGTCATTTGATATATCTAAATGAGGTTTCTAAATAAGTACTTCAGGAATTGAGATTTAAAGAGAGTCCTGCTTCCACCACTAAGAAACAGAAAGAGAGAAAGAGAGGAAGGGGAGAGAGATAGAGAGACACACAAGAGAGAGAGAGAAAGACAGAAAGAGAGAGAGGGGAGGAAGGGAGAGACAGAAAGTTCTTTTGTCTTATATCTATCTAATATTAGTCCATTACATTTTATTCTAGTTAGACTAAGACTCTTAGACTTTCCCAGGCCTACCATCTAATATCCATTTTATCAGACTTTAATCAATTCTAAGTTATTAATTAGTATTTATCAACTCCTACTGTGTGTGAGGTACCATGCTAAGTACTGAGTATAAAAAGAAAACAAAAAAAAAACCCAACCACAATTACACAATCCCTGTTTTCAAGAAGATCACAGTTTAATGAGGGAGACAACCTACAAATGGAGATATATAAACAAGATACATGATGAATCAAATATGATCATAGATGGAAGGCACTAGCATAAAGTGTGTTGGGAAAGGTTTCTTGTAGAAGGTGATGTTTTTGGTGGGACTAGAAGGAAGCCAGTGAAGCCAGGAAGTGGAGATGAGAAGGGAGAGAATTCCTGGCATGGGGGAGGGGGAGGGCAGGTGAAAATGCATGGAGTCTGGAGATGGATAGTCTTCTGGGAGGAAGAGCAAAGAGGCCAGTCTTACTGTATCACAGAGTATGTAGGGGAGGGAGGGAAATGTAAAGTGTAAGAAGAATGGAAAGGTAGGAAGCAGTGAGATTATGGTACTAAAAGCCATATAGAGGATTCTTTTTATTCTATAACAGGATCTCTCTTTTGAGCAGCCTACTGAAGTACTTCCCTTCAGGCTATAGTAGGGGGGATAACAATTATCTATAAAGGATAATTTCTCTGTGCTGTCTTATAACTCAAAATATTTAACTTTCAGGATTTCTATCAAACCTTGAGACAGGAATGTCCTTTGATATGAGGAGTTGGTTGTTAGGAAATAATTCTTAAGCTTAGGTTTTGTATTACAGAAAAAAGTGAGCCTATTTTATAGCTAGCATGGTATAGTGGATAGAATGCTCAAATTAGAGTTAGGAAGATCAGAATTCAAATTTCCCTTCTGTCACTTATTTATTGCGTGATGATGAGCAAAGTCACTTAACCATCTTAGCATCAATTTCTCACTTGTAAAGTAGTGTAATGGGAATGGGAATTTGAAGATCTTCCATGCCCATTAATAAGCCCAGAGGAATTTGAAGACATTCCCTGATCTGAAAGTTAACTCTTTCCCCTAATAGACTGAATGTAATCACATGGAGCCTGTGGTGGGAGCAGTTTTCTGAAGCATCGAGTAGAGTCCACAGGAAGCTGGGAGTCACAGCCAGAGAGATGGTGAGAGAGAGAGGACACTCAGGCAAGGAGATAGGCTTGTGAGTAAATGTTGATCATGTGTTGGTTTATGGGAAGGCTGAAGGATGCTATGGCTCTCTGTGTTGTTATAGCTTATTAGTTTCTTTGCTACTAAGATGGAATCAGCTTACTGATTTTGGGATTTGGTTTTCTGGTGTTTGAATAAATGCTTTGCTTCTGTCTTCTATATGGAGAGTTTGCTATATTTTGTGATCGACCACCATGCAGGAATATTTATAGTCACAGTTGGTATATTTATTGTGATCGTGGAGGCTGTAAATATTGCATTGACACTACAAATAGGAATAATAATTCCTGTGCTTTCAGGAAAAATTTACTTAATACTCAAATGGATCGGTATTTTTATCGATTTGGGAGTTCCTTGCAATAATGCAGATTGAAATATATTCATTCCTGTCCAACATGTGTGACTCTTGTCCCCTTATGGAAGGTTTGGAGTCATCTAGAACGTGACTTCTTAAACTTTTTCTACTCATTACCCCTTTTAGCCCAAGAAATTTTTTATGTGACCCCAGGTTTATAGGTATATAAAGTAGGTATACAAATCAAACATCTACTGATAGTACATAATGAAGAAATTTATTTTAAAAGAATTCTTTGATATATATATATATATATATAATTTTACCATTTATTAAAAACAAAAGCAAATTTGCATACTGAGATGAATGTGCATATTTATTTTTACATAAAGAGTTAAATCTTGGTGAAATATTTATTACTATAGGACATAGAGCATCAACTTTTTTCAGAGTTGGTCAATATTTTGATTTTATAATCGTCAATGCTGAGAATGCCATTTCATATAAATATGTAGTACAAAATGGAAGAAGTATGTTTAGGGTCACTTCACAAATTGTTGGAGATCCTATCCTAATCCCAAGTCAAAATTCATTTAATGATTTTGTATATACATTAAAAACACTGCACACAGTAGTCTCAGATCTGACCAGAAGTGTTTGTGGAAGCATTCATTGGCATTGCATGGTGTGACGGCATGCTCAGTGCAAAGTGCCCATATTGTGGGTTCAAAACCAAGATGGCAGTGAAGTTGTGTTATGCAACATGAGCAAGCATTGCCAGAAACCTCTTGGATTTATTATGTGTTTGATTTTGAATTAACTTTTGGTGATACATTCAGAAACCTTTTACTGTTGCAAAATCTTTGCAAGCCCCGCACTCAGTAATAAGACCCCATATGGGTGTATGACCCACAGTTTAAGAAGCACTGATCTAGTCCTTGCAAGAAAGTCTCAAATACTTTTATTGATGATTGGTTCAGGTTTTAGTCTGGAGTACACTTGATATTATAATATACTCTACCAATTGATTCTGTGGTTTCTCATTGGTAAAGGATAACCTTATATTACTCAAATCTTCTTTCCTTTACATTTGAGAGTCTCTTTACTGGCTCCTTCTAAAATTTGTTGTTAAATTTAGCCATTCTGTGTCCTTAGAGTTTGAAACTCAGTTGTTATTTTATTCCCTGGGAGTGATCTGGGAATTCCCTTCATTGGTGTTTTATTTTATGTATTTAGAAGTTCTGGGCAGTTTTCTTGTATTATTATTGCATTATAGAGTTCAGCTTTAATGATTTATATTGTTCTTCTAAGAGACCTATGGTACTGAAGTTATCTGTCCATCTTATCTTAAAAGCAGCAATTGCTTTGGTTTATATAGAGTCCATTTTTTTCCCCAAAAAAATGCTGTCTCTTGGTTATCTTTTGCCAGATTTTCCTTCAACATTTTTTGTGTTCTAGATCTCCTCATCTTTTACTACCAAGAAACTCTCCCTCATGGATCCATTTTCCCCCTAACTTTTTAAATAATTCTAACTTCTGACCTAATTTTTTTTTCAAATGTGTTCCTTTTCTCTTTTGAATCAATCAGAGTTTTCTCATTTTTGTTCCATCCTCACTTTACAATTCAAAGAATTTGCTATTTCAGCAGTTTGTTGGTTCACTTTTTTTTTGCTTTCTAGTATTTGCTAATAGAACTTTATATTCTTTTTGGGAGTTGCTATTCATGCTTCCTTATAGCTTTAATACCCTATCAGTAGAGTTTTTGCTTATACTCTGGGACTTTGTTGAGTATTTTCACTTGAAATAATTCATATTTGTCTTTAAGTTCTACTATTCTCACTCTCTGACTCCTCCACATTTGCTAATGGTTACATCCCCAAAACTGGTCTGTCAAGTTATTTCAACACCTTCTCTGAAGGATACCCTAGCATACCCAGGCTGGCTGCTAGCACAGGTTCTTTGATCTGCTTTACTCTGAACTTCAGAAAACACAAACAGAAATTAAGTAGACAAAAATACAGACAGAGAAAATACCACAATTCCACAGGCCAACAGACAGAGCTTCTAGCTGTCTGACCATTTTATTTGTGTGTGTGTATTTGGTTTGTTAGTTTTCAGACAGAGAAGCACCACCATCTGAGTTTTCATACCTAGGGGGCCTCAAAGGCTACCCAGAGTCTCATTTGTACAAATCACACTCTTCCCATAAGTGAGCCCCAAAGCAAAAGGTCACCTTAGAGTATATATAGCCTTCTTCAGGGTCAGAGGATATCACAACCTTCATGACCCACTGTCTAATTACAAAATAACAAAAGGTGTGGGGCCTTCTGAAAAAACAAGCCTCCCATGCAATCAAGCCCCTCCTGTTGGGTTCCACTTCAGGCCCATTAAGGGACAGAGAAGATCTTCAAATTCCCTAGGCCTATTAAGGGGCACGGAAGATCTTCAAATTTCCTTGCCGTTACAATATCGTGCACCAGCATGTGTCCTTGCCCTACTTAGCCTCTGGAGGGATAAGGCTATTCCCAACCTAGATTCAATCCCTTTTCCTTCAGACTTGGTGCAGTGATGTCCTCTATCTCAGTACTTCCCTTGGTCCTTCTCCTTTCCCTATTGTGCTTGACTGAATTGCCTTCTGTTCATTTTCTGTGGACTTCCAGGAAGGTGGATAAAATGCTCTGAGCAGAGAGTTGCTTGAGAGTCTTGAGACTCAACTAACCCAAGGCTCAGTTCTACTCAATAGTCAGAATGATTCCAGTCTTTCTTCGATTCTTCCTCAGCTGAGCAGGGATTAGAATAGGGCATTCTGGAAGACTTTGCTGCTGAGGAGATCTTAATGAAGATAAGCCCCATGCAAATATTTTAATATTCTCTTGTGTCCCATGTACTTGCCATAGGCTATAGAGTCTATTAGGGGATGGGGGGGTTGCTAAATAATCACTTCAGATATTGGAGTTCTTTGGTCTTGATTTCTAAAGACCTTACCTTGTTTGAGGTTCTCTATTGTTTTCCCTATATATTCAGCTGTAATTGAAGTACATTTGCCACATGTAATAGAACCTCACCTATGATCTATTAATGCTCAAATTTGGAAGTGGATAAAGAATAATCACCAATACAGACTATCAACATCTGCTAAGGAAATGCAGTCAAAATAACTGAGAATCCAGAAAGCACATTTTATCCATCACTTTCCAAGCAGCAGATCTTCGCAGCCATGGAGAAAAACAATTTAAAATATAAACCCATTGCTAAGATCTTATGGATTAATAAAACAGAAAAAAAGCATTACAGGACTAAACAGGTTTTAAGGAAGTTTATTGAAAGACCCAATTAAACTATTTCATTGTGGGAGCATTTAAGGATAAAACAGAAAGAGGACCCCAAGTAGATAAAGTAATTTATATATATATACACATATATATATATATATATGTATGTATGTATATACATATACATACATACATACATATTTCTTTGACAAAATCTTTTGTCCATTATTTACAGTGAAACTATCACCTTTGGATGATAATATCAGTCTGCATGGGGAAATAGAAATGGCACTTAAGAAAACAAAAAATGAGAAAAGTAATTGGAATAGACCAAATATACACAAAGGGGACCTTTGTGTATTCCAACGGGAAAAAAACAGATGCATTTTAGGGATTGATTCTTAATACATTTAAAGAAGGAGAAGATTCCAGAATATGGAAAATCAGACTTTAATATTACTGATATTGACCCTTGTTCCTTTTTTCTTATCTCTTTAAAATCTTTGACAATAATATACATGACTACTGAGGTAATCCTTTTCAAGGAATAAGAAATGAATAGGCATGTTTTTATAAACAACAATTTTCAGCAGACTATACTTTTACTGTGACAGAATTGACTGAAATGTTCAGAGAATATAAGCTCCTACTGTTATTATGTTTTTTTGCCATAATAAAGAAATCATTTGATTCAATAAAGCAAAACTTCTCCTAAATAATAATTCTCTAGTAAGGTGTCTCCAATGTATTTGTTAAAATAATTCAAGTTTTCCTTGAAAAATGTAACAACAGACAACTTTTATTTAGCGAACCTCTGATTATTAATATTAAGATGTGTAGAAGAACAAGTAGTTTACTCACCTGAGATATTTGCCACTGTCTTGAAGAAAATCCAGCACAAATTCCAAATGAATGAAGCATTCTTTATGGAAAATGAGGTCCTCCAAAACTGTTTTCATATGACTCTATTTTGATTGAATCAAGTGTCGGAATGTTATAGAACCTCCTAAATGAGATACATCAGCACTCCAAAGACTTCAGCCTAACTAACCATATAGGAATAACCAAGCAAAAGAAGAATACCAGTTTTCTGGACTATGGCATATAGCTGGATGGACAGCACAAAGAGCTGGTCTATCAGTGCATATATTTGGTACAGTGTCTGCAGGTGTACTATGAGAACAGTGATATACCTACTTGTGAAGACAGAAGAATAAGAACCAGGCCCAAAGAGAAACAGAAGAATGAGATTTGAATGGATTATATATGGGAAGTTTCACAGTGTTTCTATGACCTCAAGTTTCTCTCTGAAGCAAAGACTCATTCTTTTAATATCAATATTCTGCCACTGATTCAATATAGCTATGCATTATGGAATAAAATAGTTTTAAAAGAATTCAATTTGGAAGTCACTCAAAGGGCAGTGGAGAGACACAGAGTAGGCATGAGTAGCCTGTAGCTTTTGAACATCAAAAAAAACTATACAGGAAAAAATGGTGTTAGGAAAAACTTGACAATTGCTGTTGTTCAGTCGTTTCAGTAAAGCCTGACTCTTCATGACCTCATTTGGGATTTTCTTGGCAAAAATACTAAAGTGGTTTTTCAATTCTTTCTCCAGCTCATTTGACAGATGAGGAAACTGAGGCAAACAGGGTTAAGTAACTTGCCCAGGGTCACACAGCTAGTAAATATCTGAGGCTAGATTTGAACTCAGGAAAATGAGTCTTCCTCACTCCAAGCCCAGAACTCTATCCACTGCACGACCCAGATGCTCATAACAGTTAAAACTTTCCCAAAACAGAGTGATCTGCCCACTAACATAGAAGACTCCCTATATGTGAAGAACTATAATCAGAGGGTAGGTCACCACCGGTCAGAATGTAGAAGATCCAATTATTATTCAGGCACAGGTAACTTTGAGTGATCTCTAAGCTTGCTTCTTACTCTGAGATTTGGCAACTGAATATTTTAAGGTCTCTTTCAGCTCTTCAATTCCATGCTTTGGTGATTAGTTACCATGGATACAACTGCAATAGAATGGTGAAGTGGAAGCCAGAATCAAAGGGTTAAGTTGTGAATGTTTAATGGGGCAGCTGAGCATTGAGAAAAGTTTATAACCCAGTCATAGTTATATAGTATTGAGTCACACTCAATTTTTCCCTGAAATGCAATGGAGATAAGTTGGAATCAGGGAATTCAATCTTTTGGGGAATTAGGGATTTGAAATTCCCTTTTTAAGAAGTTAAGTATATCAGATTGCATGCTGTCTTGGGGAAGGAGGGGAGCGTGAGGGGGAGAAAATGTAAAACTTATGGAAGTAAGTGTTGAAAACTAAAAATAAATTAACTAATAAAAAAGAAGGTAACTAAAACCAACTGAGGTCATTTAGAGATCTCACAGTACGTTGTTGAAATATTAACCCAAATGCTTTAGTCAAGTAACATTTTGTTAATCACATTTGACCTCTCCAAGATTTCCTCTGCAATGTTTCTAAAATAGCCATTTTCCCTTCTTAATACAATTTTCAATCTCATACTTTGCTAAACATGTTCAATATGCTATTTGCAGTTGCTTCTCAGTGCCCAGTAATAATTGTTATATGCAAAGGATCCTTTGGTTTCCAATTTCAAGTGAATAAAGAAAGAATAAAATGTAATTAACATAGAATAGCCAAGAACTGTCATTCCATTGGCAATGTAAAAAGAACAGTTCTATATATTCTATGTATAATATCACTCCTTGCATAGCTAAGCTCCCTAGAGCTTAAGAAGGCAGTCTCTGATACTAGATACATAGATAGATGCAGACATAGATATACATACACACATATACACACAAACATATGTACACATACATATGCACACATGCATATCCATATACATACATATATACATACACAGTCCTACTGATTATTTTCCTGATTGGGGTCTGTCCTTAGGAGCATAATGTGCTCATAATATCATAATGAGATCTTTCTCAGAAAGAAAAAAATGTTATTTTTTTCATGAGCAAGGACATTATTAAAAGCCTATTTTGTTTTCAAGAATGAAGGCCTTCAAACTGACAAACACCCACTGTTCTAGCCTTGGAAATAGGTTGAGATTTTGATTTAACATTTGCCAAATGTATTTGACACACCAACCTAGAAAGCTATTACCTGACAACCCAATATTCTGAGATGAGTGTTTACGAAACAGCTTTCTTCCCTTAGGAGGTATAGAGTTAGTTGGAGAACAATCTCCTGGAAAACAGCATCTGGCCTTCAAAGTGCCCCAGACCTCTTAGTCAACAGGAAACATCAGTATTTGCCTTGATTTTATATTCAGGAAAGGTTGTAAGGGGCTTACCTGGCAACTCTCATGTTTCTGACAGGATATATATATATATATATATATATATATATATATATATATATATGTATGTATATATCTGCATCATTGAGTCTGTTCTAATCCTCTATTGGTGAACACAACTGTGCTGTGCACAGTGAAGGTTCTCATGAGTGCTCCTTTCATTTAAAGCACTGGTGACTTGAGGGTAGTTGAATTATCTTGTCATAAAAATACTATATTGTTCTGTCGAAATTTAGTCAATATACATACAAGTTATCAAATTATACCTGAAAAAGTAGGGAAAAAACATGAAGAAGAGGCAGAAGCTTTCTTCACCTGTTTTGTTCAGTTTTTTCAGTCATATGTGACTCTTTGTGACCCCATTTGGGATTTTCTTGGCAAAGATACTGGAGTGGTTTGCCATTTCCTTCTCCAGCTCATTTTACAGATGTGGAAACTGAGGCAAACAGGCTTAAGTGACTTTCCCAGGTCCACATACCTGGTAAGTGTCTGAGACTAGATTTGAATTCAGGAAGCTGAGTCTTCCTGATTCCAAGCCCAGAGCTCTATCCACTGTGCCACCTAGCTGCCCTCACCTAAGGCTATGAAAATAATTTATCGTCTTCTAAAAACAAAACAAAACAAAAAACCCTTATCTACCTCTTCATGAAGAATATCAATGCAACCTAAATAAGGTCATATTATGACAAGGGTATAATTTTCATAAGATCATGAAGCTGCCAATATTTCTTAATTGCCAAATCCAATGACCTTTTTACAATCGTCATCATTCTTTCTTTTTTTCGTTTTTTGCAGTGGGGAAGGCAGGGCAATTGGGGTTAAGTGACTTGCCCAAGGTCACACAGCTAGTAAGTATTAAGTGTCAGAGGCCGGATTTGAATTCAGGTCCTGATTCAAATCCCTGACTCCAGGGCTGGTGCTGTATTCACTACACCACCTAGATGGCCCAATCTTCATCCTTCTTGACCTCTCCACAGACCCTGACACTATTATCTTTTCCATGATACTCTTTTCTCTCTAGGCTTTTATGGAACTACTCTCTCCTGTCTGACCACTTCTTCCCAGTTTCATTTACTGTATCTTCATTGCCCCACTGGACTCTCTCTTGAACACTTTTGTCTTCTCCCTCTATACTATTTCACTTGGAGGATTTCATCAGCTCCCATGAATTGAATTATCATCTACAAGCTAAAGAATCGTAAATCTATTTTAATCTTTGCTACTGACCTTCAGTCTCACATCTCTATTTGCCTGTTGGTCATCTCAAACTGGAAGTTATATTTGACATCTTATTTAGACATCACTATTTCTAAAACAGAACTCACTCCGCACCCCACCTAAATTCTCCTTTCTTCCTAACTTTCCTATTACTGTAATGGGTACAACCATAATTCCCATCTCCCAAGACTCAAAATATAAATGTTATCCTCAACTTCTCCCTCCCTCTCACTCCCTCCTTATCAATCAGTTGCCAAGTCCTGTCATTCCTGTCATCATAACATCACTTCCACCACCCTGATACAGACCCTCATCATCTCACACCTGGATTTTTATAACAGTCTCCTGGTTGGTAACCCTGCCTCAAGTCTCTCCTCACTCCACTCAGATATCAAATTGATCTTCACAAAGCTTCACAAAGCTAACCATTCAATCAACTCCAGTGATTCCTTTTTGCCTCCAGCATAAAATACATATTTTTGTACATAGTTCTTTGCATATTGTCTTCCCATTAGATCTTAAGTTCTTAGAAAGCAAGGGCTGTGTTTCACCTTCCTTTGTATCCTCCTTGTTTGGCATGGTGTCTGACTCATAGTAGATACTTAATAAATTCCAATTGACTGACTGATTGACCTAGATATCATTCAGCTTAGTTTCTTTTCTCTAGAGCACCCTACATAGCCAATCAATTGAAAAATCTTCTACTTCTAGCTTCAAAATATCTCTTGCACATGTTCTCTTCTCTGAATCTGGTATAGTAGAAAGAACACTGACTCTGTATACTGATGACCTGGGTTCAAATCCTCTAACACTTGCTGCTTTCAGTTAGTTTTTCAATATCCCTAAGCCTTAGTTTCCTCATCTACAAAATGAATGGGCTGAACTATATGGCCTTTGATGGCCTTTCATCTCTAAATCTATGATCTACTCACAAGACACAACCCCAATTTGAACCTTTGTCATTTCTGTCCTGGGTTACAGCAATAGCCTCCTAATTAATTTATTTGGCTCAACTCTATTCTTATTCTAAATCATCCCATGCTCAACAATAATAGTAATTTTCCTAAGGCATAAAACTAACTACATCACAGGGAAGTCAGGTAGCCAAGTGGATAGAGCATTTGGCTTGCAATCAGGAAGACTCATCTTCTTCAGTTTAAATCTGATCTCAGACACTTGGTATTTGTGTGATCCTGGGCAAGTCACTTAATCCTACCTCAGTTCCTCATCTGTAAAATGAGCTGGAGAAGAAAATGACAAACCACTCCTGGATTTTTGCCAAGAAAACCCCAGAATGGGGTAACAAAGAGTCAGATATGAGTGAAACAAATCAACAAGAAAAATCATGTCACTTTCCTCTATAAACTAGTGGCTCACTATTAGCTAAAAGAGGAAATATAAACAATCATTTTAAGTTCTTCAGAACCTGGCAACATCCTACTTTTCCTGCCTTATTATACATTACTCCTCTTCACACAGTTTCTAGTCCATCCAGACTGGCTTTCTTGTACCTCATTCACAATACTCCATCTTCTAACTCCATGCCTTTACTATCTCCTTGTTGAAATCTCTGGTTTACTTTGAAAATTATTTCATATGTTGCCTTTTAAAGGAGGTTTTCCTAGTCACATTGTATGCTATATCTTCTTTCCCTTATATAGTTTCCTTGCATCTGTTTTAGGCCTGGGTTTATTTTGAGAGAGCTAGCACAACATAGGGGATAGACCTCTAGAATTGAAATAAGGAAGACTGAATATCCCTTCAGACATTTGCCAGATGTGACCTTGGATAAGTTATCTTCTTTTTCTGGTTCTCAGTTTCTTCTCTTGTAAAATGACAGTGGATGTACTTGGTCACTTCTAAGGTTCTAAATCTTATATTCTAAGCTAGGATGCAAGCTGCTTCAGGGTAAGAATTGTTTTGCTTTTGTCTTAGTATCTCCTTAGATATTTCCAAAGTGCCTTGAAGATAATCATTTCTTAATAAATATTTGTTGATTGATTAAAAACAGAATAAGGTTTACATTTCAATAAATAAATTTTGTCTTCCTAGCAGGTTAAGTAGGCAGCAATATCCATGGTGTCTTTTGAGGAGACCTCACAAAAGAAAGCTTAAAAATCCCATATTATGTAATGTACTAAATGTTTTGTGTCAAAGCAATGAAGACTTCTGTTTTAATGAAAATATTATCTGAGAAAAGTAAATCATTATCAGCCCTTAACACATTGTTTTTAATTAGTTATCCAATTGGCTAGCTAATTACCTAGCAAAATTACAAAGGGATAGTTAGGGCAAGATGCAATGAAAAAAGCACTGCATTGAAAGGCAAAGGAAGGGAACCAAAATGGCAGAGAAAAGACAGCAACCCACATGTGCTCTTACCAAAACCTCTCTAAACACCTTTAAGTAATGCCTTAAAACAATTCCTGAAGTGGAAAAACCCACAAAAGGATGAGGTGAAATAATTTTGAAATCAAAGACAACTTAGAAAGTCAGTGGGAAAGATCTATCCCACCAGAGTGAGAGTGGAGCACAGTGTAATGCAGGCTGTGCCAGCACAAACCCAGCCCCAACAAACCAGCAGCAAGCCTTGGGAGCCACTGAATATGCAGTAGCATCAGGTGCTTCTGGAGCTTTCAGTCCACAAACAGTAAGGGGGTAAAAGATCAGAAAGAGATTACATGGGTCTCTTTGCTGGTACTGGAGGCAGGAGGCTGTTCCTTTGCCCATGCTATCTGGGTGGCAGTCCTAGATGGCAGTCTTGGTCTCAGGGCCAGGAGCAGCACTACCACACCAGAGCCTGTGGTACACAGTAGAGCATAGACCCTCATCAGAGTTCCAGGGCAGAAAAGAGTGATTATGTTAAATCACAGATGGGAATATAGACCAGGAGAATAGTAAACATCTCTCCTTGGAGGGGTCATCCCTTTACTCACTTCTTAAGGAAGGCTTTTCACAAAGTTAGCATTGCCTCATTCACAGTGAAAGCCTAGAAAGAACTTAGCTTTAAAGGGCCAGTGTCTCCTATTACATCCTGGGGTATCTCCAGTCATCCTGATCAATATTTGACCACTGGACCCAGATGACTCTGGAAGAGAAAGTGAAGCTGGTGATTTTGCACAGCCCTCCCTCACCGAAATCAAGTCAATTGCAAATTATGACATCATCTCCTTGATGTCATGGTCCTCTTCAAGAACAAAAGACAAACCCCAACACAACCACCTTAGAAGAGTTGAAAATTTGCATGTTCTTAAAAATATCTCTAAAAACAGATGCACAAAATCCCTAAAACTTGGGACAGCACACCATCTACCCTGGAAGCACTACCCTCCTTTAACAATGAGTTAAAAGTCAAGAAATAAACTGGAAAAATGAGCAAATAACAGAAAAAAAATCTGACCATAGAAAGGTACTATGATGACAGAGAAGATCCAAACACACACTCTGAAGAAGACAGCAAAGTCAAAATTCCTACAACTAAAACCTCCAAGAAAAATATGAATTGGTCTCAAGCCATGGAAGAGTGCAAAAATGATTTCAAAAATCGAGAGGTAGAAGAAAAATTGCATAGAGAAATGAGAGTGATGCAAGAAGGTCCTGAAAAAAAGAGTCAACAGCTTGTTAAAGGAGACCCCAAAAAACTGAGGAAAATAACACCTTAAAAAACAGATTAGACCAAATGGAAAAAGAAGCACAAAAATCTACTTAAGAAAAAAAACTCCTTAAAAAGTAGATTTTGTCAAATGGAAAAGGAAGCGCAAAAGCTCACTAAGAATGTAATTCCTTAAATATTAGAATGGACCAAATGCAAGGTAATGACATTATGAGAAATCAAGAAACAGTAAAACAAAACCAAAAGAATAAAAAATAGAGAACAATGTGAAGTATCTCATTGGAAAAACAACTAACCTAGAAAAATAGGGATATAATTTTAAGATTATAGGACTATCTAAAAGTCCAGATAAAAAAATATCCTAGACATCATCTTTCAAGAAATTATCAAAGAAAACTGACCTGATATTCTAGAATCAGGGGGTAAAATAGAAATTATAAGAACCCATTGGTCACCCACTGAGAGAGATCCCAAAATGAAAACTCCTGAGAATATTATAGTCAACTTCCAGAGCTCCCATGTCAAGGAGAAAATACTGCAAGCAACCAGAAAGAAATAATTCAAGTTATCATGGAACCACCATCAAGATAACACTTGTAGCTTATACATTAAAGGATCAGAGGGCTTGAAATATTATATTCAAAGGAGCTAGAATTGCAACCAAGAATTACCTACCCAGCAAAACTGAGTACAATCTTTTTGGGGGGGATGGATATTCAATGAAATACAGGACTTCAAACATTCTTTTTTTTTTTTTTTTAAAGCAATTGGGGTTAAATAACTTGCTCAAGGTTACACAGCCAGTTATTTCTGGGTGTGGTGCTGAGTATCTGAGCCTGGATTTGATCCAGGTCATCCCGACACTGGAGCCGGTGCTCTTACTCACTGAGCCACCTGGCCGCCCCTAAGCAATTGGGGTTAAGTAACTTGCTCAAAGTTACACGGCCAGGTGTTTCTGGGTGGGTGCTAAGTGTCTGAGCCCGGGATTCGATCTCCAGGTCTTCTCAACACTGGAGCCAGTGCTTTTACTTGCTGTGCTACCTGGCCGCCCCAACTTCAAACATTCTTGATGAAAAGATGAAAGTTGAATTAAAAATTTGACTTTCACATACAAGACGCAAAAGCATAAAAAAGAGAAATACAAAAGAGAAATCATAAGTGCCTTAATAAGGTTAAACTGCTTACATTTCTACCTGAGAAAATGATACTTCTAACTCATAAGAACTTTCTCTCATTATTAGGGCATTTATAATTAATATATATATATATATATATATATTTTATATATATATTTATATAATGTATTATATATAGATGTGTGTATATATACACATATATACACACACACTGAGAGAGACACACACAAAGAGACAGAGAGAGGGCACAAGTATGAGTTGAATATGAAGAGATATCTAAAAAAGTAACATTTGGGATAAGAGAGGAATGCACTATAATAAAGGAAAGAGAGAGGTAGAATGGGGGAAATTATCTCACATATTAGGCAAGAAAACTTTTAAAGTGTGGGGGAGGAAATGTGGGAGGAGAGAGTGTGTGAGTGAACGTTACTGTCATCAGAATTGACTCAGAGAGGAATAACATACACACTCAGTTGGGTATACAAATTTATCTTACCCTACAGGAATATAGGAGGGGAAGGAGATAAGAAAAGGAGGGACTGATAGAAGGTAGGGCAGATTGAGTGAAGAGGTAGTCAGAAGCAAAACCCTTTAGAAAAGGGACAGGGTGAAAAGAGAGAATAGAATAAACAGAGGGAGAAATAGGATGAAGGGAAATACAGTTAGCAGTAATAACTGTAGGGGCGTCCAGGTGATTAACACGTGTAAAACTAGTCCTCTGTATTCACTCATTCATTTATCTATCCATCCATCAATCCAAATATCTACCATCTATCCATACTCTCATCAAACATGTTTCACCTTCTATTTAAAAGATAATTGCATTAAGTAAAAGATTTTTTAATGTGATTTATTCACCACGAGGAGCTGCTAGCTTTTCTAGAATGTATAAATATATATCGCCCTCATGACACGATATATCTGAACTAAAGCTATTTCACAGGATGTTGCTGCACCTAATAAATAGACCATCATTCAGAGGAAAATTGTAATACTTCAACTTCAAAGGCAAACTAGGAAGTATTCGTTGCAGAGGAAAACAAAGAATAGGGAGAAATGTGTCCATGTGACGCTCAGAGCAAGTGATGTTATACAGAAGTAGTGACTCAGCTTTCAAGAGAAGTCCAAAGTCATAGGACCTTGATGGTGCCCAAGTACTTTGGTAGTCCAAAAAGATCAAATAGAACATGTGTTAGAAATGAAAGGTATCATGCTATAATGGCTAGGGCCCTACATTTGGAATAAGGAAGACATAAGTTGAAATTCTTCTTCAGACGTTGTTGTGAGGCCTTTGTCACAGTATTTAATTTCTCTGCCTTAGTTTTATTATCTAAAAAATGAGGGCTGTAATTCCTTTCTGATCTAGATCTATTATCCTTTTACCTACAAAATAAAATGCAACTTTCCCTTATTACAGGCTTCATGTAATTTGACTCTAATATTTTGTTTTACTTTACTTCTCACTATTCTCTCTCACATTCCAATAAACTGGACAATTGCAGATTCCCAGGCTTTCAATGCACCATTATATCTATGAATTTATAGTGGTCATAACACATTCCTTTAATGTTATCTGTTTTTCTCAACTTGCTGAAATTCTTTTATTCTTTCAAGGTTCAGATGAGCTTTTAGCTCTTCCATGAATGTCCTTGTTTTCCACTGATAAAATGAACGGTGTAGGGAAAGGAGCTCTGAGAAAGGAATCAGAAAATCTGAATTTGATGTTTAGCTTTGTCACTTACTAAGAGTAAGAAAATGATGTAATTGCTCTATGCCTCAGTTTCCCCATCTGGAAATTTAAATTTTTCATCAGCTCCTCTACTCAGTTTTGACTCTAGGAATATCTGGCATATCTTTGTCCCCTGGGTGCCCTCAGGTGTTCCCCTTTCGACTTCTTTTTGTGTTTTGTCTTCCCCCCCACTAAATTGTAAACTCTTTGAGGGGAGGGACTATCTTTCTTTTTCTTAATCGGTATCTTCAGTGCTTAGCACAGTTACTGGCATATATTAGGTGCTTAATAAAAATTTATTGATTAATGACTATTGAAGAAGGAGGTTCATAACAACCATGATCAGGAAGTAGTGAAAAGTCTGGTTTGAATGCAGTAAGGAAACACCATGCTTCTTCCATTGGCACATAGAGCCATAACTATGGATGTGCTGGAACCAGCTCATGATGGCTCACTAGAGTCAATTGTTAAATTTTCAAAATGAGCATTTAACAAGTCAAAAATCAACAAATGCCACAAATCAGGACTTGATTTATTGTTTTATTGATTGTCTAAATTTAAGGAAGTGATAGAGAAGATGATTATACTGCCTACTAAACTTACAAGTGTATCTTAAGTGCATTTTGGGGGGGAAAGTCAGTTGTTAGCATACCATTAGCTATAGCAGACAGGCTCTTAAGTCATCAGACCTGACTGCAACATATTCTGATAATGACCAGTGGTGTTTCCATCAATTAATTTTTGAGAAGTTCCACAGATTATGCCATTGAACCCCAGAAAAAGTGTGGAGAATAAATTCAATTAATTTTATTTTGTAAAGTCAGAAGAGGCCATGGGATGCTGTTCCCAGGAACAAGTTGTGTTTATTTTCTCCACTAGGAAAAAAAAAACAGTTATTGCCTGAAATATTAGTCTTGACCATTCCACAGGCAGATGGAGGAAGGAAGATATTATCTTTCTTCATCATCAGATAAATTAAGAGATCTGTTACCATGATGTTTCTGGAACTTGTGTTCACCATAAGGCTTTCTAATTACCAGATGCTATGCAAGTTTGAGTTTACTTGGGAAATTACAGAAGCTGCCAATCTTTTATTTAGAGAGTATGAGATGCATAACTATTAATTAAGCCTAGAAAAGGAGAATTGAACACAGACACATACATTGTACTTTCTACTTTGAAAGGAAATTCAGATTCCTTTGTTTTCTTGTTTATTTTTGCTTTAGTATTTCACTTAAGAGGAAAGTATAATTATATATCCGATGCACATTTCTATGGATAGCAAAGACTTGGGTGTGGGGATTGGGGAAGAAATGCCAGCAAATGTATACCTGTAGTAGGATTAAAAGGAGATGACTTTAGAGGTTGTAGAATCAGACATTTAGAGCTAGAAGGGACCTTTGAAGTTGTCTAGTCTAACCCCCTAATTTCTTTATTTTTATTTATTATATTTTTTTAATTTATAGAATAAAACAAGCATTCCCATAGCATAGTATAATTTTAAAAAGATGATTGTACATGAAACTGCAAATCTACTTTATACAACTTGCTATTCATTTTAAATATACAACAAAGTTATCATGTAAATTTCTTTTTTTCTTCCCTCCATCCCCCACTCCTGGCCTAGAGATGGCCACCAGTGTGTGTGTGTGTGTGTGTGTGTGTATTTACATTTTTTATCAATTCTTTCTCTGGATGCAAATAGTGTCTTCATATGTCTTTTATAGTTAATTTGGGTATTTATAATAGTCAAAATAACTTACTCATTCAAAATCTTTCTTAAAACAATATTGCTATTACTGTATTCACTATTCAATGCTACTCATTTTATTCTTCATTATTTTGTGCAAATCTTTCTATGTTCTTCTAAGATCACTGAACTCATCATTTCTTATACCACAGTAGTACTCCATCACAATTACATACCATAACTTTTTCAGTCATTCCCCAATTAATGGGTGTCCCTGCAATTTCCAGTTCTTTGCTGCCGCAAAGGGAGCAGCTATAAACATTTTAGAACATATAGGTTCCTCCCCAATCATCTTTGTAAATAAGTCTAGTTATGGTATTGCTGGGTCAGAGATTATAGGAAGTTTAGTAACTCTTTGGGCAAAATTCCAAATTGCCCTACAAAGTGGTTGTCAGTTCACAATTCCACCAATAGTGAAATAGCATCCAATTTTTCCACAATTCCTCCAACATTTCTCCTTCATTCCTTTTAGCTAATCTGATAGGTGTAAAAAGATATCTCAAGGCTGATTTAATTTGCATTTCTCTGATCAGTAATATTTAGAGCATTTCTTTCACATGACTATAAATTGTTTTGATTTCTTCATTGGAAAGTTCAAAATCAGGGGACTGACAACAAGATTTGCAAAGCATAACACATATATGTCTGCATATGTAATATCATTTGATCTTCTTAATAATTCTGTGAGGTAGGTGTTATCCCCTGGGTGTCAAGTGTTCAGGGAAGATTAGAACCTTCTGTATGAGGGCTCCTGAACCCCTTTTAGGACAGCTTTCCACCTTTTATGTCTACCTGAAACACCCAACTCTCCCTTGTGGCTCCAAGAAACTGTGTCATGCACAGTGGCCACACCCAGGCAAACCATTTCAGTAGATGGACTAAACTAGGTTGAGAGTAACCAAGAGGTCTCAAACTCATCGGTGAGTTAAGGGTTCTCTACCACAAGCACATGAAGACTTTCCCCAGTGGAATGAACAGATGAAAACAATTTGGTCCAATGGCCATGAAGGCAACTAAAGTGAGTGCTGTGGAGTGTTTAGACCTAGGTTCAACATCAAAGACACCAAGGTCATTCACTGCATCCTGAACCTGCCATCTTGACTTTTGTCTGGCCACTGAACTTCAAGGACTAGAAGAGAGAGTGAGGTCAATGGTTTTGTAACTCTGCATCACTTAAATTCAATCTATGCATGAATCAAAAGATATCATCCACACCATTTTACCATTTTTACCCACCTCAAAGTCCTGTGGTGAGAGTCAAGTGATAAAGCAGCAGGTGTGGATAGTGGGAGCTGTAGTCACAACCCTTCACAGAGGCAAGTTAGGCAATAGGATCATCTTCTCAATGGACTGAAACAGCAGTGAAATTAGTCAGTCCCCTGAGTGTCTAGGAAACCTTTATTTATTTATGTATTTATATATTTTAAGTATATGTGTGTGAGTGTGTGTGTAATTTTCCACCAATTACATGTTAAAACATTTTTTTCCTTTCTCTTCCCCTCCCTGAGACAATAAGCAATCATATGAAACATTTCCATATTTGTCATTTTATACAAAAAGACTTGAATAAAAGAAAATGAAAGAGAGTGAAAAATAGCATGCTTCAGGATATATTCAAATAATATCAGTTCTTTCTTTGGAGTTGGATAGTATGCTTCATCAATAGTCCTTTGGAATTGTTTTGGATTATTGTATTTCTGAGAACAGTTAAGTCATTCACATTTCCACAGTTGTTTTTTTTTGTCTTTTTGGAGAGAGGAAGGCAGGGCAATTGGGGTTAAGTGACTTGCCCAAGGTCACACCACTAGTAAATGTTAAGTGTTTGAGGCCAAATTTGAACTCAGGTCCTCCTGACTCCAGGGCCAGTGCTCTATTCACTGAGCCACCTAGCCGCCCCCACAGTTCTTCATTCAACAATATTGCTGTTACTGTGTACAACATTCTCCTGGTTCTGTTTTCTTCACTTTGCCTCAGTTCATGTAAGTCTTTCCAGGTTTTTCTGAAATCATCCAGCTCTTCATTTCTTAAGGACTGCTACTCATCTCCTGTCATGAGGAAGGGGCTAGAAGAGGTGCCATAAAAATTGTCTGCTTTGGGGGCGGCCAGGTGGCGCAGTGAATAGAGTACCAGCTCTGGTCAAATACAGCCTCAGACACTTAACGCTTACTAGTCATGTGACCTTGGACAACTTGCTTAACCTCAATTGCCCTACCTACCCCCTCTAAGAAGCAAAAAAGGAAAAAAATTGACTGCTTCATCTAATCTTGGCCTGCTTGCCACAGGAGGCAAGGATCTTACCTTGCAATAGAAACACCCACAAATACACACCCACAAATATACACTTTGGCAAAGATTATTTTACTTAGCATTAGCAAATGGAATTTACACATGCTTGTGGACAACAAAAATCCAGGATACTTGAAAGATAGACAGTTCTTGTTGTGAGAGAACTCAGCTATTTTCAGATCCAAAGAGCAGCCCAGAGTGGAACAAGGCTGGCAAATGAAGGTCAGCTTACCCAAACCAAAGCTGGATTTCTGGAGTGGCCCAATGATAGAGAGCATCCTGAAGCTGGTGCAGGTTTGGTGATCCAAACTAATCTAATAAACATGCATGCCTACTAAAGGGAGTGAATGAGAGGCTTATGATAATGTGATCACCATTTGCAGGAAAGTACTCTGCCACCATCATCAGTGCCTATGCTCCCACCATGACAAACCCTGATGAGGTCAAAGAAAAATTTTATGAAGACCTGGAGCCACCACCAAAAAATGTGCCAAAAGAGGACAAACTTGTAATTCTGGGTGACTCTAATAGCAGAGGAGGCACAGACTATCAGACATGGCAGAGAATCATTGGGAGGAATGGAGTCAAAAACAGACACAGCAACAGTTACTCACTACTGAAGACGTGTGTCTCATGATCTACTCATCACCACCCCTGTCTTCCAATAAGACTTCATGGTTGCACTCTCTTAACAAACATTGCTATGTAATAGACTATGTCACTGTAAAGAGAAGAGATAGGATGTAAGAGTGATGAAGGTACATGTGGTACAGAGTGCTGAAACGATCATAAACATCTTCTCTAAGCTAAACATTCTCATTCAACAAAAGCAGTGGCCCCCAGGTAAGATGACTACCAGAAGACAATGTCAACAGATCTGAGCATAAAGAAGTTATTGCTGGAGCGTCTAGGTAGCCCAGTGAGTAAAGCACTGGCCCCAGAGTCAGAAGGACCCGAGTTCGGTTCCCGCCTCAGACACTTAACACACAATCACACACACACACACACACACAAAACTAGCCATGTAACCTTGGGCAAGTTACTTAACCCCAATTGCCCTCCAAAAGGCAAAAAAAAAGTTATTGCTAACTTGGAGGGAAATCTGAGTCAACACAAAGTTGACAACAGTGAAGCAGAAAAAGAGTGGGCAGTTTTCAGAGATTTTATATACAGGACCACATTTACTCATCCAGGTCAAAACACTCACAAACATCAAGACTTATTTGGCAAAATGATGGAGAAATTCAGAAGGTGCTAAATGAAATATTAGAACTCCACCAGCAGAAAGGTTCTTCTATCTCTAAGAAGGTAAAATTTAATCCCATCAAAAGTAAAGTGCAAAGGGGGTGGCTAGGTGGTACAGTGAATAAAGTGCCGGCCCTGGAGTAAGGAGGACCTGAGTTCAGGTTCCAGCCTTAGACACTTAACACTCATACACACACACACACACACACACACACACACACACACAAAACTGGCCATGTAACCTTGGGCAAGTTACTTAACCCCAATTGCCCTCCAAAAGGCAAAAAAAAAAAAAAGTAAAGTGCAAACAAAACTTAGATGCAGGATTCTTGACTCAGAAAGAAGACAGATGAAATTTTGTTTTATGCTGATAGTAACAATACAAAGCACTTTTATGATGCCTTGAAAACTATTTATGGCCCCAAAACATATAGTACATCTCAACTACTCAGTGCTGATGGAGACACATTGATTAGTGATAAAGACATGATCCTGAAGAAATGGACTGTGCTGAACACTTCTATAGGGTGCTTAATAGACCATCATCAATCAATACTGAATCCATTTACCATATATCCCATGAAGAGTCAAATATGACTGAAAAATGACTGAAAACCATAACAAAGAAACAAACAAAAATAATTCCTTAGAATTGATTTTGTGCAATATATTGTTAGGAAAGAGGAATATAAAGATCAAACTAGGCAATCCTTGATCTCCAGAGATAATTTGTGACAGACTGTGTTTTTAAATAACTTTGATTGCTTAACTAAGATTCTCAGTTTATACTAAAAGTTAAATCTCTTGCTTCCCCAAATATCTACCACAATAGAAAATATCCCTAGAATACTATAAACTTAACTTGAAAAGCAGAATTATGTCCTGCGTAGATGATATTTTATAGCTTTATCTGAGAGGAAGACATCAGAGCAAAGACATAACTTACTTCATATTTGAACTGTGGTGACTCTTTGAAGAAAGAGGCCATAGATCTGAGTACATCTTTAACATCTCTCTTAGCCTTAATAGACTCAGTTGCTATTAGTGAAATTTGCATTTTTGTGCTGGAGGGCAACAGTTCAAGACAAAGAAAGCTCTGGAAAGAGTTGAGAGATAAGGGTTCTGGACTCAGTTTAGTCATTATCTTAGCTGTGTAACCAGTGAAACTCAAAAGCTCTCTGAGCTTCAGCATCCTTACTTATCAAATGAGAGGAAAAATTTTTGTGCCACCTACCTCTGAATGAATGGTTTTAGTATAAATTTAGTACAAATGCTTCATAAATCTTAAAGAATAGAGAAATGTGAGTATCATTATTTATATGACAAATTCAGGTTGCATAACATTTTGTAGTAAGTTGTTTGGTTGGTGTTATAAGTAGCTCTCATTTCATTAAATCTTGCCCCTGATTTAGTTTTGACTCTCAGTCAAAGTTAGATTCAAGTTAGCAGGAAGTGTAGTATGGTCGAAATAATATTGCATTGAATTCCCATATCAGCGCTGAGCTTGGAGTCCAGAAGACCTGTGTTTTCAAATACAGCCTGAGACATTTACTAGCAGTGTGACCTTTGGCTAGCTACTTAATCTCTATCTGCCTCAGTTTCCTCACTTGTAAAAAATGGAGATAAAAAGAGCACCTACCTACTAGGGTTGTTGTGAATATTAAATGAGTTAACATTTGTAAAGAACTTAGCACAGTGTCTGCAACATAGCAGGTGCTTAATAAATATTTATTTCCTTCTTCCCTACTATTTCTATGACCTTGGTAAAGTCACTTACCCTCTCTGGAATTCAGTTTCCTTACCTACAAAATAAGAGAATTTATCTTATGATTTCTAAGGCTCCTTCCACAAATAAATCCTACAATCTTAATTCATTTAAATAATCAGCTAGAGAGAGGGAAATACTAAGAATGTTTCCTTCACATGAAAAGGGAGGAAATAAAAGTAGATAGATAGATAGATGATAGATAAATAGATAGACAGATCGATAGATAGATAGAAAGATAGGTAGATAGTCATAAGGAAGAATGAGTTTTGGGGAAAAGTTAGTAAGTAGACTCAGTTTGGGACAACAGTGAGTTGGAGAGTCTAATTTATATTTCTAAATGCCAATTATAAGCAAAAAAACTGAAGGGTACCAGAAAGCAATTTGATTCAGTTGGTGTAAGAGCATTGCTGAGAAACTGCTGGTGAAAGGTAATTAATTCTTCATTGAATAACCATATGCCTTCCACAGTATAAGCTGATTCTAGGACCTTCTGATTGACAGACACAGATAAAAGATTTTTTTTTTAACATTTCTTATCAGTTGCAAGAAAATGTTTTTTCTTTCATCAACTGACAATGTAGGCAGAACACCTCTTGCCCTCTAGCCAGAAGCCCAGACCCAATTTACTAGCAACAGATTGTCAAGAAAGAGCTAATGCTAGAGTCAAGCTGTCATTCAATGAAAAGGGGGAGGGGGTTGGAAAACAGGTTAAGTCATATGGTAAGAGCTCCTAAAGGACAATGCCTTGGCTCAACCCCTACTTCACAAGAGAGGAAAAAATACATTCTAGATGTTACTTTGATTTTTTTCATAATTGCCTTAGCTCTTTTCAGACTGTTTACTTCTTCTGGCTTTGATCTCTGGTTTTCCAAAGCATTTTAAGTTTGTAGAAGTAAAGTTAGTCATCCTTCTTGTGAAATTATTGATGCAATTTTTATATAAAATAGGTTCTTGGAGTTACTTCTAACCTTTGCACTGATTCATTTGCTGAAACTACAAGCTATACATAGAAAAATGCCAAAAGGGAGATTAGAAACAAAACTCCTGAATATTGTAAATAATTCAGTGGAAGAGACCAAGATCTTATACTTGTCCTGTTGTCGAGCTATTTTGAAGAAAACAATGACAATTTTATGTCTATAACTAATTTCAGGTATTGTGAGCAACTGAAGAGACAAAATAGCTTGACTAGGGGTTTACAAGAGGGTGGAGACTGTCTTTTGACTTCTAATTTCAGCATCTCTAGTGCAATGGACCCAGTGCTTCTGTCCTCAGCATGAATGCTTTTTACTGGTTTGCATTTGTTAAATTGGAATAATAAACTACTCCCTTTTCTTGAGAATGGTTATGAAGGGAAATTATGAAATGACTGAAAAGCACTTTGCTTCAGATCTGATCTATAAAAATCTTTAACATTTGCAAGGTATGAGGCAATGAGTGTTGTTGATGGCATATCCACAGCAGGGCAACACCGTTTTTTATTCTTTTAGCCAGAGTAGCCAAGAGTATAGCTCTCTTCTCTGCGTGCAAATTTTCAACAAAACATTTTGATTGACCAAAGAAACTTATGCTACTGGCAGCCATGGTAGGTACAAGGTATAGAAAAAATAATTTTCCCTTAAATGGCATTTCCCCACTGTTTGATCAGAGAGTGAAAGAGTAGAAAATTTGTTTCCTGCAGACTTAGTACCTTCCACCTGTAGATGCTGATCTCTTAAACTGGATACCACCCCCTGTCCACGACTGTGATGTGCCGCCCCTGGAACTGACCTCGACTGAGATCCAGATGCCAGCTAAAGAAATTACCTCTCAAATAGGACCTCTTGGGGCATGGAAAGCTCTATGTCCAATTTCAGCTAGAAGTAGCCATGGAGGAGAGATCTTTGCCCCTCACCCCAAGATTTTGAGCCCCATTTGTTGGAGGGGGGAAAGATGGGGTGCTTGTGCCCAAGTCCCCACCCTAAGATATTGTTTTATGTGCTTATTTTCTATTATCCCTGTTATATTATTGCAAAGTTCTGTTGATACCAGTTACCCTACCAGTTACTCCAAAACTCTTATTAATCTATGTAATGAAATGCATTGTTAATGTATTTTTGCTATATAAGAGTCAAGAAAGATCTTGGCGTCGAACGTAATGGGAATGGGAATGTAAAGATCTTCCCAGCCCCTTAATAAGCCTAAGGGAATTTAAAGACCTTCCCTGCTTTGAAGATATACCCTATCCCCCAATAAGCTGAATGTAGTCACATGGAGCCTATGGTGAGAGGAGTTTGCTGAAGGGTGGAACAGAGCCCACAGGAAGCTAGGAGTCAGAGCAGCTAGACATGGTGGGAGGAGAGTATGCACCAGAGGGAAACAGTTAGGCTTGTGAGTAAATGTTGGTGTTTGCCACCTGCTGTGACAGCTAGGCTTGTGTTGCTTTGAGGAAAGGCTAAAGGATGCTGTGGTTCTCTGTTTTGTGATGGCTTATTAACTTCTTTGCTACTATGATGTAATCGGCTTATTGGTTTGGGGATTCAGTTTCTAGTGTCTGAATAAATGTTTTGCTTTTGTCTTCTATTTGGAAATTCTATTTTGTGATCAAGCACTATGCAGGAATATTTATAATGACTGCTGGCTCTGTGAATATTGCATTGGTGCTACATATAGCTACTCCTTTCTCCAAACAGTAATTTTTAAGACTTAGAAGGGCTGCTTTCATTTCCCTAAGAGAAGAGGGAAAAATTGTGTATGTGCATAGAATTTTAGAACTGGATGGAACCTGAGATGTCCTTAATGTCATCTAGTGTCTAGACCATCACATTTCCCAGGTTCTGGACAGTAGGAATCTGGGCTATAAGGGAATTATTGCACTTTTTTTCATTTTTATGTTTTTAGTATTTTTATGTCTTAGATATGTCATTGCCAGTCATGCATAGTCTGAGTTCTTTTATGCCCAAAGATGTGAAAACAGATCCAGAGAGTTTGGGCCATTTACTGAAGGTCATATGACTAGTTAGTTGCAGAGCCACATTACCCGATAGATGAAATAAAAATGGAGGTAAGGGGTCTGTAAAAACTGAAAGGCTTATAATTGCAAACTAAGTTTTAAATTGGATGATAAAGTCATAGCAATGATTTCTTCGGTAAGGATAGTAATAACAGAAACATATATAAATACTCCTAAAATTGTATCTACCAAATGGCTTATAAAATCAACATTTTCAGGTCTTGCAATCCAGCACTTTTCCTCAAAGCATGGATCTTGGAATGAAGTGCTCATTCCATCCTAGTAATTGTGATTATGATGGGCTGAGCATTTTAAAGGTGTCAAACTCATAACTCACTGGCTACAAAAGGCTAGTAGCACACCCAATTGGGGCCTAACAAGATTAAAATATAATCAGAAAATGCTTAAAAATATAATCCAATATAGATAGTGTTGTCTGGGGCTGCTAGGTGGTGCAGTGAATAGAGCATTAGCCTGGAGTCAGGAGGACCTGAGTTCAAATGTGGCCTCAAACACTTAACACTTACTAGCCATGTGACCTTGGACAAGTTGCTTAACCCTAATTGCCCTCCAAAAAAATATAGTGTTGGTTTGTGATTTTCTAAGTCAATATGTGGTAAGCAGAGATCCATTTCTGTTTGATACCACTGATTTAGCAGCTTCAGAGGCCCTATCAAGTCATATAACTGGTCACACAGTTTATACCATATGCCATAGCATCACAAGCCAAGTAGCACCAGGGTGTTTGCTAGAAAATCAGGGAGGAACAGATGTGGTCAAGTGTTGCCCCATCAGACCTGTAGTTGACATTGGATGTAGTAACTTTGTTTATCTATTGTTCTAATATTACAAAGCATTACCTCTTATTTCATGGTCCTATCTCTGATATATAAAATTTTCATCCATTTAAATATGGTCAGATTACTCAGTTTTGGCTACAGATTTGAGAGGTACAGACCCATTCTAGTTGGTTCAAGACTACCACTTAGTTCAAGATACCCCAGAGTCTAAAACTAAGAAGATGGGATACAAGGAGACTGCAGAATTAATATGGCTTCTTCTCCTTTAGATCATTTGAATTTTTTGTATTAGATATTTCATTATCCTACATGAATAGTTCAATTTCTCCCTTTTTGAAAAACTTTAACAAAATCTGGCTAGAGGGGACCAGCTACTTTAGAGTAAAGAGATTACAAAAAGCATAGGTAGGATCACATGACCCAAAATTATACAGTAGAAATGAGTCCCAGATTTCTTAAGAAAACTCAAGGAAGTTCTAAAGAAAATTAAGATACAAACACAAATGATTCCAGTGAAAAAGAAAATATGGGAGCATACTCTTTAAAATAATTTATATAGGGGTGGCTAGGTGGCACAGTGAATAGGGCACTGGAGTCAGGAGGACCTGAGTTCAAATCCAGCCTCAGACACTTGACACAATTACTAGCTGTGTGACTTTGGGCAAGTCACTTAACCCCAATTGCCCTCTAAAATCAATAATTTATATAATTGTTCAGAGAAAGAAAGGAAGGAAGGGAAGAAAACCATTTCTTAAGTACTTACTATGTACCAGGCACCATTTTAAGCATTTTACAAATATTATATCATTTCAACCAAATGTCACCCGTGAAGTAGGTGTCATCATTATCCACTTTTCACTGTTAAGGGAAACTGAGATCAAAAAAAGATTAAATTATTTGTCCAGGATCACACAAGTAATAAGGGTTTAAGGTCAGATTTAAACTCAAGTCTTCCTGGCTCCAGTTCCACCACTCTACCTGCTGTGCCCCCTAAGTACAGGAACTCTTCAAATAAACTAGGTTTTGTAAAATGTGCAGATGATGGAAGCAAAACACATGTAATGGAAGATGAAAACAACACCAAAAAAACCATGATCCTGTAAGAAGAGTGGCAGAAATGTTAGCACTGCAGATAATCAAGATGTTTCGTAAAGAAAGACCAAAGGATTTTTAAAAATTTATGTTGGGGACAAGGGGAAGATGAAAGAAGCAATAAAATTGATACTAAGGGAAAAGAGTACATAATAGTATAGCAGGTGGTGGAAATAAAATAGAACTACTCTATTTTAATGATTCTATAGCATAGGAAAAGAACTGGATTCAAAAAATAACAAAGGAAGGAATTAGTCAGCTAACCAAAGGGCTTGCTTTCTATTTCTAATAAAATTCTAGAACACAATTGTCACTGGATGAATTACGAGCATTTAGAAAGGAAAGACGTGATTAGCAGCAATACATTCGATAGACTGTGGTGTTACCCTTTTGGACAAAATGGAGATGAACGGTTTAGATAATAGTACTCCAATGCAGGCTGTGAATGGATTGAAGATCAGACTAAAAGTGTATTCATTAATAGATTACTGTTAATTTGAATGGAAGTTCTACTGGAGTACACAAAGAAGTTTGTCTTGGCACTCTGTTGTTTTATATTTCATCAGTGTCTCTGATCAATGTTTTTATCAATGACTTCAGCATCCTTAACAAATTCACAGATGACTTGAAAACGTTACAGGATAGGTTACATATTTTATGACAGTCAGATATCAAAAGATCCAAGACAAGCTTGGATAATAGACCAAATCAAATGAGATAATATTTAATAGGGATAAATATAAAGAACTTTACTTGATCCCAAGGGATCTTTTCTTTAAGTACATGATAGAGGAGAAATACACTAATAATTATTTTCTTTTAAAAATATTCAGGTTTTATTAGATTGTAAGCTAAATATGAGCCCAAAGTATGATATGGCAACCAAGGAACAAATACAATATTAAGCTATATTGAGATGCATAGGGTAAAGAACTAGGGTGATGATAAAAATTGTAGAAGGGAAGGTATATACTCTAGGAAGGGAAAAACTTTTTTGTTGTTCATTCATTTCAGTCATGTCCAGCTCTTTGTGACCCCATTTGGGGTTTTTTTGGCAAAATTACTGGAAGGTTTTCCATTTCCTTCTCCAGATCATTTTACAGATGAGGAAACTGAGGCTAACAGGGTTAAGTGACTTGCCCAGAGTCACACAGGTAGTATCTGTAGTAAGAGGCCAAATTTGAACTCAGGAAGATGAGTGTTCCTGACTCCAGGCCCAGCACTCTATTCATTTTACAATGTAGCTACCCAAAAAAACTTCTTTCATTAGAGTATTCCCAAAGTAGAACTGACTGCCTTATGAGATTGTGCATTCCCTTACATTAAATGTTTCCAAGTAATGACTGGATGATCATCTTATTGTATAAGTTAGAGAAAAGATTCTTAGTTAGGTATGTAGATAGTCAGATAGATAGATAGATAGATAGATAGATAGATAGATAGATAGATAGA
>NW_027186304.1:61387731-61432336 GCF_028583685.1 Petaurus breviceps papuanus
AGATAGATAGATAGATAGATAGATAGATAGATAGATAGATAGATAGATAGATAGATAGATAGATAGATAGATGCATAAATATACATATATGCGTATATGTGTCCATGTGTGTATATATGGATATATTTGTATAGATGTGTGTATGTAGGTATGTATGTATCTCCCCCATATAAGACTCACCCTTGTTGCAAAGAAAAACAATCAAAGCTGAAGGATATGGCAACATACACTGATCTACATTTAGAGTCCCCTGTATCTCTACTGAGATGAGAGAAATATGTTTCATTATCTGTCCTCTGGGCCCAATATTAATGATTAACTTTAATATGAGTTCAGTTGTTTTATTGTGTTGTTGCCTTTACAATATTGCAGTCATTAATTGTGTGGGCAGCTAGGTAACACAGTATATAGAGTGCTGAAACTGGAGTCAGGAAAACTCATGGTCCTGTGTTCAAATATGATCTCCAACACTTATAAGCTATGTGATCCTAGGTAAGTTACCTAACCCTGTTTGCCTCAGTTTCCTAATCTATAAAATGAGCTGAAGAAGGAAATGGTAAACCACTCCAATGCCTTTGCCAAGTAAACCCCAGAGTCCTGAAACATCAGACATGACAGAAATGACTGAACAATAATAAAAAAACAAAATCATTTTGTATGTTGTTCTCAATTTTCTTTTCCCCCTATGCATGCATTAGTTCAAAAATATTTTCCTATGTTTTTATGAATTTCTCACTTTTGTCATTTCTTAGGGAACAATAATATTCATATGTCACAATATGTCCAGCCATCATTAAATTGCTAGGTGTTCACTGTGTTTCCATTTATGCCACCACCAAAATATTTGGTTTATACAGGACCTTTCTTTCCATCTTTGTCTTTTTGGGAATATTTGCCTATAGTGGAATTGCTGAGTCAAAGTTAGTGATTTTTCTTTTAAATTTTAAGCTGCTTTCATAGCTCCACCTAAGGCATATAAATGTTACTATCCTCCCACAACTCCCAAACTGACTCTTTCCATCTTTTATCATTGTTGCCAATTCGATGAGTGGGATGCAAAACCTCACAGTAGTTTTAATTTGCATTTATCTTATTATTGGTGGTTTGGAAAAAAATTTTAATGGTTGTTGAAATATTCTATTTCTTCTTTTTAAAACTATTCATCTCATTTGAACACATCTTTTGGAGACTGGTTCTTGTTCTTATAGATTTTGATTCCCTGCTTAAAAGGATTATTTTGTTGAGCAGAGTGTGCTCACTTATTTTATTGGTGACAGTATTCATGGTGATAAAACTCCCTCTGTCAATAGGAATTCAGATACTGTTCTGAAACTTGAAATTTTAGAGATTCTCCTAGGATGCTCTGAACTTAAATGACTATCACCGCATCAAATGGCTAGTATGTATAAGAAGTGGAACTTGGACACAGGGCTCCCTGACTTCAAAGTCAGTTTTCTACCCACTACTTCTCAATAAGTATAATTTAGCCATTTATTTATTAACTAAATATTTATTGATGGAGTTTAATTACCACCTCTCTGCTTATGTTTCACAAATCTACCTATCCTGCCCCTACCTCTCTGTTGACTTTTCTACTCATCTCCAACTGACTTTCAGGCATCTCAAACTGGATACCCAGTAAACATCTTAAACTCAACAGGTCTAAAATAGAACTCATGTTTTCCCCAAACCCTGCTGCCCACTCCCCGCCCCACTCCTGCCCCACCTTCCCTATTCCTGTAGGAGGCAACACCATTTCTTATGCTTGCAACCAATAAGTCATCTTTGACTCCTCATTATCTCTTACCTCCTATGTGTAAACCTATCAATTTCACCTTTGGAACATATCTCAAATATGCTCCCTACCCTTCTCTGACATTGCCACCACTCTGGTGCAGGCCTTAATCGCCTCATCCCAGGAATACTATGAAAGCCTGCCTCAAGTCTCTTCCCACCCCAATCCATCCTGCAGTCAGTCACCAAAGTGATTTTCCTAAAGCACGGGCCTGACCATGACATTGCCACTCCCCCTTTCAGTATACTCCAGAAACTCCTTATTTCCTCCAGGATCAAATAGAAAATCCTCTCTTTGGCATCCAAAGCCCTTCACCATCTAGCCCTCTCCCACCTTCTCAATCCTCTTACCCCATATACCTCCACATGTACTGTTTGATCCAGTGACACTGGCCTCCAAGCCATTTATGAAGAAGATCCTTTGTTTCTCAACTTTAAGCAAATGCTAAATGCCTAGAAATGTTCTGCCTGGCCCCCATTCCTGAAACACTATCTCTCTTCAACTCTATTTCTTACTCCTCTGACTTTAAGTCTCAGTAAAAATCCTACCTTTCAAAGGAAGCTTTTCTCGGGTCCTCTTATTTCTAGTAGCTTTCTTCTGTTCATTATTCTGTATGTATCCTCTGTGTCGTTTGCTTATGTGCATTTGTTTGCTTGTCTTCCTTATTAGACTGTGAGCTCCTTGAGGACAGGGACTGTCTTTTACCTCTTTTCGTATCCCCAATACTTAGTATAGTGCCTAGCACATAGTAGTGCTTAATAAAAATTGATTAATAGACTTGTCCTACTGTGTATAAGTCACCGTACTATATTCTGTGGGGCATAAATTTTAGCCATGACAATTTCATATGGAATAAAAGCTTTCATTAGCTATTGGGGACTATTTTACATATTAATAAGATTAATTTAATTTAATTAATTGATGAGATTTCCTATATCTCCTTTATCTTCCTATGAAATTTCATTTATGCTAATTAAAGAAAATGTTGAAAATTTCATTCATTTCATTTCTTGAAAATATGCATAGTTAATGGGTTTCCTGTGTGTCCAGACTTTAGGAACACCCTGTATAATATATAAAATAGGGTCTCTGTCATCCAGAAGTTGACAATTTTGTTGTGACAATATTCAAGGGAGGGTGAATTCACTTCCAGCCAGAGATATTAATATGGTCAGAGTTACCTGACAGTTGGCAATAAATTTCCTTTCCTTGGCCAGCATGTGCCTATCAATACAATTTTTTTAAATGAAGCTTA
This sequence comes from Petaurus breviceps papuanus, assembly GCF_028583685.1. Taxonomy (NCBI): domain Eukaryota; kingdom Metazoa; phylum Chordata; class Mammalia; order Diprotodontia; family Petauridae; genus Petaurus; species Petaurus breviceps. The sequence goes on from NW_027186304.1 coordinate 61,390,782, forward strand.
GAAACTATGTTTTTTATCTTCTTTGAAAGATACATCAAGGCTAAGTGATTAAGTAAGCTATTTCTTTAAGACTAAAATAAACTCAGAAATCTATCTTCTTAAATCAGATAGACAAGGATTTCAATCAGTTTTTCTACTACTGCTGCACATAAGCCTTTCTGGCATGAAGACATAAACATTTGAAACAAAGATAGTAAAGTTACCTATGCTCTTATAGACAGAGCTGAAGAGAGACATTAGAAGTTATCTAGTTACCCTCAAATTACATATGGAAGAACTGAGACTCATACAGGTTGTAATTTGCCCAACTACTAAAGGTAACTTGATTAGTTGAAATTTCCTTTTTGTAAGATAAGCTTCATGAATTTTAGTTGTCATACTTATCTATAGAGCTACTACTTAATTTAAATGATCATACTTCTATAAACCACCATCACAGCTTGTAAGACATGCATTGTTTATTTTGATATTTAGCAGTGCCATAAACTCTAAATAAATTCACTATATTTAAGCTCTGTTGACTTCATTTGCTCTAATAATCTCACATAGGTTTGGATTTAAAAATAGGTAACTTTTCTGAGCAGGAAAAACAATGTTTCCTTCGTTGTTTTTCATGTTTTTCATAATCTAAACATGTTGCATTAGAAATTAATGATATTCTAAATTAACAAATTTTATAAGATGAAAAATGAATCAAAATTCTCCAATAGAAAAGTATATTCTACAGATTCCACAAAGATCATAAAACAACAACAGCAAGAGACTCCAGAATGGTTTAAAAGAGAAATACAAGTGTACAACTCTCTCAAGAAGTCATTAGTCTTTCTCAAGTAATTGGGTCAATGGAACTCTCAATGAAAGAATTCAAACATACAGCTAATAGAGTGCAGAATTTAGGAGACATGGAGGACGTTATATTCAAAGAATTAGAATTGATGAAAAAGAAAATGATAGATTTAAAACACAAAAACAGAGAAGTGGAAGAAAATTTGTCAGATAAGAAACATACTAAAATAACACACACCCAGGTTCACAACATAGGTGTCATACTTGACTTTCCATTCATACTCACCGAACATACACAATCTATTTCCCAATCTTATCATTTCTACATTCATAATATCTCTCATATAGCTCTCTTTTCCAGTCATGCAGTCAAAATATTTGTATAGGCCTTTCAAACTATCAAACCCGTACTTCCCCTCTCTAAGTCAGTTTCCAATCTGCTTGTAAGGTGATTTTTCTGAAATATAGGTTTGACCCCACTAACTACTCTGTATTTACTTTATACACACTAGTAATTAATATTACTCCTCATTGTCTGTCCCCATTAGAATGTATACTTCTCAAGGGCAAGGACTTTCCCTTTCTCCTTTCTTCAGATCCTCAGCACTTAGAAAAGTTACTGGTTCATTTAATAAAATATTTGTTGACTAACAAAGAATTGTACCAATTCCATACAAGTGAAAACAACCGATCTTGATGGTGAAATGTGCACAAATAATCTAGGGATCATTGGTCTTCCAGAAAACCATGACAAAATTCTTAAAAAGCTTTAATTCCATACATTAGGCATTAATAAAATAAAACTATGAATATAGACAAATCACCATCAGATTCAGGGAAAGATGGGGTGGAGAGTGAAGAAGGGGAAACTGGTTTCACATATTTGACTGTGCTTGGTCATGGTAAACTTATGTTAATAGAATATTGCTGTCATTATTCAGCATTTATATTAATTAGCAGGTGTATTTATTAACTTGTCCTTTCAATTATACAAACATTGAGCAAATTCTAAAAATCAATGACTAAAACAAAAGCCTCCAACATATATATGGTGTGGAAAAATAATTTCCCATGGGGGGGCAGCTAGGTGGTGCAGTGAATAGAGCACTGGCCCTGGAGTCAGGAGGCCCTGAGTTCAAATTTGACCTCAGACACTTAACACTTACTAGCTATGTGACCTTGGGCAAGTCACTTAACCCCAATTGACCTGCTTTCCCCCCTCCAAAAAGCAAATAATAATAATAATAATTTCACACATTAGCCATGTCCAGAAATGTATGACTCATGGAATTTTAAATTCATCCCCTCTTTATAAGGAGATAAGAGCTGTGTTCTTTTTTCAATCAGTATTGGTCTCATAGTTTATCATTGACTTGTTGGAAGTTATAAAGTCTTGAAATTATTTTTCTTTATAATCTTATCAATGTATAAATTATTCTCCTAGTTCTGCTTACATCTCTTTGCATCAGTTCATGAATTGCTTCCCAGTTTACTCTGAAAATTTTTATTTCAGTGCTGATTTCTTACGGCACAAAAATATTCCATGCGTTCATATAACACAGTTTGTTTGACCGTTCCCCAGTAAGAGAATAGCCCCTATAGATTCCAATTTTGGCCACCTTAAAAAGAGCTGCTATAAATGTTTCTGTACATACATATATACGTACATACATACATACATAATACCTTTCCTTTTTCTTTGATTTCTTTGATGTCTAGGCACAATAGTGGTATAGGTGGGTCAAAGAACCAAAGTTTGGTAACTTTTTAGACATAGTTCCAAATTCCTTTCTAGAACGGTCATTCCAATTCATAGTTCCACCAACTGTGTACTTGTTTTTACTGCAACCCCTCCAGTATTTGTCATTTTTCTCTTGTGTCATCTTCGCCATTGTGATGGGTATGATGTGGAACTTCAAAACTACTTTAATTTGCATTTCTCTAAATATTGATGATTCAAAGCAGGTGTCTGGACCTTAGCTTGCTTGCTTTTTGTCCTCATGAGCTATGAATGGTTTTTATAATTTTAAAGTATTAGTATATTTTAAAAAAGTAAAAATCATTTTCAGCCCTCCTATACAAACAGGCAATTGGCTATATTTGGTCTTCTGGACATAGTTTACCAATACTTGATTTAGAGCATTTTATATTGTGATTGATACCTTGGATTCCTTGCTTTTAAAGCTATCTCTTTGTATCCTTTAACCATTTATGTGTTGGAGAATGGCTCTTAGACGTATAAGTTTGAATAAGTTCTTTTTATGTCTTATATATGAGACTTTATTTGAGAATTTATTGCAAAGATTTTTCCCAATTCACCAATTTCCCTTCTAATTTTTATAATATTGGATTTGTTTGTGCCAAATCTTTTTAATTTTATATAATCAAAATTAACTAAAAAGTAGGAATGAGATATATGTGTATGTATACATGTATATATATATATATAGCATGTGTGTATGCATAGATACACAGATGCATATATACATATATACATGTTTGTAAGCATAGTGCTGGGGGATAGAAGAATGGTTCATAGTTTGAGGAAGAAAGGACTTTATATACATTATCTAATTTAATCATTCCACTGGATTTTAAGTGATTTTAATGTCAAATAAGTATAATGTCCAGCATCCCTTCATATTAAAATTCAATGCAAAGATTTTTTGGCCAGTTTCCTGTACCACTCCTATCCTTCAATATTTGCCTCCCAAATTTCTACTCCAATGAAAAAGATATAAATCCAAATGAATTAATAATCTGAGTTTCCTTAGGAGTACTTTATTCACAAATAGAAACTACATGATGGAGCCCTATGTGTTTGAGATATCATCATCTTTATTTCATGTATAAGAAAATAATTATTTTAGTCATCCAGTGGCAAGCAGGTTTTGTGCATTGTGTTTTGGTACTAGCTATGCCTTTTTTCAGTGTCTGAAGACCTAGCAAATGTAGAGACTGTCTTTTTTTTCTCTGAACACAGATGTCACTTGGTGCTATTTATAAAATATTGCCAGTATCAAAAAAATCTTTTAAAAATATTGCTAATCTCTCTTGTCTGGTGTGCTAAATTCCACTTATTTTTTAATATTCTGCTGTTGAAAAGTTGTAATTATGATTTTTTTACTATTTCCTCAGCATTAATATTTGGAAGGTTGCATATATGAATTCTAGATTTTTTTTAATTATAGTAAAATCTGGAACCCAAATCCATGAGCAGAAGGAATATAGGAGTGAAGAAGGCTGTCAAATTTCCCCATTTCCCAAGTCCTATGACAATCTGTGCTAACAATCCTACTGTTCAAGTTCCCATTCATCCCACCTACCACCTCCACCTGTTCCACTCTATAACATTTCCAAGTCTGCCATACCTGAGCCCTCTATCCTTGTCACTTTTCCCCTTTCAAAAAGTTCCACTGAATCCTCTAAGTCATTTCACCTTCATGCCCTTAAATTTCATTGTTCATAAGAGAAGGGGATTAGACTAGATGAGACCTAAGGTCTCTTCCAGCTATTAACATTCTATGACCTTAGAGTATGCAGAACACTATAGTTGGTACTGGAGAAGACACACAAATTATGTGAGAGGCATTCTCTGTCCTTATGGAGCTCATAATGTAAGAGAAAATGGGAATCAGATATGGATAAAATAAATGTAGAATTTTATATGGTGTCTTTATAAAGGCATAAAATAAAAGGCTATGTGAGATCCAATAAAGTCATTATCTATCTTTTATCTGGGGACATACAGGAATGTTGTTGGTGTTGAATGCATTTAAGTTGGGCTTTAATTTATGGTACAAATTTGACAGGGAGAATAAATTACACAAATTACACATACTTAAAATCTCCCCATTAGTGGTGAAGATTTAGAGGCATTTTATATAACCTGAAATGTTTTTATTTTAGAACATTACACAAAGAATGGTCTTGTCAATGAGTATAGAAAAGTAACTTTTGTGGTTTAAGGTATAATAAGCAATGCTAATGACTAATTATATAAATTAAATGATATTTCAAACTCCAGGGTATACAAGACATTATGATGCATGCTTAAAGTTTTTGTTTGTTTTGTTTTTTACTCTTAGTAGGATCTTCCTGTCTTCTACATATTACTCCCCGAATAATGGAGGTAGGGACTTAACAATGTTTTCTGTTACCCTCCTCATTCATTGATGATGTGTCTGCTATAGTATTCAATATAAGACAAAATTAAAATTAATATTAATCATTAAAAATAATTTGACAGGGAAATGGAAAAAATAATAGGAAATAGAAAGAGAGGGAGGGAGGGAGAGAGAGAGAGGGAAAGGGAAGGACAGAGAAAGTGAGTATATCCCACCCATTGAGAACAATTTGAGAAAGTTCAAGCTGTGGTCAGAGGATGGACAGTAGTACAGTTTGACTGGCACATAGAGTAAATAGAGATAAGTAGTATGAAAAAAGGTTGATAAGAGATAGGACAGTGTGATATTGTGTAGGTATTTGAATATTGAGTAAAGAATCCTGGAAATACAGGAATTCCTGACTACCAGTTGGTAGAGGGAATGAAGCATTAGTACATGGGTGATTTATCACATAAATAAGCATGTTTTCCAAACTGTCCAAAACCAACCTTTAAAGTATAAAATGACAATCCATATCTATAGATATTCATAAAGGAAATAATCTACATTATACCACAATTTTCACATGATGACTCAGTGCATATTAAGAAAGAAAAGTTTTGGTTATTTGGATTGGAATCAGTGGCTGCCTTCAAATATTTGAAAGCTTGTCATGAAATAAAGAGACCAAACTTGTTCTGTATTGTTACAGAAGTCACAACTAGAACCTATGGATGGAGCTCACAGTGAGTCACTTTTCAACTCAATCTAAGAAATAATTTCCTCTCTATCAGAGCTGTCTAACAAGGGACTGGCATTATCCTAAGAGCTAGTGAGCTTGGTATTTGATGTAATTAAAAAGAACCTAATTTAATAAAGGATACGGGAAATAAAATTTATACCCTGTCTGAAATGTTGAACCTTGAGGCCCTTTTAATTCTGGTAAATTCTGTTATCAATTGGGACATATGGAGGATTTAAAGATAGTGTTACCAGTAACTACATAGTGTGGAAGAGAGTGAATAAATTGCAATCTACACTGAACTAAACTGAAAATTGGTATGCTTTTTCTCTCAGTAGAACTAAGGTGCTGTGTCCTGTGGGAAGGTTTCTACAGCCAAAAGGAATCTCAGAGACTATCTAGCCAACCCTCCCATTTTACATATTAGGAAATTGAACCCCAGGAAGGTTAAAGGATTTGCCCAAGGTCACATAAATAGTAAGCATTAGAAGCAAGATTTGAACCCAGATCCTCTGATTAAAAAACCAGTACTCTTTTCAATGTACTATGCTGCCTATTGGCTGCCATATTTGAGCAGAACTCCTGGAACAACTCTAGCTCCAGCATTAATTTCAACTCATGGGACAATCTCTGGATGCCTGAATGACCTCTCAGACTCTCCCTGGCATTGCTCTTCCTCACTTGCTACAAGTCACTTTTCTTCCATGAGTTAAGTGCACAAGGAACAACCTTGAATGATCTAATTACCTGTCATCCTCAACAGACTTTTCATCATTCAACAATACTCTATCTGGACTCATTCTTCAATTGTTTTATTCAACTAATATTTTATTTTCCCCCAATTACGTGTTAAAACATATTCCCACCCAACCATCTTCATTTTTCTAGCCCAGTCGTTTTGAACCCCCAGCTGCTGAAGAACATATTTCTTTCCCCAGCCCAACTCTTCATTCTATTATTCCTATCTACCTCAACCCTATTTCCCCAATGACCCACTCTGTATTTGCCTAATACTGTACCTTCTGGAATGATTGCTCCATAATCAACAAACTTCCTTTTAACCTTCGACCTTTTCCATTCTTTTCATCTATAATCCTCTGAAACCTGATTCCCTCTTGATTACACCACTTTCTTGGTCATCCTTTTGAGAAGTGGCTATGCTTTCTCTCATACCCCCAACTCATTCAGCATGATAAGGGAGTCTGAATACTCTTTGTCACCCTTTTTAATTCCAGACTCTCCTTCTACCACCACTACTAAACAACCTCTCTTACGTTATTGTTCACACTACCCAAATTTATTATCCAAAACAAATCCTGCCCTCTATTATCTGTTGACCCTCATCCTCTCAAGTCATTTTTTCTTTTTTTTTCTCAACTCAAAAAAGTCTGTCTTTCTAACTGTCTTTCTAACCCATACTTTGCAGACTAAGTATCTTAACATTTGTGATGATAATTCTTCAAATACTCTAACTTCTCTGTTCTACAATATACTCAATTCCAATTATCTATTTCTCCACATTACTTTAGTTACATATAAAGATGGCCATATCTTGCAATCACCCAAAGGCATTCCACATCCATGTTCATAAATTCAAAAATGCCCTTATCTAACTAATATTTTGTCATTCCATCTACTTTTTTTTTGCTTTACAAACCCTAACTTTGTTATTCATCATCATGACCTCTAATCCCTCTATTCCATAGCATTTTTCCAGTTCATTAGCCATTAACTGGATAGAATCACTTCCCTTCCCAATATCAGCCTCTTGGTGAACCAGTTCAACTCATATTCCCTACTCTGTATTTTTTCCTTTTTGTTCTGTTTCCATTTACTCCCTGCCAGTCCCCAACATTGAGTTATTTTTATCATTCTCCCCTTTTGTTCCTACTGATATGTTGATGATTGGACCTTAGAGAAATTTATAAAAGTACGGAGTATGTTATATGATCTCAATTGTGCCTTTATGGAAGCAAGATAATTCTTCTTCTCTTCATTAATTGATTCTTTGTCATAATGACCACAATGTATGTTCCAAATCTCCTCACACTCCTTATAGCACATCTCCTTTTTCTTCATCTTGAATCTCTCTGGCACCTTTATATACTTCCTTTCTGTCTTTGATGAGTAGATGCTTCTTCCCCTTGAACAAACCAACCCACTAAATATATTATTTGCCACACATTTCCTGTGTTTTCTGGAAGATTGCCCCAGCAATTGTCTTTATGATTGCCTTTATCTTCTATTAATTTCTATCTTGCTGCCTATAAACAAATCCATCTCCACCAGCCTTGAGAAAAAACCTTCACTTGATCCTACCATGGCCACTGGCTATTTTACTATATGTCTCCTCTACATTGCCACTAAATTCCTTGAAAAAAGTCTATTTTACTCAGAGCCTCTATTTCCTCTCACTTTCCCAAAACCTGTGAAGTTTTGGTTCCAACTTCATCATTCAAATGAAAATTCCCTCTCCAAAGTTAGCAATGATTTCTTAAATGCCAAATCTAACAACATTTTCAAACACTATCCATTTTTAGTATTCCAAACTATTGATGATCTATTAAAATAATCTCTCCTCTCTAGATTTTCATGACAATATCTCTAGGTTCTTGTCCCACCTGTCTTACTGCTCCTTCTTAGTTTCCTTGTCTCTGCCTACGTTCTGGTCACATACTCTGTAGATGGTCCCTACAACTTTGTCCTGTACCATCTTCTCTCTTCTCCTTCTATGTTCTCCCTTAAGGCTCTCATTAGCTCCCATATAACCAAAGACTATAGGAATATGCAGATGATTCTCAGAACCGCATTCCCAGCTGTAATCTCTCTTCTGAGCTCCACTTCCACATTACCAAATATCTATTGGATGTTTATAACTGGATGTCCCATAGTCATCTCCATACACTGAAAAAAAGATCTTAGTTCCTAGCCCTTTTTCTCTTTCAAACTTCCTGATTACGATTGAAGCCTCTACAATCAACCTAGTCTTCTAGGTTCTCAACTATGGTATTATCCTTCACTCCTTATTTTCAAAATATGTATGCAATCAATTGCCAAATATTGTCTGCTTCCACAATGTATCTTCAACATTATCTTCTCTCCTTTCATATAGATACCCTAAAACTATCATCACCTCTTACCTAAAGTATGGCAGTAGCTTTTTAATTGACCTTCCTCATTCAAGTCTCTGTTTTTCTAGCCAATCTTCCACACAGCTCCCTAAGGGTAGGTATGACCATATCATGCCCTTGTTCAAGAAGCTCCAATGACTCCCTATTACCACCAGGATCAAATATGACATCTTCTATTTGGCATTCAAGACTTTTCAGAAATTTTTTCCTTCCTACCTTTCAATGTTCTTACACTTTATTTCCCTTCACATACTCTATGGTCCAGTGACACCAACCTATTTACTATTCTTTGCACATTTTCTGACTCCATGCCTTTATACTGGGTTTTCCTTAATGTCTAGCATATCCTCATATGCCTGATTTCTTTTCAGATCCTCCATCCTCAGCCCCTTAGCTTTCTCTTCCAAGGTTATCTTTTTTCTCGTTCATATGAATCTTTTATGTGTCTACTTAGTTGTCTCTCCCAGTGATTTGTAAACTACTTAAAGGCAATGATTATTTTTGTGATGTTGCCTTCTTTGTAGCTCTAGTACTTAACACGATGCCTGTTATACAGTAAGTGTTTAAATAAATGCTTCTTTGATTGTTCCCTCTCTCTTCAATTGTCTTGCATATACTTACATATTTCTGAAATAAATTATAATTAATAATAAATTATTAACATTGAGGCCCAGACTTCTTTCTCTTTTTGCTTCCTCATTCAAAGCCCAGACCTTGTAGGTCAAGGCAGCTTCTGAAGACAGGGCTGACAATAATATTGAGGTTGGCCTAACACTAGGAACATTTTCCTCTACCTCGCGTGGTAACCCACCAAATGGGAGAATTTATTTCTTATTAAAGAGTAACAAGAATCTAATCTAGGTCAATTAGGCCCTAAAAAGCATTAGGCTCACCCACTGTTCAAATTAAGTAGTCTGGGTGAAGATGGATTCTTTTGTCCAGATAACCGGAGGCAGCTGAACTGCATGATCAAGTCGAGTTTTCAGCAGAAGGAGCTGAAGACTTTTGGTACACCTCCTCATTAATATATCTATCCCCTCATTGTTGTCCATTAATTAGAGTTGATCTCCACCTGTCAAGAACATCTAGTTTTCCAAAGGTATTTAAGCATTTGATGATTCCCATGGTTTCATCTTTGGTTACCAGAGAAATCACTGACCATCAATTTATTGATTATTTGCTAGCCTAATTAATAAATTGATGACAAATTACCCAGAAACTCTATCTCTCAGAGTTTTCATTCATCTCATGTCCATGTTGCATTCCCCTCCCCCACAAAATGTAACTTCTTTGTGAACAGGGACTCCTTCATCCTTATCCCTAATTAACCAACATAATTCTGTGTACGTAGTAGGCATTTAATAAATGCTTATTGAATTGAATAAGCATTTATTAAATGCCTATCATAAACAAGCTACTATTTTAGTTGCTAGAGATACAAAAAGAAAAATTAAATAGGCCTTATTCTCAAGGAGCTTACATTCTATAATAAAAGGCAGCATGGGCATATAAAAGTATGTTTGAAACAAATACAAGGTAATTTGTATTTATTAGTAGTTAGGGAAATTAGGAAAAGCTTCATGTACAGTTAATTGATATAGTGAATAGTATATCATGAAAACCCAAGTTTTAATCCTGTGGAGACACTTATTACCTAGGTTACCCACGGCAAAAGTTACCTTGTCTCAGTTGCCTTATCTTTAAACATTGAGACTTAGGAATGTATATAAATCATCACAGGTGATCATCAGGGACCATGGACTTAGAATCAGGAGACCTGATTTTGATTTTAGGTTTTGCCACTCACTAGAGATCTGACCCTGAGAAAGTCACTTCAACTAGCTAAGTCTCAGTTTCCTTATGAATAAAATGGAGGGAATAGCCAACTCTATAAAACTCTAGCTAGTCAAATGCCCTCATGTTCTACATGAGGCATAGAGAGGTAAAGTGATAACTCTAAATTCATATTGATAGTGAATGCCAGGGTCAGGATTTGAACTCAGATCCTTTGACTCTAGCCTTACTATTCTTTCTAGCATGATTTGTAAAATCTTCCTTTGACTTTCAAGATGAACTTTGTCAAGATAATAAAAGACACCCTGTTTCCCAGAGCTAAGACTCAGCAAGGAAACTTCCCCCTAAACTTGGCATAACAATAATCCTTTCACTCACACTCTCGATGATCTTACCCTCTGGAAAAAATCACAAAATTGTTGTATTGCTTTGACCAGCACCAGATGTTACCTGAGCTCAGACAAGCCCTGGACAAGGATCCATCTTATGATCATGAAGCCCTGCTATGAATCAAACTTGAAATTAAACTTCTGTTTCATCCCTGACTCTCCTGTCTCTAGCCAGCTCTACCTAGCTCTGGCCTTCCACAGGTTAGAGGCTGGTTTGGTCTAGCTGACAGCTAACATAGATCTACTGAAGGAATAAAATAAGCATGAGCCATAAGTTTCTCTTGCAATTATCAAACTCTATGTAAAATGGAAAACTATAATAATTTCAATTATTTGAGGTGAAACATTTCATTGTATTGGGCTAAGTTCTTGATCCTTTCTCATCTTTGGCAACGCAAATCTATTCTTTTTCCTCAATTCAAGCATAGCTCTGGAAGGACATGACCTGTGCCACATTCTTTGTGAAACCAATTAGAGAACAACCCAATAATCCAGTAAACATTTATTATATGTTTAAATACTGATGATATGCCAAGCATTGTGTTAAGCACTGGAGAAACAATGAATAACACAGCTGAATGTTGCAAATCCTTTTTCTTGTTAAACAGCTTCCAACTTATACTAAATATTCTTCTTACCTTTCTTTTCTATAATATTAATGATTGCCATAAATCTCATTCAGGCCACAGAACCAAAAACAATCACAAAAAAGGCATTTTGTTACTGTTCTGGAGTAGTAGGAGCATGTCAGGATGATAATAATAGAGAACTTTAGTGCCAATTCTGGCTGAGACAAGGGAGAAGATGAAGGGACATTGATTCTTGCCTTTACAATAGCCAGTCATGCATAAGAGACATAGTTTTCATATCCTCATCACCAGTTAATTTCCCCAAGTTGTTACCAATTATGAATAATTGTTTGTGTAATGGTGGAGTGAATATAATTGTCTTCTTTGTTTTGCCAAAGTACTTTATTACACCTTAATTAAATATTTTGCTATTTGTTCTGTGGTTCCCGGAATGAAGAACACATCAGAAGGCACAGATTATGAAGACTATTACTGGTCATAGGCAATATAAATGCAAGCTTCTGCTGTCCAATTCTGAGACCCATGTTTACCATCAAGAGCAGAGTAGGATGCTTTATGTAATCAGTTATGGAAGTCATACTGGATAGTCCATGCTCCTTTGCAACCAATTCTCTGGAACTTAGAAGTGCCTTGGAACTGTGACCTGGGACTGGGTAATGGAGCTGCCAACTAACACCAATTCCTTCTTCTGGCCTGGGAGCTCTTTCTTTCCTGTTCTGGTATTCAGTCCCCTTACTTCCCTAGGTGCTACAATGCTTCCTGCCATTGCAGTTGCTGCTATCCTGGTGCCACTCAGATTGCTGCTAGGATGTGCTCCTGGCCAGGCCCCCTACCCCAGTGTCCATAGATCACTCTATCTTTCTAAAATGCCTTGGGTCAGGAAAAATTATTCACTGTGAATTTTTCTTGGTTTTTCCAAAAAAAATATTTGGTCAAGTGTACCTTCTGTATTATTGCAAAGGAGATTGTAGAGGATTAAGGCAAAAATGCTACTCCTCACTTTGCCATCTTAACTCAATTCACTCTGAAATTCCCTTTCTTGCTCACAGTCTCTTGTCAACCCACTTCTCTTTCTGCCTCACAAACCCAAACCCTGTTGCTTATCTTCACTGTGACTTCTAATCCCTTAATACCTCACTTCTTTCCCTGGCCATCACCATAGCATTGACTGTACTTTCTTCCATTCCCCATCTTGACCCAGTGGAAAACCAGTTCAACTCTATACTGTTCTCTTAAATCCCTCATTCACTAATCCCATTTAAGATCTTTCCCTAAGAAGCCTTAGACCTGGATTAGTTCCACCATCCCCTGTGTTCACACTTACTCACATGATACTAAATAAAGGTGCAGCAAAAACATGCTGAGTAGATCAATTTCGAATTTATGTAACATAATCTGAACTGGGTCCTTGTAATGGGAATGCAAATTTGGAAGATCTTCCCTGCCCCTAGGCTAAAGTGCACCTGAAGCCTGGGGTGGGAGGCTTCTTTTTCAGTAGATACTTTTTGATTGGCCAGTGAGTCAATAAGGTTGTTACATTCTCTGAGCCAGGAAAATGCTATATAAGCCCTGATGTGTAGCTTTGTTTTGGGGGCTCACTTTGAGAAGTGTTCTGTGATTTGATCTGTATTCTGGAAAGCCGTTGTCCAGGCCCCCCCCCCACCTCAGCTTTGAAAAACCCAGATGTGGAAACCCAGATGTTGACTGGGTATGGATGTAATGGTTGGACAGTTTGGAAATCAGTCTACTTGATCTGTTTCTGTCTTGATAATTCTGCCTGTATACTTTGAAGTTCGGGGTGCTTACCTTTTCCCCTGAACAAGGTAAATGATATATGTCTGACTGATTAAAGTAAGCCTGTTAACTCATTTTGAGTTGCTTTCCTTTATCAAAGCAGATCCAAGAACCTGTATGGGCAGCCACCCTGAGGACGCTTGGGGTGCTTGCTGCTACAGTCCTCACTGTAAAAAGGCAAACTTTTTGCAATCCCATAATGAACTCACTATCCCACTCACTGCAAAGGCTTTTCCAAGTCTTTTCATTCCTTCTTGGGCCTCCCACAACTTCCCTTTCCCTCACTGCTGAGAAGTGTCATATTTATCCAGCGAAAAAATTAAGCCATACTCTGAGAGCTGCTTCTTCTCCTCCTGCTCATCTCACATCACTCAAATGCCTTCTATCACTATTCATGCCTTCAACTTTATCTTACAGAAAGAGGTGACCTTTCTCCTTGTTAAAAGAAGCAAACTTCCTTATATGCATAGGTGACCGCAATTCATTCCACCTTGCCAGAATATAGTCCTCTCAATCTTCCCTGCTCTCTCACCTATCTCCTGCCCCACCCCCCTCTCTCTCCCGCCTAGCTATTTCCTTACTGTGTACAAACATGCTGATGTCTCCCTCAGCCTCAAAAAAACTCTCATTTGATCCATCCATCCTCACTATTTATTTTCCTATATTTTTGCTTTTTGAAGCTAAACTCCTTAAGAACGAAATCTATAATCAGTTCCTCCCATTGCCTTCCTGGTGTCCTAAAGAACTCTTTCCTGACCCCTCTTTTATTCTTCCTTTAGATTATTTCACTTGGTGATCTCATCAGCTCACATGTTTTCAATTAGAATCTCTATTCTGATTATTCTCAAATATATCATTCAGCCCTAAAGTTTGTACTAACTTCTAGCCTCATCTCCAACAGTCTATTGGACGTCTTGATCTGAAAATTAAGAAATCTTAAACTCAACATATCCAAAACTGATCTTTCCCACTAAACCCTCCTCTTTCTCTAACTTCTCCATTACTGTCAAAGGTACCAGCATTTTTTAGATACCCAGGCTTACAACCTAAGTGTCAACTTCCTTTCTCACCTCATATCCAATCTGTTGTCAAATCCTTTTGATTTTACCTTCATAATGTCTCTGTATATTCCCTCTTTCTTCCTCTGACACTGCTAACACTGTGATGTAGGCCTTCGTGGCCTCACATTTAGACTTTTTCAATGGCCTACTGGTTGACCTCCCTGCATCTTCTCTCTGCATTTAGTCCATTTACTCAGTTATCAAAGTGATCTTCCTAAATCTCAAATTATGACATGTGCTTTATCTTCTAAATATAATTTTATTTTCTATAATTATTTTGTTTATCTGTAAATTTCTAAGGCTTGTACCTGATATACAGTAGGTTTTATATAAATATTAACTACTTGTCATCATCATCATCATTACTCTTATTCGAACATTTGATGTTATTCCTTTGTTTCATTAGTATCCAACTCTTCATGACTTTAATTGGGGTTTCCTAGAGAAGTTTGCCATTTCCTTCTCCAGCTCATTATACAGAAGAGGAAACTGAAGCAATCAGGGTTAAATGACTTGCCCAGAGTAAGTGACTTGCCCAGTTAGTAAGTGTATAAGACCAAATTTGAACTCACACCTTTTTGACTTCCAGGCCTGGACTTCTATGTACTGTGCCATCTAGCTGCTCCTATTTGAACACAGTTGTCTGCATATTGTCTCCCACATTAGACTGTGAGTTCCTTGAGAACAGAGACTTTTTTGGGGGTAGGGGTTTATAGAAACAAATTTTTATTGACTGACTTTATGTTATATAAAAGTCCCTATTTATTCTTTAAAAAAAAACTATTCCTCCTTCAGAGTCTACCACAAATATTACCTCCACTTAGATGTACTTCTGATGAATGTGAATCTTGCCAGGTGCATATACCTTCTGTCTCTGTTTCCCTGAGGATCAAGATCTCTGATGTATCTAAGTTCCTTTCATTTCAGACCCTCTAGTATTTTTGTATATCATAGGTACTTGAAGAAAGGTTAAATTGAGTTGAACTAAATTATGTTTGAAGATGCTTTGTAAAGTCATTAAAATTCTTTATAGTGACAATAGTCACTTAAGAGATGCAACCTTTGAGAACTTTAATATCTTTTCAGAGAACATCGGATCTAAGTGTGTGGCAATGTTGGTAAAAGTGTTGTCATTTCCTTGAGTCTTTCTTCCACTTGTGGAGAATTGAAGTCATCTATTCCAGGGCAGATCCTTTGCACAGGAAGGATGATGGATCAAAAGAAACGCTTTTTTTTGCCTACTCTGCCTTTTTTTCAGTGTGTTTCAGATTTATGGGAGCTTTAAAGGAGCTTCACTTTGGTATAATACATACTCCACCACTGTACCTTCATTCTTTGTTAGCTTACCTTACAGAAACCTACTTCAAAGGAATCTTCCCTCTCTGGTTTTGTGGGGAGGGAAAATTAAAGCACAGTTAAACAACAGTTAGACTAGCCTTGAATTTTGACAACATGCTGAATGTAACTTCATGAGTGTACTGCTATATAGGAGAAATAAAGAATTAGTCATAAGGTATATTTTAATCCCTTCGTTACTTAAATTCTGTTCCAAAATCAAGGAGGCTGTGAGTTACCTTTACTATATATAAAGTTTTATATATAGATAGATATGTATGCATGTGTATATATATATATATGTATATATATATATATGTACACACACACATATGTATATTTAGGATGAGAAACCCTGCAAGATTTATGTGTTATAAAACCCCAATGAACCAAACGAGTAGATTTGGTCTTGTCTATCCAACTGAGATGCTGAGAAACCCCAAAAAGCTTTTGCCAAAAAGGCAAAACAGGCCAGAAAAAAATGCCTCTTTTTATCCCTCATCCTTCTAGTGCAAAGGATCTGTCCTGGAATAGGTGACTTCAATTCTCAACAAATGGAGGAAAGACTTAAGCAAGTAGCAAGCAAACTCTTCCTTGTAGTATCAAGAAAACAGAAGATAGAGGGACAGAAAGAGATCAACTTGATATGCTGACTCTGTCTATGGCCTACCTAACCTTTGAGTAAAACAAATTTAATAGGGACCTTCCGGGGACAATCTGGTTCAGTCACTATCCCTAGATAACATATGGCATATCTCTGTGTTACACTAAGATAATTGGAATAGATTCTTAATTATTCATGTGTCCTCTTAAATGAAAGTCTTCCTCCAATAATATGGAGCTTCTAAATGACTAACCACTTAACAAAGAGGACTACCAATTAGTTCTAAATCAATTTTTTGGTGGTTGTTTCTCTTAAGTTTTACAGTTATGATTTTAGGATCCATGGTCCTTAAAGACAAGGGCTATTTAGTTTTAGGTTTCTGTTTTTTGTCTTTTTATTCCCAGAGCCTATCATACTGCTTTGCACATAATAAACACTTGAGTGCTTTTAAAATTAAACTGAACTGAACCATAATATTTAGAGGTTAAAAATCACCATGCCGATCATCTACCAACATTTACATTTTATAAGTGCAGAATTGACACTCTTAGAAGCGAAAAGATTTGCCTAGAGTCACTCAAGCAAAAAGTAGAACTAGAATTTGAATCCAGGTTTTCTTCTTATTTCAGATTCAGTCCTCTTTGGGGGAAAAATAAAATTCTGGCAATTCCCAAAGTAATTAAGTTCCCATATTCTACTTTGATTCTATGTATCCCTTCATGTTTCTATATCCTCTCCATGGGAAAGCAATAGTTGCAAATCACTTCTACCATATCACGAAGCCTCTATACCTTATTTTTCTTAATACAAATCTAAAGAGTGTGTAGTCGAATAAATGAATCACCATAACGAATGAATGTTGAGAGACTTCATTTCTTTTTTTAATACAATTTTTTATCACAAGGCACAATCATATACACAATGCATAATTTATCACCATTTTAGTATAAGTATGTACATAATATATGCTTATATTTCTATCAGAGCTTAGAAAAGAAATGAGAAAATACTTTTGTTTTGAAGATTAGGAGAATTCATTAGGGCAAAAAAAAAGCTTCTTCTTGTTGATATTGTTTTCCAGTTTCTGCTAAATCCAATAATTTTCATGAAAGGAACTATACAACCCAGTCACAGTTCTCTCCTTGAGAAAGTGCAAATAGAAATCCAGTCAAATGTATTTCTTTTACTCCACTTATACACCCTGTCATGCTATGTTATACATGCTAAATAACTATAAAGGGGATAAGAGTCCCTATACAACATGAGGGTCGAGTTTCGCTTGGAGAATACAGTCCCAGATTGCACTTGATACTTAGGGAATTAAGCAACTGTCCTTTGAAATTTTCTGAAGTTTCTTTTTAGTTATTACTATCAATTGATAGACTAGAGGGCTAGGGATTATGCCTATGATTTCATTAGGACAAGAAATTCCCAGGTGAAGAAATTCCCTTCACCGATTTAGGTTGGCACCTTGCTATAATATATAAGATTTGTCTATAGCACTGAGAAGTAAAGTCATTTGCTCAGTCACATGGATAAGATGTGTCAGAAGTAGGCCTTGAAACTAGATTTTCCAGTAATCAATTACACCATGGCTGCCTCTTAATTTCAATAATTATAATTTTTAAACACTATTTATGAAAGGCTATTCTAGACAGGGTCATCATAATGATCTTGGACACTCAAGAAGCCTTGTTCATTTTTCTATCTATCCTCCTATCTAATCCTTACTGTTTTACCTCACTATACCTCTCTCCAAATCCTTAATCCTCTGTAACAAACCCATGTTATAGAAATGATCACTGGGAAAACTAGGAAGGTGGAGAAATTAAATTGAAAAAAAAAGTGGGGGAGCAGTCCCTAAAGTTGGGCAGTCTAGTTCTGACCTGAGAGGCATTCATGTATTTTGCTATGCTTTCTCTTGAGATTAGCGGGGTGGAGCATCAAAATATTACATGAAGGGTATTAATAGAAGAGGACTTTTGGCAATGCCATTATCTGAGAGTATGCCCTTAGCACAACTATTGTCACTTCCACAACATATCAAAAAATATTTCTGGGAGAGGAGCATAAAAATCCAGGCTATATTTTTGACAAAGAGGTTTTCATGCATCATACCCTTCTTTTATTATTATGATCCCTAAACTTTGCATCTTTTTACATATTTTGTTACTTCCTACTGTTATTCTTACTACAGAAATCCCCTAAAAGTTTTGGGGAAAATATTGGTAGCAATAGCAAGGGAACATCCATTACCCTAATGAGTGCCACAAAAATTCCCTGGCACAAGGGAGGGGCAGATGTCCTACATTCACGCACAAGGCTCAGATAACCCCAGTGCCAATCAGGGCATCAGCATGAAGACAATTCATGTGCACTTCATAGAATCTCATCCCAAGTCTGTTATTCATGTTTTATTTACTCCCCAGGGTAAAAATCGCAATGGGGAACCTAGAGTATGAACAGATGAGTTTAATGCTCCAGGAAATAAGGGAGATTATTTAGATATTTATAAAAATTATGTATAATATGCTTAAGAAAGGAACATACCTCTTTACCACTCAGTGTTAGTTGTTCAAGTCACTGTGTATATACATATATGTATATGTGCATACATATGTCTATACATATATGTATGTGGATACACATATCTATCTACTTCTGCAGCTGAGGTATTTGAGTATATCACACTATGGTCAATAAATATTAAAATTGGTCATACATATCTGTCTATAAAAGCATAAATATGCTTAAATATTTCAATGACATATAAAAATTCCTTAATTTTCAGTTAGAAATATATCCAGTCATATAGTCCAAAGAATTTAGGAACATTATGTTAGATACTGTGGAAATCTAAGCCATGGACAACCTAATAGAATTGCAGTAAACCTTGAAAATATTTAACTCCTTAAATGCCAAGTTTTAGTTTCAACATAGCATAGACACAAGACACAAGGAGAAAGAAGGAAAATCACTATCAGAATTAAAATACCTTAGAGTTTCAAAGATGTGTATATATCCATTTCTCTTTAAACCATAGATGGGGCTCATCTTGTAGCTACCTGGAAAAAAAAGCCTTAGTTCCATATTTACCCCTTGGCCCATGCATATATCAAAAAGAAAGTACCCTAGCTTTTGGAGATGAGAGAATGGATAAATGAGTTATAACTCCCACTACATCTAAATTATTTTGAAATCTTAGAGCCTTGAGTCCAAATGGCATGATCATAGTGCATGACTTGCTGAGGCTCTACATTGACTACTCCTTCTTTAAGTGGTGTCTGATCCAAGCTAAGGCATAATAAAACAAAACAATATCATTTCCACACTCTGCCCAGAAATGGCATTTCATCAACTGTCCCACCACAAGAAGAGTAAAGCTGGGCTCTATCGGTACATAAGTGCTCATCTACACTAATGATGGAATCAATCCAGGTCCTTTATAGGGATGGACCCTAACGGTGAGTTGAGCTTTTCAGGAAGCTTTTAAAAATTAACTCTTTGGGAGTAAGCAGGTATACTGGTGTTCTAGCTATCTGAAAGAGATTGTACCACTTCCAAAAGTCCTGATTAATTCCCAGAAAATAGCTGAACGACTAGAGAAATGTTTCAACTGCTATAATGATTGCCAACAATGTCATCACTCCAAGTGAATGAATTAGCTGCTTGGCTTATTTCCAAATTAGGCACACATCTCAAGAAGAAGAGCTAGTGATGGGCCAGCCCATTCTTTATCTACATATACAAAATATTTCAAGATGAAGATCTGGTGTATTTTAATCAAACAAAGACTTTCTGGCTCCAGGTCTCTTCTTGCACACAGATGATCAAGGTAAGAATTTCCTAACATATTTTCCAAGGCATGACTTAACATCTAATCATTTGTCAGCTTAAATACCACAGAATCATAACTAAAAGCAGTAAGCATCATTTGTAGGTGCCAAATACACCAAAATATATTGGAAACTATATTCCTGGCATCCTAAGAACTTATTATTTTTAATATTAAAATACTTCACAATACACAGAAACATTGCACACTTTAGGTATAAATTCAGGCCATGCTTAAGCTGAAATTTTTGCCACACAACCAAAGGAAATGCTTATTATCCATGAAGAGTAAAGGGAAACAGGGAGAGCAACTTCACAGTGGCCATCATTTTTGAAGCTACCACTGTGCAAGGATCTGAATTTACAATATTCACTTTCATTCTGAAGCAAATGCTTTTTCTTTTTAAAAACACAACTATAGGAAGAATATCTCTGCATATAAGACCATAGCAAATGGTGGAAAGCACAGTCTAAGGCTCAGATGATGGAAATCTGACTTTCTTTTCCCCAGCATCAAGTCATATAGTCTGACGTCCTAGATTTAAAGAAGGTACTTTCCTACTTAGATTTTTTTCCCCTAAACCCTGTCTTAAACTTTGGTGAGAACTGAGCCTGATTGCCATAGCAGCTTGCCCTTGCCATGACTCCACAACATAAAAACTTCTAAAAGTCTTTCCAAAAATAAAATTCTATGTTTCCAGGCTCAGACTGCTGTGGTAATCTGAGTTAATCCTAGATCATTGAATTCCTCTCTTCCTGGAGAACTATAGGACGACATTTCCACGACTAGTCATACAGGTTTATTTATCCCATCAACATCTCTCATGTAGGGAGTGTCTTGAACTGTGTTTTGGACTCTAGTAGTACTCTGTCGCTCAATCCTGGCCTTAAATGGGAAACAAAAGTCCCTAAAACATCTCTTAAAATTTTCATCCAAGAAAGCATATAGGATGGGGTTTAAGCTGCTATTAGTGTATCCCAAAGCAATGCAGAAATAATAGCTAGAAAGGACTGCTGTGCTATGGGAGGTGCTCCCCAGGGCCTCGACCAGTACAAATATGTGAATGGGGGTCCAACAGATGATAAAGACTGCCACCACCACCAGAACAAGTCTGGTGATCCGGCGGAGGTTGCGATCTTTCTCTCGAGAGCCTGAAAGTAGCCTCACACTTTTTAAGCGTAAGATCATCAAAGTGTAGCAAACAATGATGATGAGAACTGGAATCACAAATGCGAAAACAAAGACACAGATTTTCATGAAGAGATCCCACCAGGAATAATCAACATCTGGGAACTGCAAAGAACATTCGATGGCATCTATATCTGGAAGAAGTAAAAGAAAAAAAAAAGAATAAAGAGGTTAGAAAATCCCAGAAATTATGATAGATACATGGCTGTGATTATTGAAAATGTGCCCAGCAGCCTCTCTATTTGCATAAATGAATTATGATCACACAAAGCAGGCCAACAAAGTACAAATAAAAGTTCCAGCCTGTGGAGGCAATTACCTTTCAGCAGAGACCAAGAGTATCAAACAGCCAATTACACACAGGTCACATAATGTACTTCAGTTTCAATGTAAGTCAATATATAAGATTAATAAGCCTTGTTCATTTCCTCAGAACATACAAAATTTCTAATTATAAAAATGGATTTTTCTTTGCTAATTTTTATATGAAACTGAAGTGATATTTTTCTAATGGAAAATTGCCTTTATAAAGTTCTTTTAAGATATTTTTTCCCAGGGGCAGCCAGGTAGCACAGCAAGTAAGAGCACTGGCCCCAGAGTCGGGATGACCTGGGATCGAATCTGGGCTCTGATACTTAGCACCACACCCAGAAATAACTGGCCATGTAACCTTGAGCAAGTTACTTAACCCCAATTGCTTTAAATATATATATATATATATACATATACATAAATATATTTTTCCCAATATATAAACCATTGACAATATAAGATAATATCCACTTGTGTTACATATAGAACTTTGAACCCTGCCATGCAACTTTGCAAAGACTCATAAATGTGAAAGGAACATGGTTGGGCTACAAGAAATCAGGTAATAAACTAAATATAAATGCAACCTGTGACTCAATACCCATTTGTATTGGACTCGCCTTATTGATGAAGTACAATGTTCTTCACCTGAATGAGGAGAGAAGTAGGTGAGAGGTTGAAGGAGAAGAAAGATCCTGGTTTTCTGGTGTCCAGCTTTAAGAGAGAAGACACTCAGATCCAGCTTCCCTTCAGAGGAGGCCCCTGAAAGGGGGGAAAAGACTCCCAAAAGAAGCTAACATTTAAGCTATGTCATATTTTTTGTAAAATAATTTTTAGCAACTCAGATTCCATATGATATATTTGGGCTATTGACTAAAATACAAACAAAATAATTTTGACTTAACTAAAAATTTAGGAAATTATCTGAATAATGGTGGCAAAATTTTATTTTTACTTTTTTACTACAGTATGTAAAAAGAAGGCTGTGGTGAATTTTCTTCTTTTAACCTGGAAAATTGCTTCCATTTCTCTGTTTCATTTTGGTAAAATAGATTTGGTTCACTATTGGAAGAAACAGAAACCTAGGTCTGTCCTTAATTAAGTTTACATTCAGAGGATATTTGACTAGTTCCCTTCTTTATCAACCCTATCAGCTAACTGCTTCTCCTTTGGTATATGAGAAAACAGTTGAGATAGTTCAGAGAGGGACTCCTTTCTTTACATTTTCTTTTTTTTTTTTTTTGGAGGTGGGGAAGGCAAGGCAGTTGGGGTTAAGCGACTTGCCCAAAGTCACAAAGCTAGTGAGTGTGTCAAGTGTCTGATGTCAAATTTGAACTCAGGTCCTCCTGACTCCAGGGACAGTGCTCTATTCACTGTGCCACCTAGCAGCCCCTGTTCACATTTTTCAAAACAAAAATATTACTAATGGACAAAGGAATTATGAATAATAATGTCATAGAATGATTTTTTCCTTTTCTGACATAAGAAAATTTCATTCCTTAAAAAGCATAAAAATGTTTCCTAAAAATATCAAAATGCCTTCCATAACAAATAACTCCCAAGAAAGTAAAGCATGCTATGTTCAGAATGCTATTAGTCATCATATAAATTACAGAGCATGGTACTATTGTGAATACTAATAAGGATAAATATTTTGGAGGAAATTCCTTTTGCTGACTCAGAAACAAGTCAAAGAGTAGTAAATGAAAATCCACTTGAGTAAATGGTAATTTTTAAAGAGAGTTGGCACAGTGAATAGAGTGCCAGCATTGGGGTGTAGAAGACTCATCTTCCTGAGTTCAAATCTGGCCTTAGACACTTACTAATTGGGTGACCAAAGGCAAGTCACTTAACTCTATTTGCCTTTTCTCACCTAAAAAAATGATCTGAGGAAGCAAATGGCAAACCACGCCAATATGTTTGCCAAGAAAACCCAAAAATGGAGGTCACAAAGAGTCAGACACAACTGAATAACAACAAATATACTTTAACATAAAAAAATATAAACAGTAAATGGAATAATCTCATCTAATTGTGAAAGGAAACTGCTTTTATCCCCTCTTAAATAGAAGAAATTATTATGTGAAAGACAGATTTACCTGATTATATAAAAATAATTTCTAAAATATGAGAATGAAAAGTTAGTATAACTAAATAAAAAAGCATCTCAGAAAAAGATTTATGACAAACATGATAAATACAAATATCTATAAAACCATTAAAATTTGCAAGGGTAATTCTTAGCCCACAAAGTATAAATGGTCAAAGGAAATAAATAAACTTTTTTTCCAATAGAAGGAAGCCAAAGTATTCACAATCACTTGAAAATTTTTAACCTCTCTATTAATTACAGTTACAAATAAGTATATATATTTAAAAAAAACCTCAATGTAAGTAGGTTCGCAGAGATAGATTCTTTGTTTTCTGGTAGAATTGAAAGCATGGGCTTTTTGGAGGAAAAACCTCATATTACATAGTGAAATTTTTAAAAATCAGCATACCTTTGACCCAATAATTCCTCTGCTGTAAATATATACTGAAAGCATTATCAAAAACAATAACAAAAAATAGTTGATTGCTCAAAGATTTTAATAGTGCTATTAATTGTATTTAGAATAATAATAATTTTTAAAAGAACTGGTAACAATCTCAATTTCCAACAATAGAAGAGTGATTAAATAAAATTTTAGTGTGCTCATATAATGGAAAACTATAATTCAACTAATACAGATGAGTATGAGGAAAATGAAGAAAATGGAGATAATTTTATTAAATAATAAAAGGCCAAAAAAGCAAAACCAGAACAAACATACACACTAATTATAACCATATAATAGGAAAAGTAAATAAAAATGAATACAAAAATGATCCTGTTGGACTTAGGTGAAGTGATCAAAAAGTTATGATAAAATATAAATTAAAATTCATCTTTTTAGGTGCATAGTAGACAAAATAGTTTAGTAAGTTGTATTGAAGTGTCATATTAAATCATGAATCATGTAACAAATAATTTCAAAAGAAAGAGAAAATTAAGGCAATTACTATGAAAATTAAAGCTAAAACATGCATTCATTTGTCTGAACATTTTAGGCATAAATATTTTAGCCAGATATTGTCTACATTCTAGTTCAGATTGTCTACATTTTTCTTAATCGGCAGGAGCTTCAAATCCTTCCTTCACAATCTGTTGCCTTGTCTTACAATTTCAAATCTCATATCTAAAACTTTTTTCCTAATTAATTATTTGTCAAATTTACCTTTATGACCTGATCTTAGATTTTTTTTTAATCAAATTCCATCTATGTAAGGTACACACTGTATGAAAACTTCTAACAGTTGTCTTGAATGTTATGTTGTTAAAAGACTTGTCCAGGGTCGTTCATTAAATTAAGTCTTCTTGTCTCCAAGGACAGTCGTCTACTAATTACACCAACTGCCTCTATTCTTTGTTATTACACAAATAATATGGCATTTCTTTAAAGGTTCTTCTGAGATTCATCATTGTTGGCACTCCCTCCACCAATTTTCTTCAACAGTCAATAGTTTATCTTGTCACTTTTCTTACTTCCTTCCTTCTTTCGTTTCTTCCTTCCTTCCTTCCTTCCTTCCTTCCTTCCTTCCTTCCTTCCTTCCTTCCTTCCTTCTTTTCTTGGCAATTGGCATTAAGTGACTTGCCCAGGGTCACACAGGTAATAAGTGTCTCAGGACAGATTTGAATTCAGGTCCCCCTAACTCCAGGGCCAGTCCCCCTATTCACTCCACCACCTAGTTGTCCATTGACTGGACACAGCAACCAAAGTGGTACTCCTAAAGCATGAGTCTAAATGGATTGCTTTCTAGTTAAAAGAGCTCCCTTATTTCCAGGACAATTTCATAAATCATTTTGTGTCATAAAGTTCTTTGAAAATCTGATTTATAATACTTAGGGACACCTCAAAATATTTTTTAATTCATAAATACATAGGATCACAAAGGAAATTAATTATGATGAAACACGATGGACAAATTTTTTATTTAGGTTCACAAACCCCAGGTTACTCCTGGTCTTGGATAAATACAAAGTCCTCTATTTGGCATTTAAAGCCCTTCAGAATTAGCTCCAGCCTACCTTTCTAGAGGCAACAGACTGTCACTCATGCTTGAAATACTATTCCTCCTTACCTCCACCTCTTGGAAGCCACAAAGTTCAGCTCAAATGTCTCCTCTTTGAAGAGATCCTTCCTGAAACCCCCAGTTGCTGGTGCATTCCTTAAAATAATTTTTTTTATCCATTTTGAATATCTCCTGTATTTACTTATCTATAAATTTTTTTATCCTACTGCAGCCCCATTGAAGAAAAGGGCTATCTCACTTTTGTATTTCTATATCTCATGCTAAAGGGATTTGAAAAAGGGACAGAACCTATGATTTCACTAATTTGGGGAACTCCTCTATGAGTATAGATTACTACTTTCTCTGCAACTTTAGAACAAAGTTACCTAGAGCACCAAGTGATTTACCCAGGGTGACTCAGTCAATATGTGGCAGAAGTAGTATTTGAACACAGGACTTTCTCGTTCCTAGGCTAGCTCTCTACCTACTATTGCAAGCTGCCTCTAACCTACTAGCCAGGTAATAAATATATTTTGAATGACTAAATCCTCTCCCATGCCTTAGGAGATTATGTTCATGAGTTTCTGAAACCAAGAAAATTAACCAAAAATTAAGCCACTATTTATTAATGATCTCTTCCAAACTTGTCTAGTTCAATACTCAGACAGCACACATACATACAAGTCCATCACAAAGCACTGAAGACACTCCAACTGAGTACTTGAACTGAGTTCAAGACCTGCTGTCATAGTCTTTGGTACAATCATATCCATGCCACGATGAGTCACAATTGTAAGATTCCAGTGAGAGTATACTAATCTGTGTAATAATTATTATTTTTTGTTAAGTATCCATTTGGGTTTTTCTTGGCAATGGTGCTGGAGTAGTGTAATAAGAATGGGAATTTAAAGATCTTCCCTGCCCCTTAATAGACCTAGGGGGGAGTTTGAAGACCTCCCCTGCTTTGAAAGTAAACTCTGCTCCCTGATAGACTGAATGCAATCACATGGAGCCTGTGATGGAGGGAATTTACTAAAGGGTGCAGCAGAGCCCACAGGAAGCTTCCCTGCTTTGAAGATAAACTCTGCCCCCAATAGGCTGAATGTAGTCACATGGAGCCTGTGGTGGGAGGAGTTTTGCTGAAGGGAAGCAGAGCTCACAGGAAGCTGGTCAGAGCTAGCAAGATGGGGGGAGGAGGGGCGGGACACTCAGGAAAGGAGCTAGAGAGGTTTGTGAGTAAATATTGATCTTGTATGGGCTTATGGGAAGGCTGAAGGATGCTGTGGCTCTCAGTGTTATAGTTGTTATATCTTTGGTACCATGATGGAATCAGCTTACTGGTTTTGGGATTTGGTTTTCTGGTATACAAATAAATACTTTAGTTCTGTCCTCTACCTGGAGAATCTGGTATATTTTGTGATCAAAAGTCATGTGATACTTATAATCATGGTCTTTATCATGATCGTGGGTGCTGTAAATATTGCATTGGCACTGCAAGTGATTAGTCATTCCTTCTCTAAATTTACAGAATAAGAACTGAGACAAACAGTGTTAAGTGACTTGCCCAGGGTCAGACAGTTAATAAGTATCTGAGGCCAGATTTGACCTTAGGTCTTCCTGACTTCAGTCCCAGTGCCCTACCCACTGTATCACCTAGCGTTATAAAAAATAGTAATAAAAAATAAAAAACTGAACTTTAAAGAGTTTAGTAGTTGAAACCCTATGACTTCTGGAAATACATAAATTCAAATATATAATAATAACTTGTTATAATGCCTTATTATTTTTAAGCCATTTCCTAACAATATCCTGAAGAAATAAGTACAGCAAGTAACTATTATTATCCCCACCATTTTGCAGAAGATGAGACTGAAGTTCAGAGAATTTAAGCCCAGAATCATAGGCTCTCAGAGGCCACTGTCTACCCTACATCTAAGCAAGCACTCTCTCTATGTAACCTCTTACCCAAGTGGTCATCCAGCCTTCACTTAAAAACTTCCAGGGAGAGAGAAGCTTCCACTACCCAAAGCAGACTGTACCACTTTTGTGAAACTCTCATTGTTAGGAAGATTTTTTTCCTCCTTCCAAGTTTAATCTGTCTCAGAAATATCCACTAGTTGTTCTTAGACCAAGCAGTATAATCCTTACATGTGACAGCCCCGAAGGCACATGAAAGACACCTATAAAGTCTCAAGTAATTTATTTTCCAACATAAACACCCACAGTTTCTTGAATCCAACCTCATTTGGCATTGACTAGAAGTGTGTTCATCCATGTGGCTGATCACCAGCATATCCATAACTTTCCCAAAACGTGTTAAAAAGAACTTATTACAAAACCCGAGTTTTAATCTAACCATGGGAGAATCAAGAGAGTGAAATTATTAACTCCCTATCCCTAGATGCTGTACCTCTAAATTCAATCTGAGTGTGCATTACTAATTTTAGTTTGATGGATTGCCTAGATTCATGCAGATAGTAAGTATGAGAGCTGGGATTTAAACTCAGATCTTCTGACTATTTTTCCAGTAATTTTTCTACTACATCATGTTGTCAATTTCTGAAAATTTCTAACACGATTAATATTCAATGCAATGTACAAAAACTCTTTTCTTAGAAAATTCTTATAAAGGAAAATTTTTTATATACAATATACTCTGAACTGCCCTACAAAAGCAATTTTTTTTTCTGTGCTGATTTGGTGTCCAGTAAAATTATATGCTTCTCCTTCTATCACTTAGCCCATTTCTTCGTATACTATAGGAAATTTATATCTGTGATTCCTTACCTTGACTCTGACTTCTAATTATGCACAAAGACCTAAGCCTTAAAATAGACTCTTATGAGTTTGTTTCCCTGAGGACATAAGAAACAAATTCCAAATATATTGGAGCCTATATTGTCTTCTCTTCAAGAAAGAGTTAGCACTGCGTGTGGTTGTGCACATTTGTAAAGCCTGATACTACAATGGCTAAAGCTGGTGATTTCCATCTGAGCTGTAGTGGGTTGAGTTTATCAGATGCCCATACTAATACCTAGCATTAATATGATGAGTTCCCAGGAGCAGGGGGCCAGCAGGTTTTTTTAAGGAGGGGCTAACTGGCATGGGTAGAAAGAGAGAGGATAGATAGTAGATAGGAAATAGGAGAAAGAGAGAAGGAAGGAGAGGAAACAGAAAGGGAAAGAAGGAGAGAGGAAGAGAGAGAAAGGGGAAGGATGGAGAGGGAGGGAAAGGGAAGGGGTGGGGAGAGGAGGAGAAAGAGCAGAGAGACAGAGAAAGAGAGAGAGAGAGAGAGAGAGAGAGAGAGAGAGAGAGAGAGAGAGAGAGAGAGAGATTATTTGGGTATCTTGATATAGCTATCAATTATAACCATCAGTGACTATGTTTGAAATTCAGTTCACAGTTTCATAAGAGAAAAAGATCATGTGCTTTATTAAATTACTTTTTACCATGTAAGTTATGTTATTAGTTCAGGACATGTACCTGAGCCATGACCTTGAAAGTATTTTACAGCCATATGTAGTCAATTATCTGTGCCCACAGGTATTCATGAACTATAGCACTTACACAATTGCTGGGGAGAGAAACATCATCTATAATTTTCAAAGTGATTGTTCTGCCAGCAAAAATGAAATTCTATTAAGAGCAGAGTTCTTTTCATAACTGTACCTTTTACCCTAGAGATGCAAAAACCTAGAAATAGAGTGAAAAGAATAATGATCCAGTTTGGCTGGGGACATGAGTTAATGACCTAAACCTGAACAGTTTGTCTAACTCTCACTTCATGAATTCTATTACTGTGATTCTGAGTGGACCAGACCCTTACATGCATAAAGCTAAATAAATGATGCTGCTGAAGATGTGTTGACATTCCTAAGGAGGGACGGGGAAAACCCAAGGCTGTCTTATGAGGAGTTTAGCATTTGGAGTTATTCCACAGGGCACCAAACATTCAGCATGGCCTTTAGGTAGGCACTCCAAGCAATTGTGGTGTGTTTGTCAAATCCATTTCCTTGTTTCTTTTATGTGCAGAGCTAAAAATCAAGGTGGATGAGAATGATCCATCTCACTCCTGGAAAAAAAAGTGATTTCCTATCTTTACATATTTAAGCATTATTTTTCTTCCTATCTTCTGTTGTTATTGAGTTTTTTTTTTCTTACTGGGTCTATTTGGCACTCAACAGAATAGTATCCCAAGGATTCATTTTTCTCTTCTAGAGACCAAATGTTTTAATTAAATGGAATTTTCAGGTGGATTTTCATATAAACTAAATAGAATAATTATTGGTCAGGAATTAGTTTAGTGCAAACTGCTTGTCTGAATTACCTGTTCTTTAAAAATATATATAAACTGGTCATGATTGGTTAAAACTAATTTTATATCTTAAAAGTCCTGTCTATCATTATCTCCACATATGCAGTATCTAAATGTATTTGTCTCAGATATTAGCTGTGTGACCATTGGCAAGACATTTAACCTCTAACTGACCCAGTTTCTTCATCTGTAAAAAGTGATAATAATAGCACTTACTTCTCAGCATTGCTATAAGGATAAAATATAATATTTTTAAAGTGTTTTACAAATCTAAAAGTATTATATAAATGCTATTATTATTACTTTCCTCAATTTATATTATATTTGGTTTGTCAACAACTTTTCACATCAAATCTATTGTACAAAGTTAAAAGTAAGGCATGTAAACAAATATAATCACAAATACCCTTTATTCCAGCCAATGGCATGCTATCCTATATTTTATCTCCTGTATTAAGGCAGAATGTTAGAGTAAGGAGAATGCTGGATTCAGAAAAGGATTTCTCTGTATTCAAAGTTCATCTCTGTTGTGTGACAATGGGTCAACAAAACTCTCTGAGGCTTATTTTTCTCATCTGTAAAATACCTGTAATACCTACTTCCCAGGGCTGTAATGAGGGTATAATGAGATGATACAGGTGAACTGCCATGAAGTCTTAAATTGCTATAGATAATTTTCAGCTACTTTTTCTAGAGAATACTTCTTGTCTACCTGCACTTAAGTCCTATTCTGATGACTCATTCATTCAGGCAATTAACATTCATTAAAAGTATTTTATGTGCCTGCCAGGCTGTGCTAAGTGCTGAGAATACAAAGAAAGGGAAAAGACAGCCTCTGTTCCCAAGAACTTTACAATCTAATGGTAGAGAAAACTTACAAATGGCCATCTACAAACAAGCTATATACAGGATAAACTAGAAGTAAATCATAGTAGCATTGACCCAAGATTTTCAAGGGCTGTATCAGAGGAGTGTAAGGTCTATCAGATCCTACCAAAGAGAAGAAATTTTGAGTCTAAATCAAGCTGGTAAAAGAATGGATATCTAGCATCAGACGGCACATCTAGCTAAATTCAAAAGGGCTTGGCAGCAAAAAAAAAAAATTACCTCTGGATAATGTTTTGTTATCATTGTTGTTAATTTTTTTTATCAGAGCAATTCATGACAGCCACCAGTAGAAGAATTGTAGGAATGTCCACACTGAGAAATTATGGATGTTTTGAAGTAACAAAATAGCTCAAAACTAAATTTTTTGCTTAATAAGTAGGAGATATAGATTTAAGTAGCACTCCAAGGTTTGCAAAGTATTTTACATGCCCATTTTACAAATAAGGAAACTTAAGTCTAAAAGAAAGTGACTTGCCCATGATCACATAACTAAGCAGGTTTCATATTCAGGTCTTCCTGACTACAAACACAGCACTCTATCTGCTACAACACCTTGCTGTTCCAACTAGTAAGTTCCTTACTACAGGTTAAGATGAATACTGGAATAGAAAAAAGTCACTATCTCCCATGCCTGGAATTTTCTCCCTCCATGTCACTAACTTTTGTTTTTCTTCAAATTCCAGATAAAATTCTACCTTCTACAAGGAGCTTTTCCTAATCCCCTGAATTCTTGTTTGTTCCCTCAGTTTATTATCTCTGACTATATTCTGTACCAGACTTTTCTATCAGTGGGGGAGGAGGAAGGAAAGTTTGGGTGAGACAGAGTTAAACACTGACCACACTTACCTTCTCTGACCTTGGTTCCCCCTAGAACTATAGCAGATATACCAACAGAGGATGATAACAACCAGATACATATGTTGATAATCTTTGCCTTCAAGGGAGTGCGGAAGTCCAAAGCCTTGACAGGGTGGCACACTGCAATGTAACGGTCAACACTCATCATGGTCAATGTGAATATGCTGGTAAACATATTGTAATAGTCAATAGAAATCACTATTTTACACAGCACATCTCCAAAGGGCCAAGAATTCATCAGATATTCAGTGCTTTGGAAAGGTATAGTGGTAGTAACCAATGCATCTGCCATAGCCAAATTAAATATATAAATGTTGGTTGCTGTCTTCATCTTTGTATACCTGCAATACAAAAGAAAATTCAGTTTTTCAGTCTATATGTCAGATGTATGCATTAAATCATAGAACCATAGAATTTTGGAGCTAGAAGTGATCAGAAAGATTAACTCCTTAGAACTGTGAAAGCTAAACATTTTGGAATAAATTTAATGTAGTACTTTGTTCTAAAGTTGAGCTACTCCTGAGTCATTGGACATTTCAATTTCTCCTCTTTAACATGAAGATAATTATATATATAAACATACATACATATATACGCATGTATATGTGTATGCATGTATTCCAAGTGCTCTTCCAATAAATAACTTTTTAGGTTGCATATTTTACAGTATCTTTTTTGACTGTTTAATAAATTCCTCCTTCCAAAAGGTAGCTACCAAAGATTGCCATTTAATGATAAAACAAGTAAACTATAACTAATAGTTTTAGGAGCTCTTAAGTCTTAGAATATGAGTCAAAAGCAAATTAGGATATAGGACGTGCCAGCAAGTTGATATATCCTTTACATAAAGCTGGGAAAACTGTTCATGAGAAATGGAGGAAATATTATGGAAGTTGAAAAGAATGTAAGAAACTATCCAATCCAATTACTTCATTTCTTGTAGCTAAGAACAATGAGCTTAAATGACTTATCCTGAGTCCATAATGAGTCCCTACTACGTATAAGTCACCATGCTAGTCAGGGATAGAGGCAGACCTGGATTCCAGGTTTCCTGATTCCCTGGTTAACAGTGGATAAAGTACTAGATTTGGAGTCAGGAAAATCTGAGTTCAAATGCTAACCCAGACACTATTATGTGGTCCTGGGTAAGTCACTTAACCGCAAACTGCCTCATTTTCCTTATCTGTAAAATGTGGATAAGACTAGCAGGCATCTCCCTGGATTATTGTGAGGATGAAATGAAAGATTTTTAAAGTGCTTTGTAAAGCTTAAAGTGCTATATAAATGCTATTTGTTATTCTCATTATTATTACCTCATTAAGCCTCTGGTTTTTATCCTATAAAATAATGGTGATATGGGAATGATGTTATGTATTGTTAAGATACTTGTTTAATCAAGATAATTGTATTAAAATATAACTGTTCACCTAATTAGAGGGATGCAAGAGATAGGAAATTCCTGGTAAAGGTTTAAAAAAATCCTCCTTTAAAACTTCTTATAAATTCATTTTATAAGAGTAGAATGAAACCTCAGTGATCCTGTTGAGAAGGATAAACTGTAAAACACAGAGAATAAAGGAAGGCAGCATGGGACAGGAGAAAGAGCACTGGCCCTGGAGTCAAAGGACCTGGATTTACATCCCACTCCATGATTTGGGGCAAGTTGCTTAATCTCCCTTAAAATCCCCTGTTTCCTTATCGGTAAAATGAGGGAGTTAGGCCAGATGACCTCTGAGATTCTTTCTGGATGTAGATGTAAGGTCCTAAAGAAAAGCAGAGAAAATAAATCTTATAGGATGAAGACGTATCTCTCCTTATTGCTTCTCTCTGTCTCTGCCTCTGGTGTGTGTGTGTGTCTGTCTGTCTGTCTGTCTCTGTCTCTGTCTCATTCCCCTCTCTCTCACTTTCTCTGTCTGTCTCCATCTCTTTCTGTCTTTGTCTGTCTCTCTGTCTCTATCTCTCTATGTACCTCTGTCTCTCTATTTCAATGTCTACGTTTCTAGGTTTCTCTATCTTTGTATTTGTGTGTGTATGTCTACATAAAATGGTCAGTATATTCAACTTCTTCATCCTTTATTTCTCCCATCCTCTCAATATTCTTTGTAGTTCTCTCTTCAATTCAACAAGTGAGAACATTTAACAAATGACTACTATAATAGTTATTCTATCAACACTTGTCCTCTTACCTTAAAAAAGGCACCTAAGTAGCTAAAATGTTGTACAAGGTGTCCCAAAAGTCAAACTTAAGCTTAAGATTGCACTAAGATTTTGGGGGACACCCTGTATTTCTTCCCAACCTAGGAAGAGAAGAAGCTAGAGAAGTCAAGATAAAGACTGGAAAGCAGAATTTTCCACTACAGTGACAGCTCTGAAGTTTTTCTGTAGAGGAATGCAGACAGTGAACAGCAGCAGGAGTTATAAAAGCAACAGCAGAAAGACTATCTTTTCCAGGAGACTCACTCTAAGCAGCTGGAGACTTTTCCTTCCCCTGGATCAACACTAGGCTTATTAACAGTATCCATCAGGGAGTGACTGAATTATACCAATTCAGAGAAACCACTGAAACAATGGCAAATTTTCTTCATTCTCTGTGTCTCCCTTCAGTTTCATTGTCACAAGCAATGAGTGGCAAGATTCATTATTAAATATATATATATGTGTGTGTGTGTGTGTGTGTGTGTGTGTGTGTGTGTGTGTGTGTGTGTGTTATTTCAAATTGTGCTTAATGGTCTTTCGACTTTTAAATGATTTTCTAGATAAAAAAGTTTATTTGTCTCCTGAGTTGATATTTTTGCTATAGTGTGATAAAGAGGTGTGGAAGGGGAAGGGAGGACCTGAAAATAATTGATTTTACTAAATTCAATTGTCTAGGATACCACAAGCATGGCATTTAAATCAACAGATTTCCAAGGTATTCAGCATATTTATGAATTTTATTTATTATCTGTGTTGTCAAATATATATGGTCAAAGAAAGGAAGCTACATGAAACCAAAACCTCCATCCTATCTCTACTCCAAGTAGGCCCATCACTCAGCCCTGGGGGCCTTTGGGTTTTCTCTTCCTTGCTAGTGACAAGAAAGAGTATGGAAAATGAGTAACTGTGCTGAGAACTCTTGAAGTCAAGTTGATTCCAACTCATGTTGG
This sequence comes from Petaurus breviceps papuanus, assembly GCF_028583685.1. Lineage (NCBI taxonomy): Eukaryota > Metazoa > Chordata > Mammalia > Diprotodontia > Petauridae > Petaurus > Petaurus breviceps. The sequence goes on from NW_027186304.1 coordinate 61,425,748, forward strand.
AGTCAGGTGAAAGAAATTATTATTTTTCTCTTATATCATTAACCAATTATTGAGTTAGGACCAAGGGTTTTCACCTTTTCTATTTCCTCATTCAGAAACGAGCCCCTGTAGATTGTTCAGACAGCCTTTTAAGTACTGAACCGATCCTGAGAGGAAAAACTCAAATCTGTTCAAAAGGCAAATAAATTTAAGTTTCAGTAAATTGATGGATTCTGGCCCATTGTTTTTTACTCAAACAGGCCTAGGGAAAAGTTGATTGTCCTTTTTGTTTAGATTACCATAGGTGGGGTGATATGGGTATAGACAAGTCTCTTTGACTAAGTCTGAATGATTAGAATCAAGTCCCTCAGACACTCATTAGAATAAGCCCATCTCACATTAGAATATTCATTCTCTCATTACTTGTTAACCAATCAGAGTTGATTGCCACCCTCAGAAACACCTACTCTTCCAAGGGAATATAAACATAGAGTGAGTTTCATTTGGGATCTTTGGCATTCTCATAATACTTGAATATATATCACACTAAAAATAGCAGTAAAAAAAAACCTTTAGAATTACTGTGTTTCCCTGATAATAAGACCTATCCCAAAAATAAGCCCTCCCCTTACTGTGTAAGATTCCTCTAAAATAAGCCCTCCCCCGAAAATAAGCCCTATTGAGATTGCTACTGTAGTGAAGGTGATCCCCTGTGCTACACACTACATTACGGTACCCTCTGTATGCACCGTCCCCCCCCATGAAACGCACACCGCGCTCCGAGCTGCATCCAATCAGAGCTGCAGCAGTGAGCGCGTCATCCTGTTCTTCCCCAGTGATTTGCTTATTGAATAAAGGTACATTTTTTTGTTCACATTTACCTGTTTATTAAAATTGCTGTCAATGTTCATTAAAATAAGCCCTCCCCTGAAAATAAGCCCTCTGGTGTTTTTCTGTCCAAAAAAATTTAATAAGACAGTGTCTTATTATAAGGGAAACATGGTAGACAATAAAAAACTAGAATAATAACAACCATGTTTTATGCCAACTAAAAGAGATGATAGTTTCATCTATGAATAACAGCTATGAATGAAGTGCTACATACATAACTTGATAGAGAAGAATAAAGACTTATAAACTACATAAAAGATTGAGAGGTTGCTTGTGATAGTGGATGGTGAGGTGGCATGGTTATCAGAAAGATCTCAGTTCTAATTTTGCTTCTGCCATATGCTAATCGTGTCACTCAGGGAAAATCACTAAATCTATCAGGACCCTCAACCAACTCTAAGACTATAAGTTTCTGAGGAGGAACTACTGTAATATGCTTTGGGTGGTTAGGTGGCTTAGTGGATAGAGCTCTGGGACTGGCATCAAGAAGACATAAGCTCAAATATGACCTGAAATACTCACTAGCTTGTGTGTGCCTGGGCAAGTCACTCAACCCTGTTTTATTCAGTTTCCTCATCTGTAAAATGAGGTGAAGAAGAAAATGGCAAACCATTTCAGTATCTTTGCCAAGAAAACTCCAAATTTGGTCTCAAAGAGTCAGACATGGCTGAAAAGGACTAAGCAGCAACAACAAAGTGATATGTGTGATAGTGTTTCTTCACTAGAAGCTTCCTATACCAATGAAATGATAGGTGTGGTGTCCCCCCCCCACCCCCCCCCCCCAAAAAAAAGACCAAAATCCTTCTGTAGGTTTTATATCAGTGATCATCCATCAGAATAGGACACTCTATCAGATGGAATATGAGAACAACTGCAATGCAAAGAAATTTCATAAGCTTGAATTATAAAGGCTGACATTTTTGTGCATCAATTAAATTCAATTATACCACACACACACACACATACACACACACTTTAATTCTAAGAGTGTCAAGTGCTTCCCAAGGACTGCTAAGAACTATCTTCACTATGTATGCTATTATAACCCCAGGGGACAAAACTGCACTTACAGTCACCTGAAGGGCAAATTGTACTTCTCTTTCAGTGTAGAAAAGAGACACCTGTCAAACCTAAGTATGACTGGACACCCATTTTGGTGTATTACATAGTCTGAACAATATTCGTTTTTTATCCATTTTTGTTTTTTCCAATAAAGGATAATTTCTCCAATAAAGATAATTAGATTGATGTCTGATCCATTACTATATATTTCACTAAGGAAGCTATGTGGCATTATGAGATTCAAAGCAAAGTATTTAGAATTCAGGACAGTTAGGTCACACATTGAATAGATTATCAGACCTGGAGTAAGGAAGACTAATTTTCCTGATTTCACATCTGGCCTCAGACACTTACAAACTGTGTGACCCTGGGCAAATCACTTAAACCTGTTTGACTCAGTTTCCTCATCTGTAAAATGAGCTGTAAAGGAAATGGCAAACTACTCCAATATCTTTGTCAGGAAAATCTCAAATGGAGTCATGAAGAGTCAGACATGACTAAAATAACTGAACAACAACCAATTGTGAGATTCAATTACCTATTGTTCAACATATTTGGAAAATTTTACTATCAGGGAATTCTTCCTTTGTACTCTGCCCAAGATATTTCCCATGATGGAGAGACTGCCTGCTTTCATGGTTTTCAACAAGGCTAACCTCAGTGCCTACATAGGCCAAAGATGACTATGAAGATTTTATAGAAATAAGGAAATTGCTATCTTCCTGATCATCTGTTCTTGGTTAAAAGCACCATCAGTGATCTCTCCCACTATAGGCAGTGAGGTCAATAGTAGACTGCTGGATCTGGCCTCAGGAGGACCATGAGTTCTAATCTGGCCGCAGACCCATTAACTAGATATGTAACCCTATGTAAGTCACTTAATCTTTATCTACTTCAGTTTTCACATCTGTAAAATGGGGATATAATGGCACTTACCTCCCAGGGTTGTTGTGAGAATGAAATGAGATAATATTTGTAAAGCACTTTGCAAATGTTAAAGTGCTATATAAATTCTAACTATTATTTCAAATCTTCCCTTCTTTAAGTTAATTTAAGAATCTGTCACGTAGGGACAGCTAGGTGGAGCAGGGAATAAAGCACCAGCCCTGGAGTCAGGAGGACCTGAGTTCAAATTTGACCTCAGATACTCAACACAAAAACTAGCCGGGTGACATTGGGCAAGTCACTTAACCCCAATTGCCCTCCAGAAAAAAGCAAAAAAAAAAAAAGAATCTGTCACATAGCACCTAAAAAGATTAAAGACTTCTTGTGTATCTATTAAGTGACACTCAACCCCTCTCCTGCCTCCATCTTCTTAAGGGTACACTGGGTACCTCCTTTCCTAGTACATCATGTATGGAGGTGACACAGTCCAGGTGTGAGAGTTCTACTGCATCATGGATAAAAATAAATTCCTTTAAAAAGTTGGAAGGTGTATTCCACTTCACATATATGTGTTTGTTATCTGCACTAGTTACCTGTAAGTGTTCTTAAGGCAATATGCCTTAGCTGGTTTGGTAAACTTTCTTCAGTCTCATTTTCTTCTCATTCATTTCATGAGATTAATTTCATTTCCAGGCTCACTTTGATGCCCTCTCCCATTAAAAAAAATCATCCTCAGGTGGTCAACCTTCTGGCAATGGGCCTCTCTATACTTAACTAAACAGATCCTCAGACATCCAGTCTGGTATAACTTTTTCAACCTGTATGTAAAGACTTTCTAGCTATAGATAGACCCTCCTAGACTTCACCTTCCACCCACTTTCATAACTTTCAAGAACCCAGAGTTACCCCTACAACAAAATGAGGCTTTGGAATCTCTTGTGGAGGCAGCATCCATGCTAATTTGATAGTCATTCAACTCTGAGTCCAGACACCTCTGAATCTCAGAGGCACACGGAAGAACATTATTCTCCCTTCCTCTTTCTATTACTATATATTTGCACACCAGAAGAGGAGAATTGAGAAAATACTGAATTTGAGAATGAATAATACTTTTATCTCCAAATCTGTCTCATATAAAAGCTGAATGGAGCCTATAATTGATGTTATTTTTCTGTTTATTAGGGTTTTCTTTGCTCTTTCAAGAAATTCATATTTATCCCTTGGTGGTATTAATACCATATAAGGAATGCCAACTCCATATATACAAAGATGACAAAGATAAAGGTACTTGCTGCCATAAGGTCAGTGATAGAAAGACAGGGAGATATAGCAGAGAGTCACTGAATATGAAGTCAGTGAAGATTCAAATCCTGCCTCCAACACTCACTAGCTCCAGAACCCAGGAAAATCATTTAACATTTTGGAGCCCTAGCTTTAAAATCTGTGAAAATGAGAATAATACTAATAGTGCCTATCCCTCAGTCATTTGAGAGGTATACAGATAGACAATGCATTTACTAAGCAGTTGCTCTATGTCAGGCACTATACTAAGCATTGGGGACATAAAAATAAGCAAGCAAAACAATTCCTGGCCTCAACGAGCTTAAATTCTGATGGGGAAAGAAAACAGAGGGCAGCTAGGTGGTGCAGTGAATAGAGCACAGGCTCTGGAGTCAGGAAGACTTGAGTTCAAATTCAATCTCAGACACTTGACACACTTGCTAGCTGTGTGACCTTGGGTAAGTCACTTCACCCCAATTTCCTTGCTTTCCCCTTCCAAAATAAAAAAAAAGAAAGAAAGAAAACAGAGAAATGGAACTTTGGCAGTCAGGGGTGGAGGAGAGAGAGAGAAGTCAGATACTGCCCTCTTGGTGCAGCCTGGTTTGGAGTCGATAGCCAGGAAGAAGATGAAACCTAGGCTGGAACAATTTAAATCAAAAGCTCACCTATAAGATCCCAAGGCATTTTCCAGAACCAGAGTACAATTTTCTAGTAGGAAAGAAGTTGGAATGATGGTCAAAATACATATAGGTATAGATAGAGGCATAGGCATGTGTATGTGTATGTGCACATGTATGCATAAGCGTCTTCATGCATATGTGTATATGCACATGTATATTCCATTATATTTAAATGAGTATGTAAACAAATATAAATGAGTATATACAAAAGACCATATGTAAAGCACTGTATTTGTGTCACCTGTTACTATTTTAAGCACACAGTCTGTATTCTGGGGCAGCCTGTATTGGAACAAACAAGGATTGTGGTAACCCAAAAGGCATAACATGAAAATATTATATGACTGCATAGACCTCGTGTGAACTTCTATGGGAGATGTCAAGCCTTCGAGGAGGTTAGAATGCAGCTGAGCACCCAGGGAACATTTGCCTAGCAAACATCTCTCTGATTTACTACATCTTTATGCATGAGGGCTGTTTTTCTGGGGAAGATCTGTAAGTAGTATATTCACCCTGGTTGCCCTTCTCCATGCTTTTTATTCCATAGATGAGGCTTTTTTGTAGATCTATTTTTGTTTCAAGTAAACCGGGGGCATCCCAGAGAGAATGTTTGGCTCGTGTAGAAAGCCTGGGGGTGGATCAATAGGAAGTTGCTTCATTTGCTCAAAGCACACACCACAGTAACATATGGCCCTAAAAAAATGCAATCTGTGACCTAAGCCCTCCATTACACTTGACAGCATTACGAGCTATGGAACTGCCATCGCATGTGCCATGTGGGAATGCTGCAGGAGGAAGCTGAGAAGCATTCAAACAGAAAGGGGAAATTAACCTTTCCACTTCTGGATTTCAGTTAACAGAAAGACAACCATTGTTTTTTTACACCTGAGCTCTGATTCAGGCAGTAGAGGGCATTTATTCCCTGCTTTCTTTGACCCAGAGAATAGGAAATTATTGCCCCATGGCATTTGGCTAAAGGCCATTCAAATATATAGCAACCTAAAAACAAAAGGAGATAGCTCTTTGCAGATAAAATTAACGAGTTGGCCTCTCTAAGAAGAGAGCTGTATTGCTTTATGCAAATCGGAAAGGGAGTTGAATTATTCGTGGAGATGCCAAGAATCAAGGTCCTCAAACAGGGTTTTGGTGAAAACATGGCCCTCCCCAGTTGAGAAACAGGCATAGGGAAGGGGAAGGACAGAAAGCAGAGGCTGTCCTTAAAATGACAGTGTCCTGTTCTCCCAGCTATTTCTTTTACTGTCTAGTGTTCCTGCTCAGTTAAAGACCACATTATAACACATTACAAGTTACACATAAGCTTACATACTTTGACTTCATACTATAAGTTTCACATAAATGTCTCAAATTTTTCTTAAAAATAAAGATTGGAGAGAGATGAAGTGATTTATCCAAGGTACACATGGAATTTGTGAAATAGCCAGAATTTGAACTCTGGTTGACTGACCCATCATGAAATGAACAGCTTTGAGGATAAATTAAAGAAACTAGGGATATTTAGACAAGAGAAAAGAAGACTTAAGGAAAACAAGATAGTTATGTTCAATGTTTGAAGGACTTTAACAAAGAAAAGGAATTATACTTACTTTTCTTGGCTAATAGAGCTTGACTTAAAAGTAGTTGGTGGAAGTTGTAGAGAGGTGAATTTAAGCTCAATTTAAGCAAGAAATGTCTAATAACTAGACCTCACAGGCAACATGGAATAGTGAAAGAAGCATTAACTTGGAGTTACAGGATCTTAATTCAAATCAAAGCTTTGCCATTTACTCCATATGTTACCTTAGTCAAGTCAT
>NW_027186304.1:61432346-61447733 GCF_028583685.1 Petaurus breviceps papuanus
AGGTAGGATCTTGAAGTATTGAAGAAGTAGGAAAAATAGGAGTTCCAGGTAGCAAGAGCCATGCACAAAAAAATATTTGAGGTTACCAATGATCTTAGGGTCAGTGGGAAATCATGGAACATGGGAACTGGGAAGGAAAAACGTAGAAGCTAAACAGGGATATACTGGAGGCAGTTCATATTGGCTGGAGAGAACCAATTGTCAAATTTTCTATGTGAGCATTTTCACTTCTGAAAGCCCCAAATATTACAAATTAGGTCTTAATTTGATGTTTTGTTGTAGTTTTTTTCAATGAAGAAAGTAATAAAGAATATGTGGATAATGCAGATTAAACTTAAAAGTGTGTCATGGTTACATGTTTTTTTTCTTTTTTTTTTCAGAGATCCACTTGTTAAAGATTTGCTAGCATACCCCTGAAGAGATGGAAGAATGGGTAGACTAGTACTTAAAGACCAAGTTAAAGTTCAGGCAATGGGGACCCTGAAGAATGTTGGGACAAGGAAATGGCATAATTAATACTGTTCTTCCCACTCCATATGACAATAAAATTCCTGTATTAGGAGGGTCAGAGTGGAAGGCATTGAGGGCCCAAAGAGAGACAAAAGAGGCTCAGAAGACCTACCATATGTGGATAGGGTATGCAAAGTATGATGACATTGGACGTGAAACTGATACCATTAATATAAAAGTCAAATAGTGTTGAGGGAGAGTCTAAGAGGGAATATGATACCTTGGTATAATGTATCATGAATTTAGAGCCAGAAGGAAATCCTTCATTTTAGAGGTGAGGCAACTGAGGCCCAAAGAGCTCAAGAGACTTGGCCCTCTGAGAATGGTCAGAATTCCATTTCAGGTCTTCCAATGCCAAGGCCAAAGCTTTTCTTTCTTTTGTATCATTTCACCACATTTCTACCTATTCTTGGAGGCTTCTAGAAAGATATTTCTGGGGTTACAAAAGGCAAAAAAAGGATACTTTTTCTTTATAGGCCCTCAAATGATCCAACTGATTTTAAGAACAGTTTGATAATCCAGAAGACAAAGTCATACTGGAAAGTAGCACTAATCAATCAATAAACCACTATGTAGTACCCTGGGATTTGAAAGGTTGGCATAATTATCTAGGTACCTAATTATTTCAAAAGAATGACAACCACTAGGGAGAATGTAACCCTATATTTTTCAGAAATGAAATAGGCATACCAAGTTCGGCAAAATTGGAGCATTGATTTATCAGAACACATAATTATTCCTTTCCCTTAGCCCTGTCTTTCAGCTATATAGTATCCATGGTTTTATGCTCAAAAATATCTAAAATAATCAGAATTAATGGATGCTACATCTGAGTTGCCAGAGTAACTAATTTGAAAACATAATCAGAATCCAATTCTTTAAATTCTTCAAACACCTTCAAAGGATCTCAGTGAAATTTGCTCAATGACCATTTACATCCTTTGCCACTGCAATCTGTTTCTTTATTAAGGGAAAGTAATTTGGCATTTAAAAAAATCTTGATTTGGCTTCAGTGAAATTTAGTAAATGAAAATTAATAATGCCTATGTGCAAAAGTAGTAACATAATGTACAACTACGTTAGTCAAGTTACATAAATTATGTCCAATTATTTCCAATTACCTTGCTTTTATTGCTCATTTATTATGAAATGGCCAGGTTCATATACCCTCCAATTCTTTTCTCTCTTGACTTTTATTAACTCCATGTGTGCCAAACTAAAAAATAAAGGGGGCCAGGCTACAATCAGGAAGGTGGTAAAACATTTATCCTGAATATTATGGCAGACAGATGTTGTTGTTGCCACAATTGCCAGAATTAGGGTTTTATTATGTTTTCTGACCAGTAAGGACATAACTATACCTGTGCCTATACAGTCCCAAATGAAAGAGACAGAGAGAGTAATCAACAGACATAGATGGAGAGAGAGACAGAGAGAAGAGAGATAGAGACAGGATGACACAGAGAGAGAGAGAGAGGAGAGAGAGAAAAAGAAGAGACAGACAGAAAGAGATAAGGAATGGGCACCAGAGTTGCCACTAGTATAATTATTCATGAATCTGTCTTTAGCTCAACTTCATTGCAATTCATGGTTCTTCTACATCTACAATTTGTTTTTGTAATACCCAATATCCAGTTGAAAACTGAAAGTTGCAAACAACTTGATTTTTTTTCATCTACAAAATGTTGAACATCTGGATGATTCTGAATGTGCAGATGTGTTTTATGAAATTATTCAAGTTTCATAGAGATGGTAGTATATTATGATACAATAACACTTATGTAAACACCATTCTAATGTATCCTTATATTCAAGCAACCCACTACTTTCTTCATAATTTGTCCCCAGTAAGAATCCTAAATTGAATGCAAGGTTATCCTAGACTAGGTGATTATGAAGGTCTCTTCTAGACCTAATACTTTATTATTGTAAATCTGACTCAGCTGTGAATTTCCTTTGGGGATCAATCAAATATTTTGAAATAATTTAGAGTCCTGTATATAACAATGAAACTATGTTTAGTATTACTTCTATTGTATATAGATAGTTCTTATATTAAAATAATTCCATAAAATTCATCTAATTCTTTTCTCATCAAACACGTTAAATAACCACTACCACCTCCAACCAAAACCTGCTATCCCCTTGAGGAATGAGTCTCTATCCCTGTGAAGCCCACTTTTGGTGATGATATATTCAAGTCTGTAGAATTATTTGTACCACTGATTTGGTTCATAAGCCAAATTGCAGAAGAGAGAAGATGAGGCACAGCATGCTAGCAGTTGTAGCCAAGGAGGTAATCTCTTGGGGCCTGATACTAAGTGCATCCAAAAATCAAATCAGTAATGTAGGAAATGGCTCAAGAAAACAGGCAGAATAATTGATTGATTAGAGGGACACTATTCTCAGTTGGAAATAAATTCCTATGGAAAACCAGTCCTGAGCCATGGAAAAAAAAATGAAATACCTCTACAGGGTTTTTTTGAAGTAGACTTCATGATTTGATTGCCAAACTCCAGTCTGACAACCATTGAGCTACTGGCTCATCAACTTGCTAATTCAAACTTCTTTTTCAACTTCAGATGTGATTATGTATTTTAAAAGGAAGCATATTAAACTGGTTAATTAATCAATGTAGACAGCTGTGATGAAACCAAACCTTCATTCAAAAACTTAGTGGTTGTTTTATAGTTGGTTTTAAATGCTCTCTTAAAACACTCTTAAGGAAGAGAAAATGGCTCTTTTGGAACACAACTTCTTCAGTGGGGGAATAGAAGGAAATACTACAGCCAATTTAAACCTGATGGTGTATCTGCCAAAGCTAAGGAAAGACTTTCCTCTTTGCTTATAAGATAGCATTCATTAGAGGTTTGGATGAATTGCTTTAAAAACACTATGGGAAAATGACAAAGCTAAAAGATGAATCAATCAACCAATAAACTCTTACCACGTGTCAGGCACTATGCTAAGGACAAAAAAATGAAACAATTTTCTCAGATAAGGTTTTCATGTTCCAGTTAGGTGAACAACTAATAGATATTTATCTCCATTTATTTACATTTAGATATTTATCTATATTTCTAGATACATGGATATAGACATAAAGACCAAAAGTCATTCCCCAATAAATAAGGGGTCAAAAGATGTAAACAAACAATTCTCAAAAGAAATTTGAACAATTAATTCTGTGAAAGAGGCTCAAAATTACTAGTAATAAGAAAAATGTATATTAAAATAAACCTAGGTTTCATTTTGCATTCTGCAATTCGGCACAGAAGACAATGTTGAAGAGATTGTGGGAAGATAGGCTCACTAGTGTATTGTTGGTGCCTCTGGGAATTAGAACAAATGTTTGGGAAAAAAATTTGGAATTAGTGAAATTAAATGACTGAGGTATCCATACCATTTGACCAGAGATTATACTACACTATACTATTTATAACCCAGAGAGGTCATAAATATGAAGAAAGTCCCCAAACACATCAAAACATCTGTAACAACATTTTTCTGATAGAAAAGTATCGGAAGCAAAGTAGATATCCAGCAGCTGGGAAATGGATAAACAAATTGTAATGCATAATGTGATGGAATAATACTGTTTTGTAAGGAATTTGTAATGAGGGGTGGCTAGGTGGTGAAGTGAATAGAGCACTGGTCCTGGAGTCAGGAGGACCTAAGTTCAAATTTGGCCTCAGACACTTAACATGTACTAGCAGTGTGACCTTGGGCAAGTCACTTAACTCCAATTGCCCTGCCTTTCCCCCTGCATAAAGCAAAAAAAAAAAACAAGAAATTTGTAATGAGTTTAGAATCTGAGAAAAATGTAAACATATAAAGCTAAAGTAGCATAAATAAAAAATAAATATCTTATGCTACATATATTACATATTTACATTTAAATAATAATGGTTAAATAATGCAAGGTAATTTTTGAGAGTGGCCACAAACTGTTTGAAGGATCAAGAAAGGATTCTTTGAGAGTGGAAGTAAAGAGTGAGTGAATTCCAGGCATGGAGGGATAGCCAATGGAAAGGGGAAAGTGCTGTGGGAAAAGAATAAGTATTTATATAATGCCTAATATGTGTCAAGTAATGTCAAGTAATCACTTATACAAATATTATCATATTTGATCCTCACAACAACCCTGGAAAATAGAAGTTATTAATATTTTCATTTTAGAGTTGAAGAAACTGAGGCAACCAGAGGTTAAATTATTTGTTTAGGGTCACACAGTTAGGAAGTGTGCAGCCAGATTTGAACTCGGGCCTTCCTGACTCTAAGTCTAGCTCTCCATCATGCCACCAATCTTATGGAGAGAGAAAATACATGTTGTGTATGATGACCAGAGAGAAAGTCAGTTTGGCTGGATCACAGAATGTGAGAGAAAGAGTAACATCTAAAAAAAGAAAAAAAAGAAAGAGTAATATTTGTTGATACTGGAAAGATAGGTTGGGACCAACTTGTATTGGGCTATAAAAGCTAAATATGAGATTATCTTTTATATTAGAAACAATACAAAGCCATTGGAGTTGGTTGAATAGAGGAGTCATGTAGTCAGATTTACTCTTAAGGAAAATTACTTTGGTAGCAGGGTGTAGGGTGTACTAGAGTATTTAAGAGACAAATTATGAGGCTATTGAACTAATCTAGGAAAAATGAGGGCCTTGTTAATCAAGTGGTTTGCATGGAGAAAAGGGGTTGGATGCAAGAGATGTTGTGAAGATAAAAATGGCAAGATTATGCAACTGATCGGATATGTGGAGTGAGGAAGGGTAAGGAGTCCAGTATGATGTTGAGATTATGAACTAGGGATTCTGAGAGGATGAGCAGAATTTATTTTAATAGAAATAAAGAAGTTTGGAAGGGAAAAGAAGAGTTTAGGGGAAAAGATGATGAATTCCATTTTAGACATGTTGAGTTTTAGATGTCTCTAGGATACACACTTTGAAATATCCGATAGACAATTGGTGATGGGACTGAAACTCAGGAGGTAAAATGGAGCTGACTATATAGATCTGGGAATCATTTGACTAGATATTAAACCCAAGGGAAATGATGAAGTTATCAAGAGAGGGTATGTAGAGTGGGAAGAGAAGTGGGCCCTTGAGAGAACTTTGGGGAAAACACAGTTAGAGTGACGTCACAGATGAGCCAATAAAGGAGAACAATGATTAATGAGAAAGGTACTGGATTATACCTTTGAATTATTTTCATTAAAGCTTTCTCTAAATACACTAAATCTACTTTAGTAATATTAAGTTAAGCTGTATATATGGGAGCAGCATGATGCGATGGAACCCCCAAAAATAGAAATAACAGATTTGAGACCAGGAACTTTAATTTTGGCTCTGGAGCAACTTGTATGACCCTGGGAAAGTCACTTCCCATATCCAGATCTCATGTTTCTCACCTACAAAATGATGAAATTGGAATAGATAATTTATGAGGTCCTTTTATACCTTTAAAACTATAATCTTATGTGATAAGCCTTATGAGTCAAGCTATGGACCCACGAGCAAGGAAGGTATCACTATCCTCTAGTGTCAATAAAGTGCAATTTTAGAAAAAAAAAAGTACCTAAGAGAAGAAAAAAAGATAATCTAGCCAGTCAATTGTTTAAAAATGCAAACTCAAGCTTTAAGATTGAAAAAAAAATGTAAAACAGTTGATCTGGATAATTCAGGCACAAAAGCATATTTTTATAATCTTCATTTATCAAGTTAATTTCTACTTTTTTAGTCTAACTACATGCTACCCCTTTCTATGCTTTTTATGGTCCCACTGCACTATCTACTTGCTATTCTGCTCACATGATACTCCATCTCTCATCTTTACAACTTTGTACCCGTCACCCCCCAAGTCTTGAATACTGTCCCCTCATTACATTCACCTCCAGGAGTCCCTTGTTTCCCTCAAGATTGCTATCAAGTGCCACTGTAGTCAGCTAATAGGCACAATTAGATCAATGCAAAAAGGTACCTATAAGCACAAAAGTAATAGAACTCTAATCTCATAAACCTGGCTTATACTGGTACCACAACTACACACACCATAAGTAGGAAGAGTGGGTATCCACAAAGAATGCAAAAGTGGAGAGGCACCCATAGAAGGAACAAACATGGTCCAGGTAACTCACACTGCTAGCACTTCACAGTTTCAAATCTCCCCCCCCCCCCCCCCCCCCTTGTAGTATCCTCATCATTTTCCTCCTGTGTGCAATATCTTTTCTAAGAAGAAATGAATAGCACCCTTTGGACCTATTCCCCTCACAGCTCAGATCCCCAAAGCCAAGGCTTCCTGGTGCCCTGAGCCCACATTCCTACTTCAACGTATATTTTCCAAGTGTTCGGGGGGGGGGGGAGGGGCAAATAATCACTTGGCCACTCAATGCCTTGTTTCTTTCTAATTCCGCCAAGCTTGAATGATTAACTTTCTCATACCTTGTAAAGGAGTAATGGTTGGCACTTTCTCATTTCAGCCATCTTGCCTAAAGAACATCATAACTTATAAGCAAGTAATACATGTAAACAATTTCTGAACTTCATTTAAGACCTTAACATCTTGATTTTTTATCTATCTTAGATTCTGTAATTTCATCATCCGGTCTGATGGAGAAAGTCAATTGATAAAGAATATCTGTTGTTGGTTTTTTTTTTTTGCTTTTTGAAGGGCAATTGGGGTTAAGTGACTTGCCCAAGGTCATACAGCTAGCAAGTGTGGATAAAGAATCTCTTGATTAAATTCTCCTCATCCTGCACTAATCTCTACCCTTAGATAAACATTGGGTTTCCCTAGCAAATGAATTTGGTTGCTTTGGGTATATTTGTACATAGTTCCAAATCTAGATAGCCTGGTAGTAACTTGGGGAGGCTCAGACATTGTCTTTTTCCAATATGTTCCCCTAGTGCCTTGCACTAAAGAGTCTCAGCAAAGTGAACATGGTGCAGTTTTCAGACAAGCCAAAAGTCTTCCATGAAGGCCCTGACCTGCCTCTGTCCCTTATATTTTATGTCATCAGCTGGACTGCAGGCAAAGCAATCGTTCAGCTCATAAAAATATATGTAAACAGACAAAGTGGGAGAAATTTGATGAATATATGTATACACACAAATATATGCATGTATTAGATCTGTATGCATACATATATAGTTTGGGGAGATATATGCATGTGTGTGTGTGTATATATATATATAGTATGTGTATATATACACCCAGATATATATGCATATATATACATATACAGATATATGATATATAGTAATTATATATCATATGTAGCTCTAGGGCTTAGCACAGTGCCTGACACATAGTAAGCACTAAAAATGTTTATGGATTGATATGTCTGTGTGTATACTCACACAGCTGTTGTTCGGTTGTTTCAGTCATGCCCAACTCTTCATGACCCTACTTTGGGTTTTCTTGACAAAGATATTGAAGTGGTTTGCTATTTCCTTGTCCAGCTCATTTTACAGGTGAGGAAACTGAGGCAAACAGGGTATAGTGACTTCCCTAGAGTCCCACAGTTAGCAAGTATCTAAGGCTGGATTTAAACTCAGGACTTCCTGATTCCAGGGCTAAAACTGTATCCACTGTGCCACCTAGCTGCCCATATACACATCTACACATACCTTTTAATAAATACTTATATAAACATGCATAATACTTATATACATATTTATATAAACATATATAAATACCTAAGTAATATGAGCTTTTATGTGTGTGCATCCACACACACACATCCAGGAGTATGATTTCTTTGATGTAGGAAACTCCTTGTAAAGAAAAGATTGGTGGCTAATAGTCTTAGAGAATTCCCTGGGGCACTGAGAGGTTAAATGATTCACCAAGAGTCACATAATTAATATGTGTCAGAAGCAGGACTTCAACCTAGATTTTCCTGACTCTCAGGCCAGGTTATTATGTCACCTGGCCTCTCATATTTGAGATGACCTATTAATTATCAGACTGAAGTGAGACAATTTAGATAGTCATTTTCATGGAATTTTTAGTTTTAGGTTTGGGGTTGGGTTTTTTTGTTTGTTTGGCTGGTTGGTTTTGAGATTTGGGGCTTTTTTGTGAGGCTGTGGAGAATTTGAACCCTTCACAGAAAGAGATTGCTTTTCTCTAGGAAAACATTCCACTATTTACTGAATTCAATGTCACTACTCCCATATATAAAACTGAATGATTGTTTCTGTATATATAGATATGCACACATACATACATGTGCATATATATGTTTGCATAAACATTTACACAAACATGAAACAATGCATATATTGTAACATATATATGCATGTACAAATATAAAAGTACTCTAGTTCTTTTTTCCAAGATGATGAAAAACAACTGCCCTTATAATATCTATTATTTTAGCTTCCTTTCAATTCTTTAGAGTATTTTTTTCTAAGCTAAATATTCCTGGTTCTTTAACCTTTGCACAAAGGTTATATTTTCTAATCCTTTGATTGCTGATCACTCAGATCCATTTTTAGCATTTTCAAATACTCAATCTATAAAACTCAAGTTTTACCATCATTTCAAGAATATATTCAAAGAACAAACTATCTGTCTCTCTATTATTGGATTTAATCCCCAAGGATCTTAAGAAAAATTCTTCTTTTGCCAGGAATCTCACTTAGCTAATCTTGATTTAAGGCTAAATATATCTGTAACTGGTATATTTTATTTTTTGATTGCCTTGGATTTTTTATGCATATTTACCATTCAATCTTTAAGTGACTCATGAACAATTTTTGCATATTATTTTTTGCTTGCTTCTGACATTTAGAATTCTCAAGTGACAGGCATCCTGGCATACCACCACTAAGGTTATTTTTTCATATCTCCCAAGATTCTTTCATACCTTTCAGCCAAGACTGAAGAAAGTACTCATCCTAGAACCACTCTGCACAAAGGATAGGTAAGCTTGTTCCAAAGTAAAGATTTCAATAAATCACTTAGTAAAACTATAATAATGTTATATGTCTCTCAATAAACACATTCATATTTTATGAAGTAGAAATACATATTGATTTACCATTAATAACTTTAATTTGTATGCATTTTAAAATTGTTAAAAACATCCTATACCAAAATTATAGAAGTAATTTAATTTAAAATCATAAATTTCATTCTTATCTCCCTTCTGTCACACAATCTTTTTCATGGAGATTAACAGTAAAATTAAAAAAGACAGATAAAATTTTGTTCTTATGGTAGGCTTCCTGTTGTTTTAACCCTTTCTGTCACACTAATTGAACTCCTCCAGTATGAAATACATTACAAGAAACATGTGTACTTAGGTTATTTAACAAATCCCAGTAGTGAGTGAAATAAGTTTTAAAAGATGACCTTGGAAGATTAACTGACAGAATGTGCTTTTTAAAAACTTGATCATATTTATATTTGGAAAATTATAGCCTAATACCTGGAAGCAAAAATAAAATTCACTGATGGAGTAGCTTTCTTACTATGACTTCTGTTGTTCTTAAGGAATAGGATAAATAAATACCCTGTGTTTAAATCCAATTAGTGATTAAAAGAGAAATCAGTGTATTGCCATTTCCTCTTCTTCCTTAAATTGGATAAGTCACATCTTTATCATTTATTTTCCCATACATTTGGTCTCAGAAATTCATGTCTAACTTATCAAGATTCCATATCAGGACACAAGTGAAGTTTTTTGAATGTGGGAAAAGCTTTGCTAAATAATCTCAGCAGTCAGAATACCAGCATATTCATATGCCACCCAAGGAGCATTTCTAAACCTAGAATGATGCTCATCAAAATACAACAAAAGAATGATGTTCTTCATTTTTTATGGCCGAAAATATCAAAGCAATATTGGAAAATCTCACAAATCCATAATTCCCTCCCTCAAAATATATAATTAAGAAAGTCAAACCGCTTACAAACTGAAGCTATTAATATGGCCACAAAAGAATCTTGTTCCCCTCCCCCTGTAATGTATGGAGTGGAATTTATCAGTAAGGCTTACATGGTTATCATAAAACTTTAGTAGAACATTGGATTTTAACTCCACAATGGACATCACTAATTGGAGAACTCGGAAAACCTTGAATTGTCTGTGCCTGTTTGCCAGAGGATTTTGAAAATTTATTTCCACGAAACCTTTCCATAAGTGAAAAAAAAGCCCCACATGTGCAGCGGCTACCTAACGGGGACTGACTTCCCCACCAAGAGGCAGAATCTTGTACTGTTTTTTCTCTGACTACCTTAAGAGTTTTATGTCTCCGGGGGGCGCTCCAGATCGCCTAGCCTGAGTGGAACATCCATCCCTTTCTCGGTTTTCTGGTTTCCCTAAAAAGTAGACAGGGCGTCCATTTCCCTTCTTTCCCACCTGTCTTCTCTCATTCTCCTTACCTGATGATCACAAACATGACCAGTGAGTTGCCCACCAAGCCCACCACAAACACCACGGAGTAGACCGCTGTGATGATGATGGGAATGGCAGGGGAGATGCGCGTATGGTTCAGCTGCTGGTCCTCATAGCTGCCACTCTCGTTGCTATCCTGGTCGTCCCATCCTGGAAACCAGTTGCTGCTATTGGGCAGCAGGCAGGAACCTGGGGGGCAGGTCGGGCCCAGATCCCCGCGGAAGATCTGCACCGGGGATTCCATTGAGAGGCAGGTTGGAGCAGAATGAAGGGTTCAAGGAGGCCGGAAGCCAGGAGAAGCTACGAGGCCTGAGGGAGGGAGGAGAGAAAGAGTATTTATGGGTGCTGGGGAAAACGCGAGGCAAACTTTTTCCTTGCGCAAATCTCAAGTTTCATGAAGCATAGAGGAACACAGCACCATGGATTTGGAGCAGGAAACGACCTTAGAGATTTAGTCCAAACCCTTTATTTCTCAGATGCACAGACGAGTCATTTGAAGCCCAAAGAGGGCAAATGATTGCTCAAGGGCACCCAAGTGTTGTAACTTGCAGTTCCAAGATGAAAACTCTGACTCCAAAGCCACAACTCTTCTATAAGCACCACAGGGCTACTTTGAAGGAGAGAGTCTTTTTACACTGATCTAGATCCACTCGCTCCACCCCACCCCCAGGGCGAAACATCAGCTGGTCAAATCCCTACCCTCCCCCCACCCTGAAAGTGTCTAGACAGAGCTTTAGGATCCAAATGAGGAAGGTGAGAGTACAGATCTAGTACCCAAACGTTTGCAAACACACACACACACACACACACACACACACACACACACACACACACACAGAGTTGCTTTCTCTTTATCCATGGTAGAAGGTAGGGGAATTGGTGATATGCTATTAAGCGACAGGGAAATGGACCCTTCCTCCCGTGTTAGGTTACAAGAGCTCCCAGACCCTGAATTCTTCCCACACCGGTATATCCCTGGAAGAGGGCCGGGGAAGGATGGATTCGGTATCCCCAAGGACAACGAAGTGTAAAAACACTCTGTAGCCCCGCAAAGCTCACCTCTGTCACCTTGCAGGACCGAGCCTATACAGTGTCTCTTCAAAGTCCGGGCGAGCTCCTTTAGGTACCCCAAGTTCTGGCTGGCCGGACAGCCTTCCTTAGCGCTGCATAGGCTGGCCCATCTGCGCCACGAGGTGAACCGCGAGTGGAGCAAAGCAATAGGGTTTTGTTGTTATTGTTGAGTTAGCGGCTGCAGCTGCAGCTGCAGCAACCGCTGCCGACTCTCCCTTTCCCCCCTGTAGTTCTCCTGGCTCTGACTCCTGTTGACGCCGCCAGTTCTCTGCCAGCCTCTCCAGCCAACAGCGCTCTGGACTAATGGGCACACACACTCTCCTTTAGCTCCGTCTCCGCTGCAGCTCGCAGGCTGTCAGGCTCACATGACTTCTAACTCAACTCCAAGGCAGAGAGACACTGGAAAGCAACATTGACAAGGGAGAAAGGGCTACCCTGCTGCAAACGGTACATATTTTTACACACTTGGCAAAGTTCCTGCCCCCATCACCAAGTCTTCAAGACAAAGCTAGATAGAGTTCCTGCTGAGGATGTTGGTACAGCAACATTCAGTCATTCAGTCAGTGTTCTCTGCCTGCGAAACACTGACCTTAGTGGCCCAACCTAAATCTAAAAAGAAATCACCCCCAAGTACACATTTCTTTGCAAGGCGAATGTGCTTCAATATTGCTTTTCTGTTCTGTTCTCATAAACCAGAATCTAGGCATTGCTGTGTCTGTTTCCCTCAATATGGAAATGGCTAGCAGATTGATTCTTTCAGTACTTATACAACCAAGGGTGTTGCTACTGGGGGGTTATGTTGGAAGATACTGTGCACGGCATAGCTCGAATTGCATAAAGAGCCATGAATGTGGACTGAGAGGCTCTGAGTTCAAATTCCGGTTTTGCTATTTACTACCTACTGACACCGCACAAGGCACTTAACTCATCTAGGCCTCATTTTTGTTCGTCTGTAAAATGGAGACATGGGGCTGGATGATCTTTGAGGTCCCCTCCAGTTCCAAATCTGGGATCTTGTGTGTGTGTAGGGACAACTTGTAGGAAATAATTTCTTTGGGTCATAAGAAAAGTTGGAGCTGGTTTACCTCTTCCTAAGGTTGCTGAGGAAGAAGTGGGTGGAAAAGATTCGGTTATGATGAGAATAGAACACAAAATCTGATTTGACTTAAATAGAATATTTTTGCTTATTCAATTCCTTTCCATTCCCTCATCCTGACTGCAACAATAGCTTTGTTCACTCCACATATGCTCACTTTCTCCATCACTAGTATTTTGGCATTTGACTAAGTCTTCTAGAAGTACAAATACTAGTAAAGACACACTGTTATACATACACACACACACACATATATATATATATACACTATATATGTATATATACAGATATAGAGTGTCTATACATTTATATATTGCTGATGAGTATAAATTTGTAGAGAGAGATATAGGGTGTTTCAAATTGCATGAAGAGTTTTGGGACAACCTGTATATAAATATTATATATGCCTATATGCACATACATACATATATATGCATATATACATACAAATATCCACATGCATACATGTATACATACAAATATACAAACATTTTTTTCTGTCTGTCTACACTCTTTGCCAAATGAGGGATTAGAATAAAATGAAGCCTTAAATGGGAGGAGCATTTAAAAAGCCTTCAGGTAGATCTTGTTGCTAAGGGAAACTAGAGTGTCTCTCTGTACACACTCAGACCAGATGCTTCTGTGGAGTCTGGTTCTCAAGCATGTAAGATTTAATCACAGGATTGGATAAAGCTCATAAAGACAAATAACATTTTGAAATGTTATGTACTGCATAGGGATTCAGACCACATATATACACATACATGTATTATACCTGTATGCATGTGTATATATGTATATATAAATACTCACATAGTTTTATTCCCACACACCTATATGCACTCACATAACTACATGCATATATATGCATAATATATTTTTTCAACAGGCTAACATAAAGCTAATTCCAGACTGTCTTTATTAAATGGTGTAGTAGAGAAAAAACACTAGATGAGAAATCCAGCTGAGCTCAAATACTGATTCTGCTACTACTTATCTGACCTTGGGAAAAGTAATTTTGCCCTTTGGTTCTTGACTTTCTTCATTTCTAGACCAAAGGAATTGGACTAGATGGTGTTTAAGTTTCCTTCCAGCTCTAAGTGAATGAAAAAGAACTTTGAAAAACCCAAAAGCACGATGCAAGTGTAAGATAGTCTTTGCTTAAATTTTTTTTTTTTTTGCTTTTTGGAGGGGGAAGGGTAGGGCAATTGGGCTTAAGTGACTTGCCCAAGGTCACATGGCTAGTAAGTGTGTCAAGTGTCTGAGGCCGGATTTGAACTCAGGTCCTTCTGACTCCAGGGCTGGTGATCTATTCACTGAACCACCTAGCCACCCCCTTCACTTAATTATTTAATAAAGATTTATTAAGCATCCAACTTTGGGAAAAATATACAGATATAAGTCACATTCCATGTCCTCAAGATACTTGTAGTCAACTACTATCACTTTAATTTTTACTAATTAGTAGAATTGGAATACATAATGACAATTTGTGCCCAATTCACAAAGTTGGTTTTAGGTCATTGACCTCTTCCACATGGAAGTAAACTTGCCACAGAAATTTGGACATGGCCGTGTATTATGCTAAGGGACAGGAAGGACAGGAAGGTGTTGAAGTGGATAGAGCATGAGGCCCAGAGTCAGGAAGACCTGAGTTCAAACCAGGCCATAGACACTTACTAGCTGTGTGACCCTGGGCAAGTCATTTAACTCTGCCTCATTTCCTCATCTGTAAAAGGAGCTGGAGAAGGAAATGGAAAACCACTCCAGCATCTTTGCCAAGAAAACTCCAAACAGGATCAGAGGCTAATACAACTGAAATGACTGAACAACAAAGAAGGAAAAGGAATAAGTTGGCATTATGGAGGCTGGAAGAAGATATCTTCACTACCTAGCTTGAACAAAGTTATTTCCTCATCACGAGCCACAAATATGTGAAAGAAGAAAGTGTAACATACCCACCTGATTTGGGTAGAAAGAAACCCTACCAATGGAAAGCTGTACACTCTAGGGTAGGCTTTATTGCCCCACATCAAGGTCATAGTTTTGTTGCATGAAGAACTGTGTCATCTAGGCTGAAAACACATCTTTCCCCAGGAATTCAGCATCTCCAGTATTATTTCCTTACCCTATTATGCATTTGGTAATGCTATCCCTGACCCCTAACAAGTTTTCCCGCTTCAATGAGTGAGCCTTTAAGCAATACTAGAGTGGGAGCTACTCCCTTTTTGTTGTCCTTTGATATTGTTCAATCATTTCAGTCTTGTCTGACTCTTCCTGACCCCAACTGAGGGTATTTTTTTTTTTT
>NW_027186304.1:61447833-61569187 GCF_028583685.1 Petaurus breviceps papuanus
AAGGCTAGTTTTTTTGGTTTTTTGTTTATTTTTTTTTGTGTGGGGGTGTTAAGTGTCTGAGGCCAGAACTGAACTTGGGTTCTCCTGACTCCGGGGCCGGTGCTTTACTCACTGCGCCACCTAGCCACCCCAAACTGAGGGTATTCTTGACAAAGATAGGCACATGTAATCCATTTATGTATAATAGGAAGTTATTTGTATATGATTGTTAAACTCATCTCCAACACTGAGACTTTGGATTTGACCTGCTATCTTCCTCTGAACATTTGTGCTGATTTGATTTTTTTTAAATGTGTTTCAGTGCATTACCTTTATCTAAAGTAGTAGGGATCTCCTTCATGTTGTCTTGGAAAATAACGAAGTTTCAGTTGCCTTTTAGAAACAAATCATTAGTGCAAATAAAAATGGCTATTTGATAGCAATAAAAAACACTAGCTCAAACTCATTCTGAATCTAAATTCAGAATTTTTTTCCATTGAGGAAAAAAATGAAATCATAATTAAATATATAATAGATAGGCTATGCCTACAGTATGTAAAATTTTAAAAATTAAGGAAACAGAATATTATATATAATTTTCTGTAAATAGCATAACTTTAAAAGAATAATGTGGCCCTCTCAATACCAGGCAACAGTATCAGACAACCTGACTGTACCTCCAATCAGGATCTCAGGGAAGAAGCTGGCAATCACTCTTTGCTCTGCTGCAGTGCGGGTAGTTCTCAGGTGTCTGTTGTCTTTCATCAGTCTACCTGTGCATATATTTCCTTCTAATCATTGTATTCAGTTTGTTTCCTGTCTTTCCACCTACTTAGCAACTTCCATTATTATGTCCCTGTCTATGTTTCTCATTTATTTAGTTATTTTTAGGCTATTAATTTTTTTTAAAGCAATTGGTGTTAAGTAACTTGCTCAAGGTTACAGGGCCAGTTATTTCTGGGTGTGGTGCAAAGTATCTGAGCCTGGATTTGATCCCAGGTCATCCCGACTCTGGGGACAGTGCTCTTACTCACTGTGCCACCTAAATGCCCCTAAGCAATTGGGGTTAATAACTTGCTCAAGGTTATACGGCCAAGTGTTTCTGGGTGGGTGCTAAGTGTCTGAGCCCAGATTTGATCCCAGGTCATCCCGACTCTGGGGCCAGTGCTCTTACTCGCTGAGCCACCTGGCTGCCCCTAGGCTATTAATTTTTAAGCATTTACTGAGTATATCAAATGTAATAAAAGCAGATCTAACCCCTCCAAAAGGCAAATTTAAGTCCATGTCATGCTGACAGGCATTGTGATAGGAGAGGATACTAGACTTTGAACTGGGAAGAACTCAATTCAAATTGACATCAGACATTAACTGCATGACCTCTAGTAAGTAACATAATTAATCATAATAATAGCTGGAATTTTTATAGAACTTAACATTTACAAAGTGTTTTACAAATATTATCTCACAAAATTTATCTTCACCATAACTTTGATAGGAAGGTGATATTATTATCTTCATTTCACATGGGGAAAACTGAGATAGACAGAGGATGAATGACTTGCCCAGGGTCAAACAGCTATGTGTCTGAGCCTGGAATTAAATTTAAATCTTCTTGATTCCCAGTGTAGTACTCTAGTCACTTCACCACCTAGCTGCCTTAACATCTATGTGCCTCAGTTTCCTTACTCATAAAATAAGGAAGTTGGACTCCATGGCCTTCGAGTCTCTTCTGGATCTATAATATCTATGACTCTGTCATTTCCCAGTGCCAGCTATGCTATTCCCCGGGTCAAGTCCTTGGGTTCTAGGAAAATAGAGACCAGTATCTATGCATGATCACCCTGGCTCCTAACAGAATAGAAGCTGGATTAGAGCTCTGAAGGTTATCTGAGGTATGTTGCCTGTCTACAGCTACTAAGCAAGCAGGGCACAGGTTGTCTCAGGTCCCGATCCCCTCTCTTTATGCTACCTTCCCTTTCCTTTTATTTCTTTAGTCCTGGAACAATCTATTAGGTTTTTCTGCAGAGAAATAGCAGTTTCTTGCTTTCAGGGTCCTTTCCAAAGCAAATAGCATGAGGGAGGACGGGACTGAGCTCTTTTGTGCGACTCTCGTTGTTCCTTTTCCAGTCTTCTTGATAAGCCCATGTACCAAGGTTGTCTTTTGCCAGACACAGTGTGCTCCGAGCAAATATGTCCCCTTCTGGCTAGGATACATGTTTCAGAAATAAATGCTTTCTGAAAACCCTTTTGCAGTTGACACTCAGTTTTGTGCACTAGGTAATTTGATCTTGGTTTCTTACGTGAAAAAATCAGTTTAAATCTAGCTCCTTCTGATCTCCAAAGTGCTTGGCCATTTGTGCTCCTCCAGTTCAGATTTCCTCACCTATGAAATGATGAGAGATGGCGCTGTATCTCCAAAGTCCCTTGTAGCTCTAAACCCTATGATTCTCTTTGCCATCAGATTGGCCCATGTTTGGTTGAGGGGAGAGAGGACAAATGTTGACAAGTGGGGTCATTTCCCTGATCTAGTAATTACCCCAGTCAGTATAAATATTTCTCTGTCATAAATCCTGCTTACCTAAAGAATTACTGGGATCCATGCTATCATGCATTTGGTTGTTCAGAGTTGACTAGAACTAATTTTCCCCACAACAGTATTAATGTTTTTCTTTTGCCACAGAATGCATTCTCTAATAACAAGGAGTTCATGCTGTTGTGACTCTTAGCAGTCAAAAATCACAAGCCAACACAGCAACCGTTTCTTCCATGGCTATCATGAGATGGTGGATGCAAAATCCTTGAAGGAAGAGAAATAGTTTTATATGGTCGTACTTTACTGTTACACAAAGCTGGGGTCTCTTTCCATGAATATCCATCAGCAGTACAAATAAAATTCCCCGAGGTTAAATTAAATGTAGCAAACATTAAGTTCAGACAACATGCAAGGCACAGAGAAAACAAAGGCAAAACCAATGACAGAGTCCATTTCTCTAAGGAGCTAAGATTCTGTTAGGGGGTTTATCACATGAACACAGACAAATATCATACAAGGAAGAATATAGTGGATGCAAAGAAGGGACCCAAGAAAAGTTCTAAAAATTTGAAGAGGAATAGAACCCTTTCAGCTGTAGTCCTTAGGTTTCATGGAGAAGGTTACACCTTAGAATAAACCTAAAGGAAAAGGAAAATTCAGAAAGGAAGAAATGTTCTAGGCACAAGGGAGTCCTTGTACAAATGTTTACAGGCTAGAAATGTCACATTAACTTGGGGAAACAACTAGTAATTCACTCTGACTGGAAATATCAAGGACATGAAGGGGAAAAGTGAAATTTAGCTGGAAAGGGTCAGAAGTGGGAAAGTGTCTTAGATGCTGGCAATCAAATTCAGAATTCATAAAATTAAAATTTTAAGTGTTTTAAAAAACCATTTCCAACCAGCAGACCACTTAGGTCACTATATTACAGCATTCTAATTTTCCATTTTTGTTTTGTGGTAGCTATTAGTTTCAAGGAAGAAAGTCTGCATCTGAATGCTTTTTGTTTTATGAATAACCATAGTATCTGAGGGTACAGTGCAGCAACACAAGACTTTTAGGTCATGTCAACAAAATCAAAGTAAAATGAGAATTTGTACTTATAAAGTGCTCCTCTGTGACTGGTGAACTTCTCAGACCACCCACAGAACATTTTCCAACTCCACTTGAAAAGTGGCACCATCATTGGGAGTGGAGTAATAGTTCAATTTGCCCTGAAAAAAGTCAGAAGGAATTCAGTACCAGCCCAATCCTGACCCCACACAACCAAATCCCATGAAACAGCCTTGTATGGGACTGCTCCATTCCTTTGTTGAGTAGGAAGAAATTCCTTTCTATGTTGGTCCTTATATCCTGTAATAGTTCTTTAAATAGTTGAAGAGAGCCATCATGTCCTTCCCCACCACCCAACAAGTAGACAAATCAACAAAGGGGAAAAGAAATCAGTTAAACCAGTTATTTGACTAAAACACCTGGTAATCTGCTCAAAATGGCTAAAATGGCTACTTTGGTAGTCTTGGGTAGATACAGGCTTCATATTTAATTTACTATTTATCATAGAAGGCAAATAGACTTTTGAAGTGGTTCCATTTGCTAAGAAGTTAGCCAATAACCTAGCAGGTAGGTACTAGGTAGAAAGACCTTTGTCTTCACCTGTGACATACAATCAGGGTAAAGAAATATATAGCATATTCTAAAAAGCTATTGATGGGTCCACTCACTCTAGGCAAACAGAGTAGTAAGGATAAAGACTACAACTGTTATTTCACTAGTATAGAGACATTCTTAATTTTAAATTTTCCCCAACCAATGAAGGTTAGCATTTTTTTCTAAAACACTTAGTTCTTGGGGCGGCCAGGTAGCACAGCGAGTAAGAGCACCAGCTCCAGTGTTGAGAAGACCTGGAGATCGAATCCCGGGCTCAGACATTTAGCACCCCCCCAGAAACACCTGGCCGTGTAACCTTGAGCAAGTTATTTAACCCCAATTGCTTAGGGGCGGCCAGGTGGCTCAGCGACTAAGAGCACAGGCTCCAGTGTTGGGATGACCTGGATCAAATCTGGGCTCAGATACTTAGCACCACATCCAGAAATAACTGGCCCTGTAACCTTGAGCAAGTTACTTAACCCCGATTGCTTAAAAAAAAAAAAAAACACTTAGTTGCTGAGGGCACAGAGGGGTTAAGTTACAGCCCAGAGTTATAGTCAGTATTTTTCAGAAATAGCCCTTGAGCCCATGTCTTTCTGGCTCCAAGGCTGGTTCTTTATCATCTGCACTATCCTGCCTTGCATAGATCTCCAGGGAGTAAAGAATGATACACATTTGTTGTTGTTTGTTTGTTTGTTTGTTTATTTTTTCTGATACCCCTCAAGGACCAGTATGTGGGGGCATGAAAGGGAAAATGGATGGAATGTTTTGCACAGTATGATAATTTGGGTTAGTAATACCAAATTGACTTATTAACTGAACTAGCTTTCCATTTCCTTGTATATAGGTATATTTGTTGAAGAGGCTTGAGAAAAGAACAGCAGAAAATACCGTTGGGATAAGCTAAAAACACAAACAAAATCTTCGAATTGGGACACTTGTTTTGGCATAACAGTATGCTAATAGCATTCTATGCATCAGAGACAAAGAGGCAAACAGAAGATGACATAAAATTGTAAAAATAACAGTAAACAGTTTAAAGCTTATTGAAAGCCTTCCCCTGATGACACTGTTTGTTGAACATGTTCCTCCTGCTAGAAAGCAAACAGTTATTTAGATAGCTCTCAGAACCTAAAAACCAAGTTCCTCACAAAGTATGGCAACCATAACAGCTGATAATAGGTAATCATACAAGCTCTGCCTGATTCCTCTTTCTTATGACAGTGATTTGCTGCAAACCCCAGTTATACTTAGCTTGTTATTTAAATCAAGAGCTAGAGGCTACAGACAGGCTCTAGTGGTCCTAGAACAGGATGAAAATTTGCTTCTGGAAAATATAGAAAAGAGGATAAGATATTTAAATGATCTACCTTACACCAACAAGAGCATGTTGCTACTTGCAGCGTACCTTCCACATAGTAGGCCCTCAAGAAAGAGATATTAAACTGAATTGAGACAATTGCAAACATATTTTAGGATTGAGTGCTACAGAGATAGATTTTGGTTTCCCTTTTCTTTAATGTCCACAAATTCAATAAAATATGAGAATCAGGGGATATGAACAGCAGAGGGAGTAAGTGTGATGAAATATGGCTTTTGGGAAGATAAAAAATAAACAAGGACAGGATTGGCATATGCATGTTACATAATGGTGCAAATAATTTTGAATTTGGCTTGTTTTGGTAAACTCAAAATCTGTTCTGTACTATATAAACAGCAATGTTTTGGAGATAAAGACAATACCTTGCATTTGTAGGGTACTAAATTTGTAATTATAAGGATGTTTTCACATGCAGTAAGTAGTACCTTATTCGAACTTCATAACAGTCCTATGAGATAGATAGAATATATAATCTTATCTCCATTTTTATGGAAGAAGAACAAGGGACTCCAAAAAGTTACTAACATTAGCCAGCATGTATATGAAGCTTTATGGTTTATGTAAACACTTTCCATATTATTTTATTTCACTAGACCCTCACAATTCTTTGAGATAGACACTAAATAGTGTTATCCCCATTTTATAAGTGAGTAAACTGGGACTCAGAGTAACATACTCAGGAACAAAAATCTACTAAGTGAATTAGCTAAAACTAGAACCCAAGTCATTTGATTCCTAGTTCAATGCTCCTTTTATTCTACCACACTGTACAGCCATATTATAGGGAAGGTAAATACGGAATAGGTAAATGTGAGTCATACAACAAACAGAAATACAGCAAGTCAACTGCATAAATAAATAGAAGTATTCAACGGTAGGAAGAGAAAGGCATTTACCATCAGAGGACCTGGGTTCTAATACAAGTTCTTCTATCACTCCCTATTTCACTTTGGATTAGTTTCTTAAAATTCTAGATCTTAGTTTTTCTATCTATAAAATGAGAGGTCCAGCTAAATGGCCTCAAGGGTCCTTTCTACTTATAAATCTTTGATCTTATTAAATATATACTGGCACCATCTTGCCATATAAGAACTAATTAATATATTGCTTGATACTGAGATTAGTAGTAATTATGAAGATAATTATGAAAAGCTACAGGAATATTTTGAACAAATGTAAATTTGACCTGTGACAGACATTTATCTAGATCCATGAAGTGAGAAGAAAATAGGAAGGCAATCAATTT
This sequence comes from Petaurus breviceps papuanus, assembly GCF_028583685.1. Taxonomy (NCBI): domain Eukaryota; kingdom Metazoa; phylum Chordata; class Mammalia; order Diprotodontia; family Petauridae; genus Petaurus; species Petaurus breviceps. Next base: position 61,454,620 of record NW_027186304.1, read on the forward strand.
TCCAAATCACTTCAAAGAAGATTATATGTTGAATTTCTGAATCCTGCCAATATGCATATTAAGTAGAAATTAGCTATGTAAGCAGAGTCACAGAAAACACTTGAGCAATGGGTCAGGGCAATGGGTATCGTATATTACAACTGTAGAAACCCAAAGGCTGCCTAAATCCAGGTGATAAATGTAAAACTAGCAGAATTTTCTTTCCTGAAAAGTCATCATTTGTTTTAAAAAATGTGGGAGAAAAATATATATGCATAAATATACACACACACATATATACTCTCTCAATATATATATATATATACACACACATACATATTTGCATTTATAGAGGGAATGTATATTTGCATATATGTAGAGTATTGTGTGTATGGATGTGCACACATATAAACCATATATGTGTGAGTGTGCATGTGTGTATATACATACATATGTATTACACACATATATACATACTTGCAATAGTCTTATCTAGTATTTTTAGGGATAGAGACAGATTAACTCACTTGGTCAAGCTATAGTGTTCAATGATATCATACAAATCACAAGTGCTAATAATAATACATACTAGAAGGAGCCTCGTTCTAGTCACCTTCACCATCACTTTGGTCTCGATGCCAGTTCTGGTGCATAAATATGAAGAAAAAGAAATAGTAAACACAAAGCTATTGACTCCAGTGTTAATAGATATGGAAATAAAACAAGACTATAAACTCCATATGATTAGGATTAATACCAAATAAGGAAACAAAATAAATTGGAAATAGAGAAAGACAACTAGAAAGCAGTGAGGCATTCATTATTCATTTAGTGTTGAGGCTTAATGACACAATGTCATTTGTCACTGAACTGTATTGGGAACTATACTGAATGCTAATTAACTGTAATTCAAGCTATTCCTTGTTGCTAGACAATCAAAAGTTACATAACAATGATGAAGCTCTGAAGCTATGTCTACCCAACACTAAAATGAGTCACTTTACAAAATTAGAATCCCCAACATCAAAAGTTCAAAGGGCCTTCAATGACCATCTAGTCCAAACTATATACAAAGAAGAATTTCTTCTACAACATACATAAGAAATGATCATTCAACCTTTACTTGAAGACCCCCAGTGCCCATGGCACCCTGAAAGGGCCCCTTCTACTTTTGATTATCGCTGTTCTGTAGTTTTTCCTGACATCGAAACCTAAATTTGTCTTTTTCAACTTCCATCTGTTGCTCCTAGTTTTGCCTTCTAGTACCAAATAGAGCATATTAAATCCTTTGTGCTGGTAGTTACAGTCCTTCAAATACTTAAAGACAACAATCATATTCTTTCAACCTGTAAGTGTCTGCCAAACAAGTAGGCAATTCAATTTTTTTTTTAAAGCAATCGGGGTTAAGTAACTTGCTCAAGGTTACACGGCCAGTTATTATTTCTGAGTGTGGTGCTGAGTATCTGAGCCCGGATTTGATCCAGGTCATCCCAACACTGGAGCCGGTGCTCTTACTCGCTGAGCCACCTGGCCGCCCCTAAGCAATCGGGGTTAAGTAACTTGCTTAAGGTTACATGGCCAGGTGTTTCTGGGTGGGTGCTAATGTCTGAGCCCAGGATTCGATCTCCAGGTCTTCTCAACACTGGAGCCGGTGCTCTTACTTGCTGTGCTACCTGGCCGCCCCGTCAATTCAATTTTTAAAAAATCAATTAAACCGGTTATTTGACTAAAATAAGTAGTGATTTGATCAAAATGACTACAATGGTCATTTTAGTGGTCTTGTGCTGATGTCTAAATGCTTACTCAGCAGTTTCCATGGAAAACAAGGATATAATTTTTGAGTGGTCATACTTCATACCTAACAAGCTACATGGGCATTAAGGTTGTGAAGATAATTGATAATGTATAGTTATAATGTCAACTACCCAAGGACAGCTCGAAATAACTGAGGCAATAATTTAAAGCAGGCACCAAGAAACTGTCCAGAGATAATATGGAATAATAGACAAAACAATGATTCTGTAAGCAAAAATCCTTTATTACAATCACTGTTCTATTATTCACAAGGCCCTGGACAAATCATAGATTATAAAATCATAGAGTAAAGAAATATAAGGAATATTAGATGTCATCTAGTGTCACCCTCTCATTTTACAGAGAAAGAAACCTAGACCCAGAGGTAGTAAGTTACTTACCTATGGTCATGGAGATAGGAAGTATCAGAGGTGAGGTCTGAACCCACGTCCTCTGCCTTGAGAGTCAAAGAACTTTCCACTCTGACATGTAGTCTGCCTCATTGTACCTTTCAGGTCTTCAGTTTTCTCCTCATCATTAAAGAAATTATCAGAATAGAGGTATCTCAGAAGTGTCCTCCAGCCCTGAATCCTTCACCTTAATGAAGTTTTATTCATTCAATACCCAATTCTTTTCTGTTATACTATAAGCCTCCTCAATTTTCCTTCACAGGACACAAAATCTCCTATTACCTACTTCTTTGTGCACTCTTGCCCTTCTTAGGCAAGCTTTATAAGATCCCAGACAAATTGGATGGGAATTAAACATTTGATTCACATAATTCATTTGTAGTTGAATGAACAAACGTTTCCAAAACCTCATAATGAAGTTCAGTCTTATGTAAAATGTTAGTGAACAATAATAGCTAGAATTTGTATATTGTTTTAAGGTTTACAAGGTGCTTTATATTCATTATCTCACTTGATCCTCACAACAATCCTGTGAGCTCAGTGCTATTATTATCCCCATTTTACAGATGAAGAAATTGAAACTGGAAAAAATTATGTAACTCACCAAAGGTTAAAGAACTAATAAGCTTTTTAGGCAGCATTTGAAATCAGAACTTCCCCAATTCAAGATAGTTCCAGGTAGATGCTAGAAGGTGTGCTTAGAGTCAGGAAGGCCTAAAGTCAAGTCACTTAACCTTCCAGTGCCTCCATGCAATTCTCAAAGGCTACAGAAGACAGAGCATTGGGAAGGAGTTTCTTCACATGCCTTTCCCTTTTGTCTACGAAGTCCCAAAACCAAATCAATAACAAAATTTGGTAAATAGAGTTATGATGTAGAGGAAAAGACACTGTCTCTGGAGTTTGGAAACCTAGGTTTGAATCCTAGTTCATGACTATAGGGAAGTTTCTTCACTTTTCTGGTCTTCAATTTCCTCATCTGTAAAAAGAGGAAGTTATTTTGAACTACAAGCCCTCTAAGGGCACTTTTAGCTTGGGAAGCTACCTTAATGACCAGGTTATTTATGCATATGAAGTTTTAATTGTTATTCATGTGAACTCAGCACATTAAAGAATACTTTACATTTACTTCCAGCTTATATGGAAGGAAGCAGCAGAATAGTGGTTTGGAAGACAGAATTCTAGCACTCCTAGAGGCAAGAATGATGACAAATTGAAAAGTGACAGCCTGTCAATGCAGAAGAAAATAGCAAAGTCAAAAACAGGTTAGAGCTGACTGTGTAATGGATGGTGTAATGCCAAGCAAAGGCAACTTCCCAAGATTCAAAATGCCAGCATAGGTGCTCTCCATTTTATTCAGTGACAAATTAAGAACAGAGAGAATCAACATATAGCATAATTCAAAATACAGTATTTACCAAGTGTGATTTAATCAAGTACTACCCCACCCTTGGACATTACATTCATTTAATCAGTCACAAAGTCCCTTTTCTAAGTACTACTCCACCCCTAGGCTCTACCTTCATTTAGTCCATCACAAAGCCCCTCTTCTCAAATGGAGATTAGTTTCCAATCATAAGTAAAGTACATTCATTTGTTCAATCACAGAGCACGAAAAGGTCAAAAGTTCCCCACCCTTGGATCACAATTGAATCTACCCCAGAGTTACAACAAGCTTAAGCACATCATTTAATACCCAAATGGAGGTCTTTTCTTCATCTTGACATGAGGCAAGTTCTCAGCAATCTTTGTTCCTGGGGAGACAAAGCCTAGCAAGGCCGCAAGATACATTGCCAGTGTCTTCATTAATTCATTCTCTGTCTGTAGAACAGTCCTAGGACCCCTGAAAACATTAGCAAAACACTCTTCCAGGAAGTCTGTAAAGATACAACAAGAAAATCCTTCTTCAGGGCTTTTCAACCAACAGCAAGGTTCCGAGACTTCTGCAACAACAGCACTGCCTTTCACCAGTGAACAGAATTCACTCTCTGTCTGCAGAACAGTCTCAGTAGCTCTGAAGCAACAGCAAGGTTCCAAAATCTCTGCAACAACAGGACTGTCCTTCACCAGTGGACAAATCTGGCAAAACAACATCAAAACAGACAAAGTACCCGCATAACAGCCATTTCTCCTCAGTCCTTGGCAGCTCTGGGTGGCAACTCTCAAAAGTCCTGGGCAATTCAAAGTGGCCCTCAGCAATCATCTCAGTCTTTCTCTGCCTCCAAAGGTGCTGCTTCCAAAAAGTTCTTCTGCCTCTCTCTTTTCTTGTGTTTCTCTAAATTTATGTCACCAGCTCCTCTCAGTTCAGCCCTCTCTTTTCACGTCAACAAGTCCATCCCACAAGTGGGATGCACAAGCTCTGGGTTTTAATACAATCAAACCAAAAACCAAGCCAATACAGGGGGATCTTTAAATTTCATTACTATTACAGATGGTCATGACACTGAAGTATGGGAACCCAGTGGGAATGAAGGTCTTTCACCGAGAATGAGGAATGAAGATTCAACAAAGTCCTCTACCAACTGAACTGAAACTAAAAGGTCAGAGGATGCTGGTGATCTAAGTGAGGCTACAGGTAGGTCTGAATGCTTCTAGTCAGTCTGGCCCTGTATCATCTATCATCATCATCACCATCATCATCATCAATGATCATTTATTATTTCATCAAAAAAAAGTGAGATTCTCTATTCAGGATTCTGGTTTCAGAAGGTGGTTATGTGTAAAATTCATTCCAAGATTTTTATCAAAAGTTCTAAGTAGAGGGGGGAGGGGGACTGGGGAGAGAAAGGAAGAGATAGAATTGATTTAAATAAAAATATTTAATTTTTTTAAAGTTAGCTCCTTAAAAAAGTTATAAGTAAACAAAAAAGAGATTAATTTTCAGTTATCTTGAAAATTCATTAATGGTACAACATTGGGAGGCAGGGCAATGCAATGCAGAGAGTCCAGAATTTGGAGAGCCTAATTAAATTCTGGGATCTGTGTTCAAATCCTGCCCATGCCATATAATGTCCTGTCACTTTGAGCAAGGCACAACTTTTCTGGGCTAAACTTTTCTATTTTGAGGGGTTTGGACAAGTAATCTCTAAGACCTCTTTTAGCTCTAGATTGTTGATCCTATAATCTAGATAAATTCTGAAGATATTGAGTAAATGAGGAATCTGCAAAGTCAACTTCAGCAGATGCTTCTACATGTGGGGCCTTAGCACACAGATGTTGCTCATTTTTACTTAATTCTGGGGAAACAGAGATATGAATAGATTGTTGTTCAAAGTAGCAAGCTGGATATAAATCTAGCAGCCATCTTTTTAAAATGACAGAATTCTTTAAAGAAATATGAACCACCAACTATAAGGCAAGGAATGTGCTAGGCATAAATTTTTGACTTCCAAGAACAAGGAACCAATTTTTTAAAAAGCAGAAATATTCATGTATATTTCCAAGGGGAAAAAGAAATAGAAAAAAAGGAGGGAGGGGAAGGAAAATATGACTGGGAGCCAAAATACTATTACCTGAATTTAATTTGATATGTTCACAGTTATAGCTCAAGTAAGTTGTTGAAAAGAAGCAATATTATGTGATAATTCAACCTCTCAAGAGAGTGTAATATGAGAAATCTTTCACCTATTTAAGCAACATAGTGCTTATGAAAGCCAAGAGGCAGTGAATAAATTAGAAAATAGCACTGAGCTAAGTAATGTATCCCCAATAAAACACATTAAATCCCAGAAAGTATCTTACTAGATGACTACCATAATGGAAATGTGACCAAAGAATGCTATGGCATTAGATCCAGAAATGGATTGTTTTCATCTTAAGCAATTATTTCCTTAAAATAAGTTATTTCAATGTGCTATCCTAGCTCTTTAGAGATCCATCATTTTGCCCAAATGACTACATTTTCTCCTGACACAGATTGTCATACTTTCATATGAGTATGGAAAGAGAGCATAACAAAGTCTCGTGACTTGAGTTCGAATTCTGAATCCACTACTTCCTACATTTGTGAATTTAGGTGGATCACTTAATCTCTCTAGGACTTACTTTCTCATCTGGAATAATGTTATCCTTGGAAGACTGTTGCTTCATCTGGAACAACCAATGACTCAGAGCTCAAATGTTCAGGCAAATGATATGTTTTACTGAACAGAACTACAAGTGAGCTTCTCTTACCTTGACCTTTTTCTGTCAAGAAATGTTTGACAGCCCCTAAGTAAAAAGCAGCCTATGTGAAAGTTCTATAGTCCAAGATGTTCAGAGTCAGTGAAGAGGGTAATACATACATAGTGCTTTTCCTAAAGGGGTTGCCCCTGGGTTTCAAGTCAATTCACCTGGGGAAGGGGTGGCTTTTAACTCTATCTGAGTCACAGATTCATACCCCACTACAGGGAGGCAAGATAAGTGACATCTACAGTTACTTCCAGCTTTAGAGAAATGTTCCTATTATCTATGATCCTATGAAGTTTCAGTGACACCTCCCCCGAAAAATATATTATGTCATCACTCCCTGATTATTTAATATGTATGTGATAGGATTCCTCAAGGTAGAAGTTTTAACCTGAAAACTGTGAACCTGTTTTTTGTTTGTTTTTCTTTTTGATAACTGTAACTGAATATAATTATTTTCGTTTAAAATACTGTGCATTTTTTTCTTCCTTTAAAAATATTATTCTAGGTAAAGCTTCCTAAGCTTCACCATACTGCCAAAAACATCACTTAACACACACAAAAAGATTGTGAAACCCTGATCTAAGGCATGACTTAGACTAGATGTTCACTGAGGTGTCTTCCAATTCTGTGCTTCTCTAATTCGGATGATGAACCTCTTTGAACTTAGTTAAATTAATCCTCACATAAAAGATGTACAGTCACTCATACAGAATGGCCTAAATTTGAAGCCATTTCCACTTGATGAGAGCTTGAGCTCAATTGATGAAGTCATTGAGAACCCAGTCTCTTTTTTTCCAAGATAAGGATTTAGATTAAGATTTCATTTAGGTTTGTGTTCATTCTCTAGCCATCCCTGCCACTATGGCATGTAGGATGGCCATCCTACTCAAGGCCAGCATTCCAGTCCAGATACAATCAGGAAGATAATCTTTAAACTGGTCATGATAATAGCCAGAATTATAAAAATAAGTAGCATCTATATAGCACTTTGAGTTTTGCAAAGTACTTTACAAATATTATTTCATTTTATCTCTACAACAGCCCTGGGAGGAAGGTGTTACTATTGTTTTCATTTTACAAATGAGGAAACTGAGGCAGACAGAAGTCAAATGACTTATATGGGGTTACAAAACAAGTAAGGATCTTCCTGACCCCAGATCTAGCACTCCATCCATTGCACAACCTATCTAGAAAAACACTCTTACACATAGGAATTATCAGCACACTTAATATAGGTGCATAATCACAAAGAAACCAAAACTAAATTCACAGTTACTTTTATTTTACAGAGTTCTTTAGGGAAACTAGTTTCTGATCATCAATGTTCTCATAAAAATACTCTATTCATATATTTTTCATATATTTTAACACTAATATTGAACGATCATATTTCAGAATGTCACTGGGTTATAAAATTTAGGGCCAAAAGTAACATTAATTTTCATTTTTATTTTAAAAATATAAATATTTTTCTGATTTAGAAATATTGTCATTACTTCTCAATGACTGGTTCCAATAAAGACTCCCTTTTTATTTTTTTTCCTCTCTTTTATTGTTTAGTTTATATCATTCATTTCTACAAGATTTTGAGTTACAAATTTTCTCCCCGATTTTCCCTACCCACCATCCCCAAACAGCATTCCCACTGAATATCCCCTCCCCCCGATCTGCTCTCTACCATATATTCCTCCATCACCCCTTCGACTTTCCATTAGGGCATGGTGGATCTCTATACCCCAGTGCCTGTAAATCTCATTTCTCATTTCCCAGTTATATGTAAAATAATAATTTTATATATATTTAAACATTTGATTTTAAAACTTTGGATTACAGATTCTTTCCCTTCCTCCCTCATCACCCACCCTCACTGGGAAGATAAGCAATTCAATAAAGGTTGCACATGTGTAGCTATGCAAAACATTTCCATAGTGGATATATTGTGAAAGACTGACTATATTTCCCTCTATCCTATCCCACCCCCACTTGTTCTCTTCTCTACTTTGATCCTGTCCCTTTCCAAAGTGGGTACTTCCAACTTCCCTCCATCCCAGCTTGCTTTCCCTTCCATTATCCCCCCTCTCTTCCCCTTCCCCTCTACTCTCCTGTAGGGTGAGATAACCTATTTAGTGTGTATATCTTTCCCTTCTTAAGCCAAATTCAATGAGAATAAAGTTGGCTTATTCCCTTTTGCCTTCCTGTTCTTCTCCTCCATTGTAACAATTTTCCCTTGCCTCTTATATATGAGATAATTTACCCCATTCTGTCTCTCCCCATCTTCTCTCATTATATTCCTCTCTCAACTCTTAATTTCACCTTTTAAGTATCATCCCTTCCTATTCAATTGGCCCTGTGCCCTCTGTCTATGTATACTTTTAAACATACATACACACACTCACATGTGTATTCATATGCCCATATACTCTCCTAAATAGACATATACATGTATGTATACATATATACACATACACACACACACATATATATACATATACACACATATACATTTCTAATCCCTTCAACTATTTTCACAATGAGAAAAGCTTCATAAGTTACAATTATTGTTTTTCCATGTAGGAATATAAGTAGTTCAACTTTGGTAAATTCCTAATGATTTCTCTTCCCTCTTTAGCTTCTCATGCTGCTCTTGCTTCTTGTATCTGAATGTCAACTTTTCTATTCAACTCTGTTTTTCATCAAAAATACTTGAAAGTCCTCTATTCCACTGAATGACCATATTTTCCCCTGGAACATGATACTCAGTTTTGCTGGGTAGGTGATTCTTGGTTTTAATCTCAACTCCTTTGACCTCCAGAATATTGTATTCCAAGCCCTTTCATCCCTCAGTGTAGAAGCTTCCAGGTCCTGACTTATCCTGATTGTGTTTCCACAATATTGAAATTGTTTCTTCCTGGCTGCTTGTAATATTTTCTCCTTGATCTGGGAACTCTGGAACCTGACTATAATATTCCTAGGAGTTTTCTTTTTGGGATCTTTTTTCAGGAGGTGATTCGTGGACTCTTTCAACCTCTATTTTGCCCTCTGGTTCTAAAACATCAGGGAAATTTTCCTTGAGAATTTCTTGAAGGATGATTTCTAGGTTCTTTTTTTGATCATGGATTTCAGGTAGTCCAATATTATATAAATTATCTTTCCTGGATCTATTTTCCAGGTCAGTGGTTTTTCCAATGAGATATTTCACATTGCCTTCTATTTTTTTTCATTTGTTTGGATCTGTTTAATACTATCTTGATTTCTCATAAAGTCACTAGCTTATATTTCCTCCAATCTAATTCTGAAGGAATGATTCTCTTCAGTGAGCTTTTGAGATTCTTTTTCCATCTGGCAAATTTGGGTTTTTAAGCATTCTTCTCCTCATTGCCTTTTTGAGCCTCTTTTGTCATCTGAGTTAGTATATTTTTTAGTGGTTATTTTCTTCAGTCAGGTTGTTGACTCTCATTTCATAATTCTCTTGCATTGTTCTCATTTCTCTTCCCAATTTTTCTTCCACTTCTCTTATTGGATTTTCAAAATTCTTTTAAGCTCCTCTATAGCCTGTAACCAGCTCATATTTCCCTTTGAAGCTTTTGGTGCAGGACTTCTGACTTCATTGTGTTCCTCCTGTTCCATGCTTTGATCCTTTCTGTCCCCAAAATATGAGTGTAAGGTTGGGTTGCTCTCTTTGCTTTTCTTCCTTTACTTATTCATGTTGCCACACAATTACTTGACATTTGAGCCTTTAGCCACAGTAGAATTCTGCTACCAGAAACAGGAGCTTTATTACAAATGCTGGGGTTTTCACAGCTGCTGGAGGTATTAGTTGGGTGCCCTCTCTGAAGCCTCCACACACTCTGGAAGACTGCTCACACACCCCAGGATCTCCACCCTAGACAGCAATACAGATCCAATCAGGTTAAAGCAAGAGTGATAGCCCCTCAGACTGGTTGCTTGGTCCCCCTACAATCTGCAGATCAGGAGCTCTGAAGCAACCATGAGGCTGTGACTGCACTGCCTGGGCACCTCAGCCACTTCTGGCCCCCAGGGACAAAGGCCGGATCACACTTCCAAATTTCCAGCTCCCAAAGTCCACACTGCACTGACCTCTCACTTTGTCCTTGGCATCTATGGGTTGATAATTCTGGAAACCATAACAGCTGCTGATGCTCTGAAGTCCATCCAGACAGCATCTGGTCAGGCTGCCCTGAGGCTAGAACCTCGGGCTTGCTCGGGACTGGACTCTGCTCCCAGTGCACTGAGCTGGTCACTTGCTGCCGGCCTGTCAGGCTCTCCTCAGTGGGAGGTCAGCTTCTTTCTGTCAATTTGTGGGTTTTGTAGCTCCAACGTTTGTCTAGAGTTATTTTTTACATGAATTGGAGGGGGTGGGAGCCGGAGCTGCGTGGAAGCCCTGTTTCTACTCTGCCATCTTGACTCTGCCCCACCTTTTTATTGTTTTAAAATTTTTATTCTTACAGGTTTTATTGATGCTTTTTGCTCTTACATCATAGTCATTTTCCACCCACTCCAAGATTGAACCCTCCCCTATGACATAGAAAAACAATTAAGCAAAAATATGCAGAACCTTTTTGACAATGCCAAATAAGCAGTCTTCTACCTCTTTTCTAGAACCAACCCCACCTTCTTATTTTACAAATGAAGAAAGAGGAACCCCATGAGCTTAAGTTACTTATCTGGGGTCACTCAGGTAATAAGTAACCAGGTCAAGATTTGAATCCAAGTTGTCTAATTCTGAATCTAATTATGTTGCCACTCATTGGCCCTGGAGTCAGGAGGACCTGGATTCAAATCCAGCCTCAGACACTTAATACTTGTTAGCCGTGTGACCTTGGCCAGTCACTTAACCCCAACTGCCCTGCCCTCCCCCCTCCAAAAAAGAAAAATTTGTTGCCACTCAACCATACTGCAAGCTCTATTCAGGCTGTAGGATAGGTGATATTTGCTGAAATGCCTAACTCGTAAAATTTGGAGCATTTTCTCATAGGGATTTTTACTCAAAAAGATGAGTTGCAAAAATGCCATGGTGGAAACCAGGTCAGCCACTATTCATTTTTCATTTCTATAATAATGACAACCCATTTTATGCAGGACTTTGGTTTGGCATTTAAGTGCGATTCTTTCTCCAAGAGAAGTCTAAGATTTGATTACTCACACCAGTGTTCAACTTTAGAAATTACATTATGTTTAAGGTTATATTTTCCTTCTAATTATTACCTTGGGAGTTTTCCACTGAATAAAGTCTATGAGGAATCCATTGTTCTATAATTGCAAACTTTCCCTGAGAAGAGATATTACCTGGAGGCCACAAGCCCCAGAGTCACTCTGTATGCTTTGACAGTCTAATAGAGACACAATGGGAAGAACAGTACTCTGGGAGTGAGAAGACTTGTGTTCTAGTCCATTCTATATCATTTACTAGTTGTTTGACCTTGAAAAAGTCACTTTCCTTCCAAAGCCTTCAATTTCTTCTTCTTAAAAACGAGCTTTAAAATCTCTGGGTCAATATTATTTATACTGTCCTAACAATACTAGCTTTCATTTGAAACCAATGGAGCAAAATCCCTGACATTTAAATAATTTCAGTGTCTGTTTCTCCACAATTGAGGTGTTTTCTGAGTTTTATTAATTTTACCTGAAAATAGTTTCCCCTGAATACAATCAGTTCCATATATAAAACTCTAAAAAAAACCATGAAAATGATCACTAGAATTCAATTTAATAACCAAAAAAATGAAAATTATCACTAGAATTCAATTTAATAACCAAGAGGATATAGCCAATGAATGATCATAATATTCTTTTCATTTCTTCATGCTTTGAAGTATTGTTGACAGTTTAACATTTGATTTCCAAATATTCTAAGCCAATCTCTGAATAGTACCTTACAAAGAGTAGGTACTTCATAAATGTTCCTTGAGTTGAGCCAGAGGAAGACCCTCAGTGTGTTGAGTAGAGTTTCTCCTAAGGCTTTACAGTAGAACAGAACCACAGACTATGGAAATTTGAAGAACTATGGTCTATAATGGAGAGTATCTACATTGAAGAGAACACTGATCCATTGAAGTATTTAGTTTTTGCCATGACAGAGTTCTGATTTTCCATTTTGTAGAATTGATGCATCATGACATGCTTTCATATTTCAAACTCCAGTGTCAAATTTATGGCTTATTATTTGACAGTTCTGTTACTTTAAAACATAATTATTATTCTCAATCTGCCTCTGGATTTATTAGCTTGTACTTGTCTCAGATGAATTATGTTTGTTCCTTCTCCATATTTCTATGATCTCTTGGACCTATTCTCACTTCTATTATTCCATTTGCTAGTCTGGAATCATTTGAGAATGCAGTTAGCAGGCCGAATACCCCTTCTTCAAGATTACTAATGATTACAAGAGATACTCATAAAATCAGCTTTAATGGAGTGTTAATACAGTGTTCTTTCATTTGGGAAGTTTACCATCATTTGCCTATGTAACTTCGGGAAGCTGGCCTTCATTTGCCATCTTTGTTTCACTCAGAGCTGCTATTTGGATGTTATACCTGCTGAGCTCTCTTGCAACAAGAGAGTCTTTCAGATCTACTTGATTTTGTGGTGTCTGTAAATATGCACACATTCCACGTACTGATGGTGGGTGGAATCAGCTTTGCAGAAGTTTTTGTACATTTTTTGTGTTTGACGACAAGGTGGGATCCACATCTGCCATGGTAAACAGGCCAGGGTTGAGTTAGCAGAAAAATTTTAGGGCACCTTTTCTAACCCCTTTCTTACAGCAGGGGGTGAGCAGTGTGATCCTTAAAAGGTTGCTTAGACACCCAGGGGGCTGCCAAATCCCACTGCTACTTCTAGTGAGATGACCCTAAGGCATGGGATGCCTGTGTGCAGGACTGTGACTACAATTCCCAGTGTATCTGCACCTGCTGCTTTATCACTTGCCTGTTACCATAGGACTTAAAGATAGGTAAAAATGGAAAAGTGATATGGGTGATGTCTTTTGATTCATGAGAATAAATAAGATTTTAGTGAGGAAGAGTTGCATGAAGAATTTGGCCTCACTCTCTTCCAGAGTCATCACTGTCCAGTGTCAGGATAGAGTCAAGATGATGGGCAATGGCTCAATATGCACTGGAGGAAAGCCTCCTTAATTAACACAAAGTACAGAGGTCAAAAGTTTCCCACCCCTAGGTCACATTGTCTTAATCTCTTCAATCAAAAATCTTTCTTTCTTCTTAATTGGATATTAGTTTCCAAACATCCTTAATTAGTAAAACCTTAACTCAACCATCTAAATATAAAGGTCAAAGTTCTCCACCCCTAGTAAATCAGATCTTCTCACTTTGCATTAAATACCCAAGGAGAGGTCTTTTCATCTTGACTCAAGGCAGGCTCTCAGCTTCAAAGTTTCCACTTCCATGGTCCCAGCTCCTGCCCAAATCTATCTCACTGTCACCTGAGTTCAAAGGCAGATAGCTCTCAGTTCTTTGTCCAGATTCTTTTGCAGTTCCTCATCAAGTTCCTGTTTCACACTGAAGTTCAGTGTCTGGGCTACCTCAAATCCTTCACAGTTTCTGTTCCTGGGAAGACAAAGCTTAACAAAGCCACAATAACATTCATTCACATTGCCAGCATCTTTATCAACTCACTTTCTGCCTGTGAAATAAACTCAGACCCACCAACAAAGTCTGACAACTCAACATAAATCATCAGTATAGTCCCAGGACCTCTGAAATCATCAGCAAGACCCTCCTCCAGTATTCTGACATCACAGCCATACCTCTTCCCAGTTCTCCTCTCTTCTCATTTCTCAATTCTTCTCAATTCTCAGTTCAGTTTTCAGTTCTCTTCTCTCTCTCCAGCAGTAGCAGCCCAGCCTCCAGAAGCTCCCTCCAAGTAGTTCTGGCCTCTCTCAACTTGGGCTTTTCCTTATATATGGTATTAGCTCCTCCCTGTTCTGCCCTTCCTGTTACATCAACAAGTCCATCCCAATGTGGGATTTACAAGTTCTGGGTCTTAATACTTGACACAATCATTAACTTGGAACAAAGTGCTAAATATCTCTTTGATTGAAAATACAAGGGGATCTTCAAATTCCATTACTATTAGAGTTACCTTTAATCTGGTTTAGCCCATCTGCTGAAATGGTTTACCAGGGTGTGGCTGCTGTGCATGCTATAGCTTCTTGGAGCCTCAAGTGAGTTAGGTCTATCAGGTGGAAATCAGAGGTGGAAAGCAGCCCTGAAAGGGCTCAGCAACCTTCACACCAGAGATACTAGTCTTCCCTAAACACAACCTATACCTACATATATACATACATGTGTGTGTATTTAAATAACCTATGTGTATGTAAATGCAAGCCCTCCAGTAATAGTAATTCATTAAACTGGGTTTTATGTAAATTTACCAGTTTCAGGTTTGATCATAGATATAACATTATTCAAGCTTCATCTGAACACTACCTACTTCACCATAAACCTTTTATCCAGTCTTAAAATGAAACCATCTGGTGTCTTAAATACAAACATTTCCTACTCTATTAACTTTCCATGATTCTCCACTTGTAAAAAAAAATCATAGAACAAAAGACATCAAGGAAAAACTAAGTCAAAGGAAAAGTTTAGAATGGCATCACAACCCACATTTTTTAAAGTTTGGCCAGCATCAAGCTAGGTGATCTTGATAAACAGAGCCTCAGTTTCTCCATCTCTAAATGATTTTGTTGAAATGGATTTTCTAAGAACCTTCCAGCTAAAACATGCATTTTCCCCACCTAAACATACATTTATTCTTGTGACTTTTTTACCTTTGTAAAGTCATGAAAGGTAAGTGACTAAAAAGATCACCACCATTTTATTAATGTTTTTATTCAAGAGGTTTACTTAAAAATAAGTTACTAATGGTTCACCATTTAACTTATTGTGACTGGCCAATTTCTAGTGTGGGTTAACTTGTTTGACAAAATATAAAGCCAGTATAAGCAGTTAATGAATCCACCTTTGCCCGTTTCTTTTTTCCTCTCATTTCTTCCCTTTCCTTGGGTTGCTGCCTCATAATCCTTCCACCTCTGCTGCTCCACTACTCCCTCTAGGACATGGCTACAGGTTTTCCTTTAATTTCTTTCCTATCTCCCTCCTATTCCTCCTATTTCCCTTATGATATTAGGGTTGCACACATGAGTTATTCTGCCTAAACTCACCTCTCCTGCTGACTTCTCTGTTGCTACCAAGACCACTATCATTCATTCAGACACCTAGGTTTACTACCTAAAAAGCCATCTACAGCTTTTCATTATCACTTATCCTACATATCATATCAATTTCCATGCCTACTTTCATAAAATCTTTTTTAACCTCCCTTTCTTTCCACTCACATGGCAGTCACTCTAATTCAAGGTCTCACTACCTCTCACCTGAACTATTTCAATAACCTCCTATATGGTGTCTCTGCATCCAGTCTCAGATCCTCTGCACCATAAATGTCAAATGTGTTCTTCAGGCAGCAATTCCAGCTGCAGCACTCTCAGGGGCTGGAAAGCAGATTAAAATGTAATTGAGAAATATTTATAAAATAAAAATGCAATAACAGCACACAGATAATGTTATTATGTGGTTTCGAAGTCAATTCATGACCCTCTAGGAGACTAATGAAGTGTTTAGTCACCTTTATTCCTTTTGAGTTTGATATCACTCTCTATACAGCTAACAAATTGGTATTCCTAAATCAGAAGTGTAACCATGACATTTCCTCCATCAAGAAGACTTAATGGCTCTACTTGGCATTTTTAATAATTCACAATATCACTTTAACCTGTCTTTCTATGCTAATTACACATAACACACACACACACACACATCTACATTACCACTAAATTAGTCTACTTTCTTTCCTGACCATGATCATCCTCCTCTCATCTTAACAATTTTAGGCAACCTCCATGTCGGGAAGGTTCTCTTTCTTCTGTCTCCTGGAAACTGCATAGTCCCTTTCAAAACTTAGCTCAAAATCCACCTCCTACAATAATCTTTTCCTGATTCCCTTGGTTGATAGTGTTCTGCTCCCTCCTACCATGCTGTATTTTTTTTAAAGCAATTGGGGTTAAGTAACTTGCCCAAGGTTACAAGGCCAGTTTGTGTGTGGGGGGGGGAGGGGAAGGGTGTTAAGTATCTGAGACTGGAACCAATCCCAGGTCCTCCCAATGCCCCCTACCATGCTGTAATTGCTTCATATTTATTTTGTCCTTGACTTTATTTGTATTTAATTGCAAAGGCAACCTTGGTGCAATGGATAAAGAGCTCCACTCAAAGCCAAGAAGACCTGGGTTTAAATGCCCCCTCTGAACCATACTTACTTTGTAACCATGAGCATGTCATTCCACCTTGGATGTTAACATTGAAAATGGAACCCTTGTATCAGGGGGCAGAGCCAAGATGGGAATGGCGGAATAGAAGCAGGACCTCCCCACTGCTCAGGCTTCCACCTTCCCTAATCCATGTAAAAAGGGGACTCTAAACAAACTATGGAGCTGCAGAACACACAAAATGACACAGAGAAGCTAACCTCCCATTGAGGACAGTGCAGCAGGCTGCCAGGAATCCAGTGCAGTGCTCTGGGAGCCGAGCCTAGCCCCACGCTGAGGCTTTAGCCCCAGGGCAGGCCTGACCAGCCACCAGCCTGAGGGACTCCAGATCAGCAGCAGCTGTGGCTGTTTCTAGATTTATCAACATACAGATGCTAAGGACAAAGTGAGAGGTCAGTGCAGTCTGGACTTTGGGACCAGTAAGTGAGAGTTCATGACTTTTGCCCCGGAGGCGAGAAGCCGCTGAGATGCTGGGTGGAAGCTTCATCTCCTGGCCTGCAGAGTGTAGGGGGACCAAGCACCAGTCTGAGGGGTAATCATACTTGCTTTAATCTGCTTGGATCTGGATTACAGTCCAGTGTGGAGGTCCTGGGGTGTATGTCCAGCTTGCCAGAGCATGTGGAGACCTCAGAAAGGGTACCCATCTAATACCTCTGGCAACTGAGAAAACCCCAGCGTTTGCTACAAAGCTCCCCTGTATGGTGGCAGATTCCTACTGTGGCACAAAGCCCAGGGGTCAAGTGACTGAGGGGCAACATGACCAGGCAAAGAAACAAAGAAGACAGAAGATTCCAACATTACACTACTATTTTGGGGACAAAAAGGAGCAAAGCATGGAACAGGAAGAAGACAAGTGAAGTCAGAACTCCTGCACCAAAAGCTTCAAAGGGAAATACGAGCTGGCTACAGGGTATAGAGGACCTTAAGAAGCAGATAAGAGAAGTGAAGGAAAAATTGGGAAGAGAAATGAGAACAATGCAAGAAAATTATGAAATGAGAGTCAACAGCCTGAGTGAGGAAAATAACACTTTAAAAAACAGACTGACTCAAATGGCAAAAGAGGCTCAAAAAGGCAATGAGGAGAAGAATGCCTTAAAAAGTCAAATTTGCCAGATGGAAAAAGAATCTCAAAAGCTCAATGAGGAGAATCATGGCTTCAGAATTAGACTGGAGCAAATAGAAGCTAATGACTTTATTCGAAATCGAGATGCTCTTAAACAGATCCAAACAAATGAAAGAATATCTCATGAAATATCTCATGGGAAAAACCACTGACCTGGAAAAATAGATCCAGGAGAGATAATTTAAAAATTATTGGACTACCTGAAAGCCATGATCAAAGTAAGAACCTAGAAATCATCCTCCAGGAAGTTCTCAAAGAAAACTGCTCTGATGTTTTAGAATCAGAGGGCAAAATAGAGGTTGAAAGAATCCACCGATCACCTCCAGAAAAAGATCCCAAAAAGAAAACTCCTAGTAATATTATAGCCAGGTTCCAGAATTCCCAGATTAAGGAGAGGATATTACAAGCAGCCAGGAAGAAACAATTTGAATATTGTGGAAACACAATCAGGATAACCCAGGATCTGGCAGCTTCTACACTGAGGGATCAAAGGGCTTGCAATAAATATTCTGGAGGGCAAAGGAGCTGGGATTAAAACCAAGAGTCACCTACCCAGCAAAACTGAGTATCATGTTTCAGGGGAAATTATGGTCATTCAGTGGAATAGAGGACTTTCAAGTATTCTTGCTGAAAAAAACAGAATTGAACAGAAAATTTGACATTCAGATACAAGAAGCAAGAGAAGCATGAGAAGGTAAACAGGGGAAAGAAATAATAAGGAACTATCAAAGTTGAACTATTAACATTCCTACATGGAAAAACAATAATTGTAACTTATGATACTTTTCTCATTAGTTGAAGGGAATAGAAATATATATATATATATGTCTATATATGAGAGCATATGAATGCACATGTGAATGTGTATATATGTTTATAATACATAAATAGAGGGCACAGGACCAATTTAACAGGAATGGATGATACATAGATGGTGAAATTAAGAGGTGAGAGAGGAATATAATGAGAGGAGATGGGGAGAGACAGATTGGGGTAAACTATCTCGTACAGATGAGGCAAGGGTATATGGTTACAATGGAGGGGAAGAATAGGAAGGCAAAAGGGAATGGGTCAAACTTATTCCCATTGAATTTGGCTCAGGGAGGAAATGAAATACACACTAAATAGGGTATCTCACCCTCCAGGAGAGTAGGGGGGAAGAGGATAAGAGGGGGGATGATGGAAGTGAGGGCAGGCTGGGGGGGGAGGGAAATTGGAAGCACCCACTTTTGAAAAGGGACAGGATCAAAGTAGGGAATAGAACAAGTGGGAGGTGGGATAGGAGGGAGGGAAATATAGTCAGTTTTTTACAATATATCTACTATTTTATTGTTTTGCATTAGCCACATATGTACATCCTATACTGAACTGCTTATCTTCCCAGTAAGGGTGAGTGACAAGGGAGGAAGGGAATGAATCTGGAATTCAAAGTTTTAAAATCAAATATTCAAATATATATATATATATATATACTATTTTTAATACTATTTTACATGTAATTGGGAAATAAGATATACAGGCACTGGGGCATAGAGATCCACTGGAAAAGTCAAAAGGGGTATGGGAGAATATGGGAGAGAGCAGATTGGAGGAGGGGATATCCTGTGGGACTGTTGTTTTGGGGGGGGGTTGGAGAGAAACAGGGAGAAATTTTGTAACTCAAAATCTGGAAGAAATGAATGATGTAAATCAGAAGTTAATAAAGCATTCGAAAAAAAAGAAAACAGAACCTTTTCCTGAACAAATACAAGATAAATATAGTAGTATCATTATATGATGTCCTTAAGGGAACTCTATCATTCCTTCTTTTAGGTTCATTGATTCTTTAGGAGAAAACTGCCTAATCTCTATCTTTCCAATTCAAAAGATTTAAATTTGAAGAATTTCAAGCAAGAGCATGTAGCTATATAAGTTTACTTGCAAATAAAATTTTGGCTTAGCTGCATATTTCCACTTACATGCAAATATATTAAAATGTTTTGAATACTTTTGTTTCTCTTAAGTTTTCTAAAATTGAAGAAAGATAGGGAAAGAAAATATATTTAGATATATACTTATATATATATATATAATACACATAGTATATGCTGACAAATGAATCTTTTTAAACATATGATGTATCAGTTTTTAAGACCACAATAGTTATATGATGAGATTAAGAGACTCTTTTTTTGTTTGATTTATATATTAATATACAGGAAGACAAACTGACAAAGAAAAAACTAAAAGAAAAATCTAAAATGATATCTACACTTATTCACCAAAGAATGTCAATCACCATGTAAATAGGTCATGAGCTTATTGTACAGCTCTGTATGTCAGTATTCATACAATCCCCAAATACTAAAGGGAGCTAGTAAATGGGTCATTTGGAACTCTATAGCAACAAATATCCTCAACCATTTTCTCTGTTCCTATTATACTCTCTAAAATGTAATATTGTACTCTGGTTAGGGAAACTGATCTTTTTTCCATTTCCCAAGTGAATAGAGACAGTACTATGGACTTTCAATGAACTTCATGCATCCCAGCAGGAGGCTGGATTATAGAATCATTTGATTCCTCTGAATATCACTAATACTCTCCTATGAGCAAAAAGAAAAATGAGATTCAACAATGGAAGCATGCCTTGACTTGGATCATAATGTGCCTGGAAATGATGCCAAAAAGTAGCTCCTACTTTTTCATAGGAACACTATTATATTTAGAGATACATGCTTGATGGAGGACTGAGAATTAAATAAAATCATTATGACAATGAACAGTATTTTACAAAAGCAAAGATATGATTACAAACTTCTGTAATAATTTAAATAAGAAGTTTATATTGACATATCCTACATGGGCCTAGATGTGCCATGCATGTTAGTAATATAAATGACCCCAATGTATTATTCAGAACAGAAAAATTGAAGCCCTGTGACATATATTGGATCCATTCAAAGCTATTATGTTAGCTACAATAAACATTATGGAGGCAATTTCTTAACAATACTTTGATTTACCTTCTTTAGTTGGTGTTATCTATTAATGTACATTGGAGAGAAGGTTGTCTTAAAGGCTAGATCTAAAATAGATATCAAAAGTTATTTCTATACGTGTAAGAATTTTTAGGAGGGAAACAAGAATTTATTAAGTGACTACAATGTATCAGGTACTGCAGTCAGTTAGAAATATCTCATTTGATCTTCACATGCCTGGGAGGTAGATATTATCTTCCCCTTTTTATAGTTGAAGAAACTGAGTCAAATAAAGGTGAAGTGATTTGCCCAGTATGGCATAGCTAGTAAGTATCTAAGGTCATATTTGAACTCAGGTCTTTCTATCCGCCCAGTGCTCTATCCACTGTGCCACTAAGCTGCTGAAGTTTTCCTGACTCCAAAAATGTCTTTTTTCCATTTTATATACCATGCTGCCTCTCATGTTTTCTTAAGCTGTCAAAAATAAAATACCGTCTTAAATAAAGAAAATTACTTATATGCAGCCCATAAACTTCAATGAGAAAGACATAAAATTTTATTATGTTCCCATAAAATTAAAATGATGCAAGATTCCAAATATTTAGCTACTCTTGGAATCAAAAAGGAACATTTTTGTTTTAAAGATAAATGGCAGAATAATTTTCAGGATAATGGCAGAAATACCCATTCAATTGGCTTTGCTGAGACAGCTTTACACTACTAACATGAACTTCAGCACTGAAGCAACTGGTCAAAGAATTCAAAGAAAAAATAGACTTTCACAAGTAATGTATTTCACAATGTGTTATTATATGCACACCTTATATTTGCATGGTTTTTAAAATGCTTAAACACTTTCACCTATACTTTTACATTTGATCTTTACAACAACCCTGCAAGGTAGGCAGTATGAGTATCATTTGTTTTTGATTTACAGACAAGAAATTTGAAACAAAGAATTTCTGCAGATAACTAAATCCATGGGGTAGAGGACTTCCCAATTCATTTACCTGTTCAATTGCCTCAATTTTCCACTTCATTTTATGAGAATAGACCTGATCACTGATGAATAGATAAAAATTACAAGTCAGAGAAAATGAAGAAAATTCCATGATTTTGAAAATGTCCAAAATATTATTTATATGATAAAATCATTTCAAATCAATTAAACATCAGTCAACAATGAATGAGAAAAAGATTATTCAAGAAGGAATGTAATAGCTTCCCAGAGTCAATGAGCATATTATAAATATGTGCCAGGCCAGAATATAAGCAGATACAAGAAGAATATAAAACAGGAAAAGATATCATTGCTGCTAAGTAGAAAAAACACATTTATTTTTTTAATAATACCTTATTTTCCCCAATTACATGTAAAAACAAATTTAATGTTTGTTATTTTTTAAGTTTTGAGTTCCAAATTGTATCCTTCCTTCTCTCCTCCCCGCCCCAAGATGATAATCTGATATAGGTTATACATGTATAATCTCGTAAAACATTTCCATATCAGTCATTTTGTGGAAGGAAGGAAGGAAGGAAGGAAGGAAGGAAGGAAGGAAGGAAGGAAGGAAGGAAGGAAGGAAGGAAGGAAGGAAGAATGCTTAGGTACATATTCAAATGCCATCAGTTTTTCTCTGGAGTCAGCATTTTTCATCATGAGTTCTTTGGGATTTTCTTGGATCATTGTATTGTTGAAAATAAGTCATACATAGTTGGTGAAACTACATTTATTACTATTCTCAATTATCTATGAGGGGATGATCAATTCAGGAAATATTTAAGTGTCTATTATGTATAGGGTCCTCAACTAGGTCCTGAGAGATGTATAAAGTTAAATAGGACACAGTCCTATATTTATAGCTTCATGAAGCATACATACTAATTACCAGATTAAAGTAGGATTTGCTCATTGGATTAAGACCCAAGTACTCCTTTCCATGCATCAGTCAAATAGTTCATAAATTCACTAACAATAGAGCAGAAAGATGAAAGTATAGAAATTAGGCTTGGAAAGAAATAAATGTATAAATATCTGTTCTTTTTTTGTCAGTCTTTCTGAATGCCCATTTCTGCATTACCAAACAAGATATGAATGATTTCTGAAAGTCCATTAAGATGATAGCAAGCTAGATGGATATATCTGTTTTCTCTCAGTGAGCATGGAAAATTGAGAGATAAAGTAAAAGGCAAAAATGAAGCATTTTGGAGAGGTCAGTTAATGTAATGGAAGGATCATTTGTCGAGGGCCAGTCTCTGATCCGGTCCGTACAGGGGAAGAGTTTGGTCTAGGATTTCTCCCAAGTCAGCTCCCCATGAAGGATATCTTATGTCTTAAGATTGACTCACCATGGATTCCTGACTTGCAGCAGTTTAGGAGGTGATAACCGAGCAGTGACTCAGTCATAGATGCATACAAGGGAGCAAGGACATTAAAACATGGATGTATGTAAGTGAAAAAGGACATTAAAACATACAGATGTACGTAAATGAACAAAGACATTAAACATTCTCTCATAGGAACCTAAGAGATAATTGCTTTACATTCGTTACATAAATCCTGCTCTCTGATCAATAAATGGGAACTGCTAAGGCAGAACCTGCCTGGATCATGTCCAATCATTCCACATTCTTTGGTTCAGCCTATACCCATTTTGATGCAGGCATCAATCATTATATTTAGAATCAGAAGATCTGAATGTGAACTAACTAACCTTAGTCAGTCACATGTTCAGAGACAAGGTTTTCTAATACGCAAAATGAGGATAAAATTCCATGCATTACCTTAAGTAGTGATTCTCAACCTTTTTTGTGTCATGGATCCCTTTAGCAGGCAGATGAAGCTGCTGTGGTTTGTGATTCACGTTCAAAGTTGAAGGAAATGCTAAATTTCAATATGGTAAAATTGAAATGTATTTTTCCCATCCAACTTCATAGTATCTTTTAAATCAAAGGATCTATAGACCTCAAATTAAGAACCACTGATTTATACTGTTATTGTGAGAATCAAAAGGAATAGTGTAATAAAATATTACATAAAATGTGAATTTTTGTTTCAACATCAGATAATAAATTCAAAGGTGAAAGGAATCATAGATGTTTTCTTGACAATTTTCTTCATTTCATAGATAAGGGAACTGAAGCCCCAATGGTTCCCAAGTTCATAGAGATAGAAAGTGGCAGCTCAAAGATTAAAGCCAAACCTTTTGACTCCAAGTCTCTGGACTTCCCTTTATACTATACTGCCTCAGTTAAATAGGTCTAGCTCTCCCTCTTGTATGAGTATCTATTCCAGGCCCTCCTACAACCACATTTTTATCTTATTCAACACTACTGGATGACAAGGAGTTCTCATGCTTCTTTGTATTTATAAAAATCCTTAATATAGTACTTTGTACATAGCAGACACTCAACATTTTCTCCCTCTCCACTGCAAGCAAAGGGAAGCATTCTCACTAGTCATTCCAAAGACATTGCAGCTGATTTCTGGGGAGTCTTTGAAGCCCTTTCCACAGCCACTGGTCTTTTTTATTCATGTGTCCTACTGTTTCAGCTGGTAAATATCTGCAAGCACCCTGTCATGCCCTTCCTCTGGGGAAAACGGCATGGCAGGAAACTAAAAGACCAAGGAGTAAGCAATGGTTAAATTAAACTACCTGTAAACCAGAGGTAGCCTCTGAGGACAACTCCCCAACTCACAGACCAGGTGCTTCAGGGAAGGACTAAACCAAGTTCAGGATAGGGCCACATCCCTGAAAACCCATAGTTCATGAGCACCTACCCATGCATCTACCTTTAATGGCCAGCCAGAGGACATAATTTCAAAGCATAGACACTTAATTAAATGGTATAATTAAGAAAAATAGCAACAGAACATCACCCTCATAACTCTGGAAGCAAACTGATGCAGATACACATAATCTTAATTAGAAAACTGATCATGTGTGGCATGCACTCACAAAGGGGTTCACACATATGGAAAACCTAGCACTAAGATACACAAATAGAGGGGTTAACATATGAGGCGCATGTGGGGCCAGGGCAAAATGCCTGGAGAAGAAACTCATCCCTATGATGCTACATGGCTTCTAATGTCTTACAGTGATCTACGTCTCCAGTTGGGCCCAATCCATGTCAATTTCAAAGTCTGCTGGACCAGTCTTGTAATCTCTACTTAACGATGCTCAACTGAATGTGTAGGCTTCACTGGACACGTCTCCCCTGGAATCCCCTCCAGACTCTGCCTCTTCAAATGCTGCCCTGTAAGTCCCTGCTCCCCTGAAGTCTTTTCCAATGTGGATGGTCTATAGTCTGCACTGCTTTTACTTCTGACTCAGCTGAAATCATTCACTATCTCTTCCTCAGGAAAGAACAGATACTACAATGCTTTTTTTTCCACTTTGCTTAACTCCTATAAGATTTTTTTTTCAGCTAGAAAAGGCAGAAATCTATGCTTAGAAACTAGCAACAAAAAAAACCAAACCTTTCATGGGGTTTTCCTGTCTTGTTCCATCAGCCTCAAATTGTGAGGCCTTTCATTTCCTCAGGAGAAGATTCTTAGGTCCTGGTATCAAACTAATTAGATTAAAAGAGAAGTTCCTCCCACCTAGTCAAGCCTTCAAGTTTAGAATTTGGTCTGTCTTCCTGGTTCAATGACGTGGGTCCCTCTATCAGAGACTTCACCCTGGTATAAGGTCAACATTCCATATACATGCCAGTTTTCATCTCCATGGGTTAACCTTTAAGCCAATTAACAATTGTCCCAATTTTTGAACTGTAACTCTCAAAGGATGACAATTTATGAAAACAATGGCAAAGGAGATACATCCTCCCTTCTAGGTTTTTATGACACTACTCTGTTTATTATCCTCCTACCTTTCTGACTGCTCCTGCTTTGTCATCTTTATTTGAACATCATCTCCCCTAAAGCTTGGTTCTTTGCCCTCTTTTCATTTCCTTCTTTACTATCTCCCTTGGTGGTTCCATCAGCTCCAACAGGTCCAATTATTATCTATGTAGATATTGTGAGAGACAGCAAAGAGTTAAGTTTCCACAGAACTGCTAAAAATTACTGAAGTAAAAATTACTGATAATAAATTGTGAGGAACAGTAAGAAGTTAAGTTTCCCTAGAATTGCTACAATTATATTACTGAAGTAAGATAAAGGGAGTTAACAGACAGCAGGTAAACCCAATCAATCAGAAGGCAGAAAAAGGCCTTGAGAGACCTTCAGACCAGGCTAAGGACTATGGTGAAGGGAGGTGTCTGAGCCCCAACTAATGGCATAAAACTTTTCTCCATTTTGTATTCAGGACTCCTCCTTCCTAAAGAAAGGTGGAGTCTGCTTCTGGCCAGGAGTATTCAGTTCCTCTGAACTTCTCATCAATTAACTTCTTTTGATACCCAAACTTAGTATCAATTGCATTTATGTTTCTAACAATTTGATTCTTAGATCTATATAACTAGTCCTTCAATGTCACATCACTAACTGCTTCTTGGATTTTTCTAAGAAGATATTTAGTAGATATCTCAAATTCAATATGCCCTAAATAGAAGTCTTTATGTTTTCACCAAATCCCTCCTTCTTTCAAGATTGCTTGTTATTAAAAGGGGCACCACCATCGTCCCAAGCTCGTTAAGTTCGATTCCTTACTTGTATTCACCCTATATATACAATCTATTGTTAAATGTTGTTTCTAGTTTTATATCTCTTCTCTATAACCTGTTCTATTCACTCATATGGTCACTGCCCTTATTCAGGTCTTCATTACCTCATCCTCAGACTAGTGATTTCTGATTGATCTCCCTACCCGAAATTTTACACTATTCCAAAACATCCTTCCCTCATCTACTGAAGTGATATTCACAAAGTACATATCTGACCAAGTCACTCCTTTTCTCAATACACTTTGCCTTCCAAATCAAATATAAAACTCTTTTTAGGCATCTAAAACCTTTTAGAACCTAATCTAATTTTACTTTTTCAATTTTCTGAGATTTCCTTCCATTTACACTTACAAAATATAGATCTAATTTTTTTTCTTGTTTTCTTTTCCATTAGAATGTAAACCCTTTGAAGAAAGGGGCCTTGGTTTTACCTTTTCTTATACCCCCAGTGCTTAGCACAGTGCCTCGAATATATTAAATGCTTAATAAATGCTTGTTTACTTATTGATTCATTGATTGGGAAGGTGGATGAGAGGTCTTTATCTCCTCCACCTGCTTAGCCTCTTTCACTGACCTTCTTATGCAAATACAGCCAGCCCCAAAGCCTCCATGACTTAAAGGCTTATACACCCTCACATAGAATTATGCGTATGAGTAGAGAAATTTTTTTATTAATTAATTTATTTAATTTTTAGTTTTCAACATTCATTTCCACAATATTTTGAGTTCTAAATTTTCTCCCTATCTCTCCCTTCCCCCCACCCCAAGATGGCATGCATTCTGATTACCCCTCCCCCCAGTCTGCCCTACCTCCTATCATTCCCTCTTTCCCCCTCCCCCCTTACTTTCTTGTAGGGCAAGAGAGATTTCTATACCCTATTGCCTATATATCTTATTTCCCAGTTGCATGTAAAAACAATTTTTAATATTTGTTTTTAAAACTTTGAGTTCCAAGTTCTTTCCCTTCCCTCCCCACCCATCCTCATTGAGAAGGCAAGCAATTCAATATAGATTATACCTGTGTGGTTATGCAAAACACTGCCATAATGGTCATGTTGTAAAAGACTAACTATATTTCCCTCCATCCTATCCTGCCCCCCCTCTTATTCTATTTCCTCCTTTGATCCTGTCCCTTTTCAAAAATATTTGCTTCTGACTACCCTCTTCCCCAATCTGCCCTCCTTTCTATCATCCCCCCCTCATCCCTTCCCCTCCTACTCTCCTGTAGGGTAAGATACCCAATTGAGTGTATATGTTACTCCCTCCTTAAGGCAAATCCAATGAGAGTAAGGTTCATTCATTCCCTCTCACCTGACCCATGGAAATTTTTTTTAAAGGAATATATTATTCTAGTACATCAGATGTTGTAAGACATTAGCTTCAGGAAGGAGTCATTGATTATAGTTAGTAAGTACTAGTAAACTGGGACTTGATGGGCAATATACTAAAAATCTCTTTTGTGATCAGAGTAGCTGGGTTCAAATTCCAGCTCTATCACTTATCTCTTTTTGCAAATCACTTCACTCGTGTGAATTTCAGTTTCCTTATCTGTGAAATAAAGACAATCTTCTGCAAACTTCTCCAACTCTTAAGTTATGATAATAAGATAATTTTTCTCTCTTATTTTCCATTTTCTTCTCTAATTCTCAGAAACACACACACACACACATAATTAATTTCCCACCCAGAATTATCTTCATTCAGGTGATAACCTAGCCTATGAGATGACTTGTCCTGATATATTTGTAGGGTCTTTTGGGACCAGACCAATGATTTATTGATATAGAATATGCCTTTTGAGGAACCTCTCTCTCAGGACCTGCTCTACAATCTATAGTCTTAGAGAGTTGTCTAGGGGAAGCTAAGAGGTTCAGTGAATTTCCAAGGTTTACAAAGTTAATATATATCAAAAGCAAGACTCAAACCTGTCTTCCTGTCTCAAGGTTGGTTCTGTATCCATTATACCATACAAATACATGAGTAAACTTCTATATCCACTAAATCATAGAAACACACCAGTAAAAATTCCAATACTTCCTTAGCTCTTGATAAGTTCTTGCAGATATAAGTTGTAGATAATTTAAAATGTAATTTAAGACTTTTTCCAATATAGCATTCTAACAAAAAAAAATAATCACAGTATAGTGTCTATTAAGTTACCACTGACAGCTTCATAAAAGGAATTTTCTGCCTTGCGCCTAACTAAAATGTTGTAGCAAAAAAGGTATAATCACTTCCATTGGAACGATCCAATGAGATTAGTCAGACATTGCTAGGTTTGTGAAGTGACTTTGTTACCACAAATAATTTAGGACTCTTGGATGCAAGACAAGCTGAGACAAAGAAATATGGAGTACATTTGTTGTTGTCTAGACATATGATTGGTTCTTTAATGGCTCCTAGGTACCTTTTGGGGGTTTTTCCCTTCTAATGGGCTGGGTTATGTGATGTGGATGTCTACCAGTCATTAACTACTTTAAGCCACTGAAATTACTTGATTCGGAAAGATGGATGTGAAGAATTAGAGCATCATTACTTAAATGCTAGTCTTCCTTCTGTTCTTATTCCTAGGTCTGCCAGAATGCTGAGAACTTCAATCGAAGGTGCTGTGTAGCCAAGTTACTTCAGCATGTTCTGATCTATTGGATGTCTCCTCACTGTTGTGCCCTGTAACACTTTATTTTTTTAAGTACTTTTGGCTTCTTCTGAATTGTGAGCAAAGAAGAATACCAAACTAAGACTGACAGCTTCTGAGGAGGAAAAGAAAGCACCTGAGGATCATTTTGGGGAAACACAAACCTGTAGTCAACAACAAAGACCATCCTTATACTAAGTGTTTGTTGTAGGGTTTTGTGTTGTTGTTTTTTTTCTTTCTCTAGCAACAGTGTCAAGGTGAGAGCACTTCAATTACAGATTCTTTCACATTATCAGGATAATAGAGATTAAGGCTAGTGCTTAACAAATCTTTTCATAATTTTGTTCTCTTTAATTATTTATACATATGCTATCCTTATTGGGTTAATTCCCTTTATTCTTAACTTGGCCAGCAAAATTAGAAACCACTGCCTGATCATTGTTTGATGTATCTGTGGCAGGTGTGAGTTCTGAGAGGTATCTATCTCTCTGTCTCTGTCTCTCTTTTTGTCTCTCTCTCTGTCTCTCTGTTTCTCTCTGTGTGTCTCTCTCTATATGCATGTATGTATGTATACACACACATATATACACACATATTGCCTACCCCAGTAAAAACACAGATATTTTTAGAAGCTGTTGATGATAGAGAAATGGCGTATAATTTGCATAATTATGATCAATGTACAATTATATTCCGTTTCAAATATTATTTATATTCCAGTGGATATGTGTGTATACATATGTAAATACACACACACACATATATATGTATATATATATATATATATTTCCAGCATAATCTCCAGGTTTTCACCACTTTCTATAGAGTTCCCTTTAGTATATGTAACATTTCTAGTTTATATTAATTAAAGAACTACTGAATTTTAGATCTGAAACAGAGTGTGGAGGTCATTCAATCTGATTCTGTAGGCAAGGAAACTTGGGTCTCAAATCATAGAGCAAACACAGAATTTCAGACTTAGAAGTGTCCTCGGAAGTCATTTAGTACAACTAGTATCTCTGGAGGCTCCTATTATTTTCTATTACTTGGATAGCAACTAATTGGTATACACTGAACATGGAGTCAGGAAGTCCCAAGTTCAAATTCTGCCTCAGATACTCATTAGCTCTGTAACCCTGAACAAGTCACTTAACATCTCACCCTCAGTTCCCTCATTTGTAAAATTGCTGTTGCTCATCCTTCATTCTCAAAGAGAACCAATGATATCACGAGTGTGGTGTCATAACTTGTGTGTGAGTTGTATAGGAGTGGAGCAGAGCTGTGCAAAGTCATTATCCTCACTTTCTCCTCCAGAGTCTTTGAACGTTTTACATATGGCAAGACAAAGTCAAGACACTGTAATGGCCCAGGTTGCAGTTTGGTCTTTGTTTGTCTGAGACCACATCCAGTCAATGACTGAAGCCTGGGCAAGAGCTGAGATAAAATATGGTTCCATTTATCACCACAAAGATATCCACCTGTGAGGGCAAGATTCAGACTTTCTGGCCAGAACAGAAAGCAATTGTTATTTACATCAGAGACAATAAGAGTACATACTTCACAGGATCGTTTCCAAAATAGAATAAGATAACTTATATAAAATATTTTACCTTAAAAAGCTATGAAAATTGTGGTTATTGTTATTGTTGCTGTTATCCTCAAAACCTATCTCAAGTCACTGGACTCCAATTAAAGAACTATAGTGATGGAGAAAGTCAGTCTCCAGAGGGGGCTCATCTGAGTTTTGCCACATCTCTAATCATTAGAAATTTTCCTCACATTAAATTGAAATCTACCTCTCTGTAACTTCTACCTCTGGGGCAAGAAAAGCAAATCTAAACCTTCTTCCATAAGTGAGCCTTTCAAATTCTTGAAGACACTTATTATTTTTAATTCCCTCCCCTTGAATCTCTCTTAATGGGCTGCTGTTAACCTGGATAAAAAGTTTCATGTGGAAAATCCCAGGGCAGCTGTGTTTGGTCCCATAATATTTAACATTTTAATTGACTTGGATAAAGGCGTAGGTAGTATGCCTATCAAAGTTTCAGTTTTTCAGAATGTTTCCGAAGTCAATCAATCAACATATGTTTCCTAAGGGCTTACTACTAAGCCCTTACTAAGGGCCAGGTATTGTGTTACCAGAGGTGGATTCAAAGGCAAAATAGTATTTGCCCTCAACAAGTTTATATTATAATGCAAGAGATTACATTAAGCTAAAAGAGATAGCTAACACACTGAATGACAGAATCAAAATCCAAGAATATTTCAAGTGGATATCATGATGGGCCAAATCTAATAAGATGAAATGCAATAGGGGTAAATGTAAATGATTACAATTGGGTTCAAAGCATCAATTTCAAAAGTATAAGGTGGATAAGGTATAAACAAGTCTCTGAAAAATAGCTAGAGATCCAGCTGAATTATAAATTCACTACAAGTCAACTATGTGATACAGCTAACCAAAAAGTTAATGTAATTTCAGGATACACTAAAAGAACCACATTCTAGAACTAGGTAGATAATAATTATGCTGTTCCTTATGTGTAAAATGAGGATAATAATAACACCTAGCTCCCAGAATCATTGGGAAGATAAAAGCAGATAATATTTACAAAAATATTTTGAAAATACTTTAAAAAGCACTGTAAAATGCTAGCTATTGTTGTTGTTAATTGTTATCTGCTGTGATTAGACCAGATCTTGAGCAGAATATTTACTTCTGGACACAAAGTTTTAAGAAAGTTTTAAAAAGCTGGGGATCATCCAGAAGAAGGCAAACAGTATGGTAAATAGTCTTAAACTCATATCACCTTATGATAGGTTAAGAGAATATGTTTATCCTGGAGAAGAAAAAGCTTATCAGGGAGATAGAATATTATGGTTTTCTTTAAGCATTTAAAAGGCTGTCACATAGAATTGGGATTAAATGAGTTCTGCCTGATCCCAGAAGACTGAAACAGGAACAATAGGGAAGGCTGCATAAAGAGAAATTTATACTTGATAGAAGTGGAGAAAAAAAAACCTTTCTAATAGTTAGAGCTGCCCTAAAGTAGAATGGGCTGCCTTAGGAGATAGTTGATAATTCTTGCTAGATCCTATCTTCAAGCCAAGGTAGATGACCCCTTGACAGATAAGTTATAGAAGGTAGTCTTGCTTATGAATGGGTTGGACAAGATTATGTCCAACTCTGAGAATCTTTGATTCTTCCCCAAGCTCAGTGTATCTACTTCCTTAATCCAATCTTGTTTGTTCTCACCATCTTGATTGCTTTCTTCTGGGCATGCTTCCAACTGGCCAATGTCATTCCCAAATATATGGAGTTGCACATACTCTTGTGGAACAGTATATAACACTGTAGGGCAGAATATAGAAGAATTGCCATCTCCTTTGGTCTGCATAACATAGCTATGAATTCAGCAAGAAGTAGTGAACTTGATCAAGTTCATCTAATCAGTGACAGGGTCAATAGTAAATCAGATCTCCTGAATCCTAGTCCAATTCTCCTTCCATTAAACTTTTCCAAAATTAGTTAGAATTACTGGAAAATTTAAAAAAATAATTCTCTTTATTCCAGGCAGTAAGCTTTTTTTTTTTGCTTTGAAGAAAATACACAATACCTGGACATTTTATCATGAGGTAACATTACTATCCATACTAATCTTGGAGGAAATGGAGGTTGATGGAAATAAATAATAATGAAAATGAGGTTAAAGTCAGGTCATCATGTGAAATATGGTTATGCTTCCTTTAGTTTAGTTTACAATAAGCCATTCTATCAGGGGATGTGCTGCACCCATAGACATAGCCTCAAGCACAGTGAGTAGAGGGAACACTTCCTGAATGATAGATTGTTGCTTGGCCCACTGTTAAGTCACCAGGAAGTGTGGTATGAAAGAAATATCACTAAACATGTAATGAGAATCATAGATTTTAGAGTTGGAAAGAACCTTTTATAGACTATTAAATCCAATCCACTCATTTAACAGATAAAGAAATTGAATCTTAGAGAGGTTAAGTGATTTGCCAAGGATCATACAACTAGTAAGTATCTGAGGCAGGACTTGAACCCAGATCTTCCTGATTTCATCTCCAGTGACCAATCCATGCTAAACTCTATCACTAACTCCACGTGACCTTAGACAATGCACATCACCCTTCTTAACCTATTTTCACATTTATAAGAGGTAGAGATTGGACTAGATGTTCCCAAAGGTTCCTGTTAGTTCTACAATTCTATTCTATGATACTACACACACAATGCAGGATAAATATTCTCAGAGCTCAACAGTCCTTAGTCACAAAGATAAAATATGACTGGCAATTACAGCATATTCCTTGAGAGGAAAATGAGAAATACACCTTCCATCAGTGATTAAAGGAAATTAAAAATAATTAAATTGCTATCATGTTCATCGTTGAGTAGCATCTTTCATAGTTCAGCAGTTTCTGAAGTTGTAATTCCCATAAAACTACCTAGAAACAGGGATATATTGAAATGTTTTTAAATCACATAGAATGCTCTTACAAATATGTAAAAGCTCTTTACATATAACCTCTCTAGGGAGAAGTCTTCGTCTTTCGAGATGAGATACAGGATAAGAGGATAAACAGATTCAAAATTAAAACAAAGTGGAAAAACCAAAAGACCATGTTGAAGACTGAAATACAAGTTTGCCCAGACCTTCATGACCCCTCCCCCACCACACAATATACACACGGGCACGCACGCACCCATGCACACCCCAAACTGTTGTTTTTTTTTTCTTAAAAATATCTTGAGTTATTGACTTTTCCTAATCTTTGAATTTAAATAGCTTTCCAAAATCTTTGAACACTGAATATTTCCCCTCCTGGTGATTTTGTTTTCATTTCTAGTGTGCTGACTTTAGCACAGATAAATCTATTTTAAATTGGCTCCTACTTGCTTAATTTGAAGAAAAATTTTTAAGAAGACATATTCCCATTGCAGAATGATTATTTTAGTGAGTGTCATCCGCAAAGTACAGAGCTGGGACAAAACCAGTAGGAACCCTTTACTATTTTATAACGATTCTATTTATGCCTCCATCCTACATGTTTGTATGTGTGTGTGTGTGTGTGTGTGTGTGTTACATGTGCTAGGTGGTACAGTAGATAAGAATGCTTGGGCCTGGAATCAAGAGTAGTCATCTTCTTGATGTCATTCTGGCCTCAGACAATTACTAACTGTGTAACCCTGAGCAAGACACTTAACGCTCTTTGCCTCAGTTTCCTCATCTCTAAAATGAACTGGAAGGAAATAGCAAACCACTCCAATAGTTTTGCCAAGAAAACCCCAAACTGAGTCACAAAGAATCAGACATGACTAGAACTGAAGAGCAGCAAAGTATGTATGTGTATCACTTAGTACAACATTGAATGCAAGTTTTCTATTTTATGTCCCTCCTATTTAACTAGTCCACTTACACATCTTCAAATTACTCTTCTAGCTCTTGAAGGAACATTTTGTTAAACCTGAAACTATCTGAATTTAAACATAATGAAGACCAGAAAGATTTTCTGAAATTGAGATATCCAAGTAAGACAGACACCAATCCATTAAGAATTTTATAAAAGAGAAATAAGTTCCTTCACTAGGTTATCTTATTTCAGAGTACTGAAACAGAAGAGCAAATATCCCATTTTTCTTCTTGGAATTAATTCATTTATAGAAATGGCTTCATAACTGAACCTAAATACGTGTAACATTTGTGATGTATTAGCTGCATTCCTGCTTCTAATCTGTTTTAATGACTAAAACTATTTGCTTGCTGTATATAAAACATGACCAGAGCAGAACAGAAATTCATAAATAATTAATTCCCAATATCAATAATACCCCAAATAAATCCCTCTCTCTGCCCTGATGTCATAGGCATATAGTAGTGTGAGGGAAGGCATCTATGATGCTAGCATCTAGGAACCCCGAGTCTTCTACTGCAGCATCTTTAGGACTTTTAAAGCCTATTATCCATCATATAGTTAATCTCTCTTATTGTGTTGTCTTCTCCTGTTGATGTGAGCTCCTTGAGAAGAGGCATTTTCACTTTGTGTTTGGACCCCCATAGTTTAACATTATGCTTAGCATATGCTTACCATAATTATGGTAAACTCTTTATCATTCATTCAGGAAAGGTGAAAAATAGTTATTCCTTCAAACTTTTATTGTTGTGGGCCCCTTTGGCAGTCTGGTGATCCATATGTACCCCTTCTCTGAATATGGTTATTAAATGTATCAAATAAAATAAATACTATTACAACAGAAATAAATTATATTAAAATATAGTCACCAACATATCTTTTAAAAATCAACAAGCAACAAATTAAATACTCTGAAGACAGGAAAATGGAGTGAATCATAATTTTCCTTCTCATCTTTGCCCTACCCTTGAAATACAAAAATTTTTACTTATCTATACACATATGCATGCATGTTTGTGTATATATACATATATACATATACACACACATATTCTACACACATGGTCTATCAATAAGTGAAAAATTATTTGTTCAGGTTCAATATTTGACCAAACTGGGAACATTTCAAAATCTTGACTCATGTGGGCCAGGTCAGATCCTAGGAACTTGACCAAAGACAGTCAGTTTCCTGCTGGCTGCCAAGTTTCTTTCTTTCAAAAATGTGACCTTTTTGTTATCAGCTCAATTTTATACTCTACCCTTAACATCCTTGTCCCTTTGTCTTATCACTGTTCATCCCCTTCCATACCTAGACAAATAATTATTCCCATCCCCCTTCTACACACCTGCTGACATACTGCTGAACTTACTTAGCTGGAGGAAGTTACCCCACCATGGCAAGTGGGTGCACTACACATTTGTGTTATTCAGTCTCAAGCGGAACATCAAGGCTGTACACCAATGATTTCACTCTCCTGACCTCCCCACAACTGATCTTCTAAACTTTCTCTTCTTATGAAACTAACAAAATGACCTCTCCTCTCCCTTTCAACAGACTATCTCTAATATTTCCCTGAAAAAAAATGAAACCATCTGAGGTGTGGTACCTCTCATACACAATTCACAATTTAAATGACATCAAGGTCAACTCCTATTCTTTCCTCTCAATTGTCAGTGAATGAGGTGAGTAGCTCTTCTCTTGGCCAGCACCAATTCCTCTCCTTGTGTCCTTGATTCCATCTGCCACCTCTCCAGGGGGTTGCCCTTTTATCATCCCCTCTTTTTCTAATTTAAAACTTCTCATTAGCTACTGACTCCTTCATGCCTGTGTGCCCATATCTCCCTCATCCCTCAAAAGATACTTTACTTGACCCACTTCTCATGTCAGCAGTCTTGTATCTTGTTTTCTTTTCCCAGACAAACTTCTAGAAAAATATTTCTACACTCTTTGCCTCCACTTTTCCACACCACCTGCTTTACAATCCTTTGCAATCTAGTTTTGGTGCTTCTCATCAATGTATTGCATAACTGCTTTTCAAAGGCTACCAAAAATCTCTTTATTTCTAAATGGTCTTTTCTTAGCCCTCATTTTCTTGGCCATTACCAATGCTAAACATTGCTAATCCTTCCTTCCTTCTAGATGTTCTCTCCTCTCTGAGATTTCATGATGCTGAAATGTCATCATTATGCTCCTACCCCTTAACCTATTCTCTTCTGTCTCCTTTGTAAGATCATCATCCATGTGCTGGTTCCTATTAGTATCCTATGAATCAATCCTAGACCCTTATCTTCTTCTCTCTATACACTTTCTTTTAGTGATCACATCAGTTTCCATGGATTCAACTATCATATCTATGCAGATGACTTCCAGATCTCTGCAACCAGTTCTAATTTCTCTCCTAAACTCCACTCTTTCATCTCCAACTGCCTTTTGGATATTTCCACCTGTCCTATAGAAATCTCAAATTCAACAAGCCTAAAACAAAAGAAGTTTTTTCTTTTTTCCCCTAAGCCTAACTCTCCTCAAATTTTCTATTTCTGATTAGGTCCCTACCAATTTTCATATAACCCTAGTTCACAACCAAGTAGTCATTCTTAACTTCTCTTTATTGTTAACTTCCTATTTCCAATTCCAAATCTTTTCAATTTCACTTCCTCTACATCTTTCAAACATATTCCCTTCATACTACTTATGCTATAATCACCTTGGACCAACTCTCATCCTCTTTTTTTTTTTGCCTTTTTGGAGGGCAATTGGGGTTAAGTAACTTGCCCAAGGTTACATGGCTAGTTTTTTTTGTGTGGGTGTTAAGTGTCTGAGGCTGGAACCTAACTCGGGTCCTCCTGACTCTGGGGCCAGCGCTTAACTCACTGTGCCACCTAGCTGCCCCCGAACTCTCATCCTTTTACCTGGACTATGGTAGCAGCCTCCTAATTGGCCTTCCTGAATCCACTCTTTCCCTTATCCAAGCCAAAAGCATAGACCTGACCATGTCACTCTCCTTCTCAAGAAGCTTCATTGGTTCACCATTTTCCTTAAAAAACTGCTCTTTGGGGCATTAACTGTAACAAATGGACTTGAATCTATCTTTTTGGTGTGATTATGCATTTCTCCCCTTCATATACTAAACTTAAGTCAAACTGGCTTACTCAATTTCTCCATACATGATACTACCTCTCCTGCCTCTTCTGTCCATTCTGTACCTCCTGCCTGGAATATTCTCCATTCTCCTCTCCTTTCCAGGCTCAACCCAAGGCAACCTCCTTCAAGAAGCCTGTCCTAATTCTCCCAATTGTTAATGATCCTAAAACAGTGTGTGTGTGTGTGTATGTGTGTGTGAATAAGTATTCTGTATGTTACTTATAGTTAGTTGATTGTAAATACAGTGTGTGTCTCTCCTCATTCTCCTCCATCCAGAAGAATGTAAGCTCTTTGAGGATAGGGAATGTCATAGGTTTGGTGGTATGTTTTTATTTTGATTTGGATCTTCAGGGTCTAGCAAAGTGCTTGTCCATAGTAGGTGATTAACTATTGCTTTTTGATTGATTCATTCTTGATTCCCCACATTTTGAAGTCTCCAAAATAAATCTGAGGTTTCCTCAATTGTGAGTAATAATAGCATATCCCATATGTAATATCATATAAGGTTTGAGATAGTCTCTATTTTAGCCAAAAAGATAATGTAAAATACTCAAATACCAAAAAATAAATATTTAAAGAGCTCAAAGACCTCATTTGGCTCCAAAGTAAAGCATTTCAGGACCTTTAAACAAGCATCTCCTTCATTTTTGAGTCTGAATTATCTGATCAACTCACTGGCTGCTCAAGAACGATGTGTATCATCCCCTTATGTCTGCAAAGGAACACACTGCATCAGGAAATCTTCATCTCTTAAAGCCTAGTGTCCAAACAATTGGACTCAGTAACATTTGGATTTGGAAACTTCCAAATATAAGATTACTCATGAAGTAATCTTCAAAGCTAGGAAAGTTCACTCTCAGAGTGTCTCCTATTAGGCCCCATAAAATCACAAGTCGAGCACTATCATAGGACTCTATAGGAATACCATTAATTCTTCAAGCACTGATACATCTTAGACATTGGAGCTTGTTCTCAGGAACTCTAGTATCTTACCTACTCAGAAAGGAAACCAAAGAAACAAGGTGGCCTGAAACCGTGAGGATCTTCAGTGTAGCAGAACAAGCACAGATAGCTTGCTATCTGTCTATTTCTCCAAGTAGCCGTTACTAGTCCTGGTGTGGGAAGAAAAGGAAGAATACGCCTCCTCTCCCATCTCCTACTGTATTCTGTACTTAAGAGTCAAAGGGAGAAAAAAAGCCAGTCTAGTATTTCAGCTCACTATACCCTGTATAGTGAAAAGCAGCTCTTCTATTGAGTCCAGTTCTTCTTGATGATATTCTTGAAGGCAGCTCTAGTCACTGAGAATCAATTAGAGATTTCTCTTTGTTCACTCAGGAATTGACAATTGAACAGGCCATCTCCATGGACAATGTCTATCAAACAAAGGTTTTATACCTTGTAATCTCATCAGGTCATTTAGGAATATTAGGTGCTCCTGGACAAAGAAGGCCATAAAATTTTTGTGTGTGTGCCTTGAAATAGGGAATAATACTTGAATATTTTTTCAATACTTCAAGTATCTATGGTTTCATTAGTATAAATCCTCCCTCCCTCTTTTTATGAATTTTTGTGACCTCAAAATATCATTTCTTATCAGTTGGCCTTTTGGTGATGGGCCTTTCCAATCAGGCTTCTTTTCAGACATCAGGCAATGGATAACCATTGTATCCTTTCTCAAAGGCTTTCTAGCTAGAAACAAGCCTATCAGAGCATTTGCACTCCTTTCCAAGCCTTTTGAATTCCTCGATTGTCTCTATGTCAGAGTGAGGTGTTGAAGGAAGGTTTAATGGAGGACAAATTTCCTGGACCCCCATTTTTATTTCTACTGGTCAGTGAGAATATCTTATAAGAAATAAAAAGATAGCTGTATTTCTCCATATCCTGTGGATGTGGATTTAAGATTCTTGAAGCTCTAGCTTTATTTCCCAGCAGTGAATAGACAGCAATGAATCAGAAGTAAAAAATTATTGTTATAATAATATGATATAAAAAACAGGACTATAGTTTGTGTTAATAATTGGAAACTAGGCTTGCAAGGTAGAATGAAAGAATGAATGAAGAATGAGTTTGTTGATTTGATTTCAGTAAATCCACTTCACAGA
Organism: Petaurus breviceps papuanus; assembly: GCF_028583685.1. Classification (NCBI taxonomy): domain Eukaryota; kingdom Metazoa; phylum Chordata; class Mammalia; order Diprotodontia; family Petauridae; genus Petaurus; species Petaurus breviceps. Next base: position 61,494,401 of record NW_027186304.1, read on the forward strand.
ACATCACTGATTGCAGAAGAAAATATTGCAATCATACTGTCTTAAATTCATCTGGGTTCTTTCTTTGGATTTTTTAAAGGTCTATGATTTTGTTAGTGTAGGGAAACTCCCTCTACTTATGCAGATGACAATGGCTCTGCAACTTAGTCTAAGGGAATTACTGAAGGCACTGAGAGGTTAAGTGACTTTCCCAGAGTCACACAGTCAGTTGCTGTGTCAGAAGCAGAACTGAAACCAGTTTCATCCTGATTGTAAGGCCAAATCTCTGTTCCTTCCAGCATATTGCCTCTTACACATAGTAGGTAGGAAATATATGTATGTAGAATTTGATTGATTTTCTGGAGACAACAATATTTAGGTCATAAGGTTAAGTAAATATTCTTTTTCTTCTTTTGTTATTGAAGTCTTCAAGTGGTCTTTGGGGCCTTGAATCATCCAAATTGTCTCAATAAAAATCATAGGAATTTCACTCTGGTAATCATAAGAATCCAACAGATTCTTACAATCCATTTTACTATCACACTTGGAGTTCTTAACCATGGCCTAAATTTACAGTGATAGATTGGAGTCTCTGAATCACAAGAAAATCAAATATGTAGCCTGAGCTGAATCTGAATGGGTTCATCACAGTCTCAACCCTTAATTTAAAAACTCTCCTTACTACCAGAAGAGATACCAACTGCTGCCACAAGACACAAGATTCCTGGGAGAAAAAAAACAACACATAGACAAAACACATGTTGCCCTTCTTGCCTCCCTAGTGGTTAGAGCAGTGAGAAAGAGAAATAGGGACATACCTATATCCTCAGGACTTCAAAGTAAATCAGTTGTGAGGATCATTTTCTGAACCCTTGAATCTTACTCTCGATATCCTGTTTGGTGATAATCAAAACCCCTAAGGGCATCAAAGCTGCACCCACCAGCAACCACCAATTCTTATTCCTACTCTTTAGATACCTCAGTGAATGAACATTACATTTTCTCATAGCAATGACTGTGCCATGAATGTTCTTCATCTGGTCCCCCATCACCACAAAACTTCTCTAATTACAAAGACCAACATTTGATCCCTCACTTGGCCCAGAAATTATTTCACTTGGCAGTACCATATTTATTTAAGTAAAAACAATTAAATCCCCTTTTCACTTTGGAATAGATAAGAATAGTATAAGGGTTATTTTAAAAGGGCTGATGTGCATGAATGCTTCTAGTAACAATCTCCCTGGAATACATGCAGAAAAGGAATTGCTGGAGGGTTTTTTTGGTTTGCTCTTTTTATCTTTTTAATCATCATTTCCTAAAGGCTGACTAGAACAAAAATTGTTTTCAACATGTTCTCCTACTAAGGAAAATCTTAGTAGGAGAACATGTTGAGAACAATTTTTATTGTTTTCAATATATTTTCAATTTTATTCTTTTTCAAAGCAATGTTAATATTGGATCTGACAATATGAAAAACTCTCTCACCAAACACTGAGAAAGTTATGGAAGAACTATTATTTTTGAGAAAAACAAGTTCTATTCTTCTTAAAATGTTATATACTTACAAGCTTCTGTCTAGACATCATTATTTTTCTTTTAAGGAAACCTTTCATACTTGTGGCTATAACATCTATTGAAAGAAGTAAATAAAACTAGACTTAACCCAAATGACATCATCAGAAAATGGAGTGATCAATTTCCAAACCTGTCTAAAGCATACCTTCAGTCAGTCAGCAGGCATTTATTAAGTGCACACCATGAATCAAGAACTGTTCTAGGTACCAGGAATATAAAGACAAAGCTAAATATTTTTTTTAAAAACAGTATTATCCTCATGGACCTTTCAGTTTTGTTTTGTTTTGTTTTGGGCAGAGAAGCAGCATGGATACAAGGAGGGCCAGAAGGGGAAGACAATCAGCATTTATTAAGTACCTACTATGTTCCAAGCACTTTAGTAAGCACTTTACAAATATCATCTCATTTGATGCTCACAACAACCTTAAAAAGTACTTGCTATTATGATTTTAATTTTACAGTTGAGGAAACTGAGGAAAACTGAATTTAAGCAACTTGTCCACGGTCATACAGCTAGTAAGCAGATATGAACCCTGGTCTTCTTGACTCCAAGTCCAGCATTCTATCCACTCTGCCTCTTAGCTGCCTCTAAAAATAAGTAATTGCCAAATATACACAAAGTATAAAGAAAGTAATTTTGTTGTGGAGAGCTTACACATGAATGGATCAATATAGGCCTCTTGTAGGAGATAGAACATGATTTGAGCTTTAAAGAAATCTAGTTACCTAACACTGTTTGCTTCTGTTCCTCATATGTAAAATGAGAAAAATATTGTAAACCACTCCAGTATCTTTGCCAAGCAAGCCCCAAAAGAGGTAATAAAGAATTGGACACAACTGAAAAGCAATAATATAAAGATTCTATGAAGGGGAATCAAAGATTCTAGTCATGGAAGGCAACCTGTGCAAAAAATAATGGAAGTGAGAGATGGTATTTCATGTATGGGAAACCATATGGAGCTAGTTTGATTGAAATGTAACATGAATGAAGAAAGAGAGGTAGGCTGGAGTCAGATTGTGAAGGGCTTTAAATGTAATAACAGTTTGCATTTTATCCTAGAGGTAACTGAGAGATTTACTTGCATAAGGGAGTGATAGTTTGGTAACTGCATAGAGGAGATGATTTCTCAGGTGAGACCTGAAAGGGACCTGAACTAGGGTGGCTGTCCTTTCAGTAGCTAGAAGGGGATAGATGGAAGAGACAAGAAGGTAGAATGGACAACTCTGACAAATGATTGGATATGGGGAGTTGTGGAGAGTGAAGAATCAAGGATAACTCTGAACTTATAAACCTGATTTATTTGGGGGATAGGCATGCCTCAGTAGAAATGGGGAAGCTAGGAAGGAGGGAGATTTTGTAAAAAAATAATTTTGGGGGGGACATGTTGGGTTTTAGATACCTACAAAACATACAGTCCAATAGGTAATTATTGATATGGGACTGGAGCTCAGAGGAGAGACTAGTGTTGGATTTATACATTTATGAATCATCTTGCATGAAGGTAAAGCTGAACCCATAGAGGTTTTTGAGATCAGCAAGAGAAAGAATGTAGAGAGAGAAGGGGGCTCAGGACAGAGCCTTAGTATACCTTCACAAGTAAAAAAAGGTCGCATATGATAACTCTATACGACAGAGAGAGATAGAGACAGAGTGAGAAAAAAATTCAAGGAGAATGAGAAAAGAACAGTTTCACAAAAACACACATACTCATTCACACACATACCACATACACACACCAAATACACACATACACACACATGGAGAAAGTATCTAGAAAAAGAAGTGATGAATAGTGTCATATAATTCATACTTTCTAATTATTTATACTAATTCCTGGGATGATCTCCCAAAATTTGTTCAAGTAACCCAGATACAACAGAGTATACAGGTAGTCTGGGGCTGACTATGTTTCTAGGCTCAGAAGACTCAAAGTTTAATTCTAGCTTCACCACTTTCTTGGTGACCTTGGCAAAATTACTTAAGTTACCTAGGTCTCAGTTCCTTCATCTATAAAAGAAGGATGATAATAAGATTCATGTTCCCATCTTTGTTCATGAGATTTTAGTAAGATTCAAGTAGGATACTATATGTGAAAGCATCTGGAGAACTATGATGTTCTATATTGATGTCATCTAATATTATTTGGCTCTCCCAAACTAGATATCCAAAACAAATTGAGATGAAGTGAAGAGTAGACCTTCCAAATCCATATCTGACTTTTTTGCCAGGTATAATTATCTTATGCAGTGAGCACAGGCAGCCTCTTTGGGGACCCCTTGCTCCTAAAGTCAGATTAAATACAAAATCTTAAGAAACTAACTGAAATCCTCTAAGCTTGTAGAGCAAGCACTCAAGTAAAATAAAGTTAACACTATGTAGCCTAGGGTTGTTCATCTGAGGCATGTACTCTTAACATCTCAAGTGCTGATCAGGTACCTTATTGGAGTAGATGGTCTCCGAAGTCCCTTTCAACACTGAGATATTATGAGCCCATGTGTGAATATATCCTCTGACTGTCATTAGGGGCTTCACTCCTCTGAAATTCAAGTCTACTTTAATAAAGCAAGATGCAACAACTACCAATACTACTTAAGTAGAATAATTCATTTGCTACCAATTAGCTGGTCTGAGATAACAGGCATTTTTGACCCAATTTATTTTATCTACATAATTTCCTCAATGCTTCATTGAACTGTACCTGTATGGACCCAGCAGATCTTTAATATAGCCTGTCAAGGTGACCTTGGTTAAGTCACTTAACCCAAACTGCCCTCCAAAAAAAAAAAAGCCAAAAAAAATATATAGCCTGTCAAGTGGACCAAGCTGGCAGCTAACCTGTGGATGGCTGGAGCTAAAGAGAGCAAGTCAGAGACAGGAAAGTCAAGCGTCAAACAGAAGTTTAATTTCAAAGTAGAAGGAAAAGGCTTATAAGTAAGGACTTGTGTACCAGGGCCTCACCCCTAGTGAGGGGACCCGAGGGAATTGGAGGAGATCTCAATATGTATACCCATGGCTACATGGTCAGCCACTTATCCCTTTCAATGAGGGGTAAGAGCAACAACGGGACAAGTTTGATTCACAGTGGGGTTTCATGACCAGAACATGGGTATTTTCCAGTGCTTGTCCAAGCTCAGAGAACACCTGGTGCTGATCAAAGCAATTCAATAGTTATGTGATTTTGCCAGAGGGTGAGTGTCAAGGATTGGTCTTATGCCAAGCTCAGGGCACAGTTTGCTTGCTGGTCCTTAGCTCTGGAAAACAGGGTGTTTCCCAATATCTTGTCAAGCCTGAGATCCAATTATGTGGACTTCTTATAGCTCATTCTCTAGTTTTCGCTTGCTCTTTCCTTTTCTCCAACACATGGAATCGATATCCTACATTCTTAAATTTCTTGATATCTTGTTTTCATATTACCTTCATTTCTTAATAGATCTTTCCTCACACAGAGAGCAATACCTGATAAAAAAGAAGGAAAAAACCACCACAGTTCAGCAAAATTAACCAACACCAACCAAGGATGATATTATATGCAGTATTCTGCACCCAAAGTCTTCCATCCCTGTAAAAAAAGGAGGGGGGAAGGAATGTGTCTTAGCATATCTTTTGTTTGGGTCAAATTTGTTCATTATCATTTCCCAGCATTCATTTCTGGTTTTATATTTTATTTTGCTTATTATTTACAGTGTTATTGTCACCATGAATAGTTTCACTGGTTCTGCTTGCTTCACTTTGAACCATTTCATGTAAACTTCCCCATTCTTCTCTGTATTGATCATATTTGTCATTTTTTTTCTTTAGAGAATGGTACCATTCTACTACTTTTATTTACCATAACGTATTTAGTCATTCAACAGTTAGGTGGCATAGAAGGTGGGCTTGGAATCAGGAAGACTTACTTTCATGAGTTCAATTCTGGCCTCAAACAGTTAGCTGTGTGACCCTGGGGCAGTCATTTAACCCTATTTGCCACAGTTCTTCATCTGTAAAGCAAGTTGGAAAAGGAAATGGAAAACCCTTTCAACCTCTTTGCCATGAAAACTCCAAAATGGAGTCACAGAGAGTTGCACAAAACTGAAACAAATAAATAAAAACAAATTTAACCATTCTGTAACTGGTGGATATCTGCTTTGTTTCTAGTTCTTTGCAACTAGAAAAAAAGTGCTTTTATAAATATGTTAATATACATGGGACTATTTTTCATCTTTGATCTTCTTAGGGTATTTATATTCCTAGCAGATGAATCATTGGATTAAAAAGTATATACATTTTAGTCCTTATATCTTTAAGTATGCTTCAAAATTGATTTCCAAAATGGTTGGACCAATTCACAATTCAACCTATTTTATAATAGTGTCAGGCACATACTTTTAAATAAACCTCTGATTACTCTATTTGTGAACAGTTTAAATCAATTTGTTCCAAAATTTTTAAATAGATTCTTGGAATATGGCAAAACAATTTTTTCAAACATCTTGAAAAAACTGTTGCATGCAGACAGTATACAGCATTATTTGTGAAAATTGTCAGTGATGGTGGTAGAGATTAAAGATGTCTGTGGTTTTTACCTATCCTCATGAGAGAGGAGCCTGACTCTCTAGAATTCTTAAAAAGCTTTGCTATGGTATGAAAAGTTTTACCATGAGTGAAGTAAAAAAAAATCCTTGAGGCAGCCCCTTCCTTCAGAAATCTCTCCCCTTCTTATTGAGGAGGGTATCTACTAGTGAATTCTTAGATTCACACTGAAGGGGTAGTTCAATCTGAACACAGGCATTGTGAAGACATTTTCTCCAGTTCTTCCTTTGTATGACTCCAGAGAAGTAAATATTTTTTATTGCAATCTAGTCTAAATCAGTGATATTTTTGTTGCTTATATAACCCATGGCCCAGAACCAAAGCTCTAGGTTTGCACAGACCACGTGTGGTCTTTAGTGTTTCATGAATCCTACTCTTTGATGCCTCTGCCCATTGTTTCCCCTGTGAACATCAGAAGCTGGCTAATTTCACACATTACCCTCCATCCTGCACTCAGGATGCACCCTGGGATCATCACAAGTTGACTCATTTTGCTCTCATGAGGATTTCCACTGGCAACATTGGAAGCTGGCTTATGCTCAAGTGTCTGCAAAATATAATGGAAGTCTCCTTTGTAGACACTCATATTAACAGTATAGCTATGTGTCTGACTTTTTTAACCTGACCCCCACAAACGATAAAGTTGTAAAGACTTTCACCAGAAACCATAAGCAATTAAAACTGCTCTCTTTCCATTTTCCTTTAGGACTATTCAAAATCTGAAGTCTCTCTGCTAAATGAAAGCACTTGAGGGTAAAGTACCAACTTCTTTCCCTCATATGACTTTAACTTTCCCCAAGGCCCTGGAGAAGGAAATGGCAAACCACTACAGCATCTTTGCCAAGAAAAACCCAGGATGGGGTTACAAAGAGTCAAACACAATTGAAACAACTACACAACAACAACAAAGACCTAATCATCTATGTGTGATCAATGGTCCACTAACATCCAAGGCAAGAAAAGTTCATGTTCCACTGGTAAGACATCATCAGTACCAGAACAAAATCTCACCCATGGTGTAAATGTTGATGTTTGACCTTTAAAAAGAATGATATCTCTGATGTCATAAAAAAGCCCATCATTATTTAAACTTTTTGACCCAACGAGTTAACCTTGACTAGGCCCATCGTGGACACTCTCTATATAAATAACATTTTCTGATACCATTTACATGGGAGTTGATGTTTAACAGTTTGCACATACATAGCATGCACACTAACATGTTTTTAACTTATACTGAATTTCAAAGGCAAACCATATAGACAGTTATCAAGGATACTTATTAAAATAACATCATTTGACATACAATCTTTAGAACAGTAGACAGCAAGACAACAATGAAAATAGATGGAAGAAGTATACCAAAACAGATGAATGATCTCTTTCATAGACTAGAGCTCAATGAAGTATTGGTTGAATTTTAATTGTGATAGCATTTTACATTTTTGCTATCCAATGATTTTAGAAAATATGTACATTCTGACATAACAAATTATAATACATTTACATTTTTGGTTGGGTTATTCAGAAAAGAAAGTGACTGGTTCGCATTAAATTTGGTTTTCAGAGATTGCAGAATAATCTTTTTAAATAGCATAAATTGTTCTAGTTCTGATTTCAGTTTAGATCACTCATCACATAACTAATGAAACCGTTCCTTTAGTGCTTACTCCCTGTATAACCTTGGTGTAGTCAAAACTTGGGCAGGTAAAGTTGCTTAATCTTCCTGGGTCCCAGTTTCTTCATCTATAAAAAAAGGGATTGGTAGGCTAAATGGACTGTGAGTTTCTTCCATCTTTTTTAGATCTATGATTTTATAATCATTGCCCTCACCCTATATAGAATAGTATATCCATAAAGGAGAGCTGCCAAAAACTGTTTGGCATTGAACAAAGCAGAGACATTTACCAGAGACCCATTGGAGAACCATGTGAAATTCAAATGATTTGTATTCACCTCATATTTCTTGCCTTTGTAAAAACAGAAGTGTGACAGAAAACATACTAATGCCATTTATTGCATTTTTCTCAGGAAGATATTGTGGAAGGCTTAGTTAAGTCACTTACTGTCCTACCAAAGATAAGACACAATTTACGTTGGCTGATTAGCAAAGAGTGGGGGATAACAGATAAGGAGGCTGTGGTAGCCACGAACATATTTGAAGAACCATACAAAAGTCTTCATCATATTTGATGATCTAATGTGGATGATTTATAGAAAGACAAAGACAAGAATCACATGAGATAAGAAGGGTGACAATCAGCACCCAGGAAGAATACCAGTGAAATCACAGATCCATTGAATAGCAAAGAATGATGACAAATTTCATGGAAGAGCTTCTTATCATGTATTTTAAGTGGAATGGGGAGTGATTGATTGACTCATTCAACCCCTATCCTTCCCTAAGAAATCTATTAGTATCTGCCTACCACATGGCATTCAGAATACTTTTGGGGGTTCCCACATTTCCATTTAAATGTATGTTCTTCTGTCTGTAGCCCTCAGTTATTTCCTTCTTTAATCAATGTGCCAAGCACTTAATGTTCTTCACAAATATTATTAATGTCCCAGGCTACATTTCTTCTGCCCAATACTTGCAATGGTAGTATATTCAGAATAAAAGGGGCCTCATCTGGTTCAGTTGCATTTTACAGGTCAAGGAAGTAACATCCAGAGAAGTAAATTGATTTGTGCATCATACCATAGCTAGTAAGTGGCAGACTGGGACCAGAACCTGGGTCTGTTGGTTATCTATGAATTGTCTTTTATATGGTACCACATGGCATTTCTACTAAAACACAGTCCTTCTGGTTTTGTCTGACCCAGGTTTGTTTGTCTCAAAGTATACTCTCAGGCAGGAAGCTGTTGATTATTCTAAACTATGGAGAGAATTGGGGATGAGACTGAACATATTAAATAAAGATGATGGCAGGCTCCTAAAGCCAAGTAAAATTAAAAAAAAACTGAATCCCAAATCCATTTCATCAAGCCATCCATACTTGAGCATTTAAGTACTTATTATGTTAAGTACTTAGGTACTATGTTAGAATTCAAAGGGAATAAAGTAAAAGAGTTTTTACCCTTGAAATACTTGTAATTTAGTGAGAAGAGACAGTAAGTTGATACGTAGCTACATATAAAATAGACAAAAAGAGCCTTACACTAGTGAGGTAGTAAAGTGTAATAGAAAGTAGGGTGTAATGGAAAGATGGCTGATTTCAGAATCAGAGAATCCTCATTAGATGAAGGCTTTTTTAGTTACTATCTTTTGGGGGATGACCTCAAGCTTGTCACTTCACTCTGATGGGACCTATTTCCTTCATCTGCTGTAAAATGGAGTCAGACTAAATGATTTCTAAGTTTCCTTCCAAATATAAATCCTATTGTCATAATTGTTTTATGTGAATACAATTGCATGTATCTTTATAGCGAATCTAGGTGACACAGTAGAGCACTGGCCCTGGAATCAGAAGAACCTAAGTTCAAATCCAGCCTCAGATGCTTAACTAGCTACTGAGCCTGGGCAAGTCACTCAACCCTGCTTACCTCAGTTTCTCATCTGTAAAATGAGCTGGAGAAGGAAATGGCAAACCATTCCAGGAGCTTTACCAAGAAAACCAACAGGACTGAAACAACTAAACAACAAAGAAAGGGACCACAACCATGGATGTTAATAACATCCTTGAGTGCCTCTATTTAAAGACATCTTATTACCTATCTCATCATTTTCTCCTGAGACAATTGCTTGTCTTTTTTGATAGCTCTCATGGTTAGGAAGGTCCTCCTTAAACTTGAGGCTTAGTTCATTTCCTGGCACAGAGTAGACACCTAATAAATGTTTATCAACTGATTAATCTTCCTTGCATTTCCTACATATTAGAATTGGGTTTGGGGGGGAGTGTTTAAAATAAAACAAAGACACATTTATATAATGCTTTAAGGTTCCAGAGTACTGTCCTTACAACAAACCTGTGAAGTACTTGCTATGGGTGTTATCTCCATTTTATAGATGAGTAAACTGAGGCTCAATAGAGGTAAGATTAAATTTCTGTGACTATACAAACTACTAAATGTGGGAAGCAGGATATGAGCCCAGATATTTTGACTCCAACTCTGAAGTTTTTTCTCATGCACTATGCTTCCTGTGGGACCAAGCAGAGTAAGTCCAATTCTTTTTCAACATAACTTTCCAAGGAGCTGCTAGGTGACAGTATGGATAGAACACTAGACCTGAAGTCAGGAAAACCTGAGTTCAAATCCCACCTCTGATGCTTACTAGTTGTGTGACCCTGAACAGGTCATTTAAATTCTGCCTTCCTTAGTTTCCTCATCTGTAAAATGAAATAATAATAGCACTTATTTCACAGTGTTCTTATGAGGTGCGATATTGGTAAAAAAAAAAAAACTTTACAAAGCATAATGCTTTGTTGTTAAATATTTTGTTATCCAGTCATTTGTGTTTTGTGTGATTCTTTGTGACCTCATTTGATATTTTCTTAGCAAAGAAACTGGAGAGGTTTGCCATTTCCTTCTCCAGCTCATTTTACAGATAAAGAACTGAGGCAAACAGTGTTAAGTAACTTGCCCAGTGTCATACTGCTAGTAAGTATCTGAAGTCAGTTTTGAACTCACAAAGAGGAGTCTTCTTGACTTCAGAACCAACATTCCATCTGCTCCACCACCTAACTATCCCAATATAAATATTAGCTGCTGACTATACTGTTGCTAGTGCTGCTATTATTTCTCCTTTTCCTTCTCCTTCCCTTCCTCCCCCTCCCCCTCCTCTTCTCCCTGCTCCTCTTTTCCCTCCTCTTCCTCCTCCCTCCTTCTCCTCCTCTTCCTCCTTCTCCTCTTCCTCCTCTTCCAATATTTGGAAACAGAAATTGTTTCCTCTCTGCCACAATCCTGTTTTCTCTACATATGCCTAGCTCCTGAAAACAAATCTTGCATAGCATCGTCTCTAGTCTCTTTACCATCCTAGTTGCCCAATTCTGGATACTCCAGGTTGTCAGTGTACTTTTTTTTTGTTGAGGGGCAAAGCAATTGGAGGTAAGTGACTTGCCCAAGGTCACACAGCTAGTAAGTGTGTCAAGTGTCTGAGGTCACATTTGAACTCAGGTCTTCCTGACTCCAAGGCTAGGGCTCAATTCACTGCATCATCTAGGTGCCCCGAGTCAGTGTACTTCTCAAAAAAAAAAGTTTTGTCCAGAACCACATTTTATTAGGATAGTGACTAGTGGTGTAGTACCTGTGGCCTTGAGGCCACATGTAGCCTTCTAGGTCCTCAAGTTCAGCCTTTTGACTGAATCCTTTTGACTGAATTTGTCACCAAAGAAATCCTTCTATTTTGTTCCCTTTATTTGTTCCTTTTATTTTGTATAGAATATATAAAATCCTTTTATTTGTTCTACCCCTGGTAGACAATATTTATGAGTGACCACATGGACATCTAAACCTAGTCTGGCTTTAATCAGACTTCACTTTAGTCTCTGCAATCATCATAACAGCTATATTGCCCCAGAATGCATGTTCTTCTTCCTTTCCAGTTCTATAATCGTAATCAAAACAATATCACCATTGTTATTGGAAAGGATATATAAATCTTCTTCCTTCAAGTTCCACACTTGTAACATTTTCCAGACCAATTCTCTACTATGTGTTTTATGGGACACATACAACATGAAAATGAGAAAATGTGATAATCTCAAGATAATGAGAAAAGGAAGTAGCTCTTGATAGAGACATGCAAGACTATTTGGGGTTTCAGGGATAGGATATTTGTTTTTTAGCTTATGCTTAAGAATATTTTTTAAAAACAAACCCATAAAATTTCCCAGTGACTAAACCTGATAAAATAACTACTATCCAGTATCCAGAAAAATCCCATTTTGGACAACCATTTTCCAGGAATATGGTAACTCATATAAAAGTCAATAGCTGTTCTTCCTAAAATAATTTTAGTTCCAATTAATCTACATATTGCATACATTTTTAGTCTTGGTTGATGCCTTTGTTGGTTTTACTGAATATTTGGAATGTCAATTCCCTGAAGATAGGGATTGTCTCTATTTTTGTACTTGCATTCCCCTTGCTTAGCACAGTGTTTGCAATATAGTAAATGTTTAATAAAAACTCTTTCATTCACTCATCCCCTATGTTCTCTCTCTCTTCACTGTTCAAAACTATAAAACCATATGGGGGAGGGGACTTTTTTGTTTATTTGGTTCACGTTCACTCTCTCTTCTGAGCTTCACAACAACCCTGTGAGGTAGTTCTTCCTTGTGAACTCAAAATCATCCCAGCTCATTTTTACTTTGATACATTAACTAGGAATGAGAGACTAGCTCTCATTCAATTAGTCACTCATAGGCCTTTGACTAAGGGCTAAAAGCTTTTGGACTGAAACTGGAATGACACTTGTATGAGATTTGGAAGGGCTGACAAAATTTTGTCACAAATGAGTTGAGAAAGGATTGGATTGCAGAAATTGGAACATGTGGTTTTCTGGCATATTTCTGAGAAGAAACGATCTGAGGAGGGATTAAGAGAGGCCTTAGCTTCAGAATTAGCCAGACTTCATCCCTATCTTCTTTGACTAAACAAAGATTTTCCAAGCTTCAAAGGGTCAGGAAGATGCAGGACTTTCCCTCTAACCACATTCATCCTCAGGTCAAGGAGTAACAGTGTCTGAATCAGGAGCCAAAGATGGACTTGACCTATTGATCAACAAGGAAGCCTGCAAAGAAATTGCATCATATCCAAAGGGAATTAAGAACCTGTGAAGCCAAGTACAAGCAGCTTTCCAAAGGATTACTGCTATGAACAGCTTCAAATTCTTATTACATAGTATAGTGAACTCTATTTATTCAGCAGTATATTAAGGCAAAACATTCACAGAAATCAAGGTTACACAAAGTTATGATGTAAAAACTTATCACTAAAATGGCCACATAGTTTTCACCAAAGTGGCTACATAGTTTTAAACAAAGTACAATCATTTAGTAACTCAATCATTTAGTAAGTCCTTAATTCAATCATCCTTAAGGAGGCTTGTCCACTTAATGGACACAAAGTACAAAGGTGAAAGTTCTCCACCCCTAGGTCACAGTAAATCATAGTCTTCTCAGTCAGCATCAGGTACCCAAGAAAAGATCTTTTCATCTTGACTTGAGGCTTGCTCTCAGATTCCATGGTTCTTCTTCCATGGTCCCAGCTCCTGCCCTAATCTACACAACTGTCAACTGGGTTCAAAGGCAGGCAGCTCTCAGCTCCTCATCCAGCTTCTCATCCAGTTCCTGTTCCATATTGAAGCTCACAGTGTCCAGTCCACCTCAAGTCCTTCACAGTTCCTCTTTCTGGAAAGACAAAGCTTAAAAGAGGCAAAACAACATTCATACACATTTCTGACACCATCATCAATTCACTATATGCCTGTGAAATCAACACAGATCCACCAACAAGGTCTGAGAACTCAACACAAATCATCAGTATATAAATCAACACAGACCCACAAACAAGGTCCAAGAGGTCAACACAAATCATCAGTAAATTACCAGGACCTCCAAAACCCTCCTCCAGGACTTCTGTAAACAGACAACCAGAAAATCCTCTTTTGGGGCTTGCAGTAAGGTCCCAGGGCTTCTGTAAAAAGTATCACAAACAAACATCAACACAGACAGAACAGACAAACATAAAATGCAGGGATACCACAAGTTTTCTCCTTCTCTACCACAAGAGCTCCCTTCTCAGTTCTGCTCTCTCCAGCCTAGGGCTCTCCTTATATATGGTCATTAGCTCCTCCCTTTCCTGTTGCATCAGCAACAGGAATTCACAACTTCTAGGGTTCACAAATTGTGGGATTCACAAGTTCTGGGTCTTAATACTTGATACAATCATGAACTGAAACAAGGTGTTAACTACTTCTTTGCTTGCCATTACAGAACCCCACAAATGGAAGAGGAGGGTTTCCAGCAATCAAAGGTTATGAATTACTTTGTTGGCATAAGTGGTTTCTAAGTTGATGCTACTTTCTCTTGGAATCTGTCTGTTCTTGTGGGACAGTGTATTATAGGAGTTTGGCTTATACTAACTCTTCTTTTTGTACAACACAATACAACACAGTTTTTTCAAAATGTTACTTAAGGCTAGTTGACTAAATAGATTCTCAACTAATAATATGGGAAGGAGACATACTGAAAGAGGCTGGATTATATTACATTAGAGAATTGCCACTGACCCCTAAGAGGTACCTCCAGACCCCTGAAGGAGAGATGTAGCTAGTCAGGCTCTGGGGCTGCCTCAATAGTAGCAGCCAGAGTTGGAATAAGGATGCTCAGAGTTTATGTAGGCAAAATATGCATTATTAATTACCTTTTAAAATGAGTAAATTGAGGCTGAAGTAGTTTAAGTGACTTACCTAAGGTTACATAGCTAGAAGTATCAGAGGGTGGATATACACCATTGTCTTCTGGTATACATCATTGCTGAGACCTAGGTCAATGATCTTAGCAAACTAAGCTGAGCACATTTTAATATATTTATTAACAGAAAGGAGGAAAGTAATATGAAATGGATAAAGTAGACCAGTTTTAACAAACATACATGCCTTACCCCCTGTGTACATATAAGCACTCAGAAACACAATACTACACAGATAGATAAATCTACTACCATTTTGATGAGAACACTTAAATCAATCCTTCAATGCTGCTTAGCTGGTACTTTGGCTAGTAGAATGTTTATTTTTATTTTACAAATTGTTAATAAAAAAACACCCCAAGGGAGAAATCAATGACCTATTTGCTACTTCTTTTAATAAAGAAGCCAGATTGATCACATATCTTTCTGCAAGGTCAAGGTTATTCTGTCATCACTCAGGCCATCTGGATGAAAAAAATGTAAATCAAAGGAAGAGGTCAATGTAAGTGTGGGCAAACCAAAAGGGAAGAAGGAATTTGAAAGTAAATCCTGATTCTTAGGCAGCAGCAAAGTCTACAGGTTACATTCTGTTCTCCCATTTGTCTTTGAAAGCAAATCAAAGAAGGTGAAAGAGAAACATTTCTAATTTGTGTGAAATCATGAGTAAATAACCTGAGAATATTTCATAAAACAGAATAATAAATGGTTTTAGGAGATAAGAGGAGAAGGAAGGATGTAATCTAATAATTATGGGTTCAATTGCTTCCACAGATCTCAAACTTCTCCACAGAAGTTTCTCTCAATACAATGTTTCTTGTGTTGAGCTTAAATATTAAAATTCTGTCTATACTTGCAAACTTCAACCAGAAGGAACTAACCAGAAAATTATGACCTTCAAACAATTTAGCCCTTCCTTTCAGCTGGAAGCTGGAACTTTGATAGAAAAAGGAAGGTATGGAGAGTAAATAGTTGCGCATATAGATGGGATTGAAGACAAGGACCTGGTTTTCTGGACATAATAAAGTATCAGAACACTGAGTGGGCTATCGAGTAGGGGTAGAGCAGATCTCATTAGTACTAGAAAAAAAAAACGTTAGACCATAGAATTTTTGATCTATTCAAAAGGACTTCAAATTAGAATTGGATAGACAATGAAAAAATGTCCACATAAGACTTTAAGATCAATAAAATACTATTTTAAGAGAATCAAATTTCAAGAGGGAAGTGTAATGACAAGAAAAGTAGTACTTTGCTGCTTGTTTCAGCTATTCAAGTGCCTTTGAGTCTCTCCTTTGACTATGTCAAGTCTTTGTTGGAAAGAGTATACATTTGTGTTGCCCTTAATTGGCCTAATGTCATCCCATGGACCCCATGGTGGGGGGAGCTTGCTGAAATAATGGAACAGGAAGGAGCAGAGCAGAGAAAAGCTTGAGCATGAGCTGGGACAAAGCAGAATTGAGAGGGAGAATGTTTGTGATGTTAATATTCTGTTCTGTCTATGTTGATTTTACTTTGTCAGAGCAAAGCATTCTGTCTGTTGAAAGAGGACTTTACTGCTGATACAAAAACCCTGGAAGAGGGCTTCATTGCTGTTTACAGAACTCCTGGGACTTTACTGTTGATTTGTGTTTGATTTCTCAAACAGAAGCTTTGTTGGTTAGTTTGTGTTATTTTGTCAGATGGAAAATGAATTGAGATGATAGTGCCAGCAATGTGTGTAAATATTGTTGTAGCTCTGTTAAGCTTAGTCTTCCAAGAAACAGAAACTGTTAAGTGCTTGGAGTGGAATAGTCTCTGTGGGCTGAGATATAGAACTAGAGCAGAGGGCTGCCTGCATGTGAATCCAGGCAAGAGTTTGGTAAATCCAAGCAAGAACTGGGAGCATGGAAGAAGGGCCATGGGGTTTGGAAGCCAGTCTCAAGTTAAGATGAAAGAAGACTTTACTTGGGTACTCAGTGTTGACTGATGATATTGTACCTTACTGTGACCTAGTGGTCAACAGGGTTTGTACTTTCTGTTGCCCCTTAAGGATGATTGGGTAAGGATGGTTACCTCCTTAAGGATGATTGGAAGACAGCATGGAGTCAAGATGAAAGAAGACTTGACTTAGGTACCCTATATTGATTGAGGAGATTGTGACTTACTGAATGATATGTTTTGCTTAAGACTATGTGAATGTTGTTCTTTAGATTCTTGAATGTTTTGCTTTAATTTATTACTGAATAAATAGAGAGTTCACCATACTATATGATTAGATCCTTAAAGTTATTCATAGCAGCAGTCCTCAGGAGAGCTGCCCATGATTGACTTTACAGGAAGGAAGAGGGACAACTAGGAAGGTGATCGGGAATAATATTTTTATCTTTGAGTGTCAAAATTCCAATATGTACACACTGTGAATATTAAAGTGCTCTTTAAATTTTAATTTTTATAAATACTTCAAGGATCATTTTAACACAAGGAGGTAAATATGATCACCTAGCCTTCACCAAGACTTTATGGAATGGGGCTTTGAGTGTAAATACAGAAATACAAGGGCTCATTAAAAGAAAGGAAGATTTAATAAAAGAAACAGTGTATTAGAGTGGCGCTGTACATAAGACATTATATCTACATGGCAATATGTGAATCTAAGGGGTTAGGGAAGGGTGAGCATTTAAGTCAGTAAAAATAAATAGAAGTATAGTCATTGTGGGACTATATCACAGATGAATGCCAGCTACATAACATGAGTGGGAGAATACTGGTATTAAAAGAAATATTTGAGGCTGTTGAAAGTGCTATATAATTTTGCAAATATGATCTAATCTGTTGTTATTTTATATACAACTCTTGGTCCAGTGCATTGTCAATCTACTGAGCCAGTGGAAGATTTATGTATTGACAGGCTAACTCAGTGACTACCCTTCTATAACCCAAAGCTCATTGGTGTGGAATTTTCTCCTCTTTTGCAGAGATCAATATACACCTATGTAAGGGGTAGAGTTATTGAGATCAGGAGAGAAGAGAGATAACAGTCTTCCAAGTCTTTTCAGGTTCTTCTTCAGGCTGTCAGCTTCTAAAGAGAAGATTGACAGTACCAGTCTCACTTTAGGTTGCTGAAGGGAGAAAAAAAATCAAAGAAGTCAATATGAGAGTTGCTGGCAGTCTCCATCATTTCCCTATCTATTCCCAGCTTACTACACTGAAAACTTTGGGGAAATTTCCCCTTTTGAGATCCCTTGCTCCCAATGGAAGTGTTTTTTTAATCTGTCTTGTCTGACATATATTCTTACATGTATTCTTTCTCTGGTTTCTGTTTTGCTGTTGACTTGGATAAATGTGTTTGTTTTTTGCTATATGAGTTCATTATGGAACTGGTATTTGGTGGGAAAGAGGTCAAGCTTTGAATATAGAACTTGGGGTCCTTCTTTCCCCATTGAGGAAAAGTGATCAAGAGCTCTTCTTGAACTTTAAAATTGCATCCTTTTGACTAGTAATATATAAGGGAGCAGATAGATATAATTCTAGTCTTGTACTACCTCTCTGTGAGAGCAGAGAAGTCTCTCTCCCCAACCACCCGCTTTCATTCCTGAGAGAATTCCAAATCTCACTTAGAGAAGAGTGGAGGAAGGGAAGGGTAGATTTATATCTAGTCTGTCCTCCCTGAAAGCCAAATCAACACAAATTCATTACACTTCCATGTGCATAGCCATTTCAGTAGAATATAAATTCTTTTAAAGCAGGGACTTGAAAAAATATTTTAATCTCTATAATCGATCACAGTTCGTTACACATTGAAGGTACTTAATAAATGTTGAATTGAATTAGACAATAGCTATTTTTCATTCATTTGATTCTTCATGTGTGGAATATGAATCAAGTTCTTTTCAGTAGTCGTACATTTTATAGACAGTATTGGGAAGTATAAAGAATACAGACTGCAAGAGGAAAAGGGATTTTGTAATAGATCATGTATTCTTCACCTGGAGTCCACAGTTCTCAAGGGATCTGTGGATAGATTTTAGGAGGTGCAAGAACTTCGATGAAAATGAATTCTAGTTTTATTTCAATAGAATTGGTTTCTTTTGTAATCTTTTCTTTTTATCACTTGCATTTTAAAACATACATAGATATCCATGGGCTTCACCAGATTGCCAAAACAGGTCCATGACACATTCAAGGTTAAGCAACCCCTGCTGTGATTGATGAAGTCCTCCAGATATTTCTGTTTGTGGATGACCTTCTGCTGATTGCAAAGATATAAAACATCCAAATTCATACAAATAAACAATTGAAATAGTTCTTTCAGTAGAAGAATTAGGAAATCACGAATGAATTACACCACAAAATCATCTAGCCAAGATATTTTATTAAAGGTTAATTTTTCAAAACTTCAAAGAACAAAAGACAACTCCAATACATCATGGATTATTTTTAATGAAGAAATGTGAAATACTGCCTACTTCTTCTTATGAGGTAAAAGATGATACTAAATAATTACAGTTCAATTTTCTGAATTAATATAAATGCAAAAATATTAAACATATAAAAGCAAATAAAGTTTGGAAATCCATCAAAACAGTAATCACAATGAAAAAGAATTTATACCAGGAAAGGAAATATGTTCGATGTTAGGAATATAATAAATGCTCACAAAAATATAAGAATACAAAAATAATGAAACATAAAAAATATCAAGAAAAGCTAGCAATTGGTTTGTGAGGGGAGACAGAGAAACAGAGACAGAATCACTTTAATTTTATTATTTTTGTTTTTTACTGTGCAGAAGTGAAAAGAAGGAAGGCTAGAAGAAAACACAGACAAGCAGGTCAGCTCTGAAAGTTAGATGTTGAATTTGTTAAATACATAATGAAAAAAGAAAGTTGTATGTCATAAAGTTTCAGGGTTTCACGAGTAGTTCTATTTTTCTGTTCTATTTTGTATATGGAATTTTTTTAGGTGCTTATTAAGTTCAGAATTACTTTTTAAAATATTAATAGTACATATTACCCAATGATCAAATTACTAAAGAAAGCAGTACTGTTTGATGCTTTTTAAAAATAAATGAGCAAAGGTTTATTAAAAAGAAATACATGCTTATATCCAAAGATACAGAAAAGGCCTTTGATTGTAGAGTTTCTGTTCAAAGAAAGGTAGAGGAGAACATTGGAGTGCAAGTGATATGGAATGGAGATGGCAAAAAAGAGTGTGATGATCTGGCTAGATAAAATGAAAGTGTCAGTGATCAGAGCTTGATTTCTAGTAGAAGGAAACTAGAGTGAAGGCAAAATTCCAAGAGGTAACATTTAAATAACTTGATGGAAATTCAATGTTAAGGAAGGAAGGGAGAAAACAAACATTTATTAAACATTTACTTTCTGTCTGGCAGTTTTCTAATGTCTTTTTTAATACAACAGCCCTCACAATAGCCCAGTGATATCATTACAGTTTTTGAATATAGAATTTGGGGTCCTCCTTTCCCAATTGAGGAACAGTGATCAAAAGCTCATCTTGAACCTTAAAATTACTTAGACTGCTAATATATAAGGGAGCAGATAAACATAATTCTAGCCTTGTACCTCCTCTCTCTGAGGGGAGCAGATCAGCCTCTAGTCCCAAACACCTGCTTCCTTTCCTGGGAGGATTTTACAGTTAAGGAAACAGAGGCAAACTGTGGTTAAATAGCTTACCCAGGTCACACAGCTAATAAAGTATGAAGTGAGATTTGAAAACTCAGGTCTTTGTGACTCCAGGTGTAGGTTGTTATCCACTGAGTTACATAGGTGACTCTAATATTAGGACTGTTTCAAAAAAGCAAACCATAAAATGCTCCCTAAATGAATTTATAAATTTAGTGTGATACTTACAAAATGGCCATTGATTTATTTACACAAATATATACATTCATAATTAGATGTATAGTCAAAACAAATAGATACAAATTTCAAGGGTTAATTTGAAGAAGAAAAAAAAAACAGGTGAAGTTTGGCTTGCTCCGCCAGACTATAAATAGAGTCTCATTCAAGCAACTTAGTGCTTGAAGAAAATATGGAAGGTAGGGTATGCCATTTGAATAGAATAGAAAATCCAGAAATAGAACCTAATGTATAAAAACTTAGAGTTTAATAAATCTGTACACAACGCAAATTGAGAAGTGGGTTAATTATTCTATAAGTGTTGCTGGTAAAAATGGCTAGCAATATGGCAAAAAATTAAATTTAGATTCCTATCTCACACCAAATACAATAATAAATTCCAGCTGGATTATTGAATTGAATAAAAAATAAATGAACTATAAAAAGTCGGAAGAAAAAATTGTGGACAAAAGTTTTAACTTTTAACCAAATAAATTACTAGGGTAAAGTAGATAAATTTAATTACATTAATGTAACTTTTAGAAAACCACAAGTAATTCAATCAATATACAAAGAAAATATGAGATTAGTTTTTAAATTAACAGAGGGAAATATAACATTCATTTAGTGGTAGCTACTTATTAAGTTCCTACTATATGCCGGGCATTGTGCTAAGCACTAGGGATAGAGATACAAAAATTAAGCCTACTTACCATCACAGGGCTCACTTTCTATGTACACATCTTAAGTAAATGAAAAACACATGCAAAGTAAGGACAATGATTATGTTTTGAGGAGAGGGCAATAGTACTTGGAAAGATCGGAAAAGAAGTTGGGTAGAACTAAACTTTCAAGGAAGTCAAGAATTCTAAAAGGAAGAAGTATGGAGGGAGGCACAAAGGATAACCTATACAAAAGCACAGAGATGAGATGGGTTGTCTTCTATGAAGAAATTAAAGTGATCTAGCTTATCCATAATACAGCATGTATGAAAAGAAGTAGTATTTAATACACCTGACAAGGCAGTTAGATTTTGAAGAATTTTCCATGACAAGCAGATGAACCTATATTTTATGTCAAAGGTAACAGTAATGGAAGGTTCTTGAACAATGGAGTAACAACAATGAAATCCATGTTCTAAGAATATCACCAGCAGCAGTGTGGATGACAGACTAGAAAGAAGTCTGTTACAAAAGATTTGATGCTTTAAGAATGATTATCAAGTTCAGATAAAAGGTACCATGGGGCGCCCTATCTTTAATGGATCCTTGCTAATGAAAGGGCAATCCAAATGGAGTTCCAAGCTCACAAACAATGGGACAAACAGGCTTAGTTGAAAAAGAAAGGAAATATAGTCATATGAGCCTTGCACCAATGTCTAATACCCACAAGAGATTAAGCAGGAATTGACATTGGACCTGTTCTCTTCTCTGACACTGCCACCGTTGATTATTTCCAAAGTGATCTTCCTAAAGCACGGTTCTAACAATATCACCCCTCAATTCAATAAACTCTAGTCTCTCCCTAACACTTCCAGGACCAAATATCAAATCCTGTTTGTGGCATTCAAAGCCATTTATAACCTGCCCTGCCTCCTACTTTCCAGTCTTCTTACACTTTACCCAGCACCTCTCATGTCCATGCACTCATATTCTGCTGTCCAGTGACACTAGCTTCCTTTTTGTTTCTCTCACAAGACACTGCATCCTTACTCTGGGCATTTTCATTTACTGTTCCCCAGATCTGGAATTCTATCCCTTTTCTTCTCTTCCTCCTGGCTTCCCAGGCTTCCTTCAAGTCTCAGCTAGTATTCTACTTTCTATAGGAAGCCTTTCCTGACCCCCATTAATTCGAGCACCTTCCTTCCCTCTCTTGAATATCTTTAGTTAATCCTGTATATATCTTTCTTGTACATGGTTGTTTGCTTGTTGTCTCTCCAATTAGACTACGAAGTCCCTGAGAGAAGGGGCTTGAGGGTTTTTTTTTTACTTCTTTTGTGTCCTCGGTGCTTAGCACAGTACCCAGAAGAGTAGGTACTTAATAAATATGCATTGACTGTCTTACTGGTATAGGGAACTCACATGTAAGGAAAAGTCTTCTATGAATTCAGTTTGACATCTCTGAAACATCTAGTTGTAGATAGCTGCCTCTAATACTGAGAAACTTAGGGACTTAGCTAGGGTCTACTAGACCATTTTTGTCAAAGTGAGGACTTGAACCAAAGTCTTTCTGAGGCCAGCTCTTTACCCACTATGCCACAACTGCTTCTGGTGTCAAAGTCATACACACTCTATATCTAACTGTCAGTTTACAACTGGTGGAAGAGTCATTCTTGGAACCCACTCAGTTGACTTTCTGTTACTCTTTTCATTCTGATGAACAAGGCAAAGTTCAACTGATTCTCAAATTAGAAAGAGGTGCTTGTAATGTATTGCCTTTTCAAGGCCCCAACCAAGTTCTGGGATTGCCAGTTTGCACAGCTATTTGAGACAGATTGTTTTCCACTAGTCTACTGTTTCTTGGACACTAAAATTCCTTAGCACTACTCTGTTCCCTTTTTGAAGTTTCTGATAGCTAACTGTAGTATCACTGGATCACTTAGCTCACCATCTAAAGTTTTTCCCCATACTAATCCATCTTCTACTTAGCTGCTGATGCAATTTTTCTAAAAGGTGGATATCACCATGTCCCCTATAGAAGAGTGGTGGCCAGAGAGAAGTATTTTGGTCAGGAAAGTGTAAGAGGATAGTGATTACAGTAAAAGGGTAATTGATTGACATATCTTTCCCAGGAATATTAACTTTGACTTTCTTGTTCCAAAGCTAGTTAGAAAGAGTGGGGAGAGATTAAATATTTTCTTATGTGAACATGTCAGGGAGGTGATTGGGAAGTAACATGAAGGCTTTGGATTTGGGAGACAGAAGGTGGAATGCTCACTAATCATAAACCCAGGGTCCCAGAGATGGGAGCCCAAGCTGTGAATCACAGATATAGGAAGTTGAAGCACAGATGACTTAGCATGGATATGAACAAGCAGTGGCATGGAAAGTCTGGGTCTGGACAAGATAAGGTGAATGTTCACCCATCATATTATTCCTACCACCTTCCAGAGATGAAAATCCATACATACAAGATCCAGAATCTTGCTAGCTCTTCATACTCAAGAAAATAATTTTCTTGGAACAACAAGAACAGGTCTCAAATTTCCTATAAACATTTGCTGTCATCTTGGTCCAGTAGCATGCATTTTATACTAGTTCTACACTTCTCTCTGACTCATGTCCAAAGTCATTTACATAATACTTTGACAGCCATAAAGCAAGATAACTACAGTGGCAGCCATTGTTTCCTGGTGAACTGTATGGAGTCAATTGTGGCCATTTAGCCATTCTCTTAAAATCAGGGTACCCTCTGTCTCTAAGGATTATACTCTTATTTTTGGAATAATAGTTCATTAAAAAGTAGTTTATACCACCAGTAGAAAAAAGAAAACAAAAGCAAAGAGAATTGCTCCAAAAATATCATGTGTGTCCACTGATGCTGTGCATACTCTAAAATGGAATCGTTCAATATCCAGCTGCATTTAGTGGCCTGTGTCCATTTGGATCATGGATTACCTTTACCCACAAATGGGTATTGCCGTTGCTTCAATCACATTGCTGGTTGGATAGCACAGCAGGATCACATTAATCATCCCTGATTGGTAGTGTACAGTGAATTCATAGTTGTCTACTTCCACTACCCATAACTGTAAAGAAACATTCAACTTGTCACTGGTCTTAATGTATCAGTAGATTGTTATCAGCTTACACTTAATATGGAGTTTTGCTCACATTATCTCAAAATTTTTCAGTGATAATTCATTTTGAAACCAAGAATTCCAAGTTGTATAGAACAATGTATCTGTCAATAAATCCTCTCCTGGAAAATTCATTGGGCTTCTTGTGCCCATTATTCTCTTGATATAAAATTGCTCTCCACTACTATTGGCAGACATCTGTACATAATTCAAAGCACTTGTTTGGGTATACATTACCAAGCATTATCAGGCTGCTGATTAAGTCCCTCTGTCTGTTTCTTGTCCCGATAATCTCCAAATGCTGTCATGTTTAGACTGGATTTCTGCCTTTATCCCTTCAGTTATTCAAAATCACATTCTACCCCCCTTGTGAGTTCATTGGAAAGATTAGCAGTGATCACACAACACTTCAGAAATTTTTATAGCAACCACGGGATCCTAGAAAAGTTTTTAGCTCTTGAAAATCCTTTAGATGTCTGCTGATGAAGGCTTCAATCTTTTCAGTACTCGTTCCCCACTGAGACATCATGTGACTCATCAACTTGGCAAAAGCTCTGCATACCTTACACTTGTAAATTAATACTATGAAAAACATCTGTAGAAGCACTATTTGATATTCTTAATAACCAAGAAGAATCTGAGTAGCCAGGAACTGGCAAATAGTAGAATAAACTATATTATATGACATTAAACCATGTGATATAATAATTTAATTAAAATGATAAATATGAAGAATGTAAAAAAAATGGAAAGCCT
Organism: Petaurus breviceps papuanus; assembly: GCF_028583685.1. Classification (NCBI taxonomy): domain Eukaryota; kingdom Metazoa; phylum Chordata; class Mammalia; order Diprotodontia; family Petauridae; genus Petaurus; species Petaurus breviceps. The sequence continues at coordinate 61,519,341 of NW_027186304.1, forward strand.
TGTGAAGTACTGCAAAACAAAAAGAACAAGAAGGGCTATAGAGACTATGACCTCTGTACTTCAATCAGTCCATGATATCATCAATGCTGGCACTCCTTTCAATGGTACAGATAGTGACCTGATGAGAATCGTAATAGTTTAGATCCTGATCTTGAACTACAGGTATTCTCACAGGTCATCCTGTGCAACATCTAAATTTTTACAAATGAGGAAACTTAGGTCAAAAGAGGTCAAGTGACTTTCCCAAGGTTGAAAAAGTATTAAGCATCTGAGATGGAATTTGAATCCAGGTCTTACAACTCAAGTCAGTTTTTTCCAAGTCACCCATAATTTCTTATTTTGTGCAACTCTCTTCCATGTCTTCTTCCATAAGGTGTCTACCCAACATATGGGAGGTCTCTAGATCTCTTGGCACTGCCTGGATATCAGTTTGAAAAAAAAAGGGTCTTTTTTTTCAGGGAGAAGGCTGGGGCCATTTAAAAAATTGAGCAATTTTCCAAAGGTAATACACACAATTCCCCTCTTTATATTTCATTCCAGATCTTTCCTTATCATTTATTGTCGATTTTCAGTATCTGTCTAAGACAGTAGATCAATTCCATAGGTGGTCCATTCAAATGCTTATCATTATTTGGATAAAATTATGCACTTAATTTTTTTTCTGCATGGGTAATTAGACTGAAATTCCTTGCATGAATAATCTACATATTTATAGAGGACATTCTTGATGAAAGGAGCCAGCATGCTTTCACAAGCAATATTTTCAGTCGATGTCTTCAGTCACAGAAATGTGCAAATGATAAAAGAAATATAAGATCTCACTGTGATTTTTCTTTGCTAAATATAAAAAGTATTTGATTTAGTGCAACAAAATACAACCCTAAAGATTCTCCTCTACCAAAGTATCTTCTATGAGAATGTTAAAGTTCTATAATACACCTTGAAAGAATTTTTTTTTTTATTCTTGTGCAATGACCCTCTCAGATGCAATGTCATCAAAGTTGCTTACCATGCTATGAAAGATATACGGAAGAGACCAAGGATGAGAGGAATGCCCTATGGATGAAGAAGTTCTCCACTTTTTGTTTACAGGTGACATCATGATAATTGCATCAAGTTCAAAAATATTGTAAAGCTTCCTCTGCAAAGTGTATAATCAATCAAAAGAATTCAACTTATATATACAAAGGAATTCAACCTACATATATGCTGACTATAAATGTATATATATACATATATAAAATATATATACATATATATTTTATATATGTATATGTAAAATAAATATATGTGTACATATAATTGAGAGAAACATAAAGGAATATATTGATGAATTCAAAGATGAATAAGCAAGTAGTAAACAGAAGGGGATATGAGGGAAGTAACCAATAAAGTGTTATGAACAGATTATATTAAAAATTCATTTTGGGGCAGCTAGGTGGCACAGTATGGGCAGCTAGTGTGGCACAGTGAGTAGAGCACCAGCCCTGGAGTCAGGAAGACCTGAGTTCAAATGTGGCCTCAGACACTTAACACAAAAACTAGCCATGTGACCTTGGGCAAATCACAACCCCAATTGCCCTCAAAAAAAGGTAAAAAATAAAATATAAAAAAATAAAAATTCATTTTTGGATAACCTGGGTTCTAATCCTAGACACAGCTTAGATAGCAGTCTCGGTGCCCAGCCCTAGTACCATCAAGGATTCTTTCAGATCAGATTTGTAAGTCATTAGGTGAATATAATATAAGAAACATTTAAGAGAAGTAAGGAGACAGTCAAGTGGTATAGTGAGTGGATAGAGCACTGGTCCTGTAGTCAGGAGGACCCAAGTTCAAATTCAGCCTCAGACACTTACTGTGTGGCCCTAAGCAAGTCACTTAACTCCAATTACCTCTAAAAAATTTTAATGTATATTTTAAAAAGACAAATTAGAAGAAATGCTGTATAAAAGATAAAGACCAATCTCAAAGCCAAGAAGTCCTTGTTTCGAGTCCCAAATCTAATATAAACTGACTATGTGACTTTCCCATGCTTGAGAAAACTCTGAAAATCTCTTAAGTTTAAAAGAAGTAGAAGTTTCCTTCCTTGAGAGTTTCTTTGACCAGTTAAATCTTAGGACAAGTGCCCATGCCTATTCCTCAGTTGAGTGGCAGGAGGGACTAATTGTCTAGTGAATGGCAAGTGGAACTTACTTCAAATATTCTCCATCTGATACTTTTATTTTAACTAATTATTTGTAACTAAATGTTACCAAACTACTGAAAGGGAGCATGCATTAATGTGTCCTCTCTAAATTTCAGAACATTGGGACAAATACCTGTGTGCATCGCACTAGGTAGGGCTCTGGTCCCAGCTCAGCTTCTTGCTACGTGGGTGATCTTGGGTCCCTTTCCCACTCTGAACCTCAACTTCCTCATCCCTAAATATGGTTTGGACTAAGTGGCATCTCAAGTATATTACACTTCTTAATTTATGATGCTAAGATATATTTGATATTGTTGTTTGAAATAAATCACAATTAGACTGCTATCAAAAATGAAACTTAACATACCCAAAATAGAACTCATCACCTTTTCCACCAAACCCTCTCTATTTTTGAAGTTATTGTCAAGATTACTCCCATTCTCCTCATTGCCACACCTCAGCACCTCAGTGGCATCCTCAACTCTTTGCTCACACTTATCCTACATACCCCATATGTTGCCAAGTCTTGTCATTTATGCCTATGCAACATCTCTTGTACAGTTTCCCCTCTTCACAGTCATTCTGCTACTATCCTACTTCCAGCCTCTATCTCCTCAGACCTGGCCTATTGCAATAGCTTAATGGGTGATCTCTCTATCTCTACTCTGTCCCCTTCCAGTCCACCCTCTACTTAGCTGCCAAAGTGATCTTCCTAAAGTGCAACTCTGATCATGTTGCCCCACTACCCAATAAATTCTGTATAAAATAAATACCCCACTACCCAATAAATAAAATCTCTATTATCTCCAGCATCAAATATAAAAATTTTATATTTGACTTTCAAAGTCCTTCATCCTTCACAACGTGGTCCATTCCGACCTTCCCAATATTTTTACACTTTAATTCCCTCCATGTTATCTACAATCTGGGGACATTAACCTTCTTGTGTTGCCTGATACTCTTTCTCCCAAATCTGTGCTTTTTTTACTGGTTATCCCTCATACTCAGCTAAGTCTGAAAGAGTTTAAGAGATTTGTCTAAGTATCAGAGGAAGGATTTGAACCCAGGTCTCTCTTGACTCTAAGTCCAATGCATTTTCTCACTATTCTACTTTGACTCTTGTTCATAATTGTATCATAATTATTTCAATTAAAAAGTATTTCTTAGGTGATTACTGGATGCCAGGCATTGTGCTAAGCACTGAGATACAAAGAAAGACATTAACAGCTTCCTCTGATACTTAGACAAATCTCTTAAACTCTTTCAGACTTAGTTTTCTCACCTGCAAAATTGGGGAAATAATAATTATTATACTTATCACAAAGGGTTGCTGTCAGAATCAGATGAGATAGTGGTATATAAAATACTTTGCAAATCTTGAAGTAGTATATATGATCAATGAATCTGATGGAAATGAAAAGGAGATGCTATATAATGGCACAGATGTGATTGTTTAGAAAATATTCCAAAGAGTTCAGTATTTTTTAAAAAGAACATAGAAAGGATGGAAGGATGAGCAAATAACCTAAGAAGAATAGAAAATGTGACACACACTACTGAGTCTGGTGTTCGAATGCTAAAGTCTAGAATAAGCTGACACCCACCTCCAGATCTATGGGTAAGGAAAGGGACTTTTCAAATTTTATCCAGCACAAAAGAAAAAAACAAATAAAAAGTAGGTTCTACTACTAGGAGTAAATGATATAATATTCACCAATTACCGAGAAAAGAATAATTCCAATCTTCTTTGGTTTCTATCTTTTTCATTAGGATAAGGATTTTCAGACTGTTTAAGACTGATTATGTAACTAAAATCATAAAGCAATCATTAGAGAAGGCAGCATGGCATAACTGAAAGGAGGCAAGGAGTCAGTAGAACTGAGTTCTAATCCCAGCTTGTTCACTTACTAGTACCATAATTTTGGAGTGGTTATTGACCCTCCATGAGTTTCCATTTCCCATATGTAATTTCTGAATGATAATAAATATTGCACTTATGGGAAAAATAACAAATAAATGCTTCACAAACATAAAGGACAGATAAATGGGTTGCTATTATTATGACTTTCCAGTATAGATGTCCAAGAACCAGTTATATTATAGATAATATATAACACTGGACATGCAAAATAATTCACTCACAATTTGCTCATTGATTTTCTGGTAATGACACATAGTAAAAAAGAAAGAGAGAAAATAATTTTATTTTATAAATAATCAGGGCATTTGATCAATTAAATCCAAATTCTCAAACTGTCTTCACTACTTCCCTTCTGATATTTTTATTTTCACAATAGGTCAACTTCATGATAAAAGGCTCCTGGCAACTGAAAGTGGACTTAATTCTGGGAACAGCAAAGACACCCTGCAAATAGACCAGCTGAAATATTCTAGCAATGGTATCATTAAGAGGAAATTGCTGTGCCTGCTGCTCATCAGCTTCAAACATGGAGAAACTCTTGAATGTATGAAGATTCAAAACAATCTCCTCTAATGAACATGTTCTAATAACAGAGAAATTGCAATGTTCCGTTAACGTTAAGCACAAATAGATTAGCTCTTGCTTCTTCCTTTCCTCTTTCCCACATTTCCAAGGATTTGTGCTAAATCAAGCAAGGAACAAAGGAAGATTGCAGCATGCCATCATCCCAAACAGAGCAGAAGGCTGATGGAAGAAACAGGAACATAGCTTCTAGCTCAATAATTTGGAGATTAAAGTGCTTTTCTCCAGGATGGAAAATAAAGGTGGTACTGCATTGCCATTTTCCAAAACCCTTTTGATCATGTATAAATGGTTTGAACCTATATATATTTTCTCAAAATTTTATTTAGCTATTATCCATGGCTCAGTAGGGATTACTCTTCCTGCAAAGAATCTTGACTCTGGAGTCACACCAGGTTCTGTCATGTTGGAGCCTGACCCCTAAAAGAGCAGAGATATGCTCTTTATCTCCCTGGCTATTATTGTCTCCATCTCCATCTTAGATTTTCCAGGAAATATCTTAAACTAAAGTAAGGTAAGTCTCATATCAAAAGCTATCCCAAAAATTATTAACAGGGTCCTTGTTAATACTTATTGTACACCATAGTAGAAACCAGGTAAAAAAATCAGGTATTTATTTCCTTAACCAAAATAAAAGGCTTAATATACAAAGACTTACTAACCCTGTAACTTATTTTAAACTTTTATAATATAAAGACTCCCAAGAGACTTGTGAGACTTCTCAATATATATTCAAATTTATCTCAGAACTTCTTTGTACAAGCAACGCATGAAGTCCCAATCTTCTCCCCAAACAGGTGTGACTTGAGTTTTTAATCCTTTCAACAGTGGTGATCTTCCCTGAGAAAAGTGTGGTTTCAAGAGGTACTTTTCACTAGAAAACCAGCCCTGACTCTGGAATGGAGAACATCTCATATTTATGAGGTTGCTGCCAAAGCTGGAAGTGTTTCAGAATCATTGTCTGCTGTCTAGAGCTCAGGGGAACAAGGACTTGAGGTACTGTCTTGGGCTTGCCTAGACAAATACACAATGATTAACATTGTCATGTGCCCAATGTAGACCACAATGACCTGTAGGGTGAAGGAAGGTGGAGGTGAGAGGAATTGTCTTCCCTCCATCCCTACTTTGCTAGAACCCCAAGAGAGTTGACTCGAATGTATCCCAAAGGAATGATGGTCCACTGAGAAAAATGGAGATCATTTCCATAGATCTTATGCCCTCTACAGAGATGGCAGATTCTCCTGGCTCAATGTTTAACCATTTTCAACAGCTTCTAGTCATGTAGACACATGAAGACAAAGCAGAAACTGATAGATAACTTATTTGTCTTATGAAAAGTACAGAACACAGGCCCATTGTGTGTGTGTGTGTGTGTGTGTGTATGCATATATATTCTTGTTCAATCATTTTGGTCATGTCTGACTCTTCCTGACCCTATTTAGGATTTTCTTAACAAAGATAGAGGAGTGGTTCCCTATTCCCTTCTCCACTTCATTTTGCTGATGAAGAAACTAAAGCAAAAAGGGTTAAATGACTTGACCAGGGTCCCACAGCTAGTAAATATCTGAGGCCAGATTTGAATTCAAGGAAGATAAATCTTCCCAACTCCAGGTCCTGTACTCTTATCCATTGCACAACCTAGCTGCTTTATGTATCCATATATATTTATATATATGAATATATAGAAATTTTCACATATATCCAAACATGTATTATGTTGCTATCTTTATATCAGTCAGTTAATAAAAATTTACTAAGTACCTATTAAGTACCAAATACTGTGCTGTGTTAAGGATATAAATATGAAAAAAGAAAGACAATCACTGCCCTCAAGGAAGTGATAATCCAAGTGAAAACACAGAAAGAAGCTGAAAAGTCAGAGGAGAGGGGAGGGAGGAAGATGACACCCAATGCAGGGCATGGTGGGAAGTCAGAGAAGTTTCAAAATCACAGGTAGACAAAGTAGTGAAGACAAGTGGGAATTGAAATATCTGTGCTGAGCACTCTCCTTAATGGAGGTTTTAAATTCATGGCTCTGCCTCCAATCAGTAGTGATGAGGTGTAAGGACTAGGTCTAATTCAAACATGAAAAATGATAAGGTTTTCCGAATGATAAACTTCCTAGGCCTCTGGAAGGACCATCAATCCTTCCTTCTCCAGTGCTCTGAGACTCCTGATGTGTGTATGGATATGGATATATATATATATGTATATATATATATATATATATATATATAGTGTGTGTGTATTATGTATATATATGGAGAGAGATGAGAGAGAGAGAGAGAGAGAGAGAGAGAGAGAGAGAGAGAGAGAGAGAGAGAGAGAATAAACATTTATATAGCACTTATAATGTTCTGGGCACTGTGCTAAGTGATCTTTTACAAAAATTATCCCATGTGACCTTCACAGCAATATTGTGAAATTGATTCTATTATTATCCCATTTTATAGTTGAAGAAACTGGGACAGAGATTAAGTGACTTGCCCAGAGACACTTAATTAGTAAATGTCTTGAGGTCAATTTTGAACTCAGATATTCCTGACTATATACCTATCACTCTATCCACTGTACTAGAGAATTGCCTTGTTCTAAGGAAGTCTTGAGTTTATGACCCATCTCTGACACAAATTTTCTATGTGACCCTAAAGAAGTCATTTAATCTCTCAGAGCCTTAGGCAATTTTCTAAAAATGTAAGGTGCAAAGAAGGTACTAACCTGCATAAATAGAGATAGTTGCTCACCAAGAACCATGATAAAATTACAGGTTTTATGGGAAAAAATTTTATATTTATATATATATATATATATATATGTATGTATATATATACACAAAACAATCTGTATCTATATACGTCTATAGATATGTAAAATCATTTATCTCCAACAGTATTTTAAATTCTTTTTGTTGGACATTAGGCATATTTTAGTTACCAGGGAAATGCCCTCTAGTTTACCCTAATATAATTTAACCATCCTAAACATTGGACTCCTTTATAAATTATTGATCTTCACAAAAAGGAAGTTAAGTAATATAAAAATGCACTGAATGTGGAAACAGAAGACTGTTTTGTGAGGTGTACCCCTATGATATCTGATCTGTATTATCATGATTAAGTTATTAATTTCTCTTAGTCTTTCCTTCCTTGGCTATAAAATGGAGGTAATACCATATAACATGCCTCATGGGGTTGCTGCAAAGAAAATGTTGTGAAAGGGTACTTTATAAATGCTTATAATCATAATTATTTTACAATCAGTCAGGGAGAGGAAGCATTCCTATTGTTATATATAGAACATAGAATAGATAGATGCTATTTTATACATTACTGCTTCAGGTACTCTCTTTGAAACATATTCTACTGAACTTTATAAATTGCATAGTTATGGGAGTCAAGATGACAGAGTGGAAATAGGACCTCCATGCAGCTCCAGCTTCCACCTTCCCCAATTCATGTAAAAGGGGTCTCTGAACAAACTTTGGAGCTACAGAACCCACAAAATGACACAGAGAAGCTAACCTCTAACTGAAGACAGCCCAGCAGGCCAGCAGAAGTTGGCCAGCGCAGAGGGAGGGCATGACCAGCCACTGGCTGGAGGGACTCCAGATCACCAACAGTTGTGGCCGTTTCCAGAATTATCAACACATAGATGCAAAGGACAAAGTGAGAGGTCAGTGCAGTCTGGACTTTGGGACACAGTAGTTGGGAGCATGTGGGCTTTTGCCCCCAGGGCAAGAAGCCACTGAGGAGCCTCAGCTGCACAGCCACCCCCAAATGGCAGCTTCAGCTCCTGGCCTGCAGAGTGTAGGGGGACCAAGCAACCAGTCTGAGTAGTAATTGCTCTTGCTTTAACCTGCTTGGATCTGGATTGCATTCTAGGGTGGAGGTCATGGGGTGTGTGACCAGCTTGCCAGAGCATGTGGAAGCTTCAGAGAGGGTACCCAACTAATACCTCTGGCAGCTGAGAAAACCCCAGAATTTGCTATGAAGCTCCCCTGTCTGGTAGCAGAGTCCTACTGTGGCAAAAAGCCCAAAAGTCAAGTAATTGAGTGGCAAAATGATCAGGCAACAGAAGCAAAGCAAACAAGAATCATACATTAGACTCTTATTTTGGGGACAAAAGATCAAAGCATGGAACAGGAGGAAGACAGTGAAGTCAGAACTCCTGCACCAAAAGCTTCAAAGAAAAATACAAGCTGGTTATAGGCCATAGAGGACCTTAAGAAGCAGATAAAAGGAGGAAAAATTGGGAAGAGAAATGAGAATGATGCAAAAAAATTACAAAATGAGAGTCAACAACCTGTCTGAGGAAAATCTCACCTTAAAAAATAGAGTAACTCAAATGGCAAAAGAGACTCAAAAAGGCAATGAGGAGAAGAATGCCTTAAAAACCCAAATTTGCCAGATTGAAAAAGAATCTCAAAAACTCACTGAAGGGAATCATTCCTTCAGAATTAGATTGGAGAAAATGGAAGCTAATGACTTTATGAGAAATCAAGATGCTGTTAAACAGATACAAACAAATGAAAGAATAGAAGGCAATGTGAAACATATTATTGGAAAAACCACTGACCTGGAAAATAGATCCAGGAGAGATAATTTGAAAATTATTGGACTACCTGAAAGCCATGAAAAAAGAAAGAACCTAGAAATCATCCTCCAAGAAATTCTCAAGGAAAACTGCCCTAATGTTTTAGAACCAGAGGGCAAAGTAGAGGTTGAAAGAATCCACCGATCACCTCCTGAAAAAGATTCCAAAAAGAAAACTCCTAGGAATATTATAGCTAGCCTCTTAAATTCCCAGATCAAGGAGAGAATATTAAAAGCAGCCAGGAAGAAACAATTTGAATATTTTGGAAACACAATTAGGATAACCCGGGATCTGGTAGCTTCTACATTGAGGGATCGAAGGGCTTGGAATATGATATTCAGGAGGTTAAAGGAGCTGGGATTAAAACCAAGAATCACCTACCCAGAAAAACTGAGTATCATGTTTCAGGGGAAATTATGGTCATTCAGTGGAATAGAGGACTTTCAAGCATTATTGATGAAAAAAACAGAGTTGAATAGAAAATTTGACATTCAGATACAAGAAGCAAAAGAAGCATGAGAAGATAAATAGGGAAAAGAAATCATAAGGAACTTGTCAAAGATGAACTATTAACATTCCTACATGGAAAAATGATAATTGTAACTGATGAAACTTTTCTCAGTATGAAAATAGTTGAAAGGAATAGAAATATATATTTTTATATATGTCTATATCAGAGGGTATATGGGCATACAAAGACATATGTGAATGTGTTCATATATGTTTACAAGTATACATAGAGGGCACAGGACTAATTTAATAGGTTGGGATGATACTTAAAAGGTGAAATTAATAGGTGAGAGAGGAATATGAGAGGAGATGGAGAGAAACTGAATGGGGTAAACTATCTCATATAGAAGAGGCAAGGGAAAATGGTTACAATGGAGGGGAAGAATAATAAGGCAAAAGGGAATGGGTCAACCTTATTGTCATTGAATTTGGCTATGGGAGGGAAGGAAACTAAATGGAGTATCTCACCCTATAGGAGAGAAGCAGGGAAGGGCAGGGGGGAAGGGAAGTTGGAAGCATCCACTTTTGAAAAGGTATGGGATCAAAATAAAGAATAGAACAAGGGGGAGGTGGGATAGGAGGGAGGGAAATATAATCAGTCTTTTACAATATATCTACTATGTTGATGTTTTGCATTAGCTACACATGTACAACCTATACTGAACTGCTTATCTTCCCAATAAAGGTGGGTGACAAGGGAGGAAGGGAATGAATCTGGAATTTAAAGTTTTAAAATTAAATGTTTAAATATATATGTATATACTATTATTAATGCTATTTTACATGTAATTGGGAAATAAGATATACAGGCACTGGGGCATAGAGATCCACCATTCCCTACTGGAAAAGTCAAAGGGGGTATCTTAGAAAATATGGGAGAGAGCAGATTGGAGGAGGGGGTATCCAGTGGCATCGCTATTTTGGGGCGATGGGTAGGGGAGAAATGGAGAGAAAATTTGTAACTCAAAATCTGGTGGAAATGAATGATGGAAATCAGAAGTTAATAAAGCATTTGAAAAAAATTAATTGCATTGTTATGTAGGGAGAGAGAGAGAGAGTATAGTAAAGCTGTCTAACCATTCTGAGTAATCAGAAGGATGTGGGTAGGGTAGATTGTATAACAATGTGCTCAGTACTGCACAAAGTAAAACTGTATATGAAATATGGTCCTTGTACAGGGCCTTACACTCTAAAATTGGGCATCCAAACCACAACATGTTTGGATAGAAAACAAACAATTCAATCACCCAAGTGCTTGTTCTTATCAACCGAACTTTAATGTGCCTCCAAATATCCAGATGTTACATACATGTGCCATAAATCATTCAGGTATTTCAGAATATTTTGACATTGGGTGTCACAGAACCAAAACATCTGGATAACTGATTTCCCTTCCTTTTAACCTCTACATTTTGCTATTATGTACATACAGTCTAGGAGGAATTTTTCTCACCATTGTGGTGGTTGTTGTTCAATCATTTCAATCATGCCCAACTTTTTGTGAAAATCCATTTGTGGTTTTCTTGGCAAAGATACTGGAGTGGTTTGCCATTTCTTTCTCCAGTTCATTTTGCAAATGAGGAACTGAGGCAGACAAGGTTAAGTGACTTTTTCCAACTACTTGTCTTATAATTTACTTGGAAGTGTTTCTAAATCTCAAATTCCCTTGGCATTTCTTAATTGCTCTTACATCTAAGAATTATCTGTACTCCAGGCAGGGATGAAGCTATTTTTGTTGCTGTGAGGCAATGAATTAGGGGAAGAGATTCTTCTTTAAAGGCAAATATTTTATAGGAATTCCCAACAGAAAGGAGAGGGGGAGAATAAAGCAACCATAGTTCACTCGATATAATTGATCTTATTTTATAAGCCAGTCTGTCCTTATCTACATCACAAGAAATATTTGTTGCAAAGACTACAACAAAACAGTATCACCAATTGTCCAAACTGGTGCTAAGAGGCAGTGTGACAGCAAATAGAATTGGGGATTTGGAATTGAGAAAATTTGGGTTCAAATCCCTCCTTCAACATTTACTAGCTATGTGACTATGAACAAGTTAGTTAATCTCAGTCGATAGGCTAAGTTTTCTAATGTTAAAAATGGTAGTAAGAGTACCTATATCCTTTGGTTGTTCTGAGAGTTAAATGACATAATGGAGGATAATTTATTAAACTTTAAATGCAGTATGCATTTCAGCTATCATTACCATCAGCAACAGTCAGGGGATACTAAAGGAAAGGATGCCTGAAACTTTGCCATGAATGTTAGGATTTTGTTGCTAGATTAATAATTATTTTATTATTATATATTATATAATATATATTGTAAAATAATTATAATAATTAATAAAATGTCATTATGCCCATTAACTTTATAAACATGAACCACTTTTATAGTCATTTTTATGGGAAAAAAGAAAGAGAGAGAAATAAGAAATGCAATGTGGGCAAGGCCACATGGTCAAAGGTGACCTTCTAGCTCTTCTTGCCTATCACAGTCAAAGCATCTAGATGAAAAGTAGACTGACCAGAGAGTTATTTGCTCCTCACAAAGATAAAGGATTCCTTTGGCTGATATTTTCCACCAAATTTCCCTGTCATTTGATGATATTAATGGAATTAACTATCTTTTTTCTTGTCATACAGATCATTTATGTTTACACTTGTGAAATAACAAACATCCAGATAATTAACATTTTAGATCAAACATCTATATTATTTGATACATTGATAGATCAATGATTTCCTAGTATGGGTGCTTTTTCCAACAATGCAGATTGTATCCCTTTCATGACTGTTCATTGTCTATTATTCATATATATATGTTGCCTCTCATTATTGCTAGGGGACAAGTCTACCACTTTTTCTCTGAATATATGCTTGTTGAATGTAGGAATGATTATACATAACCATAATGTTGCCATTTAAGCTATATCTCATACTCTAGTGACCTTTAGTATTGTGTTGCACCCTAATTATGCTTGTAATTTATACTTATATTGCCATTTGAGTAATTAATCTTTTTCCTTCTATTGAAGTGTCCCATGACTTACAGTCACAGAGCATCATGCAAAGGATATTGGTATTAATGGTATTTAATTCTGTGTCAGTAAGCAGTTGGAGATTATTGAAATCCCTGTATAATATCCCTAATTTGTGCCTATGTGACATAGGGGTATGGTGCTAGATTTGGAGTCAAGAAGACCTGAATTCAAAGCCCACCTCAGACATTTACTATCTGTACTATCCTGGGAAAGTCATTCAATCTCCCTCTACCTTTGGTTCCTAATCTGTCAAAGTGGGTTCTCACCAGCACCTACTTTATGATATTGTTGTGAGGGACAAAATAGACAATATAGGTAAAGTGCTTCACAAAGCTTCAAGCACTAAATAAATAATAGCTGTCATCATTATTAAATATTATACAGCTTTATATTCTATTTTTCAGTTCTAAGGCAAACTAGTTAACTGTCTCTAATATCTGTCTGAGATATATGAATGTTAGTGAAAAATAGAGAGGGAGCTATGCATCTTCTGATTATTCTGTACTTGACATGAAAAATGAGTGCTTCCATACACAGAGAAGAATAAAAAAGGAAGACTGCACATAATCAGCAAATCTCTATTAGATACAGCTTGCATTTCTAATATATATCTTTTATATTCAGACTGTTAGTTTCAAAGTTATTCTGCCTATGTGTCTCCTTCTGAACCTCCCTCTGTTCTTTTCTATACATTTTTTTTAAAGCAATTGGGGTTAAGTAACTTGCTCAAGGTTACACGGCCAGTCATTTCTGGGTGTGGTGCTGAGTGTCTGAGCCCCGGGATTTGATCTCCAGGTCATCCCAACACTGGAACCGGTGCTCTTACTCGCTGAGCCACCTGGCCGCCCCTAAGCAATTGGGGTTAAGTAACTTGCTCAAGGTTACACGGCCAGGTGTTTCTGGGTGTGGTGCTGAGTATCTGAGCCCGGGATTCGATCTCCAGGTCATCCCAACACTGGAGCCGGTGCTCTTACTTGCTGTGCTACCTGGCCGCCCCTCTATACATTTTTTAGATGCTGCAATGATAGTCTTTTCTTTTTCATCTTTTTTTTTCTGGATTCCCTATCACTATATCTCAGCTTTCCTAAATTCTCCCCAAATTTTTAAAAAACATCCCTTGTAGTAAAGCAAAACAAATCTACACATTTACTATGTCAAAATGTATATTTCAATGTCCCTAAAATTCCCCTCCTCTCTGTCAAGTAGTAAATAATGTGCTTTTTTATTGATCCTTTGGAGATATAGTCAGTTATTGTATTAATCAGAGTTAAGTCTGTCAAAGTTGTTATTGGGATTTTTTTCTTTGGCAGTATTATACTTGTATAAATTATGTTCTGGCTACTGCTCACTTCATTCTATCAATTTATACAAGTTTTCCCAGCTTTTCTGAATCTATCTCTTTCAATCAATAGATAAACAATTAGTAAGCACCATTATTTTCTATGGTGCAATAATATCACATTTTATTCATCTGTAGTAATTTGTTTGACCATTTCTCCATTCAAATGTACACAGTTAGTTTCTAAATTCTTGATACAATTGAAAAATACTGTTATAAATATTTGTACATATAAGTAATTTTTTTATTTCTTTGATTTTTTGGAGGGGTTAAGGGCATAGGCCTGGTAATGATATCATTGGGGCAAAGGGTATTCACAATTCATTGACTTTAGGAGTCCATTTACAAATTACTGGCTAGAATGATTTGACTTACTCATTGCTCCAGCAACAATTCATTAGTGTACCTGCTTTCCAAAGTTAACCAATCAAGTTTTTATTAAGAACCTCTCATGTGCCAGATATTGAGGATATAGTCCAAAGAAAGAAACAATCCATGCTCACAAGGATCTTACATTCTAATAAGGAGATAGATTCATGTAAGAATATATACATACATATACATATATATATATATAACACAAATACAAAGTAAATTTAATATAAATAGAGGCTAAGTAACTATATTCAAAGTAATATAGGAAAGAGGGCATTAACAGTTGGAGGGGATCAGGAAAGGTTTCATCCATTAAGGATGAGAAGAATTCTATAAAGTGGAGGTAAGGAAGGACTGTATTTTGGGAATGGTGGATGGTCAGAGCAAAGACATGGAAATGAGGGAAGGGGTGTCTGATGTGCGAAATAGGTGGATAGCCATTTTGGCTAGATCATAGCATACAAGAGGGGGAATAGTGTTCATTGAGACTGGAAGGATAGAGTGGTACCAGGTTGCGTAGTGTTTTAAAAGCTAAAGATCCAAAGATGATTAGGGAAAAAGGAAAAGAAATGATATGTTCTAAAATATTTATAGCAACTCTCTTTGTGGTGGCAAAGAACTAGAAATTGCAGGGATGCCCTGCAATTGGGGAATGGCTGAGTAGGTTGTGGTATATGATGGTGATGGAATACTACTGTACTATAAGAAATTATGAGTTTGATGATCTTAGAAAAACGTGGGTAGATGAATAAAATAATTAATAGTGAAATGAGCAAAACCAAGAGAACATTTCATACAGCAATAGCAATATGTTTTAGAATGATTTTACACACACACACACACATTTGTGTCTAATGATAGCAATCACTAGGATGGGGGGGAAGGAGGAAAATTACATGACAACTTTATCATATATTTAAAAGGATGCACATAATAGGTTTGCAGTTTCATGTATAATCATTTTGCTATACTATGTTATGGAAATGCTTGTTTTATTCCATAAATTAAAAATAAAATATATTTTTTTAATGCTAAGCAGAGGAGTTTATATTTTACCCTAGAAATGAAAGGACACTGGAAGTTGATTGAAGAAGGGAATCACATGATCATATATGAACTTAATGAAAATCATTTTGGCATCTCTGTGTAGGATGGACTGAAGTGGTGAGAGATGAGGCAGGAAGACCTATTTGGAGGCTGTTGAAATAATCTAGGCAGGGGCGGCCAGGTAACATAGCGAGTAAGAGCACCAGCTCCAGTGTTGAGAAGACCTGGAGATCGAATCCTGGGCTCAGACACTTAGCACCCACCCAGAAACACCTGGACGTGTAACCTTGAGCAAGTTACTTAACCCCAATTGCTTAGGGGCGGCCAGGTGGCTCAGCGAGTAAGAGCACTGGCTCCAGTGTCGGGATGACCTGGATCAAATCCGGGCTCAGTTACTCAGCACCACACCCAGAAATAACTGGCCGTGTAACCTTGAGCAAGTTACTTAACCCCAATTGCTTTAAAAAAAAAATGAAATAATCTAGGCCTCTTAGGTCACAAGTTGGCCACCGATATAAGACAGCTTTCTATGCAATATCATCAAACTAGCAGTCATAAGTTTCCTTCAGTACTTTGAAATATATAATTCTAACCTGATTATTTGGACATCTGTTGTAAGCATGTGAGAAACAGGAAAGATGACTTGAGAAACCAAAATCAGCACCCCCCATGCCAACCCAAGCACAGAAATTATGATTTTAGTACTAATGTGGTTTAACCTTTTGCAAGATTCTTGATGTTTATTCTATATAAACTTTGTAAAATCATTTATAAATTCTGTATAATCCTTTAAAAAAAGAGGTGATGAGGGCCTGAATTAAGGTGTAACTGTGTGTGTGGAGATGTGAGGTCAGATGTGAAAGATATTGTAAAGGTAGAAATGGCAAGATTGGCAATTGATGGTATATGTGTGGTGAAAGACAGTAGGAAATCCAGAGTAATGTTGAGGTAAAGAGCCAGGGACACTTAGAGGATGGTGGAGCCTTTTTAGAAGAGGTGGGAGTTTGGTAGAAAAGATAATGACATTGGGGGGGGGGGGGTATATTGACTTTCAGATGTCTCCTGGATATCTAATTTGAAATGTCCAATAGGCATCTGGTGATATGGGACTGATGCTTAGAGGAGAGACTGAGCTAAACATAAATATGAGAGAGAAAGAGAGAGAGAGAGAGAGAGAGAGAGAGAGAGAGAGAGAGAGAGAGAGAGAGAGAGAGAGAGAGAGAGAGAGAGAGAGAGAGAGAGAGAGAGAGAGAGACAGAGAGACAGAGACAGAGACAGAGAAAGAGACAGAGACAGAGACAGAGACAGAGAGAGAGACAGAGAGAGAGAGAAAGAGAGAGAGAGAAATGCAAATATACACATTATCTGCATAGAGATGACAAACAAATGCTTGTGAGTTAATAAGCTTTCCATGAAAGAGAAAGGAAGAAGAAAAAGAGCCAGGACAAAACCTTAGGAAATATCCACATCTAGAGGCATGATGTGAATGATTTACTAACAAAGAGACTTAAGGGGGTGACAGAAAGGAGCAGTGCTAAGAGAGATCCAATATTACAGATGTGAAGAGGAATTTCTGAATCATTAAATTTGCATTTCTCTGACTATTGGTAGAGGCAGCTAGGTGGTACAGTGGGTAGAGTGCTGACTTAGAGTCAACAAGAACTGAATTCAAATTTTGCCTCTGAGGCTTATCAGTTATGTGATGCTTAGCAAGTCATTAATGTCTCTCAGCCTTTCACTTTCTGAAAACTGGGGATAATAATAGCATTTACCTCCCAGGGATGTGATTAGGATAAAATTAATTAACATGTGCAGAGTGTTTGTAAATCTTAAAGCCTTATATAAATGCTGGCTCTTATTATTTGGGGCATTTTTTTCCTATGACTATAAATGGCTCTGAGAACTGCCTGTTTATATTCTTTGACTACATGGAATGTAGTCTACTCTAGAATGCTTGTGTGCATACACATATGTATATATACACATATGTGTGTATGGATCCTTTCCTTATATATCTTGGATATCAGAACTTTATTTGAGAAACTTCCTATGAAGATTTTGCCAAAAAAAAATGTTGTAAAGAGGAAAAGTGGTATAGAAGAGAAAAAGCAAGACTTTGAAATTAGGAAGACTGTCATCACTTCCTAATACTCCTTTCTTCCTCCCTTCTTTCTTTCCTTCTTTCATGATATGACCTATAATATTTAGGATGTGAATCCAATTATAGTTTAGTGTAGTATAAGTTATGAAATGTTGGTTTAAACCTTACTTCTGCCAGATTTCTGTAAGGGTGAGAATCTATCCCAACTCCAATTAATGTAATTGCAGAAGATCCTAACATTAAATCTGAACAGTCCCTAATCAATCATGAAAATGATGGGGGCTTTGAGTCATTATATGAAAAAGATTATATAAAACAGGAAATATCTTGTGATTGGATGGGCAGCTAGATGGTGCAGTGGATAGAGCACTAGAACTGCAGTCCGGAATTCAAATCTGGCCTCAGACACTTACTAGCTGCATAACTCTAAGCAAGTTATTTAACCACTGCTTGCTTCAGTTTCCTCAACTGTAAAATGAGGATAATAATAGCACCCATCTTCCATGGTTGTTGTGAGGATCAAATGAAATCATATTTGTGAGGTATATAGCACAGTGCCTGACATATAGTTGATACTATACAAATACTATACAAATGTTAACTATTATTATTGTTGTTAATGAGAGCATTACTCATACCCTTGGACCTCTCTATGACACAGTAAGCCAATTTAGAATTATACATTATGTAATCAGATAAGTGGCGTGACAATCAAATCCAGAGATAAAGGATTCCAGAGAAGGAGCTGCCCTGGGTGCAGTAAGAGGTGAGTTTCTTTCCTCCCCCTCCCACAATGACCAGGTGATGATCCTGTGAACTTCCAAAAGTCAAAAAATTTGAAATTCCAATCAATAGAGGTAGCAGTGCTCCCTGGAACAGCTGTGGCCAGTGGCAGTTCTGTAACATGAGATGAAAGACGTGTCAAAGACAAACTAAACACAGTGAAGAAAGAAAGATTCTGCTCAGAAATCAGCAACAAAGTATAGTACTATACCTAAGGGAAATTGCATGAGGACTTTATAAAGGGTAAAAAGGACTTCTATATGGGTTTATCCTTTGCCCAAATGTGTTCTCCCCAGGAGCCTTGAATGTACAAGGGGAGATGGTCCTTTTAGTTTGAAGGGATGCTTCTTTAACATCTATCCTTTCTATACCTACTTAGCAAATACCCATTTAAGAGCAAATTAACTTTGATAGTCAATGAAGAGAGCACTGGTTTTGAACTCTGATTTTTTTTATAAAATTAATACAAAATGGAAAAAGAGTATGAGATACTGTACAACCCTAAGCAAAAAATGACTAAATTTTTTACATGTCCTCCAGGTATTACCAAGGCATTATTGGGGGGGGGGGCAAAAAACACAATCATTATTCAGTATCTTGATTGGCTAACAACGTTGAAATCTTGCAAGTACCTGTTGACCTAAAAGTGGAAAGTATTGAGAAATAAAATATGGCGAATTTTGCAAGGTCATGGTAAAGTGGATGTTCTTATCCACTGTTGTAAAAATTATTTATTGACCTTGGATAATAGACCTTGAAGGTTTTTTTAATGGTTTCTTCCACAATTGTAATAGTATTTGTTCTCTTTCCCTTGTCTCCTGCTCTTGAACATGGAATTTTTTTTAATTCTGGTAATAAATCCTGTCAATTGTATTTTGAATATTCCACTTTTCTCCCTCATTCTCTGCCCCTTTCTTTCCTGCAAATATGTGTTATTTATCTTTCCTAAGTTGCTAGAGAATGCTGCTGATTGGTTATACATTCTAAATCAGTCTAAAAGATTATAAAAACCAAATCTGTACCCCAGGAAACTGAAACTGCTATCAGTCTTTCTTAGCATGCTAATAAATCTTTTTGTTTTCAATTTGTCTTTCTGTCTTTGACCCACAGTCATTATACTCCTGTTTATGGGTATATCTTTCTCAAGAGGTCCTATTCCTCTTAATCAGGGGAATTCTCCAATAGCACATAGACATACATTGTCTCTGTCCATTATAGGGATAAATGGATTTACTCTTACTGCCTAGAAATATACAAATAGCCTGTTAACAAATCTATGTTAATGACAACAAACACACACACACGTATCGTAAAAAGGATGACTGTCTAAATATCACAAAAACAATCTGGTAAAAAGTGAAGTCTGATTAATTGGAATTTTTTCTATATGATAGAAAAGAAGGTTTTATTCTTTTTTGTCTTTATTAATTTGTTCATTTACTTTTAGTTTACAAAATTCAGTTCCACAATCTCTTGAGTTTCAAATTTTCTCCCACTCCCTCTTCCCCCGCCCCACTTTGGCAGCATGCAATCAAATACAAGGATCTGCAAATACTTTCACATTAGTCAGGTTGTAAAGAAGGATTGAAACCAATGGAATGAATGATGGGAAAGAGGAAACAAAACCAAAAAGAAAGAGAGCAGGTAGTTTGCTTCAATCTGCATTCAAATAGTTTTATTCTTTTCACTGAACTTCTCTGAGCTTCCGTGGGGAGGGCACCATCACATTTCTAATCACTAAAGTTCAAAACCTCAGGGTCATGCTGAACTCCTCTCATTCACCCCATATATCCAGTCAGTAGCCACAGCTTATCATTGCGTTCTCTACACATCATGAACATCCCTTTCTCTCCACTTGCACAGCTACGATCCTTGTTCAGACCCTCGTCATCTCTCACCTGAACCTTTACAGTAGCTTTCTAATTCATCTCCATTGCCTTCACTCTTTTGCTATTCCAATATATCCTGCACCTGGCTGCCAAGGTGATTTTTTTTTTTCCAAATCTAACTGCGTCACCACCATGACCAACAAATTCCAATGGCTCCTTATCATCTCCAAGATAAAATATAAGTACTTTGTTTAGCATTTAAAATTCTTCACAACTTGGCCCCTTTCTTCTAATCTTCTGTCTTTCTTTATCTTTTTACATTATACTCCCTTCCACACACTCAACAATCCAGCCATACTACTCTAACTGAACTTCCTAACATGAAGCAATCTCTCATCTTTATGCCTTGTTCTAGCCATTCTCCATGATTGAAATACCCTACTTATAAATTTCCAAATTTGACTATTCCTAAATTTCTTTAAGACTCGGCTCAATAGCCACTTCCTCCAGGAGGCCTTTCTTTCTCTCATCATCTGTTAGTGCAATCCCCTTTAAGTTTTTCATTCTTCTACTTTATATTCACCTTATATGTTCTGAATGATATGTTATATATAAATATAAGCTGGAATATAAGCTTCTTGATGGTAAGCACTGTTTTTGCTTTTTATTTATATGCCCAGTGCTTAATAAATAAGCACTTAGTAAAAGTAAGCACTTAATATGTGCTTGTTAATTGACTGAATGCTTTGGTATCCTGTAAATACATTTTGCTAGATTGAAGTAGATGACACTAAGTTAAGTGGACTCTGGAAATTTATGTTAATTTGAGCAAGATATCCAGCCACCAAATATAATTTTCTTCCTAGAGCTTTCTGACAATGTTTATTTTCCATCTTTGTACCAGGTTGAAGCTATATAATTTGTTCCTACTGACTTTCTGCAACTCATTTACACATTAGAACTTCAAGACAAGATATTGAAAATATCAGTTTAAGTACTCATGTAAGGTTAAGATAATTAGCAACAAATTGAGTTGGACTCATTTTACTATTCCCCATCTGGTGTGCTGTGATCATACATACATGTATCACATATAATCATGCTTCTTTAGGTACATGAACAATTTTTCTTTTATCCCAAGATGGCTTTGCTAAGGGGATAAAATGTATCTATAGGATAATTGGCACTGAGGTTTGCAGTATCATCTAGTTTCTAAATTATAAACCAAAAAATAGAGTGTTGATTAAAATTTAACAAACCCATCACATAAAAAATATAGAGGAATTGTTTGCATATACATGATCTAATTTTAAAACATTTTAATCATCTCATTTACTAGCTTGAATAACCTTTGCAACAGGTTGGTCAAATAAAGTAACTATTAACTTTTTAAGAGCCATGCATTAGATGGATTTTAGTCAATTCCATTCTCTAAAATTATTATGGTTCATAATTCAAGTAGTCCAGTAGATATTAGCCATAATATAGAATTGCTTCTTGAGAATTTAAAGCCATATCAAGTGCTTAATTAACAGCAAACCAATTAAAATGTGTAGGTATTAAATGATCCCAATGAGTTATGAGGAAAATGAGTAAACTTACTCATATATAAGTTATTATAATACAATACTCATATGTTATATATTAGTATAGTTGACTGTAATGAATGAGAAAAAATAATATCAAATTGACGACTGGTTAAATACATATGGCTCCATAGCATTTATTCCAAGATACTTAAATTTTATGTGACTTTTCAGAATGAGAACTTGGAGAAAAAAATGAATCAATTGTATAATTCACAAAATGAATGGCCATATGTAAGATTCCAAGAGTACTGCAAAGCATCAAGATTCTATAATATTTTGGGTGAGTTCACCTTCCACTGATGCAGATTTCTTCCCCTCTATAATTTTGAATGTTCCCAAGTATTACTGTCATGACAGAGGTCATCACCTTTTAGCCAATTTGGTGATGAGCCTCCTCAAATCTACCTTGTCTGGTCTTCAAACCTATAGTTTAGCCCTAGCTGTACACTAGGACTTTCCAATTGGAAAAATCTCCAGAATTTTAGTTCCTCTGGCATAGCCTCCAAGAAGGCAGGATCACCTCCATGCCATGATGAGATATCATAGTAGGATGATATGGGGAAATGAAAGATGAATCAACTAAATGGTTCATATCTTTCTGAGCAAGGGTTTAGATAGTGTAAAATGAGCCAGTTCAGGAAAGGCAGTGATCCAAAGTCCAGGCAAGTTCACTAGGTTCTTTGTGAAGTCTGTATTCTAAACAGGGTAGAAAAATCAGGGGTCAGTCTGGGACACACACTGAATCAGAAGGGAAGTATGAAAATAGATTAGGTCACAAGGAAAGGCAGACTAGAAGTACTGACAACAAAAGAACCAAATCAATTTTAAGATCCAAAGTGTCTATCAAGTTAAAGGTAGGCAGCTCATAGAGAACCAAGCAGCAGGTATTAAGAACAGAGTTATAGGCAATAAATTTAGTCACTGCAAGACTAGGGTTTAAGATTAGATCTCAGACACTCATGAATTGGGGTACAAGACAATTAATAGCTTCTTGGGAAAAGAAATACAAGGTCATTGCAAGTCCAGTAGCATTATTGGCTCAATGCTGAAACATTCAGTTCTGGGATCTTTATATTGCTTCTGACTAGAGACAAGTTTATCCCTGAGCTTGGGGAAGAGACAGTCCTATCAGTGGAAGTTAAATATGTCCAATTCTGCCAGTTAGAGGGCAGAAGTGGCAAGCAAGTCATTATAGTATTTCACTTTGGGTGATTATTAATGGGGAACAAATTCACAGGACAAAGGACTTACTAAAGCCATTTCAGGGCATATTCTCAAAATTGCAAAAAGAGATGACTTATGTAAGTACTGTGGCTTCAAAATGATATGTGCACTTTGCATTGAATAATGGGATGAGCCCTTAAAGCACAGGATTTGACCCAAACATAAATTAAAAGGGCAAGAACTACAAATTTTGCCAAACTCTGCAAAAAGCAGCTGTAGTCACAAGTTATAGAAATATCTTCCTTAGGCATAGGCTGAAAGCTGTAACCTCTCTGTGTTTCTCTAAATATGTCTCTGTCTCTCTCTCTCTCTCTGTCTCTCTGTCTGTCCATCTGTCTGTCTCTCTTCTTCTCCTCTTCTCCTTCTTCTCTTCTTTGTCATCTTCTTCTTCTTCTTCTCTTTCTCTTTCATATAGTTCTAGAATTATGATGGCAGGTAAACTCCCAAGTATTTTCTAAATTTCAAACAATATTACAAAATGTTAATCATTGAAAAAATTTCCCCTGGCTAAAAAAATTAAGTGGTGGATCAGTGGAATAGATTCAATACACAATAGCAAATGACCATGATAATCTAATATTTGATAAACCCAAAGATCCAGGCTTTGGGGACAAAAACTCATTATCTGATAAAAATTGCTGGTAAAATTAGAAAAACATTTGGCAGAAACTAGGTATAGACCAATGTTCATATCATACCAAGGCAATGTCAAAATGGGTACATAATATAGAGTGATATCATAAGTAAATTAGGAGAACATGGAAAAGTCTTACAGCAAGTTTCTATGATAAGGGCCTTATTTTTCAAATATATATGGAACTGAGTCAAATTTCTAAGAACATAATTCTCTGATTGACAAGTAATCAAAGGATATGAGCAGGCAATTCTCAGAAAAAATCAAAGCTATCTATAATTATGTGAAAATGCTCTAAAATCACTATTGAAAGAAAAATACAAATTAAAACAACTCTCTAGTATTACCTCACACTTATCATATTGGCTAACATGACAGATATTTAAAATGGAAAATGCTGGAGGTGATGTGGAAAAAAAATGGGTACGTTAATGCCTTATTGGTGAGGTTGTGAACTAGCCCAATCTTTCTGGAGAACAGTTTGAACTATACCCCAAAGACTGGAAGACTGTGCATATACTGTTTGACCCAGAAATACCACTCCTAGTCTGTATCTCAAAGAGATTAAAGAAAAAAGAAAGGAACCTATATGTACAAAAATATTTATAACAGTTCTTTTTATGGTGGTAAATAATTGGAAACTGAAGGGATGCCCATCAACTGAGAATGGATGAAAAAGGTGCAATATGGGATTGTGAGATAATACTGTTGTGCTATAAGAACTGATGGGATGGATATTTTCAGAAAAACATGGAAAGACTTTGTTGAAAAGTGAAGTGAATAAAGGCAGAACACTATACGCAGTAAAAGCAATATTGTTATGATGATTAAGTGTGAAAGACTCAGTTATTCTTACCAATACAATGATCCAAAACAATTCAGAATGACTTTCAATAAAAAAAATGCCACCCACCCCCAGGAAATGATGAAATCTGACTGCAGACTAAAGCATAAATTTTTTTCACTTTCTTTATTTTTCTTTCTTTTTCTAACATAGAGAGCATGGAAATATATCCTGTATGACTTCACATATGTAAATGATATATAGCTTGTCTTTTCAATTGTTGGTTGGGAGGGGTTCAAGGGAGGAAAAGAATTTGGAACTCAATTTTTAACTGATGTTTAAAATAAATAAAATAAAAATAAAACAAATATTTAAAAGATATCTATTTAATGAAGACAGAGGTCTGTGAAGAGGTTATATTTAAAATAATGAAAATGAGAGAAGTGATTAAGAGAACATAAAGGCAGAAGAGAAATTTAATAGAATGTGTGAGACCACTAACCTTAAGAAGTCTATCTTAAAGAAGATGAAGACTGAGTGGAGACACAGAAGGAACACTTAAATATATAGACAGGCAAGGAGAATGTGGAATTTCAGCATAAATAGATAAGTAGATTTATTAAAGACTTACTATATATATGTTAAACACTGAGGATACAAATAGAAAAGTGAGACATTTCTTGCTTTCAAGTAACTCTCAATCTAATTGAAGGAGGTATCACATAATGGAGATTTCATCTGCAAATAAGATAGAAAGGCCAAAGGGTTCTTAGGGCATAAGTCAGGAAAATAGTAATAATTCTTAGAAATGCCATTTATATTGATAAAAGCACATCTTTTTTTTTATTTTTAGCCACTTGAAAATACAAATGTTGCTCCCCAAGATGATAGCTATTGGGGTTATTTTGGTAGCAGTGTTGGTGGTGAGGAGGCACTACAATTCCTATGGCTCTTGGATTCTCCTGAACTGTCTCCACCTTGACCTGAAGAGAAGGTGTGGTCAAGGTGGTGGCAGGGGTTTTACTCCTATGCCTCCACCAATATCTTCTTTGGGATTCCTTTCTACTTCATTTAGGTGGCTATAACTAGGAGAGAATACTCAGAAGTAGATGGTGGCCAAAAGTTTCAAATAATGCAGAGAAGTCTAAAAGGCTGAAAAATTTTAGATTTTGTTAGATTAGATTTAATTAGATGAAGAAATGTTATTGGGGAGGGCTTTCAGTAGATGGCAGAAATTAAGAGCATTTTCCAAAGAGTTGAGAAAAGTAGGTGAAGTGAGGCAGTAGAAGATTTCATATAAGCTACTTTTTAAAGAAATCTGGTCCAGTGAGAAGGGGAAAGACAGTACAGTAACTAGGTCAGGTAGAAGGTTCAAAGATAGCCTTTGTAAAATGGGAAAAAAAATGATAAATACCTGTGTAGGTAGTTTGGAAGAGGATAATGGAAAGGAAGAGACTTAAGATACAAAAAGGGAAGAGGTTATTTATTCCTGGAATAAAGTCTTGGAGGTAGGAGGGATGGAATCAAAAGCACTATTAGAGGTATTAGCCCTAGAAAGGAATGAAGAGATAATGGGTGACATTTTGAGAAAAGGACATGAAGGAAATCCCATCATCTCAATGTTCTTACTGAAGCATTGAAGTTATCTTGCAGGCTAAAAGTAAAAGGTCATTCAAGGGTTTAAGAGAAAGAAAAAAATTAGAACAGTTGAAGTGTATAACAGTATAGTGAGTCAATAAATGTGGAAAAAAAACAACTGAAACAGCAGTATTGAGATGAAGTTTGCAGCACAGATTTATGGTAATTAGAAATAGCTTGATTGTTTAACTGTCTTTAATAATACTTAGCTGCCAGAGATCAGGAAAGGACAGATCAAATGGTGAGATTTACTGTGCATTGGCATGGGTGGAGCAGAAAGTTCTTAGGACCACCATCATCAAAATATTGACTTAATAGAGCAAAATACTGCCTTAAAGTCACTCCAACAATATGTATTCCATGCACATATTGAGATCATACAAGATTCCTATCTAGACATAACTACATGGTTAACTTTGTTCAGTGATCTCATGATCAAGATCAAGCTAGACAAAGAGACAGGGAGCTATATGTTCATCAAAGGCATTTACTGCTATCACGGAGTGATATCTTGTTGCAGAATACAAATATGAGAGGTGAGGTTCCCTAGATGCTTATGTTTGCTGATGACATTGTTATGACTGCATTATGATCTACAATACCACAGGTATTAAATCCAAGAATACTCAAAAGATAACAGCCTAATAATACAGAAAAAAGAAGCATAAACAAGTTCCAGTTTTGCACTTGGATAGATAATCCATTGAATTTGCCTATCAGTACATAAATTCTGGAGAAACATTGCAGATGGGATGGACTAAAATTTTTTATTGCAATGTTGCAAAACTCAACAATCCCAGTCTTCTCTAACACACAAAAATCCCTAACATCAATAGTATCCCAATGATATAATTTGATTATGATTTATAGAATAGCAACATTTACAAGTGTTAAAATTTTAGGTTACTCAAATACCAATAGAGAAATTCATGGTGGGTCCAAGTAGGCTCTAGCATGCTATCAATAATAAGTGGCGTGCAATAAGTGATATAAAATATTTGATCCAGAAAGGGACATTGGCTTCTTGTATAGTGAAAGGAGGAACAACATATGGACAGGCCAAGCAACATACTAGTAGTCATATAGGAAGATCTTTAACATACTAGATAGATTAAGTATGGAAGAAGTTCTTAACCTGGGGTACATGAACTTGTTATAATAGATGGTAGATAGATTGATTGATAGAAAACAGAGATAAAAATTATATTTCAATAGAATTGATTTCATTTGTAAATTTATATATTTTGTTTTTATGCTTAAAAATATTATTCTGAGAAGGGGCCCATAGATTCACCAGACCATCAAAGGTACCTATGACACAAAAAAAGGTTAAAACCCCTGCTCTATTACATGGCTTAAGAGGACAAGAAAGTTTGAAAGGTCCCCATGGGCAACCAAGGAGGAACTCTCTATATGCAAAAGATAATTAACTTGATGAAATAAAACAATATTCTACACAAGCAGATCAGTGGAATTCCAGGAAGATGTTACAATTATATCTCAGTGAGTTATCTAAGTTTCAAATGATAGTAAAGGGATCTGGACTACAGTATACTAGCTGTATATTTAATGCTGATTGACAGATCAGAGTAAAATCATGGAAATTTATATTTTTGTGTCAATCTGAACAGAGATATGAAGTGACAAGTAATAAGGCTACCTCTATATCCTTATTATGTTCTGTGTATTTATCCATGACCTGGATGAAAACATAGGCACCATGGTCAGCTTATTAAATTTGTAGATGAAATAAAACTGGAATGGACAACAAAATTGACATCCAAATGTCCACAAAATGGAATGGTGAGCTGAATACAATGAAATGATATTTAGTAGGCACAAACATAAAATCTAACACATAGGTTCAGAAATTAAACACAAGTACGGCTTGGGAAAAACTTCATACCGCATATGAAAAATATGTGTTTATTAAGATGCAAGTTCAACATGAGTAAACTAATGGAAGACAAAAGATAAGTTATTTGTGGCTTAACTAAAATTGTTGAGAACAATGGAGCTCATAATTCCATTGTATTCAAACCTGCTTGGACCACACAAAAAACATTGGATTCAGCTATTGGCACCAAAACTTATAAAAGGCATTGCCAAACCCTGGGAAGTGCAACCAAGATCATGAGGGAATTGGAAATCATGGCAATACAAATAGAAGTAACTAAGGATATTTAGCCTTAAGATGAGGTGACATGGATCTATGATTACTGATTCAAAACTATTGAAGTATTGTCATGCAATCGAATAAAATTTCATTTTCTTCATAGAGGGTAGGAATAGGAGTGCAATAGGGAACTTGCTGAGAGGCATACTTAGGCTAATTTAATGGGGAAAAAATCATTGAGATCTGTCATAAAGTTTAGTTGGATATTTAAAAGGTAATGAACTCCCTATAGCTAGAGACTTCAAGAAGAGACTGAATTACCATTACAATACTTAAAAAATGTTGTACAGAGAATTTCTGCCCAGATACGAATTGACCTAGTATTCTTCGCAGTTTATACTAACTTAGAAATTCTATTATTCATCTAGACTACAATTTATTGAAGTTCTCTGGCACCTGTGCAAGGATTTGGTTTGTATCCCAATATACTTTACACTGTTGGAAAAGACATGGCTATTCATGTCTGTGACACTTGTGATATGAAAGTACTTTTAAAAGCATAAAGCACTGAACACAAATTAGCAAGGTATTGCCACATAGCAGGCACTCAATATATATTGGACAACTACAAATTAAGATATTTATGTTCTGCCATAAGTCCTATTATGATTTTTCATCACAGAACTGAGCTAATCCTGGGTTCTTGAAGGACATGCCAATGAAAGATAAGCTCTGTCAAGTACAAGAAGTAGCAAGTTGAAAAGGTTTTCTGTAGGGGTCCAGCATTCAACTATTTGTTTGTCATTCAGTTGTCCTAAATTGCATGCTAACCTAAATTGTGTGTTCACCTAAATTGTGTCCTAAAAGCTATGCGCCCCGTAGCACAGAGACTCGTCAAGAGAGTTTTGACAATAAGGTGGTGATTTTATTGAGTTCAATAGCTCATAAAGACATCTATCTACTAAGGCAGGAAGGGATGGGAAGTGGACGCACATCAATTAATTTTGGATCTTAGAAGTATATTATATTATTACCATTACTACTATCTTGCAGCACTCATCACCTTCAAAATTCTCCCATTATACTTTGAGCAGCTCTAATTATTATTAAGATTTTTTTTCCTTGTATCAAGCAAAAAAATGTTTACTGCCATCCCATACCCACCTCTTTTGCTCTTATTCTGCCTTCCAGGGTCACATAAAACAAATCTTATACCTCATCACATAATACTCCTTAAAATACTTGAAAACAGCTATTATCTTCAGCCCTTTTCTTTCAATTAGGGTTTTTCATGATGAATAAATGATCTCAGTATGATAATGAACCAGAAGCTGAACATCCCCACCACTATCGCCATCCCTATTTAATAAAATGGTAGAAGCATGATTTCAGGACCAGGGAGAGTTACTCAGCAGTGATGGAGTGAGCCCTATAAGAATTTCTACATTACTTTTCTGAGAGTTTTATTTCCTTTAGAAGATAATAACAGCACATTAATATGAAACTTTTAAGTTTTCCAATAACTTTCCTTGCAGCAAGTCCATGTATTGGTAGTACAGTTAGAAAGATAAGATCGGATTTTTAAAAGCTGAGTGAAAAGTAGTGGTTTCTGAGACTTCATAGTTGTGTCACCTTGAGCAAATCACTCCGAGCTTTTGTTTCTTCATTTTTGAAGTTGTCATAATAATACTAGTACTAGCTATATTGTCAAACTGTTGTGAGGGGATAATTCTGACAGAGTACATAAATGTGAACTAATACCATAATTATTTTCTTAATCATCTCATTTTTTTGATAGATTTCAGGTAGAAATAGTCAGAGTAAGTTGCTTTTCTGCTATTTTTTTTATTTTGATGTTCTGAAGACTATTGCTGAGCTGGATAAAATGACTGCTTTTGTAATTAAATAAACAGCATTGGAATGTAAGTGCAGCTTCTATAGATTTCCTGAAAGCATTACCTGAATAGCTCCACTAGTAGGTGGGATGACAGGGATGACATACACCTAATCTTGTTTGTTTTTAATTTCTTCCACGAGATCTTTATGTCTTGAAGACTTTTTGGTCATTATAGTGTGGAGAACATATGTATTTAGCATGCTGACATTTATTAAAATTTTGTTCTTAAATTATTTTTATGCATGACTATGTTCATGAGATCATATAGAATGTGCTGTTTGTAAAGATGCTCCAGTTCCAGCACAGTTTAGTTACTGTATTCTCAATATTATTTTATGTTTTGCTTTTATACTTTGGGAATTGGTCATATGTTAGTTTATAAAGGGATAGCAAGCTTCCAGCACATACTTCTAATCATTTAATAATGTCTTTCTAGATACCTAATAGATGTTAAATTTGTAAAATTTAGGATCATTTGTTGAACAATGTTTACTGATTCCTTATACAATAATTATGTATTCCTAGTTCTGGACTCCTTAAGGTTAACTCTGATATAATCTGTCCCTGAATCCCATCAAAAATCCCTTTATTTCCACAGACAAATTTGTGTGACTCAGACATTTGTCAGATGCTTCTCTATTATCATCATCATCACCACCATCATTATCATCATCCAGCACATTAAGGTTCATAAAGTGTTTCCCATGTGTTATCTTATTGGGTACTAACAATAACTGTGGGGGTAGGTACTATTATTCCCATTTTACAGAAGAGGAAGCTATACCTAGATTATTTTAATGGCCCCCTTACTTTCACTTTTTCCCACTCCTATCCCTCATTCATACTGCTGCCAAAATCATCTTTCTTATGCATAGTTCTGATCATATCATTCTGCTTAAATATCTTCAGTGACTTCTTATTGAATAACAAAGTTTAAACTCTCTGCCTGATATTCAAAGCCCCTTCATAGTCTGTCACCACTCCCAACCTACTTTGCTAACTTAATCCTATATTACTCTTTACTAAATGCTCTCCTGACCAATTAGATTTCTATCTGTCATGCCCATCCCTCCCATTCTCATCCCTACAGAAGGATATTTTCTTTCTCTTTGTTTACCTGTCAAATTCCTGTCTGTCCTTTATTTTTTGTTTGCTTTTGTTTGGGATGTTACAAATAAGTTTTTGATGTCTTCTGCTTTTTTAACATCATCATAATTTTTCCCACTATTCCCTCCTCTCCCTCTCTGAAAAGTTCATCCCAAATAATAGATATGATCTTTAAAGACAAAAGAAGAGAATAATTAGCATGACTGATCAATACATTGGAAAAATCTAAAACCCTCCCATAATCATTATCTAATATACTTGCATGTGTATATTATAGCTATTTAAGTTTGTGCTTTATTCCCTAACTTAAAGGCAATTTCCACAATGGTAAGGAACCCTACTTCTTTTCATAGTATTCTGGACATAGTATATGTTTAAGTACCTTTGAATAATGATCCTTTCTTACCCTATATCTGATAGGAAAGTACTACATAGGCAAAGAGGAAAAAGAGTACATCAATCATTTGTCTATACATGATTGGACTGTGATGTTCACCATAAGGATGGGGAAGAATACATAAACCTTTCAATTATTAACTTACATTTATTTGAATTGATAAATATTTTCTACTCATTGATATCAAGAGGGAAATATCAAAATTTTCACTGAAGTAAAGTTTCAGTGAGTTCTGTGTGGGTCCCTCTGATCGAGTGAAACATATACACTCTTTCTACATACAGAAACTGGCCTACAGCACAGGCCTATTTTGGAGATTGTTTGAGATATTTGAAAAAAATATTATCTATATTTATTTATATTTATCTAACATTTACATAGTACTTTAACATTTATATTTATCTAATATTTATATAGTACTTTAACATTTGTGAAGTGCTTTATAAATATTTTATTTTATCCTCACAACAACCTTGAGTGGTAGGTATGATTATACCCATATTACAGATGAGAAAACTGAGGCAAATAAAAATTGAGTGACTTGCCAAGGGTTGTGTAGCTAGTGAGTTTATGAGGCAAAATTTGAACTCGGGTTGTTCTGACACTAAGGTGAACTATCTATTCATTGAACCATCTAGTCACTATATAAATGTGTGATATTGATATTTCTGTTGGGGCTATTGCTACTACTTCTACTACTTCTTGTACCAAATTCTATAATTGCTTCAATAAATGCCTTTTCAGGGGTAGCTAGGTGGTGCAGTGAATAGAGCACTGGCCCTGGAGTTAGGAGGACCTGAGTTCAAATCTGACCTCAGACACTTGATAATTACTAGCAGTGTGACCTTGGGCAAGTCACTTAACCCCAGTTGCCCTGCATTCCTCCTCCAAAAAGCAAAAATAAAATAAAATAAAATGCCTTTTCAGTATGTGTGGCAAAAAAAAAATCACACTTACTGAACTGTTCCCTTGTTGTGCTTGTCCTCTAAAGACAACTTGCCACCAAAGATATTCTGTTTGGATTCCTTTTTTCCTTAAATTTTTATGAAAGGACTTTGAGGGGTGGCTAAGTAGCATAGTGAATAGAGCACTGGCCCTGGAGTCAAGAGGACCTGAGTACAAATCGAGCCTCAAACACCTAACACAAAAACTAGCCATGTCACCTTGGGCAAGTCACATAACCCCAATTGCCCTCCAAAAAAAAAGGCAAAAAAAGGACTTTGAAAGCCAAAAAGTACTACATAAATGTAAGTTTTCATTGTGGTTATGCTAATGGTGGGCAAAATGCTCTTTTTTTCTCTCTTCTTTCTCTGGCATTATCAAAAATGACTTTTCAAATGACACAGGAATGTATAATCTGTGGAGATTGATCATTTACTTGTAACTGCCTATCTTTTCATATTTCCAACACCAGATGCTGTATTCCAATGTACATACAATGAAAGCTTACTTGATAAGAATGTACTTCATTCTTTTAAACTCTACTTTTAGTAAAACATAATAGAAATGATCCCCGAGAGAATTCTTTCAGCAGACAAAATATTCTCTATTTTGTGCCTCAAGTCCAATTGTTATCAAGTCCATTCATTTCTTCCTGAACTGCTTTTCTTATATCCTGGGATCCCCCTCAGCATTGTGCAATAGCCATATTGTGTTCATAGATTCATAGAATCCCAGAATCATAGTTCTAGGACTGAAAGGAATATTAGAGACCCTATTTACCAGTCCTATCCCAAACCCCAATCTTACATATGAGGAAATTAAGTCTTGGGACAGTTAAATGCTCTGTCCAGGATCATAAAGTTAGTAACTTACCTACTTTGGTTATCTCTCCTCTGGATTTCTCAAGAGCTTAGGAGTTAAACCTCCTTGAGTTTTATTCTAGATATGATGCTCACTTACGTGGTTTATAGTCAGTCAACTGGTTTCTGTGAACCTCAATCTCAAGTTCTAAAGTAAAGCTCTGTAATATCAAACTAAAATAAAGATCTATAAGACCATTGATTAACTGAACTGCCTTTGTGGCATAGTTCTAGTCTTGCCTCTGTGCCACCATGATAATTCTTCCTAGGAGGAAGCTCATGATCCCAATCAAATTAATATGTCTAGTGGATCCCTGTTTAAATAGATAATATTGACCAATTAGTCAATCACTACTTATTGAATGTCTGCGATGATAAAAGCTCTCTGCCAAAGGTTATAGTAGATAAGATAGGAATCCTCTCGGGAAAATTCCAACCTAGTTTGGAAGGTATTATACAGCAATCATTATATACATTAAACAAAAATACTACTACAATATAAAGTATAAGCTTAAAAGTGTCCAGTTGGGGCAGCTAGGTGGCACAGTGAGTAAACCGCCGGCCCTGGAGTCGGGAGGACCCGAGTTCGGTTCCGGCCTGGACACTTAACACCCACAGAAAAAAAATACTAGCCGTGTAACCTTGGGCAAGTTACTTAACCCTAATTGCCCTCCAAAAAAAGTCAAAAAAAAGTGTCTAGTCAGCAGTACAAGTCATAAATTCTACAGATATTCAGAGAAAGGAGCATTTATGGTTTCAGTATTCAGAGAAGGTTTCATGGAGGACACAGGGTTTAAAATGGGTCCTAGAAATTGAACAGGATGTTGATAAGGGATAAGAAAAAATAATCTGTTGAAAATGTAGGAAGCAGCATGAGCAAAGGCAGAAAAGTTGGAGTGTGCAAGGCATGTTCAGGAAATAATGAGTAAACCAGTTTGGCTGAAATGGAAGGTTTATGTAGGGAAATATTATGGGAGATAAGGCTGGAGAAATAATTGGGAGCAAATGGTGAGAGCCCTTGAATAGCAGGCACAGATATTTATCCTTTATCCTTTAGGCAATGGAGAACAATTGTACAAGAGCATGAAATAATTGTATTGAGGCAATTATTCTGGCATTTGCAGAAGTAAAGGAAAATGGGAAAAGCCAGGAGGACAATTACAAAAGAAGTAAGGATGTCATAACTTAGTGTCATAGATAGATTAATGTTAAATTATTAACAGATTATAGAAATTCAAAGTTTGCAAGTACTTTCTGTACCTTAGCACATTTGAGTTTTACAATAACCCTGTGAGCTAGGTACTATAGAAACTGTTATACTGTTTAATAGATGAGAAAACAGAGGGCTCCAAATCACTAATAATGGAAATGCAAAGTAAGCCAACTCTGAAGTGGTGTTTATAACTTCACCACCCATCAAATTGCCAAAGATGACAAAACAACAAAGGTATAAATATTGGAAGGTGTATGAGAAGAAAGGCATATTGATGCACTGTTAGTGGAACTGTGAATTGGTCCAACTATTTTAAAAATCAATTTGCAATACTATTAGCTATGAAATAAGGAATGGTTGTTTGAGTCATGGAGTAGATTCAGACCTTCTGTTACACTGTATTAATTTCCCCTAACTTTACAGAGCAACTACAGTGCACAAAGACTCTAAATTGAGCAATTTCATGTGGAAATTGAATTTAACATTTCCACTTAAAGTAACATAAAGGTTTTTTCTTCCTTTAAAAAAGGAGAATTGGGGAATTTCTAAAAGTTGGATATTATTAAATATGTCCAGGAGACACAATATTCTTTAGCATAATTATATAGTCATAATGAATTGAATAATATTGTGACTAGATGGGAAAGGTTTATGAAATAAATGCAATTAAAATAAAGGGTTTTGATTTCAATTATGTTAGGAATTAGATAAACATGAGATTTTTTTATCTTTCAATACTGTCTTTAGTTTGGAAGGGACCATATCACCTGAAAGGATTGGACTTTTAGAACTGGAATAATTTAAACCACTCCAGCCAAAGAAAATAAATTCCGAGAGATTTTGTTCACTTTTTAAAGAAACAAGAAAATACTTCTTTGGCAGTCAGACTCGATTCACTGGTCAAGGAAACATCTTTCAATCTATTTCTGGAAGAAAAAAATAAAGCTAGATATT
This sequence comes from Petaurus breviceps papuanus, assembly GCF_028583685.1. Lineage (NCBI taxonomy): Eukaryota > Metazoa > Chordata > Mammalia > Diprotodontia > Petauridae > Petaurus > Petaurus breviceps. The sequence continues at coordinate 61,555,005 of NW_027186304.1, forward strand.
TTCAAACTCTGAACTAATTTATGTCCAACAAAAAAATAGACATAATTTCTATTTGCAGACAACTCACTCTAAAGCAATATGATGTTGATTCTCTGATCAGTGTCCATTTGTCTTTCAAGTAATGATGAGGAAATGTCACCTGCTGACCCATAAAGAGAATGGGCAGTCTCCTATCTGTTTCTTCTATTGTTCAATGCACATTTCTCCCTGTTAGATGCCTGTCTCCTTGGCAACTCTATTTTATAGGCAATGGAAAAAGAAGGGAGAGTGATAGGGAAGAGAGAGGAGAGAAGTGGAGAGTGAAAGAGACAGAGAGGAAGGAGAAGTAGTAAGAAGGAAAGAAAAGGGCTGAGGGAGACAGAGAAACAGAGACAAAGGGAAGGAGAGAAAGAGAAAGAGAAAGAGAGAGAGAGAGAGAGAGAGAGAGAGAGAGAGAGAGAGAGAGAGAGAGAAACACATCAAGTTTTTTTTTTCAGATTTTACATCCCCTGGGCCAGACATAAAATTGACTTTAGCACTGAAATCCCAGGATCTCATAGCAGACAAAGGATCATAAAAAATGTCTAATTCAAACTCTACCTGACCAAGAATTCTCTTTACAGCATACCCAACAAATGGTCATCTGGGCTCTGCTTGAAGACTTCTGGTAAAGAGAAATCCATTACCAAACAAATCAGACTAGATTATTATGTGAAATACAAAGATAGTCATTTAAAAAATCTTAAAGAGGTGCCTAAAAATCAAAACAGACTATATTATTTTCCACAATGTTATTTGATAATAAATAAAGACATTAATAACCATTTTAGGGCAAAATAGTTTTACTTCAATTTCCTTAAATTTCATGTTGAATTTAAAGAAACTGGTTCATTGACAAGTTAATATATTCCTTAAGTCAGAACCCTCAGCACCTAGAGCTGAGCAAAATTTTAAAAAATTAAGCCAGGGTTAACATAGGCCTCTGGAGGAGAGATATTTTCCAGAATGGCTCTCCAAATATTTCAAGGGGTCTCTCTACAAGTTTTCAAAGGGATCTCCTGGCCAGGCTGCTTATTACTCATACAACTGACCCCTGCATATCAGGGGATTACATAAAGGAAGGCTAAAGAATAGCAAGTAGGCACCAGACCTTAAAGTCATTTCTTCCTCTTCTCCAATACAAATTTTTCTTCAAGTCATGCCCAAAGTTCTGTAAACCAATCATCACAATGGCCACTGTGTAGCTTTGTTTAATTTTTATCAATTGATCTTAGTATTTCAATCAAAAATCTCTCATTTCATGAAGGAATCATAGATCTTAGAGTTGGAAAAGTATCAGGAAAGTCATTTACTCCAATCCATACCTAATACGTGACTTTCCTCTTTAACATCATTGACAGGTGTTCATCTTGAAAATCCGCAGTGATAAGGAATTCACTGCTTCGTGAGACAGACCATTTTATTTTTCTTTAGCACTTTATAAAGTTTCTTTTTGTCATAGTGAGCTAAATTCAGATTCCCTGTAACATCAGTTCATTAGGCCTAGTACCACCCTTTGGGATTAGGCCTTACAAACTAATCCCTCAATCAAGTCACAACCCTTTAAGTATCTAAATTCAACAAATACATCTCCACTAAACCTCTTGACTAAATATCCTTATTTTCTTCAACCAATCCTTGTGCAATATGATTTCAAGTGTCCTCATTATCCTTGACCCTTTTCTCTGTATGGTTTCAGAACAAAACTCAATATATCAGATGCAGCATGACCAAGACACACATGGGAGAGTACTGACATTGCTTGCCTCCTTCTGAAAGCTATAATTTCATGACTCTAATTATAGATTGCATTAGGGGATTTTTATCTGATTTTTTTGCCTACCATATCAATTTTTTTATTCATATTGAGTTTGCAGTTCATTAAACAACTCTGACAGAAAAAATTTTTGAATCATTCACAGAGTCCCATAGAAAAAAATCTCATATCCCGCAGTCAATCTGTTAACTAGAAATTATTACATTACTACTATGTACAAGCTAGTAGTCAGGGAAGTTGGGTGGCACTGTGGATAGAGCAGTGGGATTGGAATGATGAAGACTCATCTTCCTTGTTCAAACCTGGCCTTCAACACTTCCTAGCTCTATGACTGGGCAAACCAGTGTAAGTGCAACAAGGTGGGATATTTGTTGTTTTCTTTTTGGAGTTCAGTTTCCCAGGCTCAAGCTAAATTGTAAAAGTCTGAAGGATTAACCTCCTTTGAACCCTCATAATACACAGCTATCCTGAGTCAAGTAGGTTTGTACCTCCTCGGCACTCAGTCAATCAGATGCTGAGATATATTCTGGAAGGTTAGTATTTTGCTTTGGGGGTTCACTCATGAGAACTATCTTTTGATGTCCTGGTTGAGACTCTGAGTGGCCATTCATTAAGAGCCCCCTGACTTCTTGGATGTCTGTGCTCCCTCAATCCATTGATGTATAGCAATATTGCTATGTTTAAGGGGCGGCCGGGTAGCACAGCGAGTAAGAGCACCGGCTCCAGTGTTGAGAAGACCTGGAGATCGAATCCCTGGCTCAGACACTTAGCACCCACCCAGAAACACCTGGCCGTGTAACCTTGAGCAAGTTTCTTAACCCCAATTGCTTAGGGGAGGCCAGGTGGCTCAGTGAGTAAGAGCACCAGCTCCAGTGTCGGGATGACCTGGATCAAATCCAGGCTCAGATACTCAGCACCACATCCAGAAATAACTGGTCATGTAACCTTGAGCAAGTTACTTAACCCTGATTGCTTTTAAAAAAAAATATTGCTATGTTTAGACAGCTGGAGACTTGTCTGTTCGTCTTTGTGCTAATTTCTCTACTTATATTTTCTATACTCACTTCTTTCTCTGTAATAAAAGTAGGATTGTTAATCCCTTTAAAGTTGTTTTTCCTTTAGAAAGCAGATCAAAAGAACCTGTTCTAGCAGGCCATTCTGAGTGTGCTAGGGTGTTTGCTAATATAGTCACTTAACCCTCCTTACCTCAGTTTCCTCATCTATAAAATGAGCAGGAGAAGGAAATGGAAAATCACTCCAGTATCCCTGCCAAGAAAACCCCAAATGGAGTCATGAAGAGTTGGACATGAATGAAAAATATAGAAATGACAAAAGTTACATAGCAGGCACTAGGTTAAGCACTAGAAAAATATGTCTGTGCATTTTAACCCACATCTCCTCACATTTTTGATTTATGCATTTGCTTGTTTGTTTGCTGTTCCTGTTTAACTCAAGTCAAGTACTTAATGATTGTCAAATTTATTTTTTTATTCAATTGATTCTTCCAGTTCATTGAGATCTTGTTGGCTTATGAATCTGTCATGTTGCATATTAACTAGTCAATATTTATTAAATTCCTATGATGTGCCAAGCACTGTGCTAAGCATTGCATTTCCTCACCATGCCACATGAAAATTTAAGTGTGTTCTCTACTCACTAATTAAAATATTGAACAGAAAGCCAGTTCTCTCAAATACTTTTTTTAGTCATGTGATCCTGGACATATAACTTGACCTGTATGCTCAGTTTTCTTGTCTGTAAAATGGAGATGATAGTGGCACCTACCACACAGGGTTGTTGTGAATATCAAATGAGATATAATTGCAAATTTCCACCTTTTTAAAAGAGATGATGTGGCTCAGTGATAAGAATTCAAGATGGAGTCAGAAAACCTGCATATAAGTTTTGGCTCTCTGTGACCACGGACAAGTCATTTAACCTTTGTTGATCTCAGTTATCTTACATGTGAAATGGTGTATGTATACAGATAACTAAAATTATCATAATTCCCTAAGTCTACTTTGGTGATGGTGGTAATGTTCAGTCGTTTCAATCATGATACCATTTGGGGTTTTCTTGGTAAATATACTGAGGTGGCTTGCTATTTCCTTCTCCAGTTCATTTTATATATGAAGAACTGAGACAAACAGGATTAAGTGACTTGCCCCAGGTCACACAGCAAGTAAGTCTCTGAGGCCAAATTTAAACTCAGGAACATGAATGTTCCTGACATCAGGCCCAGCACTCTATCTATAGTACTACCTAGCTGCCCAACTGCGAAGTCAGGAAGGGCTTTGTGGAGAAGAGAGTATTGGAATTGGGTTTTCAAAAAAACTAGGCCATCTTGAAGATACAGATTACTGTTCTGATGTCCAGTCTGCAGAGTATATGGAGGGGAATAATATGAATTATTTGGAAAGGCAAGCAGATATTAGATTGTGATGGGCCTTGGATACTGAGCAAAACATTTTGAACTTCATTAAGAAAGCAATAGAGAGCCATTTAAGGTGGTAGTGGTGGTGGGGGAGTTGTTATTGCTATCAACAAAATAATAACACTCTCCACTTAAAGTCTCTACTTTGATGTTGGCAGCTAGGTGGAATGGTGGATGAAAGGCTAGACTTGGGATCAGTGATACCTGAGTTCAAAACCTGTCTCTGATACTAGCTATGTGACCTTGGGCAAATCACTTAATATTTCTCATCATCTTGCCTCAGTTTTCTCCTATGTAAAATGGATAATATCTACTATATAGGCTTATTATAAAGCTCAACAAAGAAGATACAGTATTTTGCAAACATTAAAGTACCAGTTATTGTTGTATGGAATTGATCTTGAGTTCTCAGGGATCATCTAATGTCATGTTAGCTCTGAGAGGTCTTACCAAGTTAGAAATGGTTCATGCTTGGCAATGTCAGCCATCGAGAACTGCTCTAAAGAAGTTCATAGACATTAAACTCAGTTACCCTCAGGGTTATGGATTTTTCAACCATAGACATTCTTAAAGACCACCTACCAAGTTATAGAGTATTCTAGGGTCCATCAAGAAAGGGAGTGAGGGAATTCCAATGGAATCAAGAATCTTTTAAGTATTTAATTATTACGAGTGGACAATGGATAGACACATGGTAGATATAAACAGGTTATAAAATATTAGAAACAAAGGATAACTGGAATAACAGAGATCATCAAAGAAAAATATGAGTGGAAAAGAAGGTAAATGGCCACATAGTGAAATAAAATAAAAGCAATAGGCAGCCTCTGTGCTCCATTGGGCAAAGAGAAAATGAAAAAGACCCCCATTGGGCTAGTCTGCCTTTGACAAACAAATAAGATGGCATGGACAAGAATTGTACAGGATAGAAAGGAAGGATGGGTTACAATCAGCATTAGTGGAGATGAGATCATCATAAATGAGATCACAGATCCATGAAACCACTTTAATCTTCAAAATAAGTGCATTACAATTTCGATTTCAACTATAGGGTACAATTTTGCAAATCATACAACAATGGATAAGAGTGCTGGACTTGCATTAAGGAAGATCTGGGCTCAAACTCTGCCTCAGACACTAGCTATGTGATGATAGGCGAGTCACTTAATCTCTCTGGGCCTCAGTTTCCTCATCTGGAAAATGAGAAGATTGGACTCTGTAACCCCTAAGGTCTCTTCTAACTCAAATAGAGGATCCCAAGTAACAAAATTGTTTCAGTAACTAGGTCAATCTACTATTCAAATTCAATTAGAACATTGCCATATCAAAAAAGAGCAATTGAGATTTACTGCAGAATTTCTAGAAAATTTTGCAAGTAGATTTCAAAGATTAACACATTTAGAACATTTATTGTCTCTGGCTGGACAGATGCTGCAATTACTGTTTGGACTCATTAAGAACAAATGCAGTAGACGATAGTCATTAAAAGGGTAATCAGTAGAGCTTCTTTTATCATTACTTGCTAAAGCTTTTAATGAAATAAATTATTTTTTCTTTCTTTGGAAGCTTACTATTATCTGTCTATAGGGGAGAGGGAGAAAGGAGGACCTTGAAATTAGATCAAATATTTATTATAGAATCTGACTTGCCCACTGTTTATACCCTCCCTTTAAAGGGATTGGTTACTGATCCCTGATAAGAAAAGAATAAGTATAAGGTACTAATGCTAAGGCTTATGTTTTTTTTATATTTGCAAGTTAATTGAGATATTTTGAAGATAGATATGGTTCTATTTTATCTAATTTACTCATGAAAACTGTTTCATGGTTCTTCATTTCCTTTTGAATAAATGTCAAGAGCCTTGAATTGGCATTCAAGGCTATTCACCATCTATATGCAAACTACCTTTCAAGCATTATCTCAACTACATTTAATTTCATTCTCTGTGCTCCAACCACACTGCTCCACTCACTGCCATCAAAATAGTCTTCATAATTTCCTACCTCTGCACCTATACTCACGTCCATATCTAAGTTTCTTAACAGTGGTGTGCAAAATAACTGGAATAAGTAAAACATTTAAATGTATTGACAATAATATATCTTTAAAGAACTTTCAATATGAAATGTGTCTTCCTTTTGCTGTGACCACTTGTTTAAGACAATTTGGCATTGAGTTCACAAGATTTTGATGTTTTTCAATTCTTCATTATGAACCCACAATTTATATCATATTGGATATTAGTAATAACTTGGACAAAGAGTTGATTTTTTTCCAAGGTTAGTATTGTTAGTAGCCATTGGTTTTCAACAGTTCAAATTAAATGAGTTCCAAGTCCATTGAAGCATGTTTATATCTTTTAAATAAATCTCTTAACCTTTTATGACATGTGGCATGGAACAAGGTCATGTTGTAGTATTCTAACTCCATGTGAGATTATCAACAATTCAGGGGAAATTCTGTTTCTCAGTATATCAACATATTTACTAGAGTTTATCATTCCCTTCTAAACTTCTAGTGCCAGGAAATTAAAATCCCCAAAGGATTTGGGGTGGAGGGTGGATATTTTACAGTCTAACAGAAGTACCCACATCTCATACACTCATTTGGATATCTGAAAATTTGGGGACATCCATAATTACAAAAGTGTTTTTCATCAATAAAAATGATCATTTTCCCCAATCTTCAGTGTTTCATTCTTTGTATTGTATCCATGAATGTGGGTTATTTTTTTCTTCATGGTAAAGGTTAGGAGCTATTTGCACAGTTTTTTTTTGTTTATTATTTTGTTTGTTGTTTTTTTAATTAGTCTTCATACCCTTCTTTGAATTCAAAACTCCAACTACAATGGACAATAGAGGAACTGGTAACAATTGCTCCTACTGCCAAGTCCTTCTAAAGTTTTTATTTCCTGATAATCAAGTGAGCAATTTCATGTGAGTTGTAGGTGAGTTTGAGGCATTATTTTTTTCCTTTTCTACTATGCTCTCTTTTCAAGGTACGAGCAATAACTCTTAGAGTTCATGTTTTCTAGTACAAGTTTGAACTAGTGTGCTTCTGACCATTAATCAGCCAGACAGCCTTTGACTGGCTTTTTAAAAACATATATACTAAAAATGGAATAAGAACAATTGCTATAAAACTCTCTTCTTCCCAAGAGAGGTTCCCTCTGATAGGCTTGATTCAATCTGGAGTATTCAGATCCTAAAGTGACATTTTCTATTATCATATTGGACTCCCTTTGAACTAAGAAACAACTGGAATTCACATACTATTTAAAGCTCCAAGAGGCATGACTCATTTATTAGGTAAGTCAATCACATTTTTCCCTCTTGACCTAATCAAAGAGGTTTGCACCTAAGGACTGGAGAAAACTTTGTTCACATATCATGCCCCCTGATTGATTGACTGACTGACTGATTCAATAACCCATTACAAAGACACATTCTCATTTTATAATGTATCAGGGCAGAGAGTATCTTGCTAATTGAGGGAGGCAGGATTCCATTCTTTATAAAGGAAAAAGCTCCTAACAGTTAAATCTATTCAAAAGTGGAGTGGGCTGCCTCAGAAAGTAATAAATTCACTACCATTCTCGATGTTTAAGCGAAGACTAGATGCACACCTGTGGGGATATTATAGAGCAGACTTTCTTACTTTTTTGTATCATGAACCCCTTTGGCGAGCTTTGTGAAATCTCTGGACCCCTTTGCAGAATAATGTTTTTAAATGAATAAAATAAAATGCATAGGAAACCAATTATACTGAAATCCAGTTATCAAAATATTTAAACAATTCAACAACAAGTTCATGGACCCCAAATTAAGAATGTCTTTTTTTTTTTGCCTTTTGGAGGGCAGTTGGGGTTAAGTAACTTGCCCAAGGTTACATGGCTAGTTTGTTTGTTTGTGTGTATGTGTGTGTGTGTGTGTGTGTGTGTGTTAAGTGTCTGAGACTGGAACCAAACTCAGGTCCTCCTGACTTTACTTTATTCACTGCGCCACCTAGCTGCCCCAAGAATGTCTTCTACAGAGAGTATTTCTGTTGAAGTATAGTTTGGATTAAGTGGTCTTTACTATCCCTTCAAATTATGAGACCTTGTGAGTCTGTGTATTCTATATAAACAATAATAATTAGCAATCACTACCAAAATATACATTTATACTTTATTATTTTCAAATAACTTTTAAATACTTCATCTTATTTGGGTCTCATAACCACTGCTATGAAGATTTTGCAGTTGATAAAATGAGTTTATGCAATTTGCACAAACTAATTTGAAGGTTTTCTAGAATTTCAGGGCAGGAAGAAACACTTTAAATGATTTTGTTCCACCCTTTAAATTTGCAACTTCCTCCAGAGCACACAGTTATCTACTAACAGAATTGGAACTAGAATACCAGGCCTCATCACCCACAAGCCTCAATGGTCAATAGCTTAATGATCAATCAGTAAATATGTTTTAAACAGATACTATCTGCTAGGTACTGTGCTTGGCTCTGGGGATGGAAAAATGATGAATAAAATAATTATTACTTTCAGGGACCTTACATTCTAACAAGGGAGACAAAAAAGGACACATATGAACATATATTTAATAACTACAAAAACAATAAATTCCAAATAGTTAAACTTTAAGGTAGTTTGGCATGGAGGATACTGCAATTGGAGGGGGATCAGGAAAAGTTCTATCTATCTTTAAGGAAGAAGGGGATTTTGTGAGGCAGGAGTGAGGAGAGAGATCAGTCCAGGCACGAGTACCATCCAGTGCAATGGGAGGAAGATGAGAAATGGATTGTCATGCACGTGAACAGAGAGAAGGCCAGTTTGTCTGTATCCCAGAATACAGAAGAAGTAAAGAACAGCAAGGCAGTTCATCACAGATCTAGTTGTATAAATGAAATTTTAAATTTGCTAAAAGAAAATCAACTATTAATGGATTTTCTGTGAGAGCACATGTACATGTGTGTGCCTTTGTGTGCATGTCTGTGAGAGAAACAGTATACTAAATTGGTTATAAGTGAAAATATAAGTTTAGTAATACATTAGCTTCTATTTTGGGGGTTGTTTTCCTACAATACATATTACATAGTTTGATTAATTATGTTTTATATAATGAATTAAATATTACTTTGAATACATTTCTCTTATATTAACACATTTATTAATTATTTTTCATTACTTAGTTAATTATTAATTAATTAACACATTTATAGAGTTGTCCTGATGTTTCTTAGTTTCTAGTCTTAAGTCTCAAGCCTGCATCTTTGCAGAGCATACTACCCTAATTAGTAATACTGATTCATTGCTGCTAACACTAACTCAGAAAAAGAGAAGAGTTCAGACATAATAAAATTAGGAAACTCCCCCCCTCCTTTCCCAGAACTCACATCAACCTCAAAAATGACAGGAACATTACACCCCTGACTATAGTGCCAGTTCCTTGAGGAAAAGAACCATGACTAGTGCTGCTTCTGTCCCCAGAATAACTAGAAAAGATGTGAATATATGGTAGATGAAACATAAACACCTGTTATTTGATGGCCCCTTGAAGCAGGTGTTATATGCTTGCCATACACACCAACAATTAACAATATTAGCTGTGAAAAAACAGGGACTCCACTATGCTACAAACACATTGAAAACTGAACTCTTTTATCTTCCTCCCTAAATTCTTTCCTCTTCCAAACTTCCCTGTTTCTGTAAGACTCTTGAAGTGTCTTAGGTTTATAATCTTGGTGTTATTTCTGACTCCTCAGTCTCCATCAGCCACCTGTTTAATCAATTGCCAGAACTTACCTTTCTACTTTCACAACATTTTTTGCATAAGATCCTTTCTCTCCACTAATACATCTCCCACCTTAGTTTGGGCCCTCATTGCCTCACATCTACACTATTGCAACAATATGCTAAGTGACTTCCTTGCCTTGAGTCTTTCACCATTTTAGTCCAAATTACACATTGCAGCCAGAGTTATTTTCCATAAGCACAAATCTGATGTTGTGACTGCCCTACACAACCAACCCTAATGGCTTGCTAATATCTCTAGAATCACATAGAAACCTTTCTTTTTAGCTTAAAATTTCCTATACAATCTATCTCCAACCTACTTTTCCAAGACGTACTCTACAATGCAGCCAAACTCACTTTTTCTCTAATCTTTGTTCCTGACACTCCATCTTCCATCTTCTGAGGCCTTTGCATGAGCAATCTCCCATGCCCAAAAGGCACTCTCTCCTTCTCTCTGCTTCCGAGGATCCTCTTTCTTTAAGATGTAGCTCAGGCATCATCTTCATGAAGCCTTTCCTGATCCCTCCCCAGCACTCATTAGTATTCTCCCTCCCATGTTACTTTGTATTCAATTACTTGGTGTTTGTGTATCTGTATTAACTTTGTATGTGTGCTAGATATGTTTATATCATTTGTGGTTGCCCCCATTAGAATATAAGCTCATTGCTGCTACAGACGATTTCATTCTTTATATTTTTGTATTTGTATTTTTATCTAGTGTCAGGCATTGGGCCTGGTTCACTGTAGGTACTGTGATTGTAGTTATTTAGTGATTGATTGATATACATCTAGGAAACATAATAGAAGAAAGGTACAATGAATTTGGATTTTAAAAACTTGGGTTTGATCCCTGGCTCTGCTACTTATTACTTGTGTGACCTTGGGCAAATAACTTTACATCTCTGGTACTCAGTTTCTTTTTCTGTAAATGAGGGAGTTGGGCTGGGTAATCTCTAAGAAACCTTCCAGTTCTGAACTCATGACCCATAAAATAATAACAAATAACATTATGGGAGGAAAAATATTCAGGAAGCATGTGCCACTAAATATCTATGATTTGTCTGAGAAGGGCAGTGATCCATGTTGATCATACCAGACAGGTAAGACTGCTATTGGCATAGTAAGGTTTTCTTAAGAACATAAAGACAGTTCACAATCCCTTGTGATTCTAAACACGCAGCACGGAAACAGCACCCTGAAAGAGGAAAAATGTCTGTGATTCCCACACAAGAAGACCGAAGTCAACACAGTGTTGCTAATTGTCTTGCTGAGATCAATGATATTCCTGTGGTAACAGTATTGATGGAAAGAGTATTTGAGTGATATGCAGTTTTCTAAGTCACACTTGAATAAAAAGGCTGTCAGAATTCAGCGAAACAGAAAGCTTGAGAGACAGGAGACGGAGTGCCCTCATTAGTGGCAAAACTGGGGTTCTGTAGCTGAGAGAGTGCAGCCAACCAAGGTGTCCCAAATGGAAAAATAACCAGGAGGGAGCAGAGGTTTACAGAAACCCAAATTAAATAATACACAGGATGTTCAGTCTGAAATCCAGCAAGACAGCCAAAATGGAGAGTCTTTCAGTTGAGAGGTAGGGCCCTAGGATTGATGCTATTTAATAAGAATTTCAAAAACAATGAAGGAAAATCATGGACTTACAGTAATCTCTTAAAGGGCTCTCAGTCTAAAAGGGGCATGATAAGAAAATAAGGCATTCATTCATTTTGGACAAATGACAGCATCTCTAGAGGGTATTCTTAGGACAAGTTAATTTTATCCTCTTGTATACCCATAATTCTTGGTCAATTGAGCAGATTCAAGTTCTAATTTCATCGGATAAGTTTTGCCAATTTTATGAAGCAGTTTCAACATCAGCTTGCATATGCTGGAATTGTGTATTGGTGCAATGTCCAAATTGAATCCTTCTGGCTGGCTTAAACCAGAAATTTCTGTCCTCACCATCCATGGGCAGGTGAAATTACCAGTTTGAGCCCATAAACACTGAAGAACTTTGGTTGTTAAAATTCCCATAGACAAAAGTGCCCATAGGCAAAGTGACTGAAAACAACCCCCAATCCTAATATTTTATTTCTTGTGGTTGTCCAAAATTTTGAAAGGTTTAAATAAAATGAACTAACTGTGATAGTCCCTGAGTTTGGAAAGATCAGTGACTAGTCATGATTCTCCACTCTTCTATCACCTCTGGTGAAGACTGAAGGTGAAGCATCACACTATTATATCTTAGATTACAAGTTTACTCTTCCTTGGGCAAAATTTACCCCAGGCCACTGATACTCTAGCATCTCTACTAAACCAATCAGGGCCAGGGCCAGGCTTAAGGTCAACTTCACATCTCAAGTGCATAAGTGAACCAGTAGGGTCCCCAAATAGGACCCTGTACTTAAGGATACAGAGAAGAAAATCCACCACACTAACAATTGTTTAATCTTTCTCATGCACTGCTCTTATAACTTCATTTTCCTTGAATATCTTCATTGCTTCCTAGAGGTATGGTGGGCATGAAAAGGGTATGGAGGCTCACTTGGTTGGAGTCTCAAGTTCAAAAGAATACTTTATTCAATAGATAAAGAACTATTACTATTCATTTACAATACAAGATAATTGGAACAGTTTCATTACATTTATCACACACTGTAACATTCCATGAAAAACAGACAAGTTCTCAGAAATAGGTGCATTTACACAGAATATAGTTAGAAAAGCATTTGATAGGTTTTTTTTAATACACATTATGCATTCTAAGGGAACAAGTATGACTCTTCTTCCCAATATTATTTTACATAGCCCAACAAATTCTAGTTTTGGTAAGAAAACAAATTCAGAGGTATACATATCACTAGAATGGGGATTAAAATATCCCTATTTGCAGATGATATGAAGCTCTTTCTAGAAAACCTCAAAGAATCTGGAAAGACAGAAATTGAATTAAAAACTAGTAAAGTTAAAGGATGCAAAATAAAACCAATAGCAGCAAAAATAAAATAGGGAGAAAAGATAAATTCACAAAATTAATATAAACGCAACTTTTAAAAATACTTTAAAGAAATAAAGAAAAACAAAGAGATGGTCATTGCTCATTGTTTGGCCAGGTCTATAATAAAAAATGATGATATTACCTAAATTAATGTACAGATTTAGTTATATCTCAACTTAATTGCGGGGATACAAGCAAAATAACAAAATTAATTTGAAATACTAAAAGGTATAGAAACTCAAGAGAAATAATGAGGAAAAATACCATGGAAGGCAACATAGCATTAGTAGTTCTCAAACAATATTATAAAACGTAGTCATAGATCCTTTTTTTATTGGTTTAAAAAGAAACAGAAAAATAGATCAATGGAATAAAGTAAGCAAGAAAGAGAAGCAACTAAAACAGGAATCCAATATTTAATAAATCTGAAAATATAAATTACTGGTGGGAAGGCTTGCTTTTTTGACAGGAATTGCTAAAAAAATTGTAAAGAAGTTAAACAAAAACTATGTTTAGACTAATATCTTGAATAAGCTCAAAATGAATGTGTGACTTTAATATGAAATGCCACATAATTTTTAAAATACAGAAAAGATGAGTTTAGGTCTCTTTTATAGCTATATCTAGGGAGAACATTCTTACACAAACTGGAGATATACAAAAAAAAAGCATACATACATACATACATACATGTCTGTATGTAAATATACATATAAATATATATATAATTCACAATTTTAAAAGCATAAACTCATAAACATAGCATGGTATAGTTTACTATAAAGATAACTAATTCCAGGGGGAGTCAGAGAATCTAGATTTACATCACACCTGTAACACTTTTATTACCTACATGACCTTGGGTAAGTCACTTAACCTCATGGGCCTCAGTTTCCTCATTGGTAAATATGGGGATTGGACTAAATGGCCTCTGGAGTCCCTTCTAGTTCTATATCTATGATTCTATGGAAATATTTTTCCATAAATAAGACCAGCGTTTTTTTTTTTTAGAGAAATTGTACAATAGAAAAGGATTTACATCAAGTAATAGAGTAATTCTAAAAAAAAACCTGATATACAAAATATGCAGAGATTTGACAGACATATATAGTATAAAGAGCCATTTGTATCAGCAATGCCATATTCACAATGCCTATAGAGATTACAAATAT
>NW_027186304.1:61569197-61721321 GCF_028583685.1 Petaurus breviceps papuanus
AGAGTAGTTATGATATTGGCACAGGTAGATAAAGTAGAAAGCACCCACATTTTCAAGCCTTTAAAACAGAACAGGCTACCTTAGGCAAAGGTCCTCCTCTCCCCACACACAGCAACCACCCAGCGTCCTGGAAGCGCGCTCCCAGCAGCTCCGGCCCCTGGCAGACCTCAGCAGGAGGCCTTAGCAGAAAGTCCTGTCTCTCTCTCTCTCTCCACAAGGTGCTGCTTCCAAAAAAGATCTTCCGCCTCTCTCTAGTGTCTCTCCAAATCTACCTCACCAGCTCCTCCCAGTTCAGGACTTTCTTTTCACATCAACAAGCCCATCCCACAGGTGGGATTAACAAACTCTGGGTTTTAACACAATCAATTTGAAAACCAAGCCAATACAGGGGAATCTTTAATTGCCATTACTATCACACCATTCCATGAAGATAAGTGGTCAAAATCCATGATCAAATAGTAAACAAAAGATCTGCAAACTATAAATGACCATATGAATGTGTGTTAGAGATACGCAAATTAAAACACACTGATTTTTTTACCTCACTCCAAGCAAATTGGCAAAGATGAAAAAAAAGGTACAGTCAATGTAGGAGGGACTTTGGGAAATCAAGCATACTGACACAATATTGGTGGAGCTGTGAAATGGCCAAACCATCTGGATTTCAATTTGGAATTGTGCAAGAAATGTACTAAAGCTACCCATACACTTTGACCTAGAAACCCTACTGCTGTGTGAGACAGTTAAAGGCAGAAACTAAAGGTCCAGTATATACAAATATATTCTTAGTGGCACTGTTTATGTTTTTTTTAAAGCTGGAAATATGATACATGAATATGACAGAATGTTATTATATAATAAAGAATGATACATATGAGGATATAGGATAACATGGAAATATGCATGTGACATAATACAGAACAAAACAAGTATTGTCAAAAGAACAATTATAGCACAAAAAAATATAATTATAGCTACATGCATTATAAATAAAGGAAAAACTAATAAAGGTCCCAGGAGATGATAAAAATATATCTCATCCCTCATGTCATAGAGGTGATTGACTACTAGGACAGCATATTGAACACACTGGGAGACTGAGTCTCTGAAACTGATTTTTTGCTGGGGATAGGCGCCCAATCTAGAGATGAGATGGAAAATGATGCTAATTTAAATATAAAAGCTATGGCTAAACATATTTTAATATAAATCATGCCCCATTACTTTCACACTCTTTTACTTTCATGAATCTCCATTGTAGGATATATACCAGAGACAGTAGAGCAACTAGAAAGATGGAGGGTTTGAATGTGAAGTATTTCACAGGCAATAGATAAATTCATGCTAATTACCTGAGCTCTACAATTTCAGAAGTTTAATCTCAAAGACACACGGAAAAAATATAAAGCATATAAACTAAATAATTAGCATCACTGATTGACTGGAAACTGGACTTTTGCAATAAAATTGAACCTTAAGGCAGCCACAAGAACTTAATCTGATGGTGGAGATATACAAGGACAAGAGGAACAAATAAAAATAAAGTATATACAGCTAGCTTAGGTGTACTTATAAGGGGTGTTCAAGGTTCTGTAAGTCCCTGATTATATCAGCAATGCTCAGTTTAGTTCAGTTGTCTAGGTGTTTGTTCACCAAGAAATGGAAGAAAATTGTACCAAGTATTTGCACCACCGTACTTTCAAGTTAACTGGTATTCCTAGATTCATGGCTATGGAAGTGGCAAATATTAACATGCAATTTCATTATGAAGATAATAATGATAAAGAGGATTTTGAGGTGTCCTGTATTACTCTATCAGATTACTTGATGAATGCCCATTGAATATAAATAATCAGCTTCTCTTAACATTCAAGACCTTTCATAATGCAGAAGTCTTCTTTTTTGCCTTATTTCCCATGGATACCCTTAGTATGATTTATATTTCAGTCAAACTGTACTTCTTGCTATCTTCAGGTCTTATCCTCATCCTCCATCTTTCCTTTGATCACACTACAGTTCATCCCTGGAACAGACTCTGCCCATTCTACTTCCGTTTCTGATTACTAAAATATCTCTATTTCTCCAAACATCAACTTTAATAGGAATTTTTCCATAAAGCTTTGCTAGATGGCCCCAACCCTCAACTGAACTTCCCTCTTCAAATTTCTTGTAACTCTTTAGCTGGACCTCTCCACTGCATTGAAACATAGATTTTTGCGTATATGCTATACCCTCTATATTATTATAGTACCCACTTTGGGGGAAGGAACTGTGTGATTTTTTCATGTTTCTTTACACACTACAAAGAGAGATGACTTATACATATTGGGCATTTAATATGTGGTTGAATGGAAATGAAGACAAGACTCTCCCCCAACACCCCAAGTTACTACCACCTTTGGCCAGGAGCAGGACTAGTATAAGTCACTATGGCAGGAACAAATTTCTTATCCAATATTAAACATGTTGTGGTTTTCCATGGATGGCATGGTCCTGCAAAAGTCACTAATAATCAAAATGGTCAAATTCATCATCTTTGGCAAAAAAAAAATTTCCATGATTATGTAAATAGCTTGCAAAACAATTGCCCAGAAGGTGTCCCAGGTGGTGCTAAGTTTAGCTGAATTAGCTGGATTGTGCGGACAGGTAGCCCTTCTGCTGCAGCCATGTATTAGGAAATCTCTAAAACAGGAACATAACTAGTGGTACAGCCATCTCCTCAACTTGGTTAATAACAATGAGAATCTAACCAGCATGGTAAGAGGTAACATGAAGCATGGTGAATTTAGAGTCAGGAAGACAGATTTAAATCCTGTCTTTGTCATTTACAATCTATGTAACCATGAGCATGTCACTTAATTCCTTTGAGCCTCAGTTTCCCTATCTACAAAATGGGGCAATAATGATAACTATAAGCCTACTACATTTGAGAGACTATAAAGAGGTGAAACAGTGGCTAGAACACTGGGCCTAGAGGCAGGAAGATACGTTTAAAACCAGCCCCAGATACCCTGTGTGGCCCTGGACAAGTCACTTAATTGTTGCATCAATTTCTTCATCTATTAAATGGGAATTATAATAGCATCTAGCTCTCAGGGTTGATGTGTCAATAAAATGAGACATTATTTGAAAAGTATTTTTGCAAACCATAAAGGACTATATCAATGCTAATTTATAAAGGACTATATAAATTTTAAAGTAATTATTAATTGATTAATATTAGTTAATATGATAAATTTATATATGATTTTGAAATCTTTACTATACTGAATAAATATTAATTATTTTAAATTGAATTGTAATTTTTCAATTGACAAGCATTTATTTTATCTTCCACCTTCCCCATCAAAAAAAATTTAAAACCCTTGTAACAAATATACATAGTCAAGCAAAAAACATTGGCCACGTCCAAAATTGTTTATCTCATTCTCTATATTTATTCTATCACCTCTGAAAGGAAAGGGGTAACATTTTCCATCATTGAATCATAGTTGATCATTGAATTCTTCCTGCTTTCAAATTTGTTTAATTTTACCATGTTGCTGGTGTTAGAGTATAAATTGCTCTCCTGGTTCTTCTCACTTCACTCTGCATCAGTACCATATAAGTCTTCTCCAATGTCTCTAAAACCATCCCTTTTATTATTTCTTACCAAACAATTATATTCCAATATGAGTAAACAAAGCAAAATTCAGGATGTCTAGATATGAGTACTGCTCCTTGAGTCCAAAGAATTAAGCTCATAGTGTCCCAGCTCAAATAATTCCCAGTTGTATGATTCTACACAAGTTGCCTAACTTCTGTGATGTTCAATAACTCTGCATCCTTGAGCCATAACTAAGGAAGGAATAAAAGCTATAGAAATGGCAATTATACATGTGCTGCCTAATTCACAGGACTATCGTATGGAAAATATGGTATTAAACCTTAAGGCCTTATAGAAATATGAATTCATAATTACCAACATTATTATTATTATTATTCCAAAGACTCCTTTTTCTATAGGAGAGCTTCTTTCCTGTATAAGGTGTTCCTGAGTCTAGTCACCGTTGTCAATTTCACAGGATGTATTAGGGTTTGGTTTGGTTTGTTTTTATTCCTAAGGAAAGAGTTCAAGGAAATATTTGGCAGGTGGATTGCTGTCACTGACAAATTCTTCAAGGATAGTGAATTTAAGGGGTCTAAGCCAAGACATTCCAAACCAGTCACAACAATCCTCATTGATACTGATGGTATCTATAATAAGTTCTCAAGTTCCTGGTTGAGGCTGTCAGGTATATTGACCTAATCCCAATTCCAATGTGAATAGCTGAGAGAAACATCTCTCTCTAACAAGCATCAGGAAGAACAGGTATGCTCTGTGCTTTGGAACTGATTTTTAGGGAAACAGAGAGAGAAGAATAGGTAGGCAGGTAAGTAGGTTAGGCAGGGAAAGGTAGGGCAATAGGTAAGTGGTACAAGTAAATAAGGCAGAAAAGTCAAGGCAGGCAGGAGGGAGAAGGTAGCTAGGAAAAGACATGTGGCATACAGTTGCCTTTCCCACCCAGAAGCCCCACAGTTATCATCAATTTGAGCACTTGAAAGGTGTTTTTTCCTATTGTCTTTCTTTTTTTTTTTTAAAGCAATCGGGGTTAAGTAACTTGCTCAAGGTTACACGGCCAGTTATTTCTGGGTGTGGTGCTGAGTATCTGAGCCCGGATTTGATCCAGGTCATCCCGACACTGGAGCCGGTGCTCTTACTCGCTGAGCCACCTGGCCGCCCCTAAGCAATTGGGGTTAAGTAACTTGTGCAAGGTTACATAGCCAGGTGTTTCTGGGTGGGTGCTAAGTGGCTGAGCCCGGGATTCGATCTCCAGGTCTTCTCAACACTGGAGACGGTGCTCTTACTCGCTGTGCTACCTGCCCTTCCTCCCTCCAAAAAAAAAAGAACACCCAGATCAAGTTTGGACTTCACCTCCCTTGGCCTCAGTTTCTTCTTTGAAGGGGGGGAGCTAGTCTAAATGTTCTCCAGGACTTTGTCTGGTTCCAAATCCTCTAATTTCATCACAAACTAAACACTATATTTAAAGTATTTTGAATTCTAAAGCTTTATATTATTCAAAATTTCATTTAAAATACATTTTCAGAAAGTCTTTCCTGATTAACATCATCCAGCTCTGATGGCTCTAAAACTCTCCTTATTCTAAAGACAAGTATAATTGATGATGATGATGATATGATGATGATGGTATTAATGAAAACAACAATAAATCACAACTACTTGGGATCTTATGGTTTGTTTCCAAAATGCTTTTTTTCTGAACATAAGCAGAACAGGTTCATGTGACACCAAGGAGACTAGTTTGATGGGAAAACTGTATGTCAGGAGCTAATATGAAATTAGATTTTAAAAACAGACCAGAGTCAAACTGTAGAAGGCCTTGAAAACTAGACAATTCAGTTCAATTCAGTAAATATTTATTAAGCATCATCTATGTGTGAGGCACTGTGTATACAAAGACAAAAACAGAGGAGTTTAAACTCAATGGGTAAATATGGATCATAATCACAAATTTAGACCAGAAAGAGCAAGCCCTTAGACATAAGCTAGAACAAAGTCTAGAACATCAAAGGGATATATGGATGGGTTATAAAATATCCTCAGTGTGTTTATCCTTCCACTGCTTCAACTTCTCCATTGTTGGGAAATTCACTGTCCTACAAGTCAGGTAATGTTCATGAGATATGCAAAGTTGGATTTAGGTTGTGACTTGCAGTCAAAAAAAAATGTCCATTCTTCAAGGCAAGTGTCCCTTCTTCTTTACCCCACCAAAATAATTCTCTTTTTTGAGTAAGAATAATAGCTCGTTCCCAAAAGCATTGTGTTCATGAAGACAGCAATGATAAGGGAGAACTGAGCTACCCAACAAATAAATATCATAAGTATGCATTAATTCTCCATTCTATTTTAATGTCAAGACTTTCATAAGAGTGATAGCATAGGAAAGGAGGCAAAGTTAGTGCTTAGAGTTTGTAATGCTTCTACCAATGAGGAAAACATCATTCTGATTCTAATATAATTATGATATTTAAGAAGCATTTTCTCCTCTTTTTTTCTCCTCTGATTTTCCACTGTTCAAATCTTCAACATACTTATTTCTATCAGCAATGATTTTGAAAGCCTTTAATGCCTAACTTTATATTTTGGACACTAAATGCAGGAAGAACATAGCAAAGCTATGTGTTCATTAGTCTCAATTCGTGCCCAAAGACTTGTCCTCATCCAAATGAGTCATTTTGTTTTCTCTCCCTGTGGATGTTCTAGCACATGTCACGAAATGTCAATAACTTTGACAAACTACAAAAAATACCAAAAAAAAAAAAACCAAGTGAGAAACTTACAATGCTTCAGTGCTTTAAAAGAGAATTTTCCTCTAGGCAAAGCCTTATTGAATGTTCCCCCCCCTCAAAAAATGAAGTTAACTTTTAGAGTTACATCAAGAATATGGACATGGAGGCAGATGGCTTGAAGTGGGGAAAGATGTGGGCCTTTTGCTGTGACCTAGTCTACTGTGAAGCAATGTGGAGTAAAGGAAAGAAAGCATGAGACCAAGAAGTGTACGGGAGCTGTATTCAAATCTTTTGTCATAGTTATTTCATTTCTATTTTCTCATCTGTAGACTGAGGATAAAAATGCTTGCTCTAGTTCCTTCACAGAATTGTTGTGAGGGAAGTACTATGTATCTCCAAAGTATTATATAAAGACAAATTATCCTGGGCTATTGTTCCTCCCAGGACAACCAGCTGTTGCAGTGGATTGAGGGCCAGACCTAGAGTCAAAAAGACCTGAGTTCAAATGTGACCTCAGACACTTACAAGTTGTGTGATCCTAGGCAAGTCACTTAACGCTGTTTGCCTCAATTTCCTCACCTATAAAATTACCTGGAGAAGGAAATGGCAAACCACTTCAGTATCTTTGCCAAGAAAATCCCAAAAGGAGTCATGAAGAATTGGGCATGACTGAAATAACTGAACAAGAACAAAAGATCCACACGCACAAAAAGTAACTCTTTAATATCCATAAGCAATGACTCAAAAGAAAAAACAATAGATTTTCCAAAAGAACCATGTCAATACATAAAAGAAATAATGCAAGAGATAAAACATGAAATAAAAGTTCTGGAATAAAAACATGAAAGAAAAACGAATAATTTATAAGAAGAAATGCTCAGCCTTATCCAAATAATGGACCACCTGAAAACTAGATTGGTACAAAACCAATGAGCTCATAAGATAATAAGAAACTTATATTAAACAAAATTAAAAGATTTAAAAACAGAAAAAAATAGAAGTGAGCTATATAATGTGAAAAAAAATTGACCTGGAAAACAGATAAAGACATTAAAGAATAATTGGAATGTAAATAATAAAGAATAATTATTATAAATTAAAGAATAATTAAGAATAGCTGGACTTTCTGAGAAATCAGGATTTTAAAAGCCTGGTGCTATAAAGAAATAATAGCAGGTTTATTTTAGAAAAAAATAGAAGGATTTGCATGAAATACTGAAGAGTGAAATAAGCAGAACCAAGAGAATATTGTATATAGTAATAGTAATATTGTTGGAAGAATAACTGTGAACAACTAAGTTATTCTGAGAATTATAAATACTCAAATCAATAGTAACGGGTCTATGAAAGAAGATGCTATACACATCCAGAGAAAGAACTGGTAAAAAGAAGTATGCATAGTATGATTTACATATGTGTGAAATAGTGACCTTCTCTAGTGAGGGGTGGAGAGGGAGGGAGAGAGAAAGTTCTGAACTTAGAATCTAACAAAAAATAATAATTGAAAATAAAAAGCCTGTACAACATATTTCAAGAAATAAGAAATTAAAATTGCCCAAATCTACTAGAACCACAAGGCAAAGTGAAAATAGAAAGAATTCACTCATTATCTCATGTGGGAAAAAGGGGGGATGGGAGAGTCCCAAGAATGTCATAGTCAAACTCCAAAGTTTCATTGTTAATGATAAATATGCAAGTATTCAGAAATATGCTCAAGTGCCAAGGAACCACCCTCAGGATCATGCAATACCTGGTAGTTTATTCTAAGCAAGAGAGATCTTGGAAAGAGGCATTCCAAAAGTCAAAAGATTCACAACCAAGAATAAATTACCCTGCAAAGCTGAATATAATATTATAGGGACAGAGGGGTTGAGGGAGAAGGAAATCAACTTTTAATGGAAGGGAGAACTTTCAAGCATTTCTAATGAAAGGACCAGAGCTAAACAGGAATTTTGACGTACAAATGTAAGAGCTAAAGAAACCTAGGAAGGCAAATTTATTTGAGCCATTAGAAGGAGCTGTATGGTATGCTAATATGGTAATAGGACAAGAAGAAACTAATGTCTCTCCAGAATCTTTATGTCTTCTAAGGATATTGAGGGGGTTAAATAAGGGAAAAAAAGAGGTCTTGGAGATGAATTGATTTCGTCATGAGCATTTTAATAAAGGAACAAGAAGGTGGAGAAAAAGGCAAATACTGATGCACAATGAATGACAAAGAGGATGGAATTTGCTGTTTCATCTGGGGTGAGTGAGAAGAAGAATTATGAACCTGGAAGAATAAATAGGGAGATCAGATATGAGATGACTCTGACTCTTACCTGAAATGGACAAAGGAGTCCTGAATACATAGACTAACAGTTTGGTACAGAAATACACCAGATTCAACAGAGAAACCAGTGGATGTAGGGGGAGAAAGTTAAAAGGAAGGATAGTACAAGGGAAAGGATAATCACAAGCAAAACAAAATTCCTGGCACTGAAAAGAAAATTAAAAGGGAAAATGATCAATCACATCTCTAGAGGATCAATGAAGGAACAAGCTGCCCACTTCCTGACAGGCACAAACACAAAGTGCAGAAACAGACATGTATTTTCGGACATGGCCACTGATCGTTTCATTTTGATTGCCTATGCTTTTTTGTTGCAAGATTACTTTTTCCCCTTCTATCAGGTTTGAATTATGATAGGGAACAGGTGGAAGCAACTCCTAGTAGTGATGTCTAAAAAGAACCACTGAAACATTTTTGAATACAAAGAAGATAACAGAAGGAGATATAAAGAGAACAATTTTCAAAGTATCTTAGAAAGTATCATAAATATGTGCATATAAATATGTTAAAGTAAGAAATTTGAAGTAGAGATTCATTTTTTCATATAGAGTCCACTTTTTCCTTCTAGTACTTATGTGGAAATGCTTTCTTGTTTTTAAATTTGGAATGAATTTTTAATTGTTTGAAAAAAGAAATTTGAGGAGGGAAAGATGATTTTCCTATGGAAGGAGCAAGGAAGACTTCATAAAGGAATAGAACCTGAGTTATGCCTTGAAAGAAAAGAGGTATTCAACAGGAGATATAGGGAAGAGTGTAGGGTGAACAATTCATATTTGAAGTTTCAGAGTTCACCAAGTGCTTTCCTCTGTTATTATTATCATACGATTATGTAATATTCCAGGATCAATATAATTATACTATATATATATATATTATAGTTCTGTAAGGTGACTAATGCAAGTTTCATTATTCCTATTTTACAAATAAGGAAATGGAGGTTTGTAGAGATTAATGAGCTGTTCAGGGTCACGTTATTAATAATGACAATGTTGTTTAGTCGTGTCTGATTCTTTGTGACTCCACTAGCAGTTTTCTTGGCAAAGATACTGGAGTGGTTTGCTATTTCTTTCTCCAGCTCATTTTACAGATGAGAAAACTGAGGCAACCAAGGTTAAGTGACTTGCCCAGGGGCACACAGTAAGTATCTGAAGTCAGCTTTGAACTCAGGTCTTTCTGACTCCAGGCCTGGCACCCTATCCACTGCATCACCTAGCTGTTGATAATAATAATAACAATAACTAACATTTATATAGCGCTTACTATGTGCCAGGCACTGTGCTAAGTGTTTGACAATCATTATCTCATCTGATCCTCACAACAACCCTAGGAAGCAAGTACTATTATTGTCCCCGTTTTGCAGGTGAGGAAACTGAGGCAGACAGAGGTTTAATGAATTGCCTAGGGTCACACAACTAATAAGTGTCTGAGAATAGATTTGAATTGAGGTATTTCTGACTCCAAACCTAGTGCTCCATCCATAGCACCACCTAACTGCCCTCCAACTATTGAGAGTTTGAGCATTCCAGATATGGAGAACGGAAGGAGCAAAGGCATGGTGATGGGAGATGACAATACAAGAATACGAGGCAGGGAGTAGCCTAGTTTGTATGTAATGAAAAGTATGTGAAGGACAGTAATATGAGGTAAAGGGAGAAATGGAGGTTAGTGCTAGATTGTAAAAGAGTTTGAATTCTAGGGTCAGAAGCATTTCAGGAGACAATTTCAGACAATAAAGAGGAAGCTCTGATTTTTTAATAGAAGATTGGCATGATCATAGTAAGTGTTGCATATTATATTACCAACAAATTATTGTTATTGTTTTCTACTAAATCATGGATGATATTATTATTGGTATATTAGCTTCTTTCATCTTCATGAAATTAACCCTTCAAAGATGCTTAAGAGAGAAATTATTTTTCTCTAAGAATATTCTTCTGCAAAGCAAGACACTGACATCAAGTCCTTGAAGAATCCAAACATGAAGGTCTTCTCAGCAACTAAGTGGTGAGCCTAAAGATTCCTCTCAATAGTGGTCAATATCTCTGGGCTAGGACCCTTGGGAAAGGAAATGCTGCTTGCTCTGGCACAAGGAAAATTCACAGCAAATATTCTTTGTGGAAGATACTCATGGTTTTATATAGCAAAATAGATGCTAGTCAAATATGTTCTATGCCATGCTATCATGGAGTACCAACACATGATTGGTATAGAAAATGTAGAAACAGAGGCGTAAAGCTAAAGAAATGCATACAGGACTGAGCTGCTTGTGTTTTATGACACACACTTACAGTGCTGTGTAAAGTTAGAGTTTCCCGGATCAATATAATTAGAACACTTCATTACACTCATCAGCTCTGTAAAAAGACTTAATCAGATTAAACCTTTGCACTAGGATAAATAGTCATTCAGGAATTGGAAGAGGGGACAGCCTAAGCCTATGTGGATTATGGCATAGCATAATGCAGAGAAGCAACCTCTAGAGTGCAGGGAACAGATAGGTAGCACAGTGGAAAGACTGTCGGACCTGGAGTAAGGAGGACCTGAGTTCAAATCCAGCCTCAGACACTAAACACTTACTAACCTTGGGCAAGTCACTTAACCCCAATTGCCCTGCCCTTTCCCCTCCAAAAATAAAAAAAAAGAGAGAACCTCGGGGGGAGGGGTCACAAAAAGTTGGATATGACCAAAAAACGACAACAACAACAAAAAAAAAAAGAACGGCAAAAGGAAATATTCATAGTAGAAATAGGCTGAAGTCCTGGTTTTGAAACAGCCATATGAACCTAGGCAAATTATTTCAAGCTATTTTTTAAGCAATTGGTGTTAAGTAATTTGCTCAAGGTTACATGGCCAGTTATTTCTGGGTGTGGTGCTAAGTATCTGAGTCCGGATTTGATCCAGGTCATCCCAACATGGGGGCCGGTGCTGTTACTCGCTGAGCCACCTGGATGCCCCTAACCCTAGGCAAATTATTTCAATTTTCTTATAATTCAATTATATTTCTATAAAATGGGAATAGAAATACTTGTGCTAAAAAATCACATGGAATTTTTTTTAAATAACAAGTCAAGAAAGTGAGTAATGAAGATATCACAGAATTGGAATTCCCTCTGGAAAAGTAGATCACACCACTCACCCATCTAATGCTTAGTAGATAAGTCCTAGGGCTGAGGTTATTATTTTTTTTGTCACAGATGTCTTTGGCCTTCTGGTGAAAACTATGGGTCCCTCTGTTCTCAAAATAATGCTTTATATGCATAGAACACATGGGATTTTGCAAAGGAAAATAATTTTATTGAAATATGATTATTAAAAAATTTCATGAATCCCTTTCCTAGGAAGTTGTCACTCAGAAGTGAAGTGACTTTCCCAGGACCATGCAATTAATGTCAGAGGCAGAATTTGAATCCATGTCTCAGAGAAACCTAGTCTAGCACTCTATTCATTTATATCAATATGTATCTGTGTTTTGTAAGGAAATCACTCTATAATCCTTAAATTGCTGTATAAACACAGCTGCTATTATTATAATGTGCATATTTGTCCTGGAAAATTATCAGTATATTTATTCTCACATCTTTAAAATGAATTTTTCCCCATAGAAAAAAAATGTCCTAGAAAGGATTTCTAGAAATGAGTGCAGTATTCTTTGGTTCATTTTCCCTAACCTTGTGTTCAAGCTCTCTGTAGCACTCCAGATAAGGGAAAAGTAGAAAGGCTGAGCATTACCTTCATTTTCCTCTATTTCATCTTCCTGTAATCCCTTGAGCCAGTTTGAAACTCTTGAGTGGTAGTGATGAGAGGGATTTCTGCCAACTAGGGCCAGACCATTTCTTTCATCTCTTTTGCTGAGACTTTGCTATATGTTATAATTCACTCATTACAGACTGGTATCCCTCTGTTCTTGACCCAGAAGGTATTTTGTGGCCTTTCTAAATGACCTCTGGTAATGGCTCTGGCAAAACTTCTGTCCGCTCAAAGTGCTATTTAATAGCAGCTACATTTTAGGTATCACTAAGTAGAAGAAGCCTGGCTGTGCTTAAACTAGGGTTGAGATGCCCCTTCCAACTCATCTCTCAGAAAGTAACTATTTTTTTATGGAGTTTCACTGAGGTCAGTCTCAAGGGAACTGGTAATATAGGGAAGCTTCTCTTTGGACTGACTGCTCTGTTCTTGTCCTCTGCCACATTTTTGACAACCCTCAACTTGTTTTTCCTCTGTACTCACCCTTTCTCCTTCCATGAACCTATTTTGAAAATTCTCTGGTTTTCAATGTGTCTTCTACATCTCCAGTAGAGAATAAACTTCTCGAGGGCAGGGACTATATTGTACTTGTCTTTTTGTTGTTTTTCATTTGTTTTCAGTTGTGTCCAACTCTTTATGACCTCATCTGGGGATTTCATGGCAAAGATACTGAAGTGGTTTGCCATTTCTTTCTTCAACTCATTTTACAAATGAGGAAACTGAGGCAGGGCTAAGTGACTTGCCCAAGGTCACAACTAGTAATTGTCTATGGTCAGATTTGAACTCAGGTCTTCCTGACCCCAGGCCCAGCACTCTATCCATGGAGTCACCTAGCTTAGATTCCCAATATCTAACCCAGTGCCTAGTTTTTAATACATGTTTGTTAAATGAATAATGAATAAATAGTCGATCCCCATTTTTATGACTTTTGTATAAATCTTGACTCCTATGTAACTTCAGGATTTATCTTGTCAATCCATTCCAAATATGTAATTTGTATTTAGAAATGTGCTCTCATGATACTGCTTCTTCGTGAGTTTTAAAACAGCAAGCACCAAAAAAGAATTAATTAAGAAACTAATATGGTCTAATCTCTATGCTAAACACTGAAGGTATAATAATAATAATAAAAACGTAATAGGACCTCCTCTCAAGGCTCTTGTTATAGTCTAACATGGGAAACAACATGTCTGCATGCATTATGTGCAAAGTAATTGGAGACACCTAGGTGGAAGTAGAGAGAGTGCTAGGCCTGGGGCAGGGAAGACCCGAGTTAAAATCCAACCTCAGATACTTACTAGCTATATGACCCTGGACAAGTCAACCTCTGTGTGCCTCTCTTTCCTGATCTGTAAAATGGAAATGATAACACTCACCAGGATCACTGTGAGGATCAAATGAGTTAATATTGGCAATTCCCCAGTGCCTGGCAGATAGCAGGCGGTTATAAAATGCTTTTTTCCTTTCCTCATACAGAGGGGAGGCACCAGGAGCTTAGGAAATCATAAAAGTTCTCATGTAGGATATGATGCTTAGAGTGATCTTTGAAGTGAACTAATTGGGAATTCTCTAAGAGACAGAGTTGAGTAGAGAGTACGTAAAGGCAGGGAGGACAGCCTGTACGAAGACACAGACATACAAAATGAAGCTTCATCTGCGAGGAACAGCAAGAAAGCCAATTTGTATGGACCATAAAGTGCACAAAAAGCAGAAATGTGTAATAAGCCTGGAAAGGTTAAACAACTAATCTCTCACATTAAAAATTATTCCAATAAACAGAAATAACCACAAGAGTTCTTCTAAAATAGTTTTACTCCTGTGACTACATGATTATGTGGATTATCGAATGGAAAATATGTATATAAAAACACCATGTAACTCAACAAATGAGGCCTACAATTATGGCTATAGTGGTAAAATAAGATAAGAATGTGTTGGGGGAAGGCATAATTTGATATTGAGAAAGAAGGGAAGAAGGGAGAGCAACATAAATCCTTGGAATATCATCTTCAAATTCTAAATGGCCTTAATAAACAGGAGCAGCGAGCAGAGATCAACAGAATGAATTCCAGTAAGATCACATGCAGAGTAGGACACTTGGGGAGAAGGCAAGGTTGAAAAAAAATGACACAAACACACCATGGAAAAAGTAGGAACAAAAAACACCTGCTGGTAGTAAAGTATGAATGGTAAGCTTGCCGTGGGTCAGAACTGCAGCATCACAGTTTAAAAAGTTAGCACCAACATATAATAATAGTTAGCATTTATATACATCTTTAGGGTTGCAAAGCACTTAATAAATATTACCTCATTTCATTCTCACAACAACCCTGGGAGGTTATTATTATCTCCATCTGTAAGATGGGGAAATTGAGGCACCTTGCTCAGTGTCACACTGCTAAATATTTTTTGGTTGGTTGAAGGAATGATCAGTTTCTCCCATTCTGATGATGCGGTCTCCAGAGACAGAGGGGCTACTATCGTCCTTTGTCCTCACCAGCTTCTGCTATCTAAAATCTTCCCCTGCGTGTAAAACTGAGAATCACCCTGTTGTGATTGAAAGTAACTCACTAGTTCTTTAAATCCATATGCTATATTTCTTAATATAAATGCAGATGTGCAGAAGGAATAACTGTGCATGATTTTGTTTTTAACATGATGCAGAAAGTTCCAAGGATTAAAGTAAGTATAAATTCCAAGAATTATCACCATTCATGAATCAAAGAAGGGACCTCAGAGGTCATTTTATCCAATTTTCTTCTTTTACAGATGAAGTAATTTGATCCCACAAAAATTAAATGGTTTCCCCAAGGTCACAAGCTAGTTAGTTACAAGTCTAAGCCTACTATTCAACCAATCTGACTCCCAGTCCAGGACCAAATGAAGACTGCAGAAAAGGAGACCATTACAAAGTTCATTAGGTTGTGAAATTGCTTTTTTAAGAAAAGACACTGCAAAGTGCATGACTTTGGGGGGAAATAAAATCCTGGGTAACTGAAGAACATCTAGTCCCTCCAATGCAGGCTTGGGCAGATTCCAGTTTTTCCTTGGCTAACCTCAATACCTTTCCAAACCTGTCTTTTGTTAATCCTCTAAACAGCGTATCTATATCTTACTCAGCCCAGTGAATAAACCCACTTTTTTCTGGAGCTTCCATTTTCTCCTTATCTATTCCCTTCCTCTCTCTAGCCCCCATATCATCCTGTTTCCTTTCCTCCAAGTGTTATTCATATTTTCTTTTAAGATCCATCACCTCCAGGAAACTATCTAATTAAGTTCACAGCACATGGATATAATGTTAATGGAATATCAGATCTTACCCGCCCATTAATAGGCCTCAGGTGGAGCCCACTAAGAGAAGCTTGCTTAGGGGAGGCTTGCTTGTAGGGAGGCTTTCACACTTTTGACTAATTTCTAATTAGGCACTGAGTCACAGGGTTGTGATGCCTTCTGGCTCTGAGAAGTATATATACACTGAGTTGGTATTTTTCTTTAGGGATCACTTATAAGAAGGATCTTGTGATTCCCTAGTCGAGATTCTGAGTAGCCCTATGTTCAGAGCTCCCCAACTGTTCAGATGTAAAGGCTTTCTTGATCCAGGGATGTATGTAAAGTGTATTGTTGACTCAGACAGTCAGAGCCCTGTGTGTTGATCTTTATTTCTCTACTTATATTTTCTCTGTTTATATTTTCTCTGAAGTTCAGGGTGCTGACTTTTCACCTGAACTAGTGAATAAAATTTAAAAAAAAAAGATTGTCAACCCCTTAAACTGCTATCTTTCCTAGTAAAGCAGATCTAAGAACCTGCACTAGCAGCCGTCCTGGGTATGCCCAGTGTGGTTTCCACTACAACTGAATATTTACTAGCTTTGCATTTAGGTTCATATATAGGTTCACTTATAATTCATTCTTACCCATTCTTTAAAAGTTCTCCTTAAATATCACCTCCTCTAGGATGCTTTATTTATTGCTCCTTTTCTTCCTTAGGCCTTTATTGCTGTTGTTCAGTCATTTCAGTCATATCTAAATCTTTATGATCCCATTTGGAGTTTTCTTGACAAAGACAATAAAGTGGTTTGCCATTACCATCTTCAATTCATTTTACAGAAGAGAAAACTGAGGCACAGTTAAGTGACCTGCCCAGGGTCACACAGCTAGTAAGTGTCTGAGATCAGACTTGAACTCACTAAGATGAATCTTCCTGACCCTACGCCCAGCACTGTATCCCCTCTACCACCTAGCTGCCCTCCTTAGGCCTTACACAGCACTTCATTTTCCACCTCTCTAGTTCATTGATTGTACATTATTGCATATTTCTTATTCCCCTACTAAACTCTAAGTTTCACAATGGTATGGGGACTGTTTCTTATCTAAACAGAAATGGATGTCAGACCATCTCAAAAATGGGGAGTAGGGGTTGAAAAAGCCTATTCCAAAAGGATATCACTGATCTTTAATTAGAGAACAATAGTTTTTAATCATTTATATAAAGGAGTATGTGTTTTACAACCCACCTTACGTGACTCATTTCATTTGATCCTCATAATATCCCTGTGAGGTAGGTGTTATTATTATTCCCATTTTACAGATGAGGAAACTAAAGATCAGAGAAGGTGAATGACTTGGCAAGGTTATGCATCTAGTAAGTATCAGAGGCAGGATTCAATCACAGGCTCAGTTGTACACATAATAATGGAAAACAGAGAAGGGCACCCAAAAGGGGGATACTAACAGGTGCTGAAAAGAGATGTCAGTCACTTTACCATTTTATCTATTTACTGATCCTGATTGCACTTGTATTCAGTAAGTATTAAATGATCCTAATTTTAAAAGAAGAAAAAATCAGTCACAATATACCCAAGTGTAAGACATACCATAAAGGGAAGCTATCATTTGGAAAAAAAGAAAATGGTTGTCAAAGTAACTGTTTTAGTTAATGCTTATTGCTTTTGTTTCTCCTACATTCTTACATTTAAATTAAGTCCTTGTCATACTTACTTATTGGTGATAAGTACGTGATTTTGGAGGCATGTCCAAGGCAGCAGAAGAACACTTTAAAGTCACTTAAATGAACCTCATCTGGAAAGATTAAAGAAAACATTTTTAAAAAACAACTAGCAAAAACCTCTTACTGCTTATTCCAAATGATTAGGATTTTTGAGAACATAATGAAGAGACAGGAAAATATTATCTGATCCCAGTAGCATAACATTTGGTTTGTCAAGTAGAAATTAATTTTCTCATATTGAGAAGCAAACAGAGCCCTACACATAGCACAAGAACAGCAGGAGCTGACTCTATTCACAGAGACTGCACAGAAGTCTTTAATGCCTATTTGAATGGCGGTAAATTGTGCCATGTATATGTGCTTTAATTTTCTTCTTCCACATCTTCCAAAATAGTCCAGTCCAATAGAAGAACATAGGATTGGGGGTCAGATCAGTTCTTCTTAACCTGAAGAAGTGAGTGAAAGAAGTAGTGGAATGGCATCAAGAAACTTGGGCTATAGTCCAACACTTGACTGTGTGTTTTTGGGTAAGTCATTAATCACCAGATCTCAATTTCTTCAACTCTAAAATTTCTTTTAAGAAGAAACATTAGCATGTTCCTTCCAGTTCTATGACATCTAACTCCCCAAAACTCTTTACCTCTCTGTGACTCTCTTGACCCTTCTAAAAAAAGGAAGAGATAAGTTGGGTTTCAATTTGCTTTTGAACTCATATTGAACTTAATCTCTGCCATTGAGACTTCAATCTGTCACGATGGATGATTCAACTCATAAGAAAGTATCCTCAATTGATTATTCAGCTGCTTTGCCCAAATCTGAGCTGTAAATTCCTTTCTGGCTTGCTTGCTTGCCATGTCTATCCCACTTCTTTTGCTGTTCATTCATTTTAGTCATGTCCAAGTCTTCGTGATTCCATTTGGGGTTTTCTTGGCAAAAATACTGAAATAGTTTGCTATTTCTCCTTCCTAGCTCATTTTACAGATCAGGAAACTGAGGCAAACAGGGTTAAGTGTCTTACCCAACATCACACAGATAGTAAATGTCTGAGGCAAGATTTGAACTCAGGAAGGTGAATGAGTCTTCCTGACTTCAGGACCGACACTCTATTCACTGTGTTATGTAGCTGCCTCTCCCGTTACTAGTTAATAGCTATTAATCAGATGGAAACTGAGTCTCCAGATGTAATACATGAACCTGAATGACTACTTTGCTGATTGTGGCTATACGTCAAAATTAATTGTCCTTATACAAAGGTCTGATCATGTTACTCACTATTGTCTATCAAACCCATTCATGCCTGCCTGTTCTATTCAATTATTGTCCATGTTCTCCTACAACAGTAACAACAGTTGATATAAATGTTGCCCCCAATAGTCTGTAACAAGGTCATACAGAGACTAGAGGAAATTGGGCTCAAGCTCAGAGGGCACATATTGGAAAGGCGTAATTCATAGATCTTGGAAGTCATTTTGCTGAAAAGTCATTTTTGGCTTTTGGTGGGGCCCTCGTGAAGTTCCCCTGGACATGATGTAGTTCTCTGCTGGGCTCTTTTCTTCAAATTGCCTTCTGTCAACATTTCTAATTATCTTTCTCTCCTGCTGTAGTCACTGCCCCAGCTACTGCTATTTTCAAGATGCTGCAAGAATACCAATAAGCAGTCCAAATCCTCCAAAGTTGCCCATTTTACAAGATCCTCCTTATCTCGACTTCCTCTAATTATCTTATATTTACAACTCCTGTTTGCACATTTTTTCAGTCTCTGGTAGAATGTTAGATTCTTGAGGGAAAGAATTGCCTTCCATTTTTTGGTCTTTATATCCCGTGCACCTAATTCTGTGCCTTGCACAGAGCTGAGGCCCAATAAATTTTTATTGATGTCAATTACTTCAAATGAGGGTTTTAACTCCAATTCCCATATTTATGGCATCATAGATCTAAAGTCGAATGTGACTTGGGAAGCAATCTAGTCTACACCTAATATTTTATAGATACTAAGAGCTAGGATTAACATAATACTTTATGACCAGCAAAATGATTTACTGACATTATCTCACTTTATCTTCACAACATCCTTAGAAGACAGATGCTATTATTATTCCCATTTACAGATAAAGAAAATGAGGTATACAGATGTTCAATGACTTGCCTACCCACTAAATGTCCGAAGTTGCATTTAAACTCAGTTCTTCCTGATTCTGGGCCTAGTGTTCTATCTACTGAACCACTTAGCTATCTCAAAAAGGAGCATCAGGAAACTGAAGCCCACAAAGACATCTCAAACTCAACTAACTAAGATGGAACTCATCATCTTTCCTCCCAAACCCAATGTGTGCTTTGAACTTCTTGGTTTCTGTCAACAGCACCATCTTCATTCTAGTCATGGAGGTTGACAACCTCAGAATCATTCTCAACTCCTTATTCTCCCTCTTCTCATACATGCAATAAATTGCCTGCTGTCAGTCTCACCAATATCTCTTGTATATCTCCACTTTTCTTCATTCAGACAACCACCAAACTAATTCATACCATTATAACCAATCTTAAACTATTGTAATAACTAATTCAGATCATTGTAACCTAAGTCTGAAACTATTGTAATAACCTTCTAATTGGTCTTCCTGCCTCAAATCTTTCTCTTCTCTAATCCATCCTACAAAACTGTCAAAACAATATTCTTAAAGCACAGGTCTAGCAATAAACTCCAATTATTCCCTATTATCTCTAGGATAAAATCTCCTGCAAAGTGTTTGAAGCTCTTCAGAACCAGGCTCCAACTTACTTTTCCATGTTTATTATACATCATTCCCTTTCATGTACTCTATAGTCCAGCCAACTAGACTTTCTTGCTATTCCAAAGAAATAAAGTTCTATCTTTTGTCCCATGACTTGCACAGGCTACCCACATTACTGGTTAACATTTTCTCTTCAATATCTCCTCTTGAAATCTCTATTTTCCTTCAGAGCTTATCTTAAATTCCATCTCCTACAAGAGACTTTTCCTCACATCATGAATAGCTAGTCTCTCTCCCCTTCTCCAAAAATTTAACTTGCATTTATTTTGTTTTATACTTATAAATGTACATGCTATATACCCCAATCAAATGATAACTATTAGCAGATGCTTAATAAGTACTTACTAATTGAGTGAAAAAGACGATGCAACCAAGCCTTAAGAAATTTAAAGAGGGAGTGATGAGTGGGAAAATCAATCAATATTTTTGTTACTGTATGAATGATGAGAATACATACACTCCCACCCAGAAAACCCATGAAATCCTTTCTATCTGTCTCTTGTAAATATACAGTCAACACATAAAAGAAAGTTTTATTGTAAGAATAACAAAAAAATCAATGACAGCATTCTTATTCCCATGGAGTTCCCAGAGTCACTTAAAGTCTCAAATATAATGTTTCTTTTGATTGAGGCTCTTCACAAGTCTTATCCTCACTTGCTTGTCTCTGTCTGTAGGCCCATGGTAGGATTTTGTCCTGTAGCTGCAGATATTCTCAGTGGTCATTTGAGGTGTTACTCTGCTGTCCTCAGCTAGTTATTGTTTCAAGCTTCTGTTCACAGCTTTCTTGTGACAAAATCTCCACTAACCAGTTGATGGGGGGAAAAGTTTTAAAGGTGTTAGTTCTGTAAATACAGGTTTAGCCAACAAAGACATAGTAAGAGAAATATTTTCAGACTGTGCTTGTCTACCAGGACTTATATATAGCTGTCTGGGTAGTGTGCTACAGGTAGAGAAGGGCACCTCCAGACAGAAGATTCCTTCTTCAGAAAGTTATTGTGTTTGAATGGCCAATAATGGGCCCCAGCTGAAGCCTCACTTGTTCATTGTCTGGGTTTTTATGGCTCAGAATGAGTGCAAAAAGCAAGTGTTTTCTATTCTACCATAAACACTTAGAGTCTTCTCCTAGACTGATGCTTTGGGAAGGCAAACTAGGTCATCTTTTGTCTCTATTCTTACCTAGCCTTTAACTACTGACTGAGTTGTTTCAGACAAACTGAGACCTGGGAAAGATTTTAGATTAAAAAGTCCTGCATTTCCCACTGAATCCTGGGCCATTGCCAGCTGTCTTGACTCAGGTCTTGCCACTGTACTCTGATGGCTCTGGAGGAGGGAGTGGGGATGATGACTTTGCACACCTCTGCCTGACTTAAATCCAGTTCCCTTGCAAGTCAAGACGTCACCGTCGTGATGTGGTTGGTCCTCATTGAGATTGGAGGGTGAACAACAAAAGCGACAATTGTGCTTGTCAGGCAGTTCCATTGCATCATACTCTGGGCACACCAGTAGGATGTGCTGTTGTGTTATAATATCATGAACATCTCTAGAATAAATCTCAGGTTCAGGTAGGGCAACCCAAAACCCTTGCTTCTTCTCTCTCTCTCTATCTGATCCCTAGAATAGACATCCTTCTACTATCACAATATTGTCTACTTGTTCAGCATCACAGGATATTTAGAATTTAAAAAGACACTTATGGTAACAGTCCAAACCCTTCATTTTCCAGATAAGAAAACTGGAAATGCGATAGACTACCTGTCCATGATCACATACTAGCTAGTAGCAAAGGAAAGATTTGAAATCTCCTCTTCTGACTTCAAATCTAGTGATCTTTCAGTTATAGTACATGCTGCTATGTACCATAATTGTCCCTGAATGTTCTGTTCTTTTCTGAAAGTTTGGCTGAGATTATTCAAATGATTTTTAATAATCTATGGTCATTACCAGATCCTTCTCAGGTCCCCTTCAGTCTCAGTGGTTAGAGCATAGAAATGGATGGCTTTTATGCTAAATGATTTGCCTTGGATTCAAAGAAATAGCAGTCATTTTCAAGATTATAGCCCAGTACTGCTTTCCACTCTTTTATTGACTATAAGTCCTACTCTATTTCTTCTAAGGGATTCTTGCCCACTGTGATTATCTGAATTATATTCACCCATTCCCATTCGCTTAAATTTACTGACACCCAAGATGTCAATGTTTAATCTTTTCATCTCCTGTTTGACTACATACAACATCTTCTAGAAATAGCACTTTAAAAAAGACGTCACATTCCTCTTAAGAGATTGGAATGCAAAAGTATAAAATCAAAAGTTAATTGGAGTAACAGGCCAGTTTCACATTGGAGTACAAAATGGAGCAGAAACCAACAGAGTTTTTTTTTTTCAGATAACTCATTGGTCATAACAAACTCTCAACAACCCAAAAGGCAACTCTGCACACAGACATCACCAGATGGTCAATATTGAAATCAGATTGATTATATACTTTATAGTCAAAGGTAGAGAAGCTCTATAAGTGAGTTAAAAGAAGACCTGGAGCTGACTATGGATCAAATCATGAGCTTCTTATTAAAAAATTCAGACTTAAAGAAAGCAGGAAAAATCATCAGACCACATAGGTATGACATAAACAATATCCCTTATGAATATGAGGTGGAGGTGATGAATAGATTTAAGAGATTATATCTGGGAGAAAGATTGCCAGAAGAACCATGGACAGAGACTTGCAACATTATACAGGAGGC
This sequence comes from Petaurus breviceps papuanus, assembly GCF_028583685.1. Classification (NCBI taxonomy): domain Eukaryota; kingdom Metazoa; phylum Chordata; class Mammalia; order Diprotodontia; family Petauridae; genus Petaurus; species Petaurus breviceps. The sequence continues at coordinate 61,592,150 of NW_027186304.1, forward strand.
AGCAGCAACAACAAAAACATTCCAAACCAAAGAAAACGAAGAGCAAGAAATAGTTGTCTGAAGAGGCTTTACAAATAGCTGAGTAAAGAAGGAAAGCAAAAGAGAAAGAAAAGAGGGAAATACCTATCCAACAGAATGTAAAATTCCAGATAGCAAGGAGAAGTGAGGTTTTCTTAAATGAGCAATGAAAAGAAAGAAAACAGTAGGATGGGAAAGAGAAGAGATATCTTCAAGAAAATTAGAGCTATCAAGGGAAATGCCTCTCACCTTGGAATTTTACCATAATTCTCTTAAATCAGTCCAAGGGAACAGGTGGAATAAAAAATATCTCAACACAAGCTACGCTAATATGCTAATACAGGCAATTGGTGGTGCAGTGGCTTGAAGCACTGGGACTGGGGTCAGGAAGATTTGAGTTTAAATTCAGCCCTAGATACTTAAAAGCTGTGTGATCCTGGGCAAGTCACCTAAATCTCTGTTTCTCTCAGTTTTCCTCAACTGAAAAAGGGAGATAATAGCCCCTATGTCACAGAGTTGTTGTAAGGATCAAATGAGATTATATTTGGGAAAATTGCTTAGCCCAGTGCCTGGCACAAAGTAAAAGTTATATAAATAAGAATTCCCTTCCCTCCCCTACTACTATTAGGCATACAGGAATTAAGTGGCTTGTGCAGGCTCACAAAGCTTGTAAGTATCTAATTTGAAAGGGACCTTAGAGATGGCATCTGTTTCAATTCCTTTATTTTTAAAAATTAGGAAACTGAGGCCTGGAGAATTTAAATAACTTGGTCAAGGACACAAAGATTGTAAGTGGCACAAGTAGGATTTGAACTTCAGCCCTTTGACTCTCATACTGCCCCTTAAATCAAATTGAGAAACATGTTAAGTAGGGAAACATCTAAGGTAGAGAGTCTCAAATAATTACTTAGATGGCCATCTTCTCTGTCAGTAAGTTAAATAATCAGTCTTACAGCATCCACTAACCACTACACGTCCAAGGTGCTATTACTCAGTTTCTCCTTACTAGACTCTTAACTGAAGCTCCAGTGTTAAATGTGAGATTTAAAGTCAGGGGATCGAGGGCAGCGAGGTGGTGCAGTAAATAGAGCACCAGCCCTGGAATCAGGAGGACCTGAGTTCAAATCTGGCCTCAGACACTTTACACACACAGACACACACACACACACACACACACACACATACACACACACTAGCCGTGTGACTTCAGGCAAGTTACTTAACCCCAATTGCCCTCCAAAAAAGCAATAAATAAATAAGGGAATCATGACTGAATACTGGCTGTGTCATTTTCTATCTGGTATGACCTTATGCTAATCATTTATTCTTTTGGGGCCACATTTTCTTTATATATAAAATAAGGGTTTGGACCAGATAACATCTAAGATCATTGCCAGCTCTTAATTGTCAAAGAAAATATCTTTAAAATTTTTAACACAGTGCCTGGCACATAGATTAATAAATGCATATCATCTTCCTCTTTCCTCCCCCCTTAATTCTGCAAAATTTTATTTAACACGCAGTTTCAATGCTGCCTTACACAGAAAGCAATTGGTGAAACCCCAAACCCTGAAGCAGTGAAGAGATTGATACCATTGACTTAATTCTGCCTATCTGGAAGAAAGTTTATGTATGGTACACAGTTGTACCTTCAACATATTTCCCAGATGTTGAATCAATTTAAAAAATACCAATCTAGTTTTATTTCTTTTGTGTTCAGGGTGCTATTTTCCTCTCCATTTGTCTTGAGCTGCTAGGTGATTTTCTCAGTTGTTTACTGGGTGCAACAGAAATTAATCATTTGATATGTAATTGCCAAGCTTTTGTGTCTACTCCCCTCCCCCAGCTAATCAGACAATTCCACTGGAAATAGATTTTAAAATAACATTTATTTAGTCAATGAAAGAAGAATGATATGGCTTCATTTTCAATGGAAACATGAATTGGGGAAAATATTTCCTTTTCTCTAAAATCAGTCATATTTAAAGAGAACACACAAAGAAATAGCAGGAATCGTTAGGAATAATAACTCATATTTGTATAGTGCTTTACGGTTAGTAAAGCACTTTGCTCAGCTCATTTGAACCTCACAATAACCCCTATGGAGGCAAGTACTACTGATATTTACAGAACAGAAAGAGATGATACTACACAAAACATCTGCCTCCAAAATGGAACCTGAAAAGCAGTAGGTAACCCTGGAAAAGTCTGATTTATATTCATGGTATTTTCTACAGTGCTCTGCTCCCTGTGGGGGAGATAGGCCTTTAAAGAAGTTCACACAAACAAATTTGCTGGTATTGGATCTAATGTGACACAGTGATGAAACTGCCAGTCTTTTATCTCTTAAACAATGTACCCTTCACTTGCCTCCCTCTCCACTACTGTTCCAGGTACCTTTTCAGGCACTCTAGAATCTGCCACAACAGTGTCTATAGAGATATTAAATATTAGCATATCCAGTGACAAAATGGATCCTATTTACTACAGTTAGAAGTTGCCTTAAATAACTGATTACAATATCACCCTAAACCCAGAATTATCTTCCCTTTCAAAACTCTACTGGATTACAACCTAATAGATTGATTTTCATCACATAATTAAACAACTTCACCATCAAATTGTTAACCCATAAGATTATTGAATTATAACTGGAAGAAAGCATAGAGATCACCCTTTTTGACCCAGACAGTCCATGAGACTAAGTCCTAAGGGAAAATTCAAGGAAAAGTTTCAATGAGTCATATTTACCACCCAAGCTGGCATAGAGAATAAGACAGAGAAGCCCTGGGGATAAGGACTAGTCAGGATCAACCAAATAAAGCCTTATAGAGCAAAGACTTTAAGAAGGCAGTGACTGATCACCATTATCAGATGAGGTCCCAGGACCAAAAAGAAGGAGCCCAAACTTTGTGCAGTATACAATTTTTTTTTAATTTTAAAAACAGATGCCAAGTGTCAACTCTGTCGATCACTAGCCTATTCTAAGCCACGGATCTAAAGAAAACTAAGGAGGAAACTTCTGTATAGGAGTAGTATTCCAGGGTGAGAAGCATCCTAACCTAACTGAGGAAGAAGAAAGTTCAGAAGCAAGCAGTAACTGTATCACTCAGCCTGAAGACTGCATTGGAACAACTAAGGCAGGAATCCTTAGACTACAAGGGAGTCTTTCATTCTATCACTAAATCATAACAGCTTCTAACTTGCTGATAGCGGCTGAGTTCAGCAGCAGTTTAAAGGAATTCAAATACGGAGCAAGCCCGTAGATGTTTTGCTAAGACACAAACTCATGGGAGGATCTTGCAGAGCTCAGATCAACAGGGCAATGATCATGCTTTGCCTTGAATCAGAGCATTTTGGTAGCATGGAAAACATTCAGGTTCCTATCCTGAACATGTACCTAAAATCCTGGGATAACACATCACTTAATACCTCCAAGAAAGCAGCAACCAGATCCAAAAGAATACAAGCACAGCCCAGACATTCCTTCTAGAAATTCACAGAGCTTGTAACTAATATGAAACTCAAAGTCAGAGAATAGGCTGAAAAGTGAGAAAACAAACAAAAAAATTATAATTTTAGTATAAAAATAGCATAAAGGGAGAAGCTCAGCACATAAACTTTGAAAAAGAGAGTGACTCCAAAACGTCTACAATCAAATCCTTAAGGAAAAAACCTGTCAGGCAGGACTACAACAGATTAGGTACCCTAAAAGAAATGAAACAAGAGATTGTTTTACATTCAATTTTTTTAATGAAATCAGAGTGTTAGCTGGGGAAAATGGAAAAGAAATGAGAGCTATGGAAGAATTGGTACTAGAGTTAACAACTTGGCAAAAGACGTCCAAAATCTTAGCCAAGCAACAAAGCCCCTGAAAGTCAGAATGAACCAAATAAAAGATAATGACTCCATGAGACAACAAAAAAATGTTAACACAAAGGAGGAGGAAGAAGAGGAAGAGGAGGAAGGGAAGGAAGGAAAGAAGGAAGGAAGGAAGGAAGGAAGGAAGGAAGGAAGGAAGGAAGGAAGGAAGGAAGGAAGGAAGGAAGGAAGGAAAGAAGGAAGGAGCCATCTGAAACAGATTGTACCTCACCTAGAGGACCTGTCCTGAGCACACTCCCTCTCTCAACACCGTCTTCTTTATAATGAGAGGGCAGGAGAGAAACAAAGAAAATGAGAAGTATAAGACAACAGGGTAGAGAGAAGTACACAATTAATGATAATAGCTGTGAATGCACAAACTAAAGCAACTTAAGTTAGAAAAGAGGCAGGTAAATGATAAAAAAAATCTTTTCAATAAGTTTCTCTGATAAAAGTGTCATTTTAAGGTATATCAAGAATTGATTCAAATTTATAAGAATACCATCAATACCACAACTTGATCTATACCCCCAAAGAGATCAAAGAAAGAGGAAAAGGACTTGTACGTACAAAAGCATTTGTAGTAAGTCTTTCATGGTGGCAAAGAATTGGAAATGTAGGGAAGGGCATCAATTGGTAAATGACTGAATAATTTGTGGTGTATGGATTCAATATAATACTCTTATGTTATAAGAAAAGATCAAAAGAACAGTTTCCCAGAGAAACCTGTGAAAAGTTATATGAATTTATACAAACTGAACACAACTGGAACAACTTGTACAATTTCATAAAGACAACTTTGAAAAACTTCCATGGAGGTGCTCTGAATAGCCTATCCCATGGGTGAAGGTAGCCTCCTTTGACTGGCTATGTAGCCAGAAAGCCTGCATCCTAAAAACTTTTGAGACTGAGACAGTGGCTCTGTTTCTACTTCATGATCTTCCTTGAGATCTCTTTCCTCTCACTTTCAGAGGGTAAAAATCCCACTTCATCAGTTAAGAGGGGAAGGACTTTCTTCTGCTCTCCCTCTGATCCTTGGCTCTGAGGTTGCTATTGGCCTAAAGGTGTTTGTTTCTGTTCTGTGTCATTTGTCCTTCCTACTTTCAAGTGCTGGAAGGGAGATCCCCAACGAATACAGGAGTTCAAGCCACCGAGTCCTTGGAGGCAGGATTGCATTTGAGATCTTGCAACAAGCCAACCTGGGCAGGGAAACCCAGAGAAACCAGGGTGCCTGGGATTCAAATCCAAAGAGGATTTTGGATTTGGAACTTAGCATGGTGCTACATAAGAACTAAATTAAGCTATAACTGAATATCCCCCTTTTCTCTCCCCAGAAACTAATGTAGTATGGAGAGGGAAATTATGCCTTCCATGTGTTGGGGGAATAAGTTTCTATATTTATGATTTGAAGTAAATATTTCTTTATTAAAACTAACCTGTTAGTAACTAAATAGAACTGGAAAGTTGCGTACCTACATTTGGTTAAACTTTATTGGTAGAAGCTGGCGCCATTTGCAGAGAGTGTAGGCACTCCCAAACATCCATAAAGGTGCTAGAAAACCCTGGGGAGATGCAAAATGGAACATATATGGGCTTCAGGTAATAGGGAATAGGGTAGCTAGTGCTACATATATGTTTTATACACACACACATACACACACATTGGCCAACTTGGGCCTTGTTTTGCTTGATGATACATATTTGTAATAGAAGGGTTTTTTTTCTTTCACAATGGAGGTGAGAGAATGTGAGAAGGTGGCTTTACATTGATTGAAAAAAAAATAAAAAATAAGAATCTGTCAAGTTCTATACTTTCAAAGCCTTCCTACTTTTTTAGGGTCCCTGAAGAAAATTCTGTACTACTTGCTTGTGAAGTTCTTGGAAGGGATTGTGTGAAAAAGGGATCTTAGAAGCTGGGCCAGTAAGCACAGGAAAACTAAGCAAGTTCAGGAAAGTGTCAGAGAATTGAAAGTCCCTTCCCTGCTCTCACCAGTCTCTAAGATTATTGGAAGGTAACTTGGCTCTTGATCTGAAACTCAGCTTATTTCTCTTTCTGCTGGTTTCCAACTGGCAGCTTTGTCTTTGCATCCAATACAGCGATCTTGTTTCACTCATTCCTAGTCTTTGCTTGCAGAAGCATAGACTCCAGCAGGTACTTGGCAACCTAGAATGCCCCGACTGACACATATTTCCTTGCTTTTATACTGCTTCTTATACTGGAATGACTGCTTGAAACTTTCTTTCTGACTGATGCCATAGTACTTTCCAGGGTTGGAGACAGCTATACCTAAAGCCAGCACAGAAAAGTGTTTACATAATCGTACTTAGCCAAAAAGGACATCTAGTCTAATTTTCAAAGGCAGAAAAAAGAAGAACAAATGTTACAGCTTACTGTTGCTGTGAGGAAGGGAGGGAAGAGGAGAGGCTTCCTGTCCCAAAGCAAGCAAGATTTCCCTGGAATTCAGGGAGGCGGTAGCAATTGTTTGGGGTGGAAGCGTGAGATGTATGGAATAGAGACAAAGGCAGCATGATGACCACTTGCCCAATTCTAGTTTTCAAGGAGTTATATTCTTCCTTAAGGTTTTGTATCTCCTTGAACAATTCGGAACTCTGCCCAAAGGGATGTAAAACTGTGCCTACCCTTTGAACCAGCAATACCACTCCTAGGTCTATATCCCAAAGGGATCATAAAAAAGGGAAAAGGACACACATGTACGAAAATATATTTATAGCAGCTCTTTTTGTGGTGGCAAAGTATTGGAAATTGAGGGGATGCCCAGGAATTGCAGAATGACTGAATAAATGGCGGTATATGAATGTAATAAAATACCATTGTTCCATAAGAAATGGTGAGCAGGCCAACTTCAGAAAAACCCGGAAAGGTTTACATGACCTGGTGATGAGTGAAGTGGGAAGAACCAGGAGAATTCAGCTATTCTGAGCAATGCAATTATCTAAGACATTTCCAAAAGACTCGAGATGGAAAATGCTATCCCCATCCAGAGAAAGAACTGTGGAGTCCGAATGCAGATTGAAGTATGCTATTTTCTCTTTTTGTTCTTCTTGTTTTTGCTTTTTCTTTCTCATGGTTTTTCCCTTTTGTTTTGATTCTTCTTTCACAACATGACTAATGTGGAAATATGTTTAATATAATCATACATGTATAGCCTATATCAGGTTACAGGCCTTCTTGGGTAGAGGGGAGTAGAAGGAGGGGGAAAATCTTAGAAATCAGAATCTTATAAAAGTAAATGTGGAAAACTAAAACTAAACAATTTTTTAAAAGATTTTGTATCTCTTTTTCTAATTGGTTAGCTTTCTTTTCATAATTTTCTTGGATTACTTTTTTCTAATTTTTCCTTGTTCTCTTTTTTTTCTTAATTTTTTATTCTCTTTTTTCTCTAATTTTCCTTCATTGTCTCTTATTCAATTTTTAATCCTTGTTAAGTTCTTCCAAGATTTCCTTTTGGACTTGTGACAATTTGGCATTACTCTTTAGGGTAGGAGTGGCTTGTCTTACCTCACTATCTTCCTCTGAATGTGAACCCAGATCTTCTTGTACTATGTTATGGAAATCAGCGTTTTCTTCCATAACTCAATTTTTTTAATTGTTATTCTCAAGGCCTCAGAACCAGGGATGGGGAACCTGCAGCCTGGAGGTCCCATGTGACCCTCTAGGTTCTCAAGTGTGGCTTTTTGACTGTATCCAAACTTCAAAGAACAAATCCCCTTAATAAAAGTATTTGTTCTGTAAAACATGGATTTGATCAAAAGGCCACACCCAAGGACCTAGAGGGCCACATGTGGCCTCAAGGTCACAGGTTCCCACCCCTGCAGTATTCCAGGGCCTGGAACAAATGGGAATCCATAACAGAGAAAGTGATCTGACATGGGCAACCCTGGCATAGGCATGGGTTACATACAGAATAAAGAAACTGGGGGCCAGAAAGAAATTACTTGATCAAGGTCACAGATGCAGGTGGCAGTAACTAGGTGCCACAATGGATAAAGTACTGGAACTGGAGTAACAAAGACCTGAATTCAAATCCAATCTCAGGTGCCAACTTTGTTGTGTTACCCTAGGCAAGTCACTTAACTTCAGCCCCAGTCTTCTCATTTGTAAGATGAAGGAAATACAAGCACCTACTCAGACATGTTGTAAGGTTAGGTAAAGAATGTGAGAATAGCCATTTTTTACATATACTGCTTGATGGTATATTTATAAATAATAGGAATCTAATATGGAGTCAGGCTAAGTGGTCCTACTGACCATAAACAAATAAGCAAAGACAGACAGCCTGCACTCTTCTACTGTGTCTGACTCATTCTGATGCTTTGTCAAGTACATAAGGAATCAGAGATCCTGATTGGATGAGGCTTCTGGCCCACTGCAGCAGTTGCCCCATTTCTGTGGTCCCCATTATCCAATCCAATCCTCCCTCAGTTTATGATCCTCATTAGTAAACTTTCCCACCCAAGTCTGGTAGAATAAGTGACCTTCAAGAATTTCCTCACCGAATCTGATTAAGAATGCAATCTCCCATATTTGGTATGGATTTATTTATTCTCAATCAAGCCCATTTCAGGGCATACAACATCCCTGATCAGAACCCACACCACGCATGTTATTCCCACTGAGATCTTTGCCACAGTACCTATCTCCTCCCTCACATGAGGAGGGAGTTGTATGTGTATGACTTTGTTTCTCTGTGTTGCCACATGGTGTGTGTGTGTATGTATGTGCATATGTGTGTGTGCACGTTTGTGTGCACTTGCACAGGTGGGGGTGGTTTTTGGTTTTTTTGTTTTGTTTTTGGGAGGGGGTCTGTTGGCGACACCACATAGTAAGAAAGCTCATGCTTGCCGTAACTTCTAGAATACCAACTTCCTATAAATCCTTAAACCCCCATGGCTCTAAGTGACTTGCCCAGGGTAACATAACTGTAAGTATCTGAGGACAGATTAGAAAACTTAAGTCTTCTTGACTTCAAGCCTTGCAGTCTATCTACTGTGCCATCTAACTGCCTCATAAAATATTATTTATAAAATGTTTTGGCAACCTTAAAGCACTATGCAAATGCTGAAAAGTGTTATTTCTATTATTACCATCTTGCTCCTTATCATCTAGGACATTAGCTTTCACCCTTGCTGACACTGGATGATTGTACTTCAATCCTTTCATAAATGTCAGACTTCATCGATAAGAATATCTCTTCCTATCATGCAGATCACAACACATCCACACCTTCTCCTGCTGCATGATTCTAATCTCTTTTCTCCTATAAGTATCCCACTCAATGTTCAGGGGGTCATCCCCTGGATCCCTTGATATGACATGGGTACTAGTGGAACATGCAAGCTGACCACTCGTTGTCCTTTGCTCTTGTTGCATGACCTGGGCTCCATCCCTTCAATGGTGTATTTATCCCACTTCTAGTGTATAAGCTGCCATTGATATGATCCCATCTCCTCACAACCGCCATCTACTGCTTCCCTCTGGGGCATTCGGTAACTTCATTTTTTGGAGGCAGTATTATTCTATAATTCATTGCCAAAGGGTATAATTTTAAAAAATATTGTATTTAAAATGGCTTAGAATGCCTTGTATTGATAGAGCTCAAACTACACTCACGAAGAGCTATCTGTCATCCATTATAACATTCCTGTGAAGACACAGCCACTACTACAATCCACATGTAATTTGTGTAGCAAACCAAAGCACACAAAGGTTAAATGGTTTGACCAGGATTAAAAGGCTAGTCCATCATAGAGCCAGGAATAAAAAGCAGGTTTTCTGGACCCAGGCCAGTACTTTGCTTTCCCTATGAGCCCAGAGGGCCTGTTTATATTATTTGTTACCTTTTCCACTGATCTGTTGTTTTTCTAAACAGCATCTTATTGTTATATCACCACAGTCTTAGTGCAACTAAATATGTGATTAGTTGTTGCTAACAGTCGTGAGGCCGTGGCTTTTTTTTAATTTCCATAGTAATAGCACAAGCATATGCTCTAATTGTATAACTTCATTCTATCCTCATGGAAATGTGCCCAAAAGTTCCCACCTGTGCCAAGGAAACAGCAGAGAGGAAAAGGAGATAATCCTTCAGTCCAGCTGTTGGTACATCTTTCCCTGCTGCTGCCAAAAAGTTACTTTCCTCAGTTTTCAGTATGCTTACTGTTTCAAGGGTGCAGTAAAGTGGTACTGATTTTATAGTTTGGCAGATGTTGCTTACACTGCAGGCTCTCAGTTCTTTTCTTTTTCCTTGAATTTCTTTCTGGGACAAAATCTTGAGTAATTGTCATTTGCTTTGCTGAGAAAATTACACAGTGAAAAATGAAATGAATAGTTGGTGTTTTTGTTCAGAGTTAATTCACTCTGGAATTTCATAAGGAGAATAAATGGCACCATTGGTCTCTTCTCCCCAGATTCCTCCTTCCCTTCACTTCCCAACACAGGCACCAAAAAAAAAGGGTTAGACATGTTTTCTTATTTGCCTCAGAGTAACCCCACTGGGATCTAGCAAGATTCCTGTTATAAATTCAAATCCTTGAGAAATCTTATTGTGTCTATGAAGAAAGTCATTATAAACCTTAATCGGTGACTAATCTGTTAATTATTTCTATACAATAATGTTCATGGAGATTTTTCCCTCTGGTTTTTGTTTCTGATAAAAGACATTCCTCCCCAGTGGGCCTCAATTTCTTTGGATTAACTCAGGCATTAAAAAGAATTTTTTTTTTCATTTTTAGGACATTTCTTATGCAATGCTAAGTGAAATATTAAGGCAATGTTAAACCACTACCTTTTTAATGCAGTATTTGGAATCAAATTCTATGAGGTTTGAGGAGTAAATCATTCTTTTTTAATCCCCAAATTATAAAAAAAAAAGGCAATGTACTCCACTACTCACTTTCCCACATTCACTAACATTTTGGTTGGAGTTTTATATAGTTTGTTTAGAGAGAAAGCTAAGCACAAAAGCAAATATCACCATAGAATTACAGAAAATGATTTCAAAAGGTTAAAGAATGCACTATTGGTATCAGTAAATACAGCTTCTAGATTAGAGAATAATATCTAGGTGGCAGGAGGGATATTGAGTAGCAAGATCTCAAGGGGGTATCCAAAGTCTGGCTCTGAAAGATTTGAAAGGGCCATTTATAGTAATAAAAAGCACAAGTAACTCAACCTCTGCTACCTGAAGCCCTTGAATAGCCTCAAATGGCTGATTACTAGACTGTACTTACTAACACTCTTACTTTTTTATTAAGATCTTCAAAAAAGACTTCTTCTATTGCCTCTCCATTAACTAGAAAATCCAATTAAGTACAATGAGCATCCCAGAGCTTAACAGTATTTTAGAGTTTCAGAATGGGTAACGAGGATGGACTCCTTCCACCAGGGCACAGTTCCTTTTGGAAGAGATAATCATGATGCCTAAACCTTCCTTGAATAGCCGTGTGGTGCCATTCTTCAAAGCGAAAAGTGTCTGAGCCCCAAATGCCCATGGACCTACCTAACGCACTTTCAAAGGTCACACAGACAGGGACCAGTCTAGATGCTAACCCCCTTGCAAACCATCCTCCATTCCCTCTGTTTTACACCTGGCTCTGCTATTAAGGAGTTTGCCACAGCCCAGGAAACACTTTCACTAACTACCAGAAGAGCTGAGAAAGTGGAGAGACTACAAAAATACAGCAACAAGAAAAACATGATCTTAGTAGGGCTAGAGTGCTGAGCCAGGAATCAATATTTTTTAGCTGTATGACCCTCAGCAAATCACTGAGCTTCTCTGGGGTCTAGTTTTCTCATCTACAAAATGAAGCACTTAGAATTGATGATCTCTCTAAGGTCATTTGCACTTCCAAATATGGGATTCTGTGAAAATATTAGATGTCAGTATAAAGTTCTAAGAAAGGAATATTCAGATCCTTCATGACTTTATAACAGTTCAGTCCAGGATTCTTAGTTCCAGGCCTACAATGAATTCCTAGGGAGACCTATGTTCCAGTCTCTATCAAAGCATATGATATGTAGTTTCTTCACCTATAAAATGAGATGACAAGAGCTAACATTATACAACACTTTAAGGTTAGCAAAGCACTTTACAAATTTATTTTATTTATTCTAACAACAACCATGCAAGGTAGATGCAATTATGCCTATTTTACAGATGAGAAAACTGAGGCAGACAGAGGTTCAGTAGCTCTCCCAACGTCACACGGCTAGTAAATGTCAGACGCTAAATTTGAACTCAGGGCTTCTTGACACCTGGCATCTAGATGGCCCAGAAAATAAGAGTGTTGGACCTGAAGTTATAAAAATCTGAGTTTGAATCTTGTTTCAAATTCTTACTAGCTAAATGATCCTGAGCAGGTTATGTGACCACATTTTCCCCAGTTTCCTCATATGCAAAGTGGGGATAATAACAGCACCTACCTTGAAGCGTTGTTTCAAAGAGCAAATGACATGCTATTTGTAAACTGTTTAGCATAGTGCCTGGCACACAGTAGGCACTTAACAAATGTTATTTTTTTCTCTTCCTTCCCCCTGTTTTTTTGCTTTTTGGAGGGCGATTGCAGTTAAGTGACTTGCCCAAGGTCACATGGTTAGTAAGTGTTAAGTGTCTGAGGCCAGATTTGAACTCAGGTCCTTCTGACTCCAGGGTCAGTGCTCTAGTCACTGTGCCATCCACATGTTTCTTCCCCTTTCTTATGTGGAGAATGCTTCATTCCAATAGAGAATAGTATTATCTTTCCTGCCATGAGAAGGGTAGAACTACTAAGGACACCGTAAGAATGCTTGGACCGAATAAGCAATGCCATCTATTCGCAGGCTCTTGTACTACTATTTGACCTATCTGAATCTGATCATAAAGAATTTAACTTGAAATCGTAGGGTAAGGGAGGAATACAGATATAAGTACCCAGATCCAAGTCTCAAACTAGATCCTATCATGAACTAGGCGCACAACAAAAATAGCTCTGGGAGTGCCGGGTATTTCATGTAGAGAGTGAACAGACAGAGGAGCCAAAGTATCATCATGCTTTTCTATATGCAAAACACTCATCAAAGCAATATTCCATGTCTATACACAGTAATGTAAAGATGGATGATAAAATGAATGTGAGACTTTAAAACAGAGGTCAACAGCAAGAATAAGTATTTACTAAGAGCTTATTATGTGTCAGGCATTGTGAATTTTCTGAAGCAAATACAAATTCACTAAAACTAGCTTAGATAGGTTCCCATGACTGGAATTAAGGAATGGAAGTGTATACTTTGTTCAGAGATAGCTAGGTGGTACAGTGGATGGAGTGCCAAGTTTGGAATCAGGAAGACTTATTTTCCTGAGTTCAAATCTGTCCTCAGTCACTTACTAGTTGTGTGACCTTGGGCAAGTCACTTAACCCTGTTTGCCTTAGTTTCCTGGACTGAAAAACAAGTTGGAGAAGGAAATGGCAAAACACTCTGATAGCTTTGTCAAGAAAACCCCAAATGAGGTCAGGAAGAGTAAGGCATGACTGAAAAATGACTGAACAAAAAAAAATACCTTGTTCAAAGGAAACAAATGAGATAGGAGTGGCGATGAGCATGTATCTTCCTCACACAAGTGCTATGCTGAAATTCTTAGACCCAAGAGGAGGAAGTATTGTGGAAATTTTGGGGGGAGGATCCAAGGAAGGAGTAATGGGATAGAACTGATATGTTGTTGAAGTATATTGTAGACCTCTTGACTAGGAGAAGGAAGTGGATGATGAATTTATGAAACACAACAGAAAAGGTAGAGAAGCAAATATGGTTATGGTAAGGAACTTCTATTTGGATACTTACCAGAGGACTAAAAGCAGATAATGCAAAGCATTCTTGGTTTGCCATGCAGAAAACTGCATTTTTCACAAGGAAGTTGGGACTAGTAGCTTTTAAGGTCCCTCTAAGCTCTAAACCTATGGTAAACCTACGATGAATAACACAATAATTCCAGTGTTCAGTTTCATGATTCTGGCCAATAGAGAGAGACTAATTAATAAAATAAAACAATAAGAATGATGAATTAAAGTAAATACTATCTTAAAGCTCCTCAAAAATAAAGAGGGGAACACCAAGCTTAAACTGGAATAGTCCTTAGACATTAGAAGAACAGATTTTTAAAAATTCAAAGAAAAAAATGAGTATTCCATGTCTTAAGATGCTGGAAGACAAAAAGGAAGTTGGATTAAGAGGAATGGGAAACTTTTATGGATACTTTGATGGGTTTGTGATCTCATCAGTGCAGATTAAAAGCCCTCTATGTCTTCTCATCCTATGTAATTCTTGTTCCTGCTTCTTTGTTCCTGCAATTTTGATTTTTCTGAGGTTGTAGTATTTCATTATTTATGATCATTTATAATTATAGGCAGCTATATGTTTCAATGAATAGATAGTGCGCCAGGATCAGAATCAGAAGACCTGAGCTAAAATCCAACTTCAGACACTTACTAGCTATTTCACCCTAGGAAAGTCATTTAACCCTGTTTACCTCAGTTTCCTCATCAGTAAAATCAGCTGGAGAAGGAAACGGCAAATAACTCCAGTCTCTTTGCCCTCCCCCCAAAAAAGAAAACTGTTAATGATGTCACAAAGAGTGGGACATTACTGAAATGACTGAACAACAAATACTCCTAAGAAAGGATAGGGGATGGAGAAAGATAATGTTTTTGCTTATTTAGGGTTTATTTTTGTTTTTCCAGAAATAATCAGGACCAAATGATTTTAAAATGATAGACAATTTCAGAAACACTCTCTAGTAAAATTTTCTCATCCTAATTAAAATCTGACCCAAAATAATTGCCTATATATGACACCTGCTCAACACAAATGTATTTTTGGACTGCTAATTCAATGTGTATCATAATTTGGGGGATATATTTTTTAATCTGCTTTGTTTTTCTAATGTGGATGGTTCAATTAATCCCTTTCAAATAATCATGGATATCAATGCAAAGTCTTTCTCTTCTTCTTGGTTTAATGCAATTATAGAAGCAACATTCTACAATGCAAACTGGATTTGTTGACTGAAGACCAGGGATTGAACTCTTATATGCCACTTACTATCCATGTGACTTTGGGAAAAATCAGTAAATCTCTTTGGCTTCATCATTCTAATGACCATTAGAATCTCTTTCAGTATAAAAATCAATGATAATACTATATTACCAGATATTGCTATATGCTAGAATATTTTGCAGAACCTTGACATCAACAGGGAATATTTTCTTTCTAGATCAAGGGTTGTTAGCTTAGGGTCCATTAACTTGGCTTTTATTTCATATTTGTAAATTGTAGTTCAACATAATTGATTTCTTTTGTAATCCTATGTATTTTATTTTGTGCACTTAAAAACTTTCTAAAAAGGGAGACTAATATTTACAAGACAGTCAAATTAGTCCATGCCCCCAAAAAAGTCTACAAACCACTATTCTATCCTAGGATATCTTTTCCCCTAAGAAAAAATATCCTAGCATTTTTTTTTTTGTTTTTTTAGAGGGCAATTGGGGTTAAGTGACTTGCCCAAGGCGACATGGCTAGTTTTTGTGTTAAGTGTTTGAGGTTGGATTTGAACTCAGGTCCTCCTGACTCCAGGGCCAGTGCTCTATTCACTGTGCCACCTAGCCACCCCTATCCTAGTGTATTTTTATGCCATTTGTTTCAGATCTTCATTTGGTTTTAACATATCCAAGGGAAACACCTTATTTGTGGGAAACTTTTGAAGCTATACTTTATTCTGCTAAATCAAATGCTTGTTTGAAATCAACAAACAATACAGAAAGTGGCACCTGATAATCTCTATAACTCTCAATAATTGTGCAATTATCAACATCTAGGCTTCTGCAGGAAATTGTTTACACAGTCTTCCTGATCTCAGTCTTATTTTTTTTATTAAAAATATCCTTGAAGCATGAATGCCCCTTTTTAATAAAGATATTTTCAAAATAAGAAACTAGGCTTATGAATAAATCATTGCTGATATTCTCATGGTCACCTCTCTTTACTTACAGTTCCTTCTAAGATTTTTTTTTCCATTTTTTTGGAACCTTCACTTTTTAAAGATAACTTGATCAATTCCCTGAGAGCCTTTCACTTTGTGTCATCTCTAATACAGATCTCTTCGTTGAATATTTAGTCAGGTATAACTATTGCCACTTTTGTCAATATTCTTAAAAGCCATTGACAAGTTCCTTGCATGGATGGGATAATGGGTCATAAGGTAATAGAGACATTGTTATATAGTGAAGAGACCTAGAATTGGAGTTAAAGAACATGGTTCCAACTCTGGGAAGACTCAACCTCTCTGGGGTTCAGTTTCCTCAACTGTAAAGTGGTGGGCACACTATGGCAAGACTGAGTTACATTTTTATATTAGTCAGCAAGTTATTAAAGTGTCTTCTATGTGCCAGGCACCATGCCAAGTACTCAGGATATAAAGGAAGGCAAAAAATGGTCCCTGCTCTCAAAGAGTTCAATCCAATGTGAGAGACAATATGCAAATAACTATGTACACATGATATATGAATAGACATAAGTATATATAAATACACATCATTTATTCATATATAATTACATATATCTTAAAATTTATATAATGTAATGTACAGCTAGGTAATTAATAAATATATTATGTATATAAACATAGACATAAAAGATTACAGATAATAAATAAAGAGAAGGAACTAGCATTGTTTATTAGTCCACAGTTGCAATCCCTTGCTTGCAATGAATAGGCCTCTGAAGTTCCCTTCCAACTCTATAGCTAGGTTTCTGTAATCCAGTGACTGGGTAACCTGAAATGGTCCCATCTAAGCTTTAAATCCTGTAATCCAAATGTCCATTATCTGTGCTAATAAGGTTAGACCACAGTAAGAAATGCAAATATAGTTCTTCCATTTTGAGTCTTTGTTATCCTTCTTCTGAGTTATATCCATCAACGCAAAGTGATAATCTCATTCAACTAGATCTCACACAAACCAATTCAACCACTTTCAGTCTTTTTAAAGAGATATTTCTCATAATTTCCTTCTTCTTCTCCTCCTCTTCCTCTCTCTCTCTCTCTCTCTCTCTCTCTCTCTCTCTCTCTCTCTCTCTTTTTCTCTCATTAAGACCTGTTAATTGACCTTTGCAAGATCTCTCAAATATACTCCCTCATCTCCTCTGACACTGCCATCTCTCTGGCACAGACTCTCATCTCTCCTTGAACTATTGCAATAGCCTGCTACTGAATAAGGCAGGTTCCACCTTCTTCAAGTCTCTCACCACTCCAATCCTTCCTTCATTCTGATGCCAAAGTGATTTTCCTAAAGCACAGGCCCAACCATGTCACTTCCCTATCCAATAAACTCCACTGATAATGCACTGTTGTTAAAACTGTGCCTGATCAAACCATTCTGGAGAGCAGTTTGGAACTATGCCCAAAGGGCTATAAAATTACACATCCCCTTTGATCCAGCAATACCACTACTAGGTCTGTATCCCAAAGAAATCACACACAAAAAAGGGAAAAGGGTCTACTTTTTCAAAAGTACTTATAGCAGCTCTTTTTGTGAGGGTAAGAATTAGAAATCAAGAGGATACCTATATTGAGGAATGACTAACAAGCTGTCATGTATGCCTGTGGTGGAATATTACTATGCAATAAGAAATTACAAGAATGATTTCAGAAAAACCTGGAAAGACTTACATTAATTGATGCAAAGTGAAATGACCAGATCCAGAAGAAAATCATAAACAGGAACAGCAGCATTATATGATTTAGAATTGCGAATGACTTAGTTATTCTTAGCAATACAATGATCAAAGAGAATCCCAAAGGACTCAGGATGAAACATGCTAGAAAAATAACTCCAGAGAAATAAGTGATATTGTCTCAATACAGACCAAAGAATAATATATTTTTCTTTTCCCTTTCATTCTTCCTTCCTTCCTTTCTTTTTTTATTTTTGTTTGAGTTTTCTTCTAAAAAATTATTAATATAGAAATGTTTTACATGATTGCACATGTATAACCTATATTGGATTGTTTGCCATCTCAGAGAGGGAGAAGGGAGGAACGGAAGGAGGGATAGAATTTGGAATTCAAAACTTTTTTATAAATGTACAATATCAACACATAATTGTGGGAAAATAAAATATTATAAAAAGAGAAAAGAATAGTTAAAGCCATTAAAAATTAAAAATAAATTCCAGTGGCTCCCTATCATCTCTAGAATCAAATACAAAATGCTGTGTTTGGCATTCAAAGTCTTTCATAACCTAGTCTTCTTACACTTTACTTCCTACCACATATTCATTGAACCAGTAACACAGACCTCCTTGCTGTTGAACAAATAAGATACCATCTCTTAGTTCAGGGCATTTTCTCTGACTGTCCCTCAGGCCTGCAATACTCTCCCTTTTCACCTCTGCCTACTGGCTTCCCTGTCTTTCTTTAAGTCCCAACTAAAATCCCATCTTCCACAGGATGCCTTTCCAAACCCCTGTTAATTCTAGTGCCTTGGCTTTGTTAAGTATTTCCTATTTATCCTGTATGTAGTTTGTTCGTATATATTTATTTGCTTGCTGTTTCCTCCATTAGATTGTGAGCTCCTTGAGGGCAGGTACTATCTTTTTTTTTTTATCCCAAGCACTTTGCACAATTCCTAGCTCATGTTGTTCAGTCATTTCAATTATGTCAGACTCTTTGCGACACCTTTTTCTGAGGGGAGGGCATCTTGTCAAAAATACAGGAGTGGTTTCCCCTTTCCTTCTCCAGCTCGTTTTGCAGATGAGGAAAACTAAGCCAAACTGGGTCACACAGCCCCTACTGTTTGTCCTTGATTTTAGAAGAGGATCATGACATTAGGGTGATGGTACCTTCAATGTGAAGACAGGCACAGGGGAGAATGGTAAATACTTGTTGGAAAATATAGTTCAGGATCAGTATTTATAGACCATTCAAAAGCTTTATATCTATATATAATAATCATTCTCTTAAAGGATAGAGTTAAAAGATACTGAACATACTGAACACCCAAATGATTTTTATTAGAAATGAAACTGACTATATCAATAAAAAGGGATAAGTGGTTATAGATTTAGTTATTTCAGAATCTGCTGTAGGTATGTAGTTAGGTCATTGATTAAGATTAAAATGAAGATCAAAATAAATACTAAATTGGATGAAATAATAAAGATGAGGATAAAGAAAACTTTTTGTATAATAACATCAGTCCTAATCTAACATGTTTAAATAAAACATGAATTCAGAAAAATAGGAAGTGGACCAAAATGAAGAAGTTGACCTGAGCACAATTTTGTAGATAAATTTAACCAATATAACCATTTGTTAAAATGTGTGTGCTTAAAGATCCCAGATAGCACTTCAGCAAATACCCACATGTTCTCCTTGCCAGGTATAGAGATATAACAGCCAAAGGCAATAGCAGATAAAAGCCTTTGTTCACTTAGGAAACATTATGGAGGAGGTGAATAGGAAGTCAGTTTGTCAATAAACATTTATTAAGTGCCTACCGTGTGCTAGGAAGGGCAGCTAGGTGGCACAATGTATAGAACTCTGGAGTCAGGAAGACTCATTCTGGTCTGCATGCCACAGCATCACCTCCCTGATGTCATGCCCTCTTTGAGAATGAAGGACAAGCAACAACTTCTGTGAGTAGAGAAAGAGTCACCCATTAGGAACCAAATTTCCAAGTGGGGGACCCAGTTTTTCTTTCTTGCCTCCTTCCTTCCTTTCTTTTTTCTTTCCTCCTTTATTTCTTCCTTTCTTCCTTCCTTCTTCCCTTCCCTTCTTTCTATGACTCAAATTGAGGCAGACTCTACCAAGCAAGTCTTGTCACATAATGTGTAGAATTTCTCTGCTTCATCTTCTTCAATGGACAGGAGTGAATTAAATGCTGATCTTTTGAGTTCTCCTCATTGTAAGCATTTCAAGAGTAGTATATCAAGTACCCAGTGAAATATTTTTATGATATTTGGGGACAAGTAATACTTACTATGCCAGCTTTTCTATTCTTATTCTATTTTTTTTGCTTTTTTGGAGGGCAATTGGGGTTAAGTGACTTGCCCAAGGTCACACGGCTAGTTTTTGTGTTAAGTGTCTATGACTGGATTTGAACTCAGGTCCTCCTGACTCCAGGGCCAGTGCTCTACTCACTGTGCCACCTAGCAGCCCCATTCTCTTCTTATTCTTATCTCTGTCGAGAATGTGCAAGCCATCCTCTAATTTATCTGCATCTTCTTTATATCTCTTACTTTAATTTAGTGACCAGATGTCAATAGGAATATAGTTTATTTACTATAACACTGAGTCATTTCATTGCACTAAATTGTGCATGAAAATAACCAAGAGTTTAACTAATATATGCAAGTGATCTTAGTACTCAACTTCCTTGACCATCACTCTACTATTACTCTAGAAGAAGGGTACTAAAAGGAAAAAAGGGCTATTTTATATATTTCCTCATTTCTTGAGTCAACAAAATTTTCCTCACCATGTAACCAGCCTTCTGGTAATAAGTCTGTCTGTTCTTAGCAAGCTCATTTCTTGGATGGCAGATACAGTCTATCATCATACTCAAAACCTTCCTTGCCAGGTAGAATCTGCCTAAATTTGAGGCAGGTAGATGGTACAGTTGATAGAGTGTTGGACTAAGAATCATGAGTCAAATTCAGTTTCAGACATAAACTAGCTGTGTGATTCTGGGCAAGCCACTTAACCTCAGTTTGCCTCAGTTTCCTCATCTGTAATTGTAGGGAAAATAATAGCACCAACCTCCTATGGGTTTTTGTATTAAGTGACATGTTTATGACATTAAAATGACACTTTACAAACCTTAAAGTGTTATATTAATGCAACGATGATAACAATGATGTTGTTTATGGACCAAAGAATATTTAAGGAGGGCACAATACCCCTTCAAATCCTTGAAGTTAAAGTTTGCTTCCTACTCATCTCTATGCCTCTGCTTCTCCACTCAGGTCCCCATCCCTGCCTCAACCCCTCCAGAATATGCGACCCATGATTAGGCATCACCAGAGACTCTGACTTGTGAGCATTCCCCTTATCTGGCCTAGATCCAGGCCTCCACTTCACTTCCTGGTCATCTCCACAACACTCTTTATATGTACATGTCCTTGTTCCAAACTCACTTTCCAGCTTCCCTTTATATATTATCTTTCTCCATTAGTATATAAACTCTGAGGGCTGGTGCCCTCTTGCTTGCTTGTATTTGTATCCCCAGTGCTCAGGATCTGGTACTTAGCAAGTTCCTAAGAGTCATTATTTCTTTTTTTATGACAAGGCTCATGCAGATAATACTGTGTCTGGTTTACTTTGAATTGACTTCTAGAAATATTGCAGAGCGATAGTTTTGTTTTCTAATTGAGTTCCTGCCTTTGAAGTGAGGTTTGTATAGTAAATTGGAATGAACAATACAAACTTGCAGACATTTTAGATACTTTTAAGCTAGACTTGCACTGGAGTATAATAGAAGACTAAGAAACAAGACGTTAGGTACTAAATTAATTTGGCAGTGAAGAATAAGGAGTTGTCTATCTTATCATTCTACCTTATCATTAAATTTGCTCTGTTTGACCCTAGAAAATAACTGCAGGATGGTGGACGTTGCAAAGATACAAATCTAGTTTTGATTTCAGGAAAAAAATTTGCTATCAATTAGATAGATTCACTTATCCCAAAGTGAAATGACCCACCTTGGGCATCAGTGGGATGCTGCCTCATTTCACTCATGTGAAGCCTGAAGACTATTTCTCAAGGATGTTGTAGAGTAAATATCTATTCACACATGGGTTGGACTAGGTGACTTTTGAGGTCCATCCAAACTCGGAAACGATGTGATTTTTGTCAGCTAACTTAAATATACCTATTAGTTCAATTTGCTGCTAGAGTCATCAACCCATGTTTAATCACAACAGGAAAAATTTCAAGAAAGGGAGGAGGGGATGATCAACTCCAAAGAGATACTTTGGAGACAACCAAGGTCTATGAGCTTTTGAAATCACTCCACACACAGTTGTGCAAAGTTGTGACCCTTGTTAGTCATTATCTAGGAGAACCTGTATTGAACAATTCCTTATTTCTTCACTGCTAAATTAAGTTGGCACCTGACATCCTGTTCTTTCGTCTTCTCCTACAGTCCAATGCAAGTCTAGCTTAAAAGTATCTAGAATGTCTCCAAGTTTATTTTGTTCTTTCCAATTTACTATACAAAGGCATGAACTCAAACCATTACTTTGCAATATTGCTAGAAGTCAATTCAGAGTAAACTAAACATATTATCTGCCCAAACCTTGTCATAAAAAAGAAATATCCAAAAAAAAGCAAAAAAAAAAAAGAAATAGACTCTTAATAAGTAATCCACAGAGAGAACTGATGAATAGAAGTATGTGTAGATGATTTATATGTGTGTGTGTGTGCGTGTGTCTAACAATAGCCACCTCTAGAGCAAGGGGAGGAAAGAGAAAAGGGGGAAAAAGAAATTTACGTGATAACTTTTTTATGTATTTAAAAGGAATAGCAATAGCACATAATATATCTGCAGTTTCATGTGCAACCATCTTTTTTATTATGTTATTTTGTGGAAATGTTTGTTTTATTCCATGAATTAAAAATTAAATTAAAACTTTTTTAAAAGTAATCCACATACCATTGCAAAGCAACATTCAGAGCCAAGGCTTGGAATGTTTTGAAAGCCCCAGGATTCATTTTTCCTATTTCTGAGGAAAGTAGAAGCAAAGATCACACAGCTGAAAAATAGCTGTGAGAATGTGTGTGTGTATTCATTTTGTTCACAGAAATCTTCCTTTTCCTGTAGAGACACAACATTGATGCTAGCTTAATCAAGAAATCGATTGTCACCCATCCTGTGAGTGGTGGCCTCTATAACCAAGAAGAGATCATTATTCATCACTGCTGACAGAGAGGTTTCTTTCAAAGTGGGTCTATACCTACTTCACAGAGAAGACTTCAGAGGATTCATCAACCCAGGGAGTCATATTCCATAACTTTTCTTTACTGCTTTCCCTTAATGCAGTGCCATGCATATGAGCACACAAGAGGAGGACTTGGAAGTATTAATAGTGAATGATTGAATCTAACAATTCAGGGAAGAAGGCTTACCTCCATTTACTATAACTAACTCATTGTGTCCAGCTAATTTCACTCATCAGATATTAGCAACATAGATGGATAGCAGTAATCTGTAATCCCCAGGGGAGACCACTTCCTGCTAGTTGCACATGAGTAAGTATATAGAAGTAACTCTCAGTTATGTGCTAAATGTCATTCATTATTCATCTATATTGATAGAAATATTTTAAAGCTGTTTAATTAAAGAGCCAGAATGAGAGCTTAAGAAGCATATTTTGAAGGGATATTGAAAAAGGTCCTAATTTTTTATGAATATTCAAGAAAGAACTAGATGTACCTTTTGTCTTCTCTCTTTTCCTGGAGTGGGTGTGAAGGTCTGATAACCCATGCAAGTTTTTCAGTGGCTAGGCATCACAGGGAATTGCTTAATGGAAGTAGTCCAACCTTGCTCCCCAAGGGAACACAAAGGGACAACTCCTTTCCCTTCAACTGAGGCTCAATATACAAACAAAACCTGACTACAGAGGCATGCTTTTCCCAGGTCCATACTGCACTGCTTATTTTCTCTTTTAATGTTCTGAATTTTTTTTTCCAAATTAATATCCTGTGGTCTGTATCTATATACAGATTGAGAATTTACATTTACATCTATAGGTCTTATTAGGTCTGCGGTTTTATTGTACTACAGTTTGTAATGACTATGTATTGAGTATATACATTTCTCTTCAGAAAAAAAAAACAGATGCATCTTCCTTATGCAATTGATCCATGGTGGAATGTACAGCAATCAGTCTAGTGAGTTTTACAGGTCAGGAAAGGCTCCCCAAAAATACATTGGGGGATATTTTCTATGAGAATAACTATCTGACACAATCAAAATCTGACTGTAATGTAACATTTGTGATTCTAAAAGCAATTATAATAACCAGAGTCAGAGACATAAAGGCAGGGAGAAGGTGGATTAATCTTCCCCTAACTACATGTGCTGGAATGTCAGCAAAAGGCAGTGGGAGTTTTGGACAGAATTAGTAAAAGAAATAGCAGAGGCCCTGGGCAACATGCAAGTCACAAGGCACTTTTACCCATGAGAATGAGAATGGGAGATCACAGAGAAAGAGAAGAGATGTAAGAAGGGAGGAGTCAGAAGGGGAAGTGGATGGAGAGATAGACACTAGAGAAAATTATGTCTTCCTCTCCACTTCCCCTTCTATACTGCTGGCTTCATTGTCTTACTTGTGGAAAGTCTGCATCCCCTACCTAAACACAGTTTTCCTTTTAAAACCTCACAATCCACTTCCTGCCCTACTCCCAATCCCACCTCTAAGATATATCTACCCTTGTGATTAAATGCTAGAATGCTTAGTTTGGAGTCGAGACCTAGTTTAAAAATCAATCCCATTGGCAGAGTGACAATTGAAAAGTTACCTAATCTTTCACAACTTCAATTACTTCATTTGTAAAATAAGGACAATACTTGCATGACCTCAAAAGACCATTCTTGAGAGAAATATTTTGCAAATCTTAAAATATTATATGAATATGAGTTATTATATCAATAGAAAATGCATTTCTCCAACAAATAAAAAATGACTATTCCACAATATTTGTTCCACTCTTTGTCCCTAATCCTATTATCTGTCTATGATTATTATCTTTTAAAAGGCAGTGATCACATCTGAATAACAGGGTTTGCACATTAACTACCACACAGTTCTTTGAGCAGTGAGGTCCTAGGTGAATAGCTTTAATTATGATGGTGTTATCAAGTATCTGCATACCATCTCTCAAATCTTTCCCTTTTTTTCAATGTACACAGACACTAACTTAGTTCAGTATCTCATTATCAATCACCTAGACTATGCCACCTCTACACAATTATAGGTAGCAGGAAAAAGCCAGAGAAAAGGGAGAAATTAAAAATGAGAAAAGGAGGGATGGATCAATAGAAGAATCATAAAAAGATAGAATCAGTATTACTGTATGAATGATTTGTCCTTAAAAAGGAAAAGAGTCAGAGACAAAAACAAAGGATGTGAAGATGAGTGAAGATGTAAAATGTTTTTGCGGTATGAAATATGAGAGATCAAGATGAATGGCCTTGGTTTTCTCAATAAAGTAATCAGTGATATAGTTAAACTAGAGAGGGACACCAATAGAGTGAAGGCTTGAAATTACCATTTGAGAATTATAAAAGAATTATAATCATGAAGAAATAGGGGGATTATATAGCACTGAAGTCCCACTAGAGAATATATAATATGAATATGTAAGTGGTGTCAGTCAGCACAGTTGCGTAACTTCTTCCAGAAGGAGTCAGTAGGTGTAGAGAAGGAGAAAGGGGGCAAGAAGGAGGTGAAAAAAGGGTTAAAAACTGGCAGAGTGAATCACAGCAGGAGAAGAGGATAAAAGATTCAAGGGTAAACATTGTACAGTTGAAGCATTCATTTGTACAGTTGAACCATAAGATCAAAATCTATGAAGAGAGAAAAATGAGACCAGGGTAGTAGAGAATTGGGAAAGCAGGAACAGAGCCTCTTAGAATGTTTAGTTTCCTTCAAATCTCATCTCCTACAAGAAATCTTTTCTGATCCCATTAGTGACCCTCTCCACACCAACTTGTACTCATTTTGTAAGTGCTTATATATGTACACATTTCCCCAGACAGACTTTAAGCTCCTCGAAGTTAAGGATAAGGCTCTATTTTATTTTTGTCTTTGTATCTGTGCATATGAGCATCTAACTCAGTGCCTAACACATATTAGATATTTAATACATGCTTGCTCATTGACTGATTGGTGTGGATATACCTAAGAACTAGGGTGGGATTAAGGTTGGAGAGAAAAATGGAATCATGTGCTGAACTCTTTGTGCAAAGAGGGAAAGCAATTAAAGACCAATCTATTAGGTTAACAAGGATGATATGGACTGTGTTATAGAGATGGATTGACTCTCTAAGGAGATATTGCTGACTAATAGTGACAGCATAAAGGCTTCAAAGTGATAGAGGACCTAATTCCCCTAATGAACATTGATGTAAAATTTTTTTAAAAAATATTAGCAAGGAGATTACAGGAATATATCACAAAGATCGTGCTCTATAGCCAGGTGAGATTGAAAGCAGGAATGCAAGGCGTGTTCAATATTAGTAAAACTACTAGCATAATTGACTATATCAATTACAAAAAACAATAACAAAAAGAATGATTATCTCAATAGATACGGAAATTTTTTTAACAAAATACTACATTTGTTCCTATTTTAAAAAAAACACTAGAAAGCATACAAATAAATGAAGTTTTCCTTAAAATGATAAGTAGTATCTAAAACCATCAGCAAATATTATCTGTAGTGGGAATAAATTAGAAGCTTTCCCCATAAGATCAGGGGTGAGGCAAGGATACTTATTATCATCACTATTATTCAATATGTTACTGGAAATGCTAACTATAGCTATAAGAGAAGAAAAAGAAATTGAAGGAATTAAACTAGGCAATGTGGAAACAAGACTATCACTCTGTACAGATAATATGATGATATACTTAAAGAATTCTAGGGGGAAAAAACAAATAAAAAACTAGTTGAAATAATTAACAACTTCAGCAGAGTTGCAGGATAATCATCAGTATTTATTTTACCAATAAAGTCTAGCAGGAAGAGATAGAAAGAGAAACTCCATTTAAAATAACTACGAACAATAGAAAATATTTGGGAGTCTACCTGCCAATACAAACCCAGGAACTATGTGAACACAATGACAAACTACTTTTCCCTCAAATAAAGAAACATTTAAACAATTGGAAAAATATTCATTGTTTATGGGTAGGCCTAGCCAATATAATAAAATGATTATTCTACCTAAATTAATTTACTTATTCAGTACTGTAACAAACTGCAAAAGATCTTTGATAGAGCTAGAAAAAAAAAACAGAAACAAAATGCACCTATAAGAACAAAAGATCAAGAATGTCAAGGGAATCAATTTTTTAGAAAGCAAGGAAAGACAGCCTAGCACTATTAGATTTCAATCTGTATTACATAGCAGTAATCATCAAAACAATTTGGTAATGAATCAGTAATAGAGGGATGTATCCATGGAATAAAGTAGGTATATAATACATAGTAGTAAATGATCATAGTAATTTAGTATTTCAAAGGTCCAGGTTTTGGATTCACTATTTCACAAAAATTACTGTGAAAACTAGAAAGCAGATTTGCAGAAACTAGGTATAGACCAACACCTCACACAGAATACCAAGATAAAGTCAAAATGGGTACATGATTTAGGCACAAGAGTTGATATCTAAAGCAAATTAGATGAGCATGGAAATTTTTATCTGTCAAATCTTTGGATAAGGGAATAGTTTATTAACAAGCAAGAGAAAGAAAGGCAGGAGGGGGATCATGAGAAGTAAAATGAATAATTTTGATTACATTAAATTAAAAAGGTTTTATACAAACAAAATCAATACAGCCAAGATTAGAAGGAATGCAAGAAACTGGTGGAAAATTTTACAACTTTCTCTGATAAGGGCCTCATTTCTCAAATATATAAGGAACTTATTTAAATGTAGAAAAATACAAGTCATTCCCCAATTGATAAATAGTCAAAAGATATGAACAGGCAATTTTCAGAAGAAATTAAGGCTATCTATAGTCATATTAAATATTTCTAAATCATATTTGAAATAAAAATATATATTAAAACAAGTCTGAGGTACCACCTCATACCTATCAGATTGGATAACATTATAGAAAAGGAAAATGACAAATGCTAGAGAGGAAGTGGAAAAATTGTGACACTAATGTACTATTGGCAGAGTTGGGAACTGTTCTAAGCATTCTGGAGAACAATTTGAAACTCTGTCCAACGATTATAAAACCCTGCATACTCTTGGACCAATCAATACCACTACTAAGTCTGCAGCCAAAAAAAATCACCAAACCCCCCCCAAAAAAAAGGGAGAAGAACCTATTTGTTTCAGAGAATATTTATAACAACTCTTTTTATGGTGGCAAAAAATTTGACATTGAGAGGATACTCATCTATTGGGGAATGGTTGAACAAATTATGGTATATGATTTTGATGGAGTATTATTGTGCAGTAAGAAATGACAACCAGGATAGTTTCAGAAAAACCTGGAAAGACTTATATGAACCATTGCAGAGTGAGTTGAGTAGAACCAGGTGAACACTGCACAAAGTAACAGCAATTTTGTATGATAAGCAACTATGAGTGACTTGGCTATGTGGTGCAATGATCCAAAACAATTCCAAAGAACTTATGATGAAGTATGCTATTCATTTCTGGGAGAGAACTGATGAAATCTGAGTGCAGACTGAAGTATTTTTTTCACTTTATTTTTCCTTTTGTTTTTGCCACATGGCTAATAAAGAAATATGTTTTGCATTGTTTCAAATCTATAATTGATATAATATTTCTTGCCTTCTCAGTGGGTGAGTAAGGGATGGGTAGGAAGAGGAGAACTTGGAGCCCAAATTGTTTTTTAATTATATTAAAGATTAATAAATTTATTTTAAAACAAAGGTTATAGAGAAGAGCAAGGAGAAGATCAACTCCTCCTCACTCAAATTGTTGGGGCCCATGAAAGTCAGTACAACCCACATCTGAGATCATGAATTTGATATCTTCTGGAAAAAGATACATGTTCTGGAAATAGCTTTTTCTGAGTGGCACAGTAAGGAAAGAATGTAAAACAAAAGGATCAAGGTTGAAAGAGAGTTTTTTTTTAAGATTAGAATTTCACAATGGGGGAGGCCAGGTGGTGCAGTGAATTCAGCACCAGCCCTGGATTCAGGAGGACCTGAGTTCAAATCCGTCCTCAGAAACTTAACACATTTAATAGCTGTGTGACTTTGGGCAAGTCACTTAACCCCAATTGTCCTCCAAAAAGCAAAAAAAAAACCTTATAAAAAAAAGAACTTCACAGTGTAGTGCTAATGTTCTCAATTAGGGCTCCATAGTGAAAGAAGACAGGAAAGGATAAAGACTGGAGAGAATAAGGTTGTGAGTACAGGAAGAGGTAACAAGGAAAATAATTTTTACCTTTGTAGAGAGCAAAAGTTTATAGGGATAAAGGGACCAAGAAGCAGTAGTTTCCTACCCACAGGATAAAGGAAGAGCCAGTCAATCAGGGCATCTAGACTATAGTCCATTCAGATCAATTTAAAAATTTCATATTCTATATTTTACACATTTTATACACACACACACCTATATATACATCCTACAATCTACATAGATTATAAGGCCAGAAGGGGCCTTGACAGTCATTGAAATCATCCACTCATCTCCAGGTAGGCTCACACTTAGATTCTTATATATATGGTATGATCTATATTCTTTGGGACCTACAAAAAGTGAGATCCACATTCCTCCTTCATAAACAGATTCAGTGGCTAAGAATTCTCATTATTAAGAAATTCTTTATTTTATCCATTCCACATCTAAAGTACTTCAGCTTAAACATATTTCTTCTCATCCTCTCCTTAGGAATATAACAAGTCATAATCATATAGCAACAACATAGTGAAGTGGATAGTACAAAGTAGATGTGCTTTCTTGTTTTCCTAGAAGAAAAATTCAGGTTTTGAGAGAGTGACTCTCACAAGGTCACATAGTTAGTAGGTATCAGGCTAGGAACTTGAACTCAGGTTCACTGACTCTACACTGTGTGCACCTTCCACTATCCTGTGCTTTTCTCATTGGAATGAAAGAAGGCATGGAATAATCACACTTTGTATTTATAACATAAGGATATAGACACATATAGGGAGCCACCAACCTATGTACAACATATAGACCATTATATACTTGAAAACCTGTATAAAAGAGGGTGTAATGGCAAGCACAGAAGCAGTTCACACCTTGTTTCAGCTATTGAATTAATACCTTGTTTCAGTCTATTAAGGAACAGAAGGTGTGAACTCCACAACTTGTGAACTCCTGGGGAGGAGTGAATGACTATATAAGGAGAGCTGCAGGGCTAGAGACAACAGGAGCTGAAAAGAGATCAAAGGAAAAGGATCTATATATACAAAAAAAATTAAAACAGGTCTTTTTTTGGTAGCAAAGAATTAGAAACTGAAAGGATGCCCATCAGTCAGGGAATGGCTAAAGAAGGAAAGAACCTACAAAATATCCATAACAGTCTTTTTAGTGATAGCAAAAACAAAATAGAAATCAAGTGGATGCACCCAGGTTGGGGCATAGCTCAACAAAAAGTGATGTGTATAGAATGGAATACATTGCCCTACAAAAATAACAAATGTATGATTTTCACAGAAACATCATAACACTTTTATAAAATAATTCAGATTGAATTAGGCAAAACTTTAAAAATGATACATTATGCTATAATAATATAAACAATGGGCAACTAGGTAACATGATGGGTAGAGTGCCAGGCCTAAAATCAGAAAGACTTGTCTTCCTGAGTTCAGATCTGACCTCAGACAGTTACTAGCTGTGTGACTCTGAGCAAACCACTTACCCAGTTTGCCTCAGTTTCCTCATCTGTAAAATGAACTGGAGAAGATAATGGCAAACCACTCCAGTATCTTTTCCAAGGAAACATCAAATGGGATCACAAGGAGTCAAACAACAAAAGAAAAAGATCTTATATCTACCAAAATATTGATAGCAGAATTTCTTAGAATAAGAAGGACTGGAAGTAATGCAAATGCTCATCCAGTGGCAAATAGCTAAATAAATTGTGATAGGTGAGAATAAAGTAGAATTGCTGTTCTATGAGACAATAAACATGACAAATAGCAAGAAGGAAAAACTAATACAAAGTGAAGAAAACAAAACAAAATTAATACAATTAAAAAAAAAACAAATGAAGGTAATTCTGTAAAATTTGGTCTAAACGTGGCTCCAAAGAAAAGATATGAGCAGGTGTCTCCCCTCCAGAGTCCAAGATGATAGCAGTGGACAACATATATAAATTTTTTTCTTTTTTTTAGTTTTATAGCCCTTTATTAGCAACTAAAATAGAAGTTCTCTCTCATACAACATGGATGTAGATTTATTGCATAATAATATAAATCATTCATAAAAGAAATTTTCATTACTAAAAAACTTTCTACCCTTTTTTGCTTTTTTACAAGTTGCAAAACTGTTCTGTAAGCTGTGTATATGTGCACAGGTCTGCAAAGAGTGTAAATTTAGAATATGGTAAATGTTTTATAGTTTATACTTAAAGGACCATCTGCCACAGTGACTTTATATACATTAACACTTTTTTAAATCATAAAACAGGTGATTAGCAGCCTTCCTTCCTTCTTTCCATTGTCCTAAACAAGAAAATATTTTTAATGTTTTGAAATTTACTACACTGAGGGACTACATCTATTAGAAGAGAAGAAAGTTTTATTAAATTTGAGGTTTCAGAATCCTCAAAGACCAGGAACTACATCTTTGTAAGAGCTAGATGAGAAGTTCATTTAGATTATAAGCATGTGCAGGTGGTATCCCTGAGTATTCAGAGGTTTGGTAGACTATAAGTGCCCCAGCTACGTAACTTCCTGAACTGTCTTGCAGTTTCTGCACTGGCTTAACAGTACATAATTCAATAATTAAAAGCTCATATACATTCCATTCTCCTGGATTTCTGTGATAGCATTTAGTAATACCCCAGGGGTATGTCTTCTACATATTATGTTATAGAATATAGCAGTTGTTCTATAATGCTCATGAACATTTTATCTAGCTGTTCGATGGATCTATAAATCTCTCCTTCAGGTTCACCATAGGCTGTATTTATAGATTGTATTTGAAACACTTCCTGCACCATTACTTTATATGTATCATCACTATTTTAAATCACAAAACATTTTATGCCAGACATATATACTAGTAAAATAGATAATAAAAATCTCAAAAAATGAATTACAGCACAATCAGGCAGCTTGAAAACTATATTGCTAGGCCCAAAATACCAAGGGCTCAAGTACATTGGGTAGATTCTATATGAATAATGTGTAGCAAAATATGGATTGGGACTGCCCAAGATGGGGGGTGGGGATGGAGCCAAGGTGGTAGAGAAAAGACACTCACCTGAGTTCTCCCCCAAATCCATAGAAAGACCTTTAAATAATGTCCAAAAACAAATCCAGGAGTGGTAGGACACACAAAAGGAGGGGGTGAAACAATTTTCCAGCCCAAGACAACTTAAAAGTTTGGCAAAGGAAGTCTGTCATACTGGGAAGAAAGTGAAGCACAGCCCAATGCAGGCCCCATCAGTGTAGAATAGGCCCCAGCACACCAGGAACAGGCTTTCAGAGTAAATAAATCAGTAGCTGTAGCAGCTACTTCCAGAACTCTCAGTCCACAGATGGTAAGGGTGTCAAATAACTAGTCAGAAGGAGATTGCAGGGGTCTCTTTGCTAGAACTGGCTTCTTTATAGGATTCTTTTGCTTTGTCCATTCTGAGATCCATGTTGCAGTCTTTAGTGGAAGTTACAAGGTGAGAAAGAGCACTGATACACCAGAGCTTGCAACCAGTCTAACAGGAACCCTTGTCAGAGGTCTAAGGCAGAAAAGAATACTTGTGGTCACTCACAGACCAGAGGACAGGCCAGGAAAGGAGTATACACACCTCTCCTTAGTTGATAATACCTTGTAAAAACTAAAAACTTGTGGGGCAGCTAGCTGGCACAGTGAGTAAAAGCACCGGCCCAGAGTCAGGAGGACCCGAGTTCGGTTCCGGCCTCAGACACTTAATACCCACACAAAAAAAAACTAGCCATGTAACTTTGGGCAAGTTACTTAACCCCAATTGCCCTCCAAAAGGCAAAAAATAAAAATAAAAACTTATAGGTCCCTCGAAGTGTCTCTGAAAATAGCTGCACAAAATCCCTTAAGTTTGGGACAGTGTGCCCTCCAGCCTGGAAGCAGAGCCCCACTTTAGCAAAGAGTTAAAAATCAAAAAATAGGCTAGGGAAATGAGCAAACAGGAAAAAGTTCTGATGAAAGAAAGTTCTTATGGTGACAAAGAAGTCAAAACACACACTGAGAGGAAGACAGCAGTCAAAATTCCTACATCCAAAACCTCCAAGAAAAATATGAATTGGTCTCAGTTCATGGAAAAGCTGAAAATGGATTTTAAAAATCAAGTAAGAGAGGTAGAGGAAAAATTGGGAAGAGAAATGAGAGTGATGCAAGGAAATCATGAAAAAGAAGTCAACAGCTTGGTAAAGGAGACAAAAAATACTAAAGAAAATAACAGCTTAAAAAACAGAATAGGCCAAATGTTAAAAGAGGCACAAAAATTCAATGAGGGGAAGAACTCCTTGAAAAGCACAATTGGCCAAATGGAAAAAGAGGCACAAAACTTCACTGGAGAAAAAAACTCCTTTAAAAAAATAGAATTGGGGGGTGGCTAGGTGTCACAGTGAATAGAGCACCAGCCCTGGAGACTGGAGGACCTGAGTTCAAATCCAGCCTCAGACCCTTAACACTTACTAGCTGTGTGACCTTGGGCAAGTTGCTTAACCCCAACTGCTCTACAAAAAGCAAAATAATAATAATAATAATAGAATTGGCCAAATGGAAAAAGAGGCACCAAACCTCACTGAAGAAAATAATTCTTTTTAAAAAAAATAGAATTGAGTTTTCCCATCTCTCAAGATGGCAAACAAAAAGACACCCAAGGAAAAGAAGGTCAAAAAGGAAAAAAAAAAGAGAACAAAAAGGAAGATGTAGCTGAAAAGGTCAAAAAGCCTCGAAAGCATTGCAGTCAGAACCCAATCCTGGCCCAAGGGATTGGTAGATACTCCAGGTATGCAATGTATTCCCAGAGAGCCATGTACAAGCGGAAATACGCTGCCCCAAAAACCCGGATTGAAAGGAAGAAGAAAGAAAAAGTGCCTGCTACTATCTCAAAGCCTGTTGATGGTGATAAGAATGGAGGAACTCGAGTAAAGATTCACAAAATGCCTATGTATTACTCTACTGAGTATGTGCCTAGAAAGCTGCTAAATCATGTCAAAAAAACCTTTTAGCCAGCATGTGAGGAGACTATGAGCTAGCATCAAGCCAGGTACCATTCTGATCATGCTCACTGGCTGCCACAGGGGCAAGTGAGTGCTTTTCCTGAAGCAACTGGCTAGTGGCTTGCTACTGGTGACTGGACCTCAGACCATCAACCATGTTCCTCTGAGAAGGACCCATCAAAAATTTGTCATTGCCACTTCTACCTGGGTTAACCTTTCAGGTGTTAAAATTCCAAATCAACTTACTGATGCTTACTTCAAGAAGAAGAGGCTCCCTAAACCTAGACACCAAGAAAGAGAGATTTTTGACACAGAAAAAGAGAAATATGAGATTACAGAGCAGCGTAAGGCTGATCAGAAAACAGTGGACTCTCAGATCCTACCCCAAATCAAGAAAATTCCTCAGCTCTGTGGCTACCTGTGTTCTGTCTTTTCTCTCGCCAATGGAGTTTATCCTCACAAACTGGTGTTTTAAATGCCTTGCGGAGAACACTTATTAAAATATTTGCAATAGCTAAAAAAAATAGAATTGAGTAAGTGGAAGATAATAATTCTATGAGACATCAAGAAACAATAAAACAAAACCAAAAGAATAAAAAAAAATAGAAGACAATGTGAAATATATTATTATAAAAACAACTGACCTAGAAAACAGATCCAGGAGAGAAAAATTTCAAAATTAGTGGACTTCCCAGAAAGCCATGATCAAAAAAAAATAGCTTAGAAATCATCTTTCAAGAAATTATCAAGGAAAACTGCCCTGATATTCTAGAACCAAGGGATGAAATAAAAATTGAAAAAAACCACCAATCACCTCTCAAAACAGATCCCAAAATGAAAACTCCTAGAAATATTGTAGCCAAATTCCAGAGATTCCAGGTAAAGGAAAAAATACAAGAAGCCAGAAAAAACAATTCAAGCATCATGGAGTCTCAGTTAGGATAACACAAGATTTAGCAATTTCTACCTCAAAGAATTGGAGGATGTTGAATATGATATTCAAAAAAAAAGCCAAAACCTAGAATTACAACCAAGAATTACCTACCCAGCAAAACTGAGTATAATCCTTAAGCGGGGAAATAAGATATTCAAAGAAATAAAGGGCTTTCAAGCATTCTGATGGAAATACCAGAGCTAAGTAGAAAATTGCACTTTCAAATACAAGAATCAAGAGAACCATAAAAATGTAAATAGAAAAAGGAAATCATACTGGACTTAATAAGGTTAAATAGTTTACATTCTTACATGGGAAGATGATACTTGTAACTCATAAGAATCTTCTTATTATTAGGGCAGTTAGAAGGAGTATATATAGACAGAGGGATCAGGTGTAAGTTGAATATAAACAGATGAAATCTTTAAAAATAAAATTAAATTAAGAGAAAGAGTAATGTACTGGGAGAAAGGAAAAGGAAGAAACAAAATGTGGTAAATTATCTCACATAATAGAGATGAGAAAAAGCTATTACACTGGAAGGGAAGATGGCTTAGATGACAGGGAACACTTGAAACTCCCTCTTACTGGAAGTGACTTAAAGAGGGAAAACATACACACTCAATTGGGTATAGAAATTTATCTTACCTTATAGGAAAGTAGGAGTGGAAGAGCAAGAGAAGGGGTGAGGGCTCCTCATAGAAGGGAGGGTGAATTGAAGGAGGCAATAGTCAGAATCCACTTTTGAGGAGGGGCATGGTGAAAGAAGAGAGAGAATAGAATTAACAGGAGAAATAAGATGGTGGGAAATAGAGTGAGCAATAATAACTGCGAAAAAAAATTGATGCAAGTTTCTCTCGAATGTATAGAAAAATAAGGCAAATTTATTAAAAAAAAAAAAAGAGGGGTGGCCAGGTAACACAGCAAGTAAGAGCATTGGCTCCAGTGTCGGGATGACCTGGGGATCAAATCCGGGCTCAGATACTTAGCACCCACCCAGAAATAACTGGCCATGTAACCTTGACCAAGTTACTTAACCCTGATTTCTTAAAAAAAAAGAGCCATTCCCCATTTGACAAATGATCAAACAGAACATGATAAATGTTGGAGGGGATGTGAGAAAGTTGAGACACTAATGTACTACTTGTAGAGTTGTGACCTGATTCAACCATTATGTAGTACAATTTGTAACTATGCACAAATATTTATAGCAGCTCTTTTCTTGTGACAAAGGACTGGAAATGTAAGGGATGCCCAGCAACTGGGGAATGACTGAACAATTTGTGGTATGTGATTGTGATGAAATAATATTGTAATATAAGAAATGATCAGCTAGATCTTCTCAGAAAATCTGGAGGGACTTAAATGAACTGCTTTAAAGTGAAATGAGTAGAGGGTGGCTAGGTGGCACAGTGAATAGAGCACCAGCCCTGGAGTCAGGAAGACCTGAGTTCAAATCCAGCCTCAGACACTTAACACTTACTAGCTGTGTGACCTTGGGCAAGTCACTTAACCCCAATTGCCCTACCTTCCCCCTCCAAAAAAAAAAAGGCAAAAACATTTTTAAATTTAAAAAGTAAAATGAGTACAACCAGAACATTATGCACAGTAACAGCAATATTACAAGATGATCAATTGTGAATGGTAAGCAATACAATGATCCAAGACAACTCTGAAGGACTTATGAAAAATGCTATTTATCCCCAGAGAAAGAACAGATAGAATCTGAATACAAATGAAGCATACTTTGTTTTACTTTCTTTATTTTTCTTGTGTTTTTATTTTTTCCTATGTTTTCTTTTGCAATATGACTAATATGAAAACATGTTTTGCATGATTACTTACACATAACCTGTATCAAATTGCTTGCTTTTTCACTGAGTGGAGTGGAGAGGGTGAGAATTTGGAACTCAATTTTTAAAATGAATGTTGAAAAATTGTTTTTACATGTAATTGGGGAAAATAAACTGTTATTAAAAAAGAAATACACAAGATGAGGAGGCAGGGAGAAGGTGTGATATAGATCAGTAGGAATGCCAATACCCATAAAATCCCAGACTCTTCAATTTACCAAGTGTTTCCACACTTAATAAAAGTAGATAATATCTACACCACAGCAAAATTCTTGAAATATAAAGAGAAAATACTTTAAGACAACAGGAGAGGTGTTTTATGTGAGTGTGGAATTGGCTTTAAATCAGAAAAATCCAGGTTCAACACCAGCATATATTGTCTGTGTAACTTCAATATTCCAAGGAAACTTTTCTTTTTCTTTTTTTTTGAAAACAGAAAATATTTTATTATAAGCAGATTCCAATCTACATCAATAGAGAGAGTTCCCTGCCTGGGATGGTCCTACACCAGTGAAATCATAAATCCAGTCATTTTTTTAAAACCTACTAGAAAGCAATTCTTTAAATACTGACAGTGGGAGGGTTTAGATTTGGTGATTGGACCAGATTAGGTTATTTATTAGGGATGAAACTGCAGGGCCTAAGACAATGTTTAGATTTCTATTTTAAAATTCATATTTCTATATCTCATGAGGTGCAGGGTGGGAACAATCTTATAGATGAAAAGGGAGGGAAATGACATTTGCTTAGCCCTGAATGTCTCAAATTGAGGATGATTAAAGTTTAAAGAAGATTTCGTTCAATCTCATTATAATGAAGAAAAGGAAGGCAAAAGAGAGTGAAAAGTAAAGAGAAAGGATAAGTTTTAATCTCTCATTATTAAAGATATAGGCATGTTCTTATTATTGTGAATTTTGATGAAATGCAAATTTTTTTACTAAATTTTGTATTGTTTAGCCATCAATTACTATTTCCTTTCTTTTATTATGCACATTCATCTTTTCTTTTGCCTAATAAATCACATTTTTAGTGACCCAACATTCATTTTAAATTAAATTAGGCACCTACCTTACATGAATAACAATCACGTAAGTTATACAATAGGGGAAAATGAAGTACTACTAAAATGAAATTAAAGACATGAGTAGGTATAGTTAAAAGCATGTTTGATGAACAATAGTTAAGGGGGGAAAGAAACTGTAGACTAAGACAAAATTAAAATACCTGTGTTTTAATTGAGTTTTATGCACAAGGAGTAAACAAGGCAGTATATATAACAGGTCTTTTTGGCTTACCTTAGTCAGGGTCCCAATGAGGAAATGAGATAGGAAACAATTTACTGTTACAGAAAAAGTTATTTGATCTCAATAGTCAATCTAGATTTTGAGATAAGGAGCCAAGTTTTCATCCAAGTGTTGTTATTGAATGTTACCATAGCATTAGCTAAGCTGAGATTCTAACTCACAGTCCTTTTACCCAGCTGAACTACACAGGAAAGGTTAATGAGGGAACATTGGGAAACCACTTTGGGTGCCTCAGATGAAAGATACTGTACAAATCTATACAAAAATGAATTGCTATTATACTGGTTTGTAACTAGTAATGCTGGTGCCCTGGGGAAGCAGCAAGAAAATGGAAAAGCAGTGCATAGTGGGTGGGGAGGGCTACCTGCACAATAAGGAAACTTAATTCAATTTTGCAATTCCAGATGGGAAGGTAATATAAGAAGTTAATAGGAAAAATTCAGGAGGAGAAGTTGGTAAACAGAGATTTCTATTTGCAAAAGGAGCATATGTGTTACATTTCTACCATACATAAGGTGGTAGAGTAAACCAGAGGGCTGACTTTGAAATTAGAATGATCTGGGTTCAAGTTCTGATTCTGAAAATATGGCCCTGTCAAAATGATCTTCCTACAGTTTTCATACCTGGTACTCCCATTTACCTTTCTGACTTGAATGAAAGAATGAAAAAATTAAAAAGTACTTATTATAGACCAAATAATAATAAAGACAGCAGCAATAATAATGATGGTGGGAGGTTTGGTTTGGTTTTGGTTTTGGTTTTATGACACTAACTTCGGTTACCCTAAACTCTGTTGGAAGGGATACCTGTTCCATTCTTGTCTGCCTTCATCTACAATGAATAGTGTACTAGGTAAAAGTCAAGAAAACCCAAGTTACAATATTGCCTTAGATACCTAGTAGTTTTGTGACCCTGGGTAAGTCACCTAACTTCTTGTCTCAATCTTTCCATCAGTAAAATACCTCCCAAGGCTATTGTGAAGATAAAATGAGCTCATTTTTGTCAAGCACTTTACAAACTTTAAAATTCTTTATAAATTCTAACTATTTGTTATCACTTTCATCATTATTAAAAAGCCATCTGCCCCAACATAGAAAACTACACTGCTGCTATTCCTTTTGGCTAAGGATGAGGCTGCCAGCTTTTAGCACTATTATCTCTTTAAGCAGCATTTCGAGTTTTTTGTTACACATTTGAAATTGTATTAAAGGCAGCTAGCAATAGAGTCTGTACCAGATCTAATTATTTGGGTGCTTCTGGGGAGACTAAAAAAGGAGAGAGGACAAACCAAGAAGGTATTGAAATTAAACTTTTGAGGTTTTGTGAATCTAATTTGAATTTTGCCACTGCAAACTGGCTGGGGATTCATAGCCACATATTAAATAGAGATGGGAATTTATTAATTTGTTTTTAAAATTTCTCAGAACATGAGAGGGAAAGAACAATCCTCAAGAAGATACTCTTTTTTTTCTTTTTGGAGGGGGGAAGGTAGGGCACTTAGGGTTAAGTGACTTGCCCAAGGTTGCACGACTAGTTTGGCGTTAAGTGTCTGAGGCCGTATTTGAACTCAGGTCCTCCTGACTCCAAGGCCAGTGCTCTATTCACTGCGCCACCTAAACGCTGCAAGAAGATATTCTTAATACATGAGTTAGTAGGGTCACAGAGTAAGCTGAGGTGAATAGCCATTGTTTTTTCTTTCCCCTAAGAGGAAACACTGGGTTTGAAAGGAAAACCACTCCCCCACAGACACAATAAATTGCTAGAATATAATTACTAGCATATCTGGTGCCCTTTCCCCAAATCTAGCTTTTGAAGCATGCTTGCTTGCCATTATTACATTCACATGATCACATGGAAGCTTGTGTTCAACTTCCAATCGTGTATGACTTATCACTGAGTTGGATGCCCATGGCACTGTTCAGTCATATCTTTATGCATACATTGAAGGGTGACATGCCTTTCCTTTGTCCCTCTTTCTTCTGGATTAAAAGCATGAATAAGTATATTTCTTTAAGATGGTGAAAGGGTTGGGGTGGGGGTATTGCCTTCCCTCTGTCCCCAGCTACAAGCCCTGAAAACAATTCCTGTCTAGTTTATACCATGCCTTGGATGGGGCCAACTTCTTTTGTGTCTTCCTTCTTTGGCATAGGGGCTTATGAGAACTCAAAGGGACTAGAGGCCAATGATGAAAAGGGCAAAAATCTTCCATGGAAAAAGCGGTGATGATGGCAGGGGAATAGCCTGTATCAAACAATTCAACCACCATCAAGAGAAACTGTCAAAGTAGAAGAAATAAAGGATTGGCCTCTATAGAAGAATTAGTCAGAGAGAAAAAAGAAAGATAATAAGAGAAAAAACAGGGGTTGGTATTTTTTTCCAACTATTATCAATGCAGTGAATTTTCAGGAGTATTTATAGAGGTAGGAGTAGATTTTCAGGAGTATTTTCACAAAGGGTATCATCCTCAGGGGTGAGTGACAACTTGTGGTTTAGTTTAGTTCTCCTGTCTGAGCCATAGAATTGTCAAGAAAAGTTGCTATTTATATATAGTCCTTCAGAATTTACTTTACTAGCTCTCACTCCAATTTGGAGTCTGGACCTAGAGAGGGGTAACCTAGGTTTGTTTGGGGTTTGGGGGGAGAGGGAGTTGTTCATCTGTAGCAGAAAAAGACTTCCATCAAATGTCTGGAAAATTGTAAAATATATATATATATATATATATGGATGTATATATAATAGTATAAAGATATATATATATATATATATATATATGGCTCAGACATGTGATATGTATCTAGTTCCTTTAGCTGTCTCTGTGACATGGAATAAACCATCACTACCATATCTCTATCTTCCTCCTTTGATTCTAACCCAATTTCTCTGCATTGGACTCCCCCTCTTTTTACTTAGATTCTTGGATTTGCACAGCGATAAGGATTTTGTTGATGCATGTTACCCTGTCTCTCTGTTCTTTCTATTGCTACATTCCAGTTATGAGTCACATATCACCAAATCTCAATAGCATACAATTGTATTTACCTCACTGAGTTTTTTTTTTAATTCCTTAAAACACTTTGTTAATGAACTATTCATCATATACTGGCATCTAGATACATGTGTCCATTATTGTCTTCTGTGGAAATATGAGTTTCTCTATTGCTATTCTCACTCCTACAGTTTACCTGCTGCCCTCTCTGGTATCTGTTTAAGCTATTATGTTTAGCATTTTACTCCCTCTTATCTCCCTTTTCAATTTAAACAATTCAATCTGACTAACCAATCTCTAAGCTAGTTGTTTCTTCCCATTTTTAGATATACTCTCTTGCTAATAATGAATTCATTTGGGTCACAAATCAATAGTATAAAGAGAAGATTCAAGATATTTTATTGCCCCCCCCACCCTGCTTTTAACTGTCCAGCTTCTTGTTCCTACATTTGATCATACAAGTTTCTATATTTGGAACATTTGCCTTCCCAACCTGCTTAAGCAGTATTTCGACCAAAATGTTTGACATTCAGGCCCAGGTAGTCTAATTGCATATCAAGTATTCTTCCAACTATAAGCAAATTTTATTATGACCTAAGTTTTGACGTTGCCTGGAGAAATTTCAGGCTCCACACTGCAAAGTCCAGTAGGGCTAGCCTTAGTGAGTAAGACAATTGACCCTGAGTCAAGCAATTCATGAAGATCATCTGCTTAAGATGGTTAGTTATGAATCTCTGGACAGCACAGAGAGCCAATGTTTAAATTATCAGTGAGCATTTACATCTCTGAAATACACAATGACTACAAATCTAAAACTAATTTATTGATTTGTTAATTATCTAGTATAGCGGCAAGCACCCCAGGCGTCCCCAGGGTGGCTGCCAACACAGGTTCTTGGATCTGCTTTGTTAAAGGAAAGCAACTCAAAATGGGTTAACAAGCTTACTTTAAACAGTCAAACATATATTGTTTACCTAGTTCAGGGGAAAAAGATCAGCACCCCAAACTTCAAAGTATATAGACAGAATTGTCAAGACAGAGAAACAGATCAAATAGACGGGTTTCCAAACTGTCCAACCATTCCATCCATACCAAATCAACATCTGGGTTTTTCAAAGCTGGGGGGCTCTCAACATTGAGTCTCATCTGGTCAAATAACAGAACACTTCTCAAAGTGAGCCCCAAATCAACATCTGGGTTTTTCAAAGCCGGGGGGCTCTCAACAACAGCTTCCAGTGTTTCATCTGATCAAATCACAGAACACTTCTCAAAGTGAGCCCCAAAGCAAAGCCTCTCATCAGGGATTATATAGCCTTCTCCTGACTCAGAGAATGTAACAACCTTCTGCACCCACTGGCCAATTAAAAACTATCTACTGAAAAACAAGCCTCCCACCCCAGGCTCCAGGTGCACTTTAGCCTAGGGGCAGGGAAGGTCTTAAAAATTTACATTCCCATTACATCTAGACAACAAAATAATGGAGAAAATGTTAATGATACAAATTAAACAGAAAAGTATGTCATGAATAGACTGGGGGGAGGGAGTGCTCATTTTTAAACATTTATCAGCACATCACTGATCACACAGATGAAAGCATGCATCTTTTGAGGTACAGAACTTATGATTATATCCTCATTTCTCATTTATGTCAATATCTTCTTTGGCAAATGCTTGTCAAAAAATTCTCAAGATATGTAACACTGTGGAGTGAGTTTGCCATTTGAGGGCCTTGTTAGTGGCTTATATTATTCAGGACTTCTCAGGAATATTGCTCACCAGCAAGGAAGAACAAAATGTAAGGGTAGTCTCTTAGTGGAAATTTCTTCTATGTTATTGAATATAATTATCCAAGACATTTGTCCCCAGCTTGCTCTTCACTGGACTGGAAGTGAGCTGGTCTTCTGTATCAGTAAATGTGGTGGCCCTTTCTTCTTAACTAACCTACCCACTTAAAGCCATTTGGTTCCCCTAAGTCATGAATCAGTCATGCTAAGGAAGGAAAGGGTATGTCAGCTTTCTTTGTTTATGTACCTTTGGATCAAAAGTACTTTCAATAAAAAAAAATTCTGCTGATAAATACCTGCCAGGTGATATTATAAGATTGCAGAGAGGCTCCAGGCAGCAATAGAAAGTCTGAACTGTAACCTATCTTTCAAATTCTTAGTATATCAGAGAATTGCTCTGAAAAGATCGCATAATGTTTCTGTTAAAAAAAAATCTTATTTAGAGT
This sequence comes from Petaurus breviceps papuanus, assembly GCF_028583685.1. NCBI lineage: Eukaryota > Metazoa > Chordata > Mammalia > Diprotodontia > Petauridae > Petaurus > Petaurus breviceps. The sequence goes on from NW_027186304.1 coordinate 61,635,494, forward strand.
ATAGCTATATTTACAATACTATTAAAACTTGAATGGAAAATTATAGAAATAGTGTTTGTTTTACCAAAGCATCCCTAAAAATCATAACCCTTCTGGCCAATTTTTAGCATAATTTACATTCCTATCTTCCACCAAAATCTTGCCAAAATCCTGTCCTGATGTAGAGGTAACCTTCAAGTCCTAAAAACAAAAACCTTTTTCATAATGAGTTTGCCACAAGAACACAGGTGTTGTGAAAACCATAACTGAACCTCCACAAAAATGGAAAAGACACATCAACATTGTCATCATTAAACATGTAGAGTCTGACAAGTCTACTACTATTGGCTACCTCATGTACAATTGTGGTGGGATTGATAAGAAAATCATTGAGGGGGCAGCCAGGTAGCACAGCGAGTAAGAGCACCGGCTCCAGTGTTGAGAAGACCTGGAGATCGAATCCTGGGCTCAGACACTTAGCACCCACCCAGAAACACCTGGCCGTGTAATCTTGAGCAAGTTACTTAACCCCGATTGCTTTAAAAAAAAAAAATCATTGAGAAGTTCGAGGAGGCTGCTGAGATGGGAAAGGGCTCTTCTAAATATGCCTGTGTCTTAGATAAGCTGAAGGCTGAAAGTGACAATGGTATCACTGTTGATATCTTCCTGTGGAAATTTGAGACCAGCAAGCATGACAAGACCATTATTGATGCTCCAGGACACAGAGACTGGAACTTGATTATAGGCACATCTCAGGCTGACTGTGCTGTCCTAATTGTTGCTGGTGGTGTTGAGGAATTTGAAGCTGGCATATCAAAGAATGGACAGATTGGTAAACATGCCTTTCTGGCCTACACATTAAGTGTGAAATAACCAATTACCGGTGTAAACAAAATGGATACCACCAAGCCCCTCTACAGCGAGATGAGGAAATTGTCAAGGAAGTCAGTAACTATCTTAAGAAAATTGGTTACAACATTGACACAGTAGCTTTTGTGCCAATTTCTTGTTGGAATGGTGACAACATGCTGGAGCCAAGATCGAATATGCCTTATTTCAAGGAATAGAAGGTCACTCATAGGCAATGCTAATGGAACTACAATTGTTGAAGTTTTAGATCACATCCTGCCACCAACTCATCCAAATGACAAACCCCCTTATCTATCCCTCCAAGATATTTACAAGATTGGTACTATACCTGTTGAATGAGTGGAAGCTGGTATTCTAAAATCAAGCATTGTTGTTATAACTGAAGAAAAATCTTTTGAAATACACCATGAAGCTGTGAGTGAAGCTTTGTCTGGGGATAATGTTGGTTTCAATGTCAAGAAGGTGTCTGTCAAAGATGTCTGCAGCAGTAACGTGACTGGTGATAGCAAAAATGACCCACTTATGGAAGCAACTGGCTTCACTGCACAGGTCATTATCCTGAACCATCCAGGCTAAATGATTGCTGGCTATACACCTGTTCTGGATTGTCACAATGCTCACATTGCTTGCAAGTTTGCTGAACTTTGATTGTCATTCTGGTAAGAAGCTGGAAGTTGGCCCTAAATTCCTGAAATCTGGTGATGCTGCCATCATTGACCTGGTTCCAGGAAAGCCCATGTGTGTGGAGAGTTCCTTTGATTATCCTCCTCTGGGTCATTTTTCTGTTCATGATATGAGCCATACTGCTGTAGTTGGTGTCATCAAGGCAATTGACAAGAAGGCTGCAAGAGCTGGAAAGGTCACAAAATCTGCCAGAAGGCCCAGAAGGCTGAATAAATAATTTGTATAACACCTGCCACCCCAGTCTTAATCAGAGGTAGGAGAATAGTCTCAGAACTGTTTGTCCCAATTGGCCATTTAAGTTTAATAGTAAAAGACTGTTTAATGATTATAATGCATCATAAAAGCTTCAGGAGGAAAGGAATGTTTTTATGGATCATTTGTTTCATGGCAGTTTTAAGTTAGTAGTTTTTAAAATCAGTAATTTTGAAATGGAAAGAACTTAACCAAAAATCTGTCATGGAACTTTGAGACCATTAAAACAGTTTCATGCAAAAAAGCCAAACAAACAAAAACCCTGTAACAGCAGAGCTCAAACTCTGGGGGCACCATTAAAGCTGGAAAGGCTTCAAATATGAGTTACATTATTAGTTACAGTCCAAAAGCAGAAAAACTCATCCTAGAAGGCTGGCCACTGATGATCAGAATTTTAGAGTTGAAAGGTCATCTAATTCAATCTATACTTGAAATAAATACTTACCATAATGCACCTGACAAGTGTCATCCAGATGCTGCTTTGAAGACCTCAAAGAAGTGAAAAGCTGTCACCTCCCAAGACATCCCATTTCATTTTTAGACTGCTTGAATTGTTGGTAAGTTTTCTTCCCATCAACTCTAAATTGTCTTCTTTACAATTTCCACCCATTGCATCTGGTTTTGTCCTCTGGGACCAAATAGAACAAGGCTAACCCTTCTTCTTTATCAACCTTCAGGACTTATTTCTGGAAGTTATGTTCTAAAAACAATGCAATATGTCAATAGCCTTTTCTGAGGTTATAATATAATAGCATAAACTCATATTGGGATTACAGTTCAATAAAACTTCCCTTTTTTCAGATGAATAGCTGGTTCACTATGTCTTCCTCAACCTATACTTGAAAAGTTATTTTTTTAACTCAAGTATGAGACTTTACATTAACTTTATTGAATTTTATTTCATTTCATTAGATTCTTCCCAATGCTCTGGCTGTCAATATTCCTTTGGATCCAAACTGTCATACAGTATGTTAGCTACCCTCCCTAGCTTGTGTAATCTTCAAATTTGATGAGCATGCCAATTACGTCAATGTCCAAGTCATTGGCAAAATACTAAACAGTAAAGGACCAGGCACAGATGATTCCTGAGTTTTCCACTGGAGATGACCTCCCATATGGACACAGAACCATTAGCCAATGTTTTTTTTAATCTAGTCAGTCAACCAGTTCTGAATTCATCCAACTGTATTAACCTCTAGTCTATATCTAAATTTATTTTTAGCAAGAATAGCAGAAACTGCTTTATTAAATACTTCACTAAAATCTAGGCTAAACTATACTTAACAGCATTTCCCAAGTTACCATTTAGTAAAAAAATGATATGTGGTCAGTCCATTGTGACCTATTGGTCCTTGATGAAGTTATATTTGTAATAACTGCTTACTTTGCTCAGGAAGTTCACTAAATATCTCTTTAATGATTCATTTTAGAATTGTACCAAGAATCAAAGCCAAGTTCACTAGACTGAAGTTTTCAGATTATTTTTCTTTTTCAGCCACCATAGGTTATAAAATCATCTACTAAGGTGTGGTAATGGCAGCAATCTGTATCAAATGAGTTCACTGATAAAATGACAGGTTTTTATGCCACTCGTTTATTTAATACCTTAAGTATGAAATTGTGCAAGTAGTAATACTTTCTTACAGGTGAGAAAACTGAAATTTGGAGAAGTATGGGACTTGAAAGTGTCAGGGTTGGAATTCTAAGCCAAATGTTCTTACTCCAGAGAAGTATTTACTAACTAAAGTAGAGGTCCTTAACATAAGATCTTTTTTATTTTTTTATATTTTGTTTTTTAATATTTTGATAGCTGTTTTAATGTTTCTCTTTTAATTCTACATATTTTATTCTATAAATTACTTTTGATTAGAGAAATGTAAATTAAAACAACTCCCAAGTACCACAAAACAGAAAAATGATAAATGTTGGAGAAGATGTGGGACAATCAAAACACTAATGCATGATTGGTAGAGTTATGAACTAACCAACAATTCTGGAGAGCAATTTGGAACTATGCCCAAAGGGCTATAAAACCTGTGCACACCCTTTGACCCAGCAATACCACTTCTAGATCTGTATCTCAAAGAGATTATAAACATGGGAAAAGGACCCACATGTACAAAAATATTTATAGAAGCAATTTTTTTGTGGTGGTCAAGAATTGGAAATTGAAGGGATGCCCATCAAATAGGGAATGACTGAACAAGTTGTGATATATGAATGTAATGTAATACTATTGTTCCATAAGAAATGATGAGCAGGTGGATTTCAGAAAAACCTGGAAAGACTTACATAAACTGATGCCAAGGGAAGTGAGCAGAACCAGGAGAACATTACACACAGTAACAAGCTGCACTGTGTGCTGATTAACTTTGATAGACTTAGCTCTTTTCAGCAATGCAATGATCTAACAATTCCAAAAGACTCATGATGGAAAATGCTATCCACATTCAGAGAAAGAACTATGGAGTCTGAATGCTTCTCAAAGCATATTATTCTCTCTCTTTTTTGCTTCTTCTTTCTCATGCTTTTCCCTAATTCTTCTTTATAATATGAAATATATAATATGGAAACACACTTAATATGACTGTACATGCATAGCCTATATCAGATTGAATACCATCTTGGGGAAGGGAGAGAGGAAGAACATTTAGAACCCAAAATCTTATAGAAGTGAATGCTGATAACTAAAAATATAAACAAACAAAATTCTAAATATTTTATTTTATGAATTTAAAAACATCATAATGAAAGGTGCCTATAGGTTTCACTAGACTGCAAAATGGGTCTATAACACATGCAAAAAAAAAAAGGTTAGAAATCCCTGAAGCAAACTGTACATTAACCAAATTTTGTTTTAAAAAAATTAAACAACTGTATTGCTACTTGTCTGTCCATAATTGTTCTATGCAAGATTTTTTTTCCTAAAAGGAAATTCAGGTGCAATCCAGTTGTTGTCTAGGAGATAAGAAAATACAAGTTCTTGTGCTTATGAGCACGTGCCACAAAAGTAACTGAACAAGATGTACTGCAACCTTTCTCTGGATCTATTTCATGCTTATTAAGCAGGCATACACCAAAAACTTAAAAGCCACTCATCTCTCCTAGATTGATATAGAGAGACTATTAACAGTCAAGCACCAGTGGTCTCTGAATAAATCAAATTACTTAAAAGCAGCAAAATAATTGCAAATACAAAGAGATAATATCTTCATAGTCATAGAACAAGGCTTTATTAAAAATCTCTTTATAGTCTAAACCAAGGGATGTTAAGGGGGGAAATCAGGCTAGTTAGAAAGACATTTCACATCTATTCTGTCAATGGTGGGGCCAGTTCTATTGGGAGGTATTCAGCCTTCTCATAATTCATGGGAAACTTAATGAGCTGGCCAAAGTCAAATAGCAAGTTAACTGTGAAGCTGGAATCAACTGTTCCAACTGTCTGATTTCAATTCCTATATTCTATTCACTAAATCATATTCCTTCAAATTTAATCATTAGTTACTGTGAGATTGATTCTCATTTTCCCTTCTATTTCCAATATGCTTGAACAGATAGAATGTAGAGAATTGGCTCAAGATTTAGATTACTTTGATCTGACTCCAACACTATCTTGCATCAGAATGAGGATATTTTCAGGAGCATGTATCCTGACTACAATGTAATGTTTTCTGCACTTCTGCTGATCACTGTCCAGAAAACCTAATTGAAAACCTTTGGAAATCCACACATCCTACAAGCTTTCATGAAACCATTTAGTAAATATGCATTTAAAAACAGTGTTTTAGGGGCAGCCAGGTAGCACAGCAAGTAAGAGCACCGGCTCCACTGTCAGGATGACTTGTGGATTGAATCTGGGCTCAGACACTTAGCACCCACCCAGAAAAACCTGGCCATGTAACCTTGAGCAAGTTACTTAACCCCAATTGCTTAGGGGAGGCCAGGTGGCTCAGCGAGTAAGAGCACCAGCTCCAGTGTCAGGATAACCTGGGGTTCAAATCCGGGCTCAGATACTTAGCACCGCACCCAGAAATAACTGGCCATGTAACCTTGAGCAAGTTACTTAACCCTGATTGCTTACAAAAAAAAAAGCAAAAAACAATGTTTTATTGAGAGAGAGAGAGAGAGAGAGAGATTGGGTACATGCAGCTAAAAAAAAGCAACTTAGAAAATCAACAAATTAAAAATTCCAACTAAACACCAAAATAAAGAGTCTGAAAAATCAAAGAGATTTACAAAGTTCAAAGCAACAATCCATTGGATTGAGCTAGCCAGGTATTTTTTAAATAAAATAAATCTTTGGTCAGTTTGATTAAAAAAGAAAGGAAAATCAAATTCCTGGTATCGAAAATGAAAAAGAATTCAAAACAAATGAAAGTGAAATTTAAAAAGTTGATAGAAACTTTTTCACCCAATTATATACCAATAAAACAAAAAATATAAATGAAATGGATGAATATTTATAAAAACACAAAAAACCTAGACCAAGCTCAGAATAATAAATTAAACAATCTATAAATGAATTCCCAATGGAAAAATAAACAAAGAACTAACAAAAATTATCAAATGATCAAAGAAAAAGTAATTTGAATATCACAAAAAGTATTTGCAAAAGTAGGAAAAATAAGCATTCCTACCAAATTCCTTTCATGACGCGAATGTTGTCATGACACCCAAACCAGGGAAAGACATAAAAGAGAAAGAAAAGAACAATATCATGAGGAATATGAATGCAAAAAAATTTAATAAGATTTCACTTGGGGGTAGCAGAGCCAAGATGGTGGAATCAAAGCACAAACTTGCCATGGGCTCCACCTCCAACCACTTCCAATACCTGTAAAAAATATTACTCTTAAAAATTTTTTAAAGCTACAGAACTCACAAAGATACAAAGAGAAAGAAATCTCCTGCTGAAGGCAACCCATAAGGCCAACAGGAAAGGTCTATCACAGTGTGATGGGAGCCGAGCAAAGTCCCCTGTGAGCCAAGGTTCCAGCCCCAGAGTGGCCCAGACCAGCCAGAACAGATTTCAGAAAAGTTAATCACCAGTTGTTGTGATTTCCAGACTTCTCAACCCATAAATGCCAAAAAGAAAATAAAAGGTCAGTGGGGAACTCTGTTGGAAGGGTAAAGGAAGAGTGGGATCTGGCCCCTGCCCCTGGGGTGAGAAGTAGCTGAGGCATGGTGGCTGCAGCAGCTGCCACATGGCTGCTTCCAGAGCTCCTGGCCTGCAGATTGTAGAAGGACTAAGTGACCATTCAGAGGCTAAGTGCTCTTGCTTTGACCTGCTTGGATCCAGATCACAGTCTTGGGTGGTAGTCTGGGGTGTATGGCCAGTGTGCCAGAGCTTGTGGGGGCTGTAGGGAGGGTACCCAACTAATAACCTTGGCAGCTGAGAAAACCCCAGCAATTTGGGACAAAGCTCACTCCATTCTATAAGCAGAGTTCTACCATGGCAAAGAGCTCAAAAGTCAAGTAAGATGAGCAAGCAGAGGAAGTGAAATCAGACCATAGAATCCTTTTATGGGGACAAAAAGGATCAAAGCATGGAACTGGAGGAGGACAATGAAGTCATAACTTCTGCATCAAAAGCTTCCAAGAAAAATATGAACTGATCATAGGCCATGGAGGAGCTCAAGAAGGATTTTGAAAATCAAGTAAGAGAAGTGGAGGAAAAACTGGGAAGAGAAATGAGAATGATGCAAGAAAATCATAAAAAGAGAGTCAACGGCCTGCTAAAGGAGACCAAAAAAAACTGAAGAAAATAACACCTTTAAAAGTAGACTAACTCAATTGGCAAAAGAGGCCCAATAAGCCAATTAGGAGAAGAATGCCTTAAAAAGCTGAATTTACCAGATGGAAAAGGAATTTCAAAAACTCACTGAAGAGAATAATTCCTTCAAAATTAGATTGGAACATAAAAACCTCCTCTAAAGCTAAAGCATTAGGAGCTACTACTATTAAATATTAGAAAATATTTCTAAAATAATAAATTTAGTCCAAGGGAAAAAAATTAGATTGGAGCAATTGGAAGCTAATGACTTTATGAGAAATCAAGATACTATTAAACAGATCCAAACAAATGGAAAAAAAGGCGATGTAAAATATCTCATTGGAAAAACCACTGACCTGGAAAATCGATCCAGGAAAGATAATTTAAAATTATTGGACTACCTGAAAGCCATGATCAAAAAAAGAGACTAGACACCATCTTTCAAAAAATTATCAAGCAAAATTGCCCTGATATTCTAAAACCAGAGGGCAAAATAGAAATTGAAAGAATTCACCTATCACCTCTTGAAAAAGATCCCAAAAGGAAAACTCCTAGGAATATTATAGCCAAATTCTAGAGTTCCCAGGTCAAGGAGAAAATATTGCAAGCAGTCACGAAGAAACAATTCTCGTTGTGGAAACACAATCATGATAACACAAGACCTAGCAGCTTCTACATTAAGGGATCAAAGGGCTTTCAATATGATATTCTGGAGGTCAAAGGAGATAGAATTAAAAGCAAGAATCATCTACCCAGCAAAACTGAGTATAATGCTTCAGGGGAAAATATGGTAATTCAATGAAATAGAGGATTTTCAAGCATTCTTGATGAAAAAACCAGAGCTGAACAGAAAATTTGACTTTCAAATACAAGAAGCAAGAGAAGCATGAGAAGGTAAAAAAGAAAAAGAAATCATAAGGAACTTATTAAAGTTAAATTATTTACATTCCTACATGGAAAAAAACAACTGTAACTCATGAGACTTTTCTCAATATGAGGATAGTTGAAGGGAATATATATGTATATGTATGTATATAAACATATATATATAGGAAGATATATATGTGTATAATATATACATGAGTGTGTGCATATATATGTACATGTATACACAGAGAGCTCAGGATGAGTTGAATAGGGAGGGATGATATCTAAAAAATAAAATTAAGAGGTGATAGAGGAATGTATTGGGAGAAGGAGAAAAGGAGAGATAGATGAGGGTAAATTATCTCATATAAAAGAGGCAAACAACACTGTTACAATGGAGGGGAAGAGCAGAAAGGTGAAAGAGAATGGGTCAATCTTACTCTCATTGAATTTGGCTTAAGGAGGAATAACATATGCATTCAATTGGGTATGTTACCCTACAGAAAAGCAGGGGGGAAGGGGATAAAAGGGGGAATGATTGAAGGGAGGGCAGATTTGGGGAAAGAATAGTTAGAAGCAAACACTTTTGAAAAGGGACAAGGTCAAAGTAGAAAATAGAATAAGTGGGGGGCGGCATAGGATGGAGGGAAATATAGTTAGACTTTCACAATATAACCACTATAGAAATGTTTTGCATAACTATACATGTTCAACCTATGTTGAATTGCTTGTCTTCCCAGTGAGGGTAGATGAGAAGGGAAGGAGGGAACAACTCTGGAACTCAAAGTTTCAAAAACAAATGTATAAAAAAATTGTTGTTTTTTTGCATGCAACTGGGAAATAAAATACACAGGCATTGGGGTATAGAAATCCATCTTGCCCTACTAGAAAGTTGAGGGGGGGGGTGAAGATATAAGAGAGAACAGACTGATGGAAGGGGTATTCAGTAGGCTTGCTATTTTGGGGTGGGGGGGGAAAGACGGGAAGAAAATTTGTAATTCAAAATCTTGTGGAAATGATTGTTGAAAACTAAAAATAAATAAATTGGAAGATTAAAAAAAATTTTTTTTAAGATATTAGCTTAGAGAGTACAAAGGGTGGAGCCAAGATGGTAGAAAAAAGACAACTCCTCGCTGAAGTGCTCCCAGATTCTTCTCTAAACAATTTTAAATAAAGCCTTAGCTTTTCCCTATTGGCTCTAACGAGGAGCGTCAGACACGTGGTCAGGGATGTTTCGCGCCAATTTCGGTTGCTCCCCCGAGTTTGTTGCGCGCTGGTTCTTCTCCCTCTTTCCCCTTTCAAGATCCCACTATCCGCCTTCTGCCTCAGGTCCTCTAGTTCTGCCCAGGACACTACCACCCCGGTTCCCTCCTTCCGGCAGCTATGGCTCCTAAGGACTACGCGGCCGAAAAAGAGAAAGCTAAGAAGTTTCTACAAGAGTTTTACCAGGATGATGAGTTTGGCAAGAAACAGTTCAAATATGGGGACCAACTGGTACGTTTGGCTCACAGGGAGCAAGTAGCTCTATATGTAGAGCTGGATGATGTTGCGGAGGAGGACCCTGAGCTAGTGGATTCCATTTCTGAGAACACAAAGCAGTATACCCAGCTCTTTACTGAAGCCGTGCAGGAGCTGCTACCACAATACAAAGAGAAGGAGGTAGTGAACAAGGACGTCTTGGATGTGTATATTGAACACCGGCTAATGATGGAACACCGAAGCCAGGACCTTGGAGCCACCCGGAGCCCTCAGAATCAGTATCCCTCTGAGCTCATGTGCAGATTTGAACTATACTTTCGGAGTCCAAGCAGCAGCAAACCACGAGTGATTAGAGAAGGACGGGCTGATTCAATAGGAAAGTTGGTTACTGTGCGTGGAATTGTGACCCGTGTCTCTGAGGTAAAACCCAGGATGGTAGTAGCAATGTACACCTGTGACCAGTGTGGAGCTGAGACCTACCAGACGATTCGGTCTCCTGTTTTCATGCCACTAATTATGTGCCCAAGCCAGGAGTGTCAGACCAACCGCTCAGGAGGACGGCTCTACTTACAGACTCGTGGCTCCAAATTCATTAAGTTCCAAGAGTTAAAAATGCAAGAACATAGTGACCAAGTGCCTGTGGGAAATATCCCAAGAAGTATCACAGTGTTGGTTGAAGGAGGGAACACACGGCTGGCCCAGCCAGGCGACCACATCAGTATCACTGGTATATTTCTGCCAATGCTGCATACTGGATTCCGACAGGTGGTACAGGGCCTGCTATCAGAAACTTATTTGGAAGCCCATCGAATTGTGAAGATGAATAAGAGTGAAGATGATGAAGCTGGAATTGGGGAGCTGAGCAAAGAGGATCTGAGACAGATTGCAGAAGAAGATTTTTATGAAAAATTGGCAGCCTCAATTGCTCCTGAGATATATGGCCATGAAGATGTAAAGAAGGCTCTGCTTCTCTTGTTGGTTGGTGGGGAGGATCAGTCCCCTCGGGGCATGAAGATCAGAGGAAACATTAATATCTGCTTGATGGGGGATCCTGGTGTGGCCAAGTCTCAGCTTCTGTCTTACATTGATCGTCTGGCCCCTCAAAGCCAATATACAACAGGCCGAGGGTCATCAGGTGTGGGACTAACTGCAGCAGTACTTCGGGATGCAGTGAGTGGGGAGCTGACCTTGGAGGGAGGTGCCCTGGTACTAGCTGACCAGGGTGTGTGCTGTATTGATGAATTTGATAAGATGGCAGAGGCTGATCACATAGCAATCCATGAAGTGATGGAGCAGCAAACTATTTCTATAGCAAAAGCAGGCATCCTTACCACACTTAATGCTCGATGCTCTATCCTGGCTGCTGCTAACCCTGCTTATGTACGATATAACCCCCGTCGCAGCCTGGAACAGAATGTACAGCTTCCTGCTGCCCTCTTGTCCCGATTTGACCTGCTCTGGCTCATCCAAGATCGCCCTGACCGTGACAGTGACCTGCGGTTGGCCCAACATATCACCTATGTACACCAACATAGTCGGCAACCTCCCACACAGTGTGAGCCACTGGACATGAAACTTATGAGGCGTTACATTGCCATGTGCAGAGAGAAACAGCCTGCAGTGCCTGAGTCTTTGGCTGACTATATCACAGCTGCCTATGTGGAGATGAGGCGTGAAGCCTGGGCCAGTAAGGATGCTACCTACACCTCTGCTCGGACTTTGCTAGCTATTCTTCGGCTTTCTACTGCTTTGGCCCGACTTCGAATGGTAGACACTGTAGAAAAGGAAAATGTGAATGAAGCCATAAGACTAATGGAGATGTCTAACGACTCACTACTAGGGGACAAGGGGCAAGCAACAAGAACCCAGCGCCCAGCAGATGTGATCTTTGCCACCGTTCGGGAGCTGGTCCCTGTGGGCCCAGGTAGCCAAAGCATCCGTTTTTCAGAGGCTGAACAGCGATGTGTGACAAGAGGCTTTACACCTGCCCAATTCCAGGCTGCACTAGATGAATATGAGGAACTCAATGTATGGCAAGTTAATGCTGCCCAAACACGGATCACATTTGTTTAACCTTGGGGAACACTTGAGCAGAGCTCCTAACTTTCTCATTTTCTAATGCGTAATGCTTGAGTGCAGAGAAGTCTCCTGCTTGGGCCAGAGAGAAAAACTGCTACAATGTATGTTTTATAAAATAAATAAAACTTTAAAAAAAAAATCTAGAACCCAAAAAAAAAAAAATAAAGCCTTAACACTAACTCTGAACCACATCTACAAGTGATCACAAAAGAATGAGGTGAAACAATTTTCTAGGCCAAGACAACTTAGAGGGTCAGCAGGAAAGGTCTGTTGTGCAGGGTGAAAGAGAAGGGCAGTCCAGTGCCAGCATCTGCTGTGCCCCAGCAAACCAATACTAGGACTTAGCAGGAATTGAATCAGTGGTAGAAGTAGTGGCTTCTGCAGTTTTCAGGCCACAAATGGTAAGGGATTCAGAGAACTGATCAGAAGGCCATTAAAGGAGTCCTTTGCTAATATTGGGGGCAGGATTCTGTTGCATTGCCCATACATAGATGTGGGTCACAGTCTCAGTGCTAGGAAGGAATATTAGGACACCAGAGCTTATAGTCTGAAGGAAGCAAGGACCATGGTCACAGTTCCAGAGCGGAAAGGAGTGCTTATGGTCACTCACAGTCCAGAGCACAGAGCAGGAGAGTAATAAACACACCACCCTTCAGATCACACCACCTTGAAAAGACAGGAAGCTTACAGACTCCACAGAACTAACTCTGAAAACAGAAGCACAAAAATACTGAAGCTTGGGAAGGCGCCCCCTGAACACCAGAAGCAAAAGTCAACTTTAATATAAAGTAAAAAGTTTTTTTTTAAATAGGCTGGAAAAAATGAACAAACAACAACAAAAAAAAATAACGTGACAGCAGAAAGTTACTTTGGTAACAAGATAGATCAAAACACAAACTTAGAAGACAGCAAAGTCAAAACTGCTACATCAAAGAAAATGTGAATTGATCTCAGGTCCCAAAAAAATTCCTGTAAGAGTTCAAAATGGATTTTAAAAATCAAATAAGAGAGGCAGAGGAAAAAATGGGAAAAGGCAAGACAGTGATGCAAGGAAATCATGAAAAAAAGTCAACAACTTGGTAAAAGTCAACAACTTGAAGAAAATAGTACTTTAAATATCAGAATGGGGCAAATGTGAAAAGAGGTATAGAAATTCACTGAAGAGAACTCCTTAAAAAGTAGAGTTGGGCAAATGAAAAAAGGCACAAAAATTCACTGAAGAAAATAATTACTTTAAATTGTAATTGGGAAACTGGAGGATAATGACTCAATGAGATATCAGAAATAATCAAACAAAATCAAAAGAATGAAAAAATAGAAGAAAACATAAAATATCTAACCAGAAAAACAATTGAATGGAAAATAGATCAAGGAGAGAAAATTTAAGAATTATTGAACTATCTAAAAGCCATGATCAAAAAAATAGCTTATAAATCATCTTTCAAAAGTCACTAAGGAAATCTTCTCTGATAAACAGAGGGTAAAATAGAAATTTAAAGAATCCAAAGATAACCTACTTATAAGAAGTCCCAAAATGAAAACTACCAAGAATATTACAGCCAAATTTTAGTTTCCAGTTCAAGGAGAAAATTTTACAAGCAACCAGGAAGAAATGATTCAAACATCATAGAGCCACAGTCCATTAGATTAGATAACCACAAGATTTAGCAGCTTCTATTTTAACAGAGTGGAGTGCTTAGAATAAAATATTCCAGAGGGCAAACAAACTAAGATTGCAACCAATCAGCAAACTGAGTATAATCCTTGGTGGGGCAGGGGGGGAGACAGTGGAGGCAGGGTAAGCATCCTAACAAAAAGACCAAAGCTGAATAGAAAATTAGTCTTTCAGTACAAGATTACAGAGAAGCACAAAAAGGTAAAAAGAAAAGAGAAATCATAAGTGAATCAAAAAGTTTAAATGGTTTATATTCCTACATAAGAAGATGATACTTGTAACTCCTAAGAATTTTCTCATTATTAGGGCAGTTAGAAGTATACACTGACAGAGGGCAGGTGTGAGTTGAATATGATGAGATGATTATCTGAAAAAAATAAAATGAAGGGATGAGAAAGAGGGGTGGACTGGGAGTATGGGGAAAGGAAAGGGAGCGTGGGGTAAATTATCTCACATAAGAGTCATGAAAGAGCTTTTACAGTGAAGGGAGATAGTGGCTTGAGGGAGAGTGCATGAACCTAACTTTTTTTCTTTCAAATTTATTTATTTTTAGTTTACAAATTCAGTTCCACGAGTTTTTGAGTTCCAAATTTTCTTCCCCTCAATCTCCTTGCCCCTAATTCCTAATTATTGTCTTAATTTCCCCTTCATTGGAAGTAAATTCATTCTTTTCATTTTTGATACTAGTAACTTAGTTTTCTTCTTTCTTTTTTTAATTAAATTGACCAAAGGTTTATCAATTTTATCAATTTTTTTTCATAAAACCAGCTCTTAGTTTTCTTTATCAGTTCAATAATTTTCTTAATTTCAGTTTTCTTAATCTCTCCTCTGGTTTTCAGTATTTCTGATTTGGTATTTAATTGGGGATTTTAAATTTGTTCTTTTTCTAGTTTTTTCAGTTGCATGCCCAATTCATTGATCTCTTTCTCTAATTTATTCACATAAACATTCAATGATATAAAACTTAACCTAAGAACCGCTTTTGCTGCAAACCCATAAGTTTTGGTATGTTGTCTCATTATTATTATTCTCTTGAATGAAGTTATTGATTGCCTCTATGATTTTTTGTTTGGTCCATGCATTCTTTAGAATTAGATTATTTAGTTTCCAACTGATTTTTAGTTTAGCTTTTCATGGCCTTTTATTACATATAATTTTAATTGCATCATGATCTGAGATGGATGGATTTAATATTTTTGCCTTTCTGCACTGGATTTTGAGGTTTTTATGCCCTAGCACATGGTCGATTTTTGTGCATGTGCCATGTACCAGTGAGAAGAAGGTATATTTCTTTCTTGACATTGATAATGAGATTGATGTACACATTGCCAGAGCTAGTTCAGTGTTTGGGAGGCTCTGAAGGAAAGTATGGGAGAGAAGAGGTATTAAATTGACTACCAAACTGAAGGTCTACAGAATCATTGTGCTGACCTCATTGTTGTATCCCTGTAAAACCTGGACACTCTACCAGTGCCATGCCAGGAAACTGAATTGCTTCCATTTGAATTGTCTTAGGAAGATTCTGAAGATCATCTGGCAGGATAAGATACCAGACACTGAGGTCCTTACTCAAACTGCCACACATTCAAACTACTTCAGAAAGCCCAACTCCAATGGATTGGCCACGTTGTTTGAATGCAAAACATATGCTTGCCAAAAAATACTGTTTTATGGAAAACTCACACAGGGGAATTGTTCACATTTTTGTCAGAAGTGATACAAGGACACTCTCAAGGTCCCTCTCAAGAACTATGGAACTTATTTGTGACATGGGAGATACACATGTGGGGAGATGCCCACATCAGAGAAGGTGCTGTGCTCTATGAGCAAAGCAGAATTGAAACAACTCAAAGGAAATGCAGAATGTGCAAATTTGGAGAATCCATCCCAAATGTTAACATGGACTATTTGTGCCCAAACTGTGGTAGAGCATTCTGAGCTCATATTGGTCTGATCAGGCACTGTCAGACATACTGAAAATTGACTTTAGCATAGTGATGCCATTTTGGTCCTCCTTGAGAATGAAGGACAACAACCAACCAACCTACCTACCATATTCCTCTCTGTCCCCATCCAATTTTGTCTAGAGGTCTACAATATCTATCTTTCCTAAAATTCTATTCACTTTCTTAATTTCTTTCTTGTTTGTTTTGAGGTTAGATATCAATTTCAGAGAAAGAGAGAGAGAGAAAGAGAGACAGAGAGAGAGAAAGAGAGACAGAGAGAGAGAAAGAGAGAGAGACAGAGAGAGAGAGAAAGAGAGAGAGAGAGACAGAGAGAGAGAAAGAGAGAGAGAGAGAGAGAGAGAAAGAGAGAGAGAGAGAGAGAGAGAGAGAGAGAGAGAGAGAGAGAGAGACAGAGACAGAGACAGAGACAGAGACAGAGACAGAGACAGAGAGAGACAGAAACAGAGAAACAGAGAAAGAGAGAAAGAGAGACAGAGACAGAGACAGAAAGACAGAGAGACAGAGAGACAGAGACAGAGAGAGGTTGAGGTCCTCCACTAGCAGAGTTTTGCTATCTATTTCTTTCTGTCACCCCGCCCCTAACTTCTCCTCTAAGAATCTGGATGCTGTACCACTTGGTGCATATATGTTTAGTAATGATATTACTTCATTTTCGATGGTGCCTTTTAGTTTCCTTCCTTATCTCTTTTGATTAAATATATTTTTGCTTTTGCTTTGTCTGAGATTAGGATTCTACCCCTACTTTTTTAATTCAGGTGAAGCATATCTTCAACTGCAGTCTGTTATCTTTATCCTATGTGTATCCTCCTGTTTCAAATGAGTTTCTTGTAAGCAACATATTGTAGGATTATGGCTTTTAATCCATTCTGCTATCTGTCTCTGTTTAATGGGAGAGTTTATCCCATTCACATTCACAATCATGATCACTATCTGTGTCTTTCTCTCCATCCTATTCCCTGCCCACCCCATTTATACTTTTATTTCTCCCTTCCCGATTCCCCTACTCAAAAGAGTTTTGCTTATGACCACTACCTCCCTCAATCTTCCCTCCTTTCTATCAGACCCCCTCCCTTTTCTTTCCCCTTTCCCCTTTCCCCTACTACTGACTGTAGGTCAAGTTAGATTCCTATACTTAACTGAGTATATTATTCCTTCTTTAAACCAAATCTGATGAGAGCAAAGCTCCAACAATGCTTATCTCCCTCTTCTCTTTCCTTTTACTATAATATGATTTTGTGCCTCTTCACGTGATGTAATTTACCCTTTTCTGCCTTCTCCTTTCCCCTTCTCCCATTACAATCCCTTTGCACCCCTTAATCAGGTTTTTTTTATCATCACATCAATTAATTTAAACCCACACCCTCTATCTATGTATATCCCTTTTAAATGATATAATAAATATACAATTCTCAAGATTAACAGGTATCATCCTCCCACATAGGGATGTAAACAGTTTGCTCTTATTAAATAACAAGGGGGGGAGGGTTTTGAATTTATCCCCCTCTTTACATTTTTATGTCTCTCTTGAGTCTTCTATTTGAAGATCAAATTTTCCATCGAGCTCTGGCCTTTTCATCAGGAAGGTGTGGAGGTTCCTTATTTCATTGAATATCCATCTCTTTGCCTGAAAGATTATGCTCAATTTTGCTGATCCTTGGTTGTAATCCAAGCTCCTTTGCTTTCAATATATCACATTCCAATCCCTCCATTCTTTTAATGTAGAAGTTGCAGGGTCCTGTATGATCCTGACTATAGTTCCATGATATTTGAATTATTTCTTTCTGGTTCCTTGCAGTATTTTCTCCTTGACCTGACAAGTCTGGAATTTGGCTACAATATTCTCTGGTATTTTTAATTTGGGATCTCTTTCAGGAGGTTATTGGTGGATTCTTTCAATGGCTATTTTACCCTCCAGTTCTAGAACCTCAGAGCAGTTTACCTTGATGATTTCTTGAAAGATATTGTCCAGATTCTGAAAACCACAGCTTTCTGATAGACCAATAATTCTTAGATTATCTTTCCTGGATCTATTTTCCAGATCAGTTGCTTTTCCAATGAGATATTTTACATTTTCTTCTATTTTTTTTCATTCTTCAGATTTTGCTTGACTGATTCTTGATGCCTCATAGAATCATTATCTTCTACTTGACTCATTCTATTTTTTAATGAATTGATTTCTTCAGTTAGCTTTTGTACTTCCTTTTCCATTAGGCAATTTTTACTTTTAAGGAGTTATTTTCTCCAGTTCAGTTTTGCACCTCCTTATCCATTTGACCAATTTTACTTTTTAAGAAGTTCTTTTCTTCAGTGAATTTTTTTTCCATTTTGTCAATTGCATTTTTAAAACAATGATCACTTTTTCTTCTACCTCTCATTTGGCTTTTAAAATCCTTCTTGAGCTCTTCCAAGAATGCTTTTTGGGCTTGAGACCAGTTTATATTACCTTTTGAGGTTTCAGATGTGGGTATACTCTCAATGCTGTACTTTTCTGGATAAGTATTTTGTTCTTCCCAGTCTCCATAGTAGGATTCAATGGTCTTTGCTTTTCCATTTTTTTTTGCTTTTTTTTAGAGGGCAATTGGGATTAAGTGGCTTGCCCAAGGTTACACAGCTAGTTTTTGTGTTAAGTGTCTGAGGCTGGATTTGAACTCAGGTCCTCTTGACTCCAGGGCCGGTGCTCTATTCACTGCACCACCTAGCTGCTCCTATTATTTTTTTTAAAAACATCCCCTAAAATTAGTGGGGCTTGCTAGGATGCCTCCTATCCTGCACTGGTCCATTTCAGTCACAGCAAGGCGGACCCTTCTAGTCAATCTCCCTAGTCTCCAAAGCTTATAGACTGCTATACCCCTTCTACTGGTTCCATTATTTCCTGGGGCAATTAATAATGAGTTAGAGCATTTTTTTTTCTTATGGCTATAGATAGCTTTAATTACTTAATCTGAAAAGTTTTTATATATTTTTATCATTTATCAAGTGAGTAGTGGCTCTTATTTTTTATAAATTTTACTTAATTCTCTATATGTTTGAGAAATGAGGACTTTAGCAAAGAAACTTGCTTCAAAAACTTTTTTCACAGTTACTATTTCTAAATATATTTCCCTTCATCCTATTTCACACCTCCTATTAATTCTATTCTCTCTCTCTCTCTCTCTCTCTCTCTCTCTCTCCCTCCACCCTGTTCTTCCTCAAAGTGTTTTACTTATGACTATTGTCTCCCTCAATCTGCCTTAATTTCTCTCTCACACACACCCTTTCTCTTAATCCCTTGTTCCCCTCCATGGCAAAAGCTCTTTTGCCTCTTTTATGTGAGTTAATTTACCCCATTTTTCCTCTCCCTTTCCCCTTCTCCTAGTACATTCCTCTTTCTCACCCCTTAATTTTATTAGATCTCATCCCTTCATACTTACACCTGTTGTATATTGTGTCTATACACACACACACACACACCTATATATATATTCCTTCTAACTGCCCTGATGAGAACAGTCTTATGAGTTATAAGTATCATCATCCCATATAGGAATATAAACTATTTAACCTTTTTAAGTCCCATATGATTTCCCTTTCCTGCTTACTTTTCTATGCTTCTCTTGAGTCTTATATTTGGAAGTCAAATTTTCTATTTAACTCTGGTATTTTCATTAGAATGTTTGAAAGTCCTCTATTTTATTAAATATCCATTTTCCCTATGAAGGATTACACTCAGTTTTGCTGGGTAGATGACTCTTGGTTGTAATCCTAAATTCTTTGCTCTCTGGAATATCATATTCAAAGCCCTCTAATCCTTTAAGGTAGAAGATACTAAATTTTTTGTTATCCTGACTGTGCCTCCATGATACTTGAATTGTTTTTGATTGCTTGCAATACTTTTGCCTTGACCTGAATTTGGCTATAATATTCCTGAGAATTTTCACTCTGGAATCTCTTTCAGGAGATGATTAGTGGATTCTTTCCATTTCTAATTTTCCTCTGGTTCTAAGAATATCAGGGCAGTTTTCCTTGATAATTTCTTTAAAGATGTTGTCTAGGCTTTTTTTTATCATGATTTTGAGATAGCTCAGTAATTTTTAAATTATCTTTCCTGGATCTGTTTTTCATGTCATTTGTTTTTCCAATGAGATATTGTGATAGTAATGGAAGATAAAGATTCCCCTGTATTGGCTTGGTTTTCAAATTGATTGTGTAAAAACCCAGAGCTTGTTAATCCCACCTGTGGGATGGACTTGTTGATGTGAAAAGAAAGTCCTGAACTGGGAGGAGCTGGTGACGTAGATTTGGAGAGACAAGAGAGAGGCAGGAGAACTTTTTGGAAGCAGCACCCTCATGGAGGCAGTGAGAGAGACTGAGAGAATTGCTGGGGGCCACTTTGAATTGCCCTGGACTTTTGAGACCTGCCCCCTGAGCTGCCAAAGACTGAGGAGACATGGCTGTTTTGCTGGTACTTTGTCTGTCTGTTTTGATGTTGTTTTGCCAGATTTGTCCACTGGTGAAAGACAGTCCTTTTGTTGAAGAATCCTGGAACCTTTCTGTTGGTTAAGAGCTCCTGAGACTGTCCTGCAGACAGAGAGTGAATATTGTCCACTGGTGAAGGACAGTGCTGTTGTTGCAGGGGTCTGGAGACTGTCCTGCAGACAGAATGAATACTGTCCCCTGGTGAAGGACAGTGCTGTTGTTGCAGGGGTCTGGGAACCTTTCTGTTGGTTCAGAAGCCCTGAAGAAGGATTTTATTGTTGTATGTTTACAGAAATCCTGGGAGAGGGTTTTGCTAATGTTTTCAGGGGTTCTAAGACTGTTCTGCAGACAGAGGATGAATTAATGAAGGGACTGGCAATGTATCTTGTGGCCTTGCTAAGCCTTGTCTCCCCAGGAACTAAGATTGCTGAGAACTTGCCTCCTGTCAAGATGAAGAAAAGACCTCCATTTGGGTATTAAGTGCTGTGCTTAAACTTGATGTAACTCTGGGGTAGATTCAATTGTGATCCAGGGGTGGGGAACTTTTGACATTTTTGTGCTCTGTGATTGAACAAATGAAGGTACTTTACTTATGTTTGGAAACTAATCTCCATTTGAGAAGAGGGGCTTTGTGGTGGACTAAGTGAAGGTACAGCCTAGGGGTGGAGAAGTATTTAGAACAGGGACTTTGTAATTGATTGAATGATTGGAAGGTCCTGGGGTGGGGTAGTACTTGGAGATTATTTAATCACCCTTAGTAAATGCTGTATTTTGAATGATGTCATGTTTTGACCTTCTCTGTTCTTACTTTGTCACTGAATAAAATGGAGAGCACCTATGCTGGTATTCTGAACCTGGGAAGTTGCCTTTCCTTGGCATTACATTACAGATATTTCACATTGTCTTCTATTTTTTCATTCTGTTGGTTTTGTTTTATTATATCTTAATTTCTCATAAAGTTATTAGCTTCCGCCGGGAGGCTCTAGTTTGCGTTCCACCGGCGGTGGCGAAGGCAACGACATCAATGTCAAAATGGACAGCGGGGCCACGGGCCGCCAAGGCTGGCGGCAGCTTCGACCTGCGGCGATTCCTGCAGCAGCCGCAGGTCATCGTTCGGGCTGTGTGCATGTTTTTTGCTGTGATCATGTTCTCCTGCATCATTGGTGAAGGCTACGTTAATTCACATCATTCAGCTGAGCTCCACTGTGTCTTTAACCAAAATGAGGATGCCTGCCAATATGGCACAGCCATCCGGGTGCTTGGCTTCCTGGTTTCTGTTTTCTTCGTGGTTGATGTCTATTTCCCCCATATTAGCAGTGCCACTGACCGCAAGTACTTGGTCATTAGTGACATGATCTTCTCAGCTTTCTGGACCTTCCTCTGGTTTGTTGGATTTTGTTTTCTCACCAACCATTGGGCAGCCACCAAGCCCACAGACGTGTTGGTGGGGGCTGACTCAGCTCGGGCAGCAATCGCCTTCAGCTTCTTCTCCATCTTCACTTGGGGCTTGCTGGCTGCTCTTGCCTACCAGAGATACAAAGCTGGGGTAGATGACTTCATCTAGAACTACATTGACCCTACCCCTGATCTTGCTGCCCCCTATGCCTCCTACCCAGGAGTTGCTGGAGACAATTACCAATAACCTCCCTTCACCCAGAATGCAGAGACCACTGAGGGTTATCAACCACCTCCTGTTTACTAAGTTGAGTTAAAGCAGCATGCAAAAGCGCAGTGGGGGACACAGGGAGGGGTGCAGTTGACTTAGTCTTCACCTTGGGGGAAGGGAAAGGGAGGGAGTCTTTGGACACTTTCATGATGCCATTCCCTTCCTCCTGTTTTTACTCCATGCTCTTTCAAACCTGCCACATAACTTGAGGTAATGCTTCCTTCCCTTTAGGAGGGACTGAAGAATCTGCCTTTGGACAGAGCATTTTTAAGACACTTTTGGATCGAAGTGTTTTCTCACTGCTTTTCCCTTTACCTAAGACAGCTATAGAAGTTGGGTAATTCCTACAGTGCTACTTACAGTGCCTTATATCTTCCCCTTCATCCCAGGGGAGCAAAACTTGTGGTGATTTCTGTGGTTCTGGCAGTGGCTGCTTAGAGTTCTCTGCCAGGGACCGTTCAGGTCCTGCTGAGACATTCTGTGGTGCTTGTGCGTGTGGGTGTGCAGGGTGTGTTTGTGTGCCTTCATGCTTGTCCCTTCTGTTGCTGGTGGTGGGCTCTGAGGTGTAGTGAGTTCCACACCTTGATCTCTCCAATACATACACACTCCATTGCTCTCAGGTCTATAACCCTTTTATCTGGGGTTATTCTCTTGATCCCTGTCCCTTTCCTACTCAAAGGAGAAAGTGAGGAGCACCCTAGCCTTTAACTCTTTATAGTTACTGCTGTATTCTTTCTCCTGGTTTTCCTGTTTTCTGAGATTGCTAATCCACACCCAGTGCCAGGTTGGTGACAGGCAGGGGCAACACTCCCTGGTCCTTGCTGCAGAAATCCTGGAAGCTGGGATTAGCTTTCCTTAACATGCAAGGCCCTGCTTTGTGTAATATTCTGCCATTGTTAAAATATGAAATGTGAGGCAGAGCAAGAAGGCATGCCTACCTTGCAGCCCCTGGATGGTTCTGAATGTATTAAAAAGTCATCAGAAAAGAACATCCAGAAGACATTACATTTTGTTAAGTTGGTTTGGAGATGGAATAAAGAAATATAAGTTTAAAAAAATATATAAAGTTATTAGCTTCCAATTCTTCGGTTTTGATTTTTAAATAATTATTTTATTCATTAAGGTTTTTCAACTCCATTTTCATTTGGCTAATTCTTCTTTTTAAGGAGTGTTTTCTTCATTGAATTTTTGTGCCTTCTTTCCATTTGGTCAGTTCTGCTTTTTAAGGCATTCTCTTCATTGGCTTTTTGAACCTCTTTTACCATTTGGCCTAGTCTGTTTTTTAAGATGTTATTTTCTTCAGTATTTTTTTTTGGCCTTCTTTACCAAGCTATTGATTGACTTGGTTTTCATTATTTTCTTGCATCACACTCATTTCTCTTCCAAATTTTTCCCTCCACCTCTTTTACTTGATTTTCAAAGTCCTTTCTGACCCCTTACATGGCCTAAGACCAATTCATATTTTTCTTGGAGGTTTTTGATGCAGGAATTTTGACTTCATTATCTTCTTCTGGGTGTATGTTTTGATCTTCTTTGTCACCATAGTAACTTTCTATAGCCAGAATTTTTTCCTGTTGTTTGCTCATTTTCCCAACCTATTACTTGACTTTTAATTCTTTGTTAAAGTAGGGCTTTGCTTCCAGAGTGGAGGGTACACTATCCCAAAATTCAGGGGTTTTGTGCAGCTATTTTCAGAGATACTTCTGGGACCTGTAAGTTTTCAGTCCTTTCCAAGGTGGTATGATCTAAGAAGGGGTGTGTTTATTCCTTTCCTGGCCTGTGCTCTGATCTGTGAGAGACCACAAGCACTCTTTTCTGCCATGGAACTGTGAGATGGTCCCTTCCCCACTGTGGCCACAAACTCTGGTATGCTACTTCTCCTCCTCACCCTGGGACTGACACCCAGGGGTATAAACAGGAACTAAATATGGTCAAAGTAATGAAGTCCTGCTCCCAGTTCTAGCAAAGAGACCCCTGTAGTCTCCTTCTGATCACTTATTCAATCCCCTTACTGTCTGTGGGCTGAGAGCTCTGGAAGCAGCCATTGCCACTGCTGATTCAATGGCTCCCAAAGCCTGCTCCTGTTTTGCTGGGACCAGGGCTATGCTGGCATGACCTGCACTGGACTGTGTTCTACTCTCATCCTGGTGCAACAGACCATTTCTCCTTACCTTCTAAGTTGTCTTTGGAGTCTATGAGCTGAGAACACTAGAAACTGCCACTCCTGACACTGATTTTGTCACCTCAAAGCCTTCTCCTAGTTTGCTGGGGCCCAGTCTGTACTGGCACCACTTATGTTCCTCTCTCACCCTGGTGCAACAGACTTTCCCTACTAACCTTCTAAGTTGTCTTGGGCTGGAAAATTGTTTAATTCCATCTTTTTGTGGTTTCTGCCACTTCAGAATTTGTTTAGAATCATTATTTAAAGGTATTTGGAGGGGTTGGGGAAGAGCCTAGAGGACTCCCTCCCTTTTACTCTGCCATCTTGGCTCTGTCTCCAGTAATTTGCTTCTTAAGTGCTATATCAAACTACCCAAAATTACATTATAAAGCTAGAATAAAATAATAAAATTCAACTGGAAGTACAAAATATCAAGTATCAAAAAGTAAATAATGGGGAAAATTATTTAAAAAGTGTTCCAACAGAACAAGATCTCACACTATTCTACAAAGTAATCTTCACAAAAAGATTGCCTTGAGAAAAAAAGTAGAGGCAACTACATAGCACAATAGACTGGGCCTGGAGTTAGGATGACCTTAGTTCAAATCTGACCAGAGACACTTACTAGCTATGTGTCTCTGGCCAAGTCATTTAACCTCTGTTTGACTTAATCCACCAGGGAAGAAATGGCAAACCACCCCACTATCTTTGCCAAGAAAACCTTATGAACAGCATTGATGTGCTGGGGTCAATGCAATCATGAAGAGTGAGACACAGCTGAAAAAAAATGGAAAGATCATCCAGGAAGATAGATTAAACATAGAAGAAACAAATGAATATAGTAGTATATTTTTTAAATACCTACTAGAACAGGGTCTCAATAATTAACAAAATCTTCTGAGAAAATAGGAAAGCAGTCTGGAAAAAAATAGATTTAGACCAATATCTCACACCATATGTCAAGATAAGTATCAAATGTATACATGGCTTAGATATCAAGCATTACATATATTTGCATCATATACAATTTTGATGAGACAAATTAGAGGAGCAAAGGGGAATTGTTCATGACCAAACAAGTGATAGAAAGGAACAAAAGGAACACAGAAGATAAAATGAACAGCTTTGATTACATAAATGTAAAAGTTTTTGCTTAAAAGTAATTAATGAAGCTAAAATTAGAAATTAAGTATTTAATTGGGAAAAATTTTTATAGGAAGTATCTCTGAAAAAGGTCTCATTCAAGATATATAAGGAACTGATTCAAACATATTACAACAGAGCAAATTCCCCAAAAGATAAAAATTGTTTAAAAAATTTTTTTGAAAAGTCATTTCTCAAAGGAAGAAATCCAAGCTATCAATAGACCTATGGAAAATGATCAAATTTATTAATCATTAGAGAAATGAAAATTGAAACAATTGTGATTTTCCACTCCTCACCTATAAGACCATCAAAAATGACCAATAAATTAAAGGGCAATTGTTGGGCTGCCTTTAGGAAAACATAAACACTGAATACATTGTTGGTGGAGCTATGCATTGATCCAGCCATTCAGCATAGCATTTCGGAACAATACTCAAAAAGCCATTAAATTTTGCATTCCCTTTGATCCAGAAATACTATTAATAAGCCTACAGCACAAAAGGAACCCTGAAACAGGAAAAGAAGCCTATGGATGCAAAAATATAACAAGTCTTTTTGTAGTGGGAAAGAATTAGAAAATAAGTATACTCTCATCAATTGGGGAATGGCTAAATAAATTATGGTATATTAATTTAATGGAATATTTTTCTGATGATGAGTGATTCTGTTTCAGATGAACCTGAAAATACTTGTATGAACTAATGTTATGTGTAATAAACAGAACTGGGAGAAACTTTTATGTAATAATATTAAAAAGAAAAACAACTAGGAACAACCTAAGAATTCTGACCAGTATAGTGATCAACCACAATTCCAGGGAACCAGTAATGGAATGAAAACAATGATGAAATTCTCAGATGCTACTCATTCGAGACTCAAGTGATGAATTCATGTTATAGAATGAGAAGTTTATCTTCAGACATGTCATATGTGGGAATTTGCTTTGCTTAATTGCATATGTTTGATATAAAGAGTTTGTCTTCATTTGAGCTGGGAGATGAGAATGAAGGACAAATAACAACTTGTGAGTAGTACAGGTTGCCCCACTGGGAACCCAACTGGCTGGTTCCAGTTGGGCAACAAAGTTCCTCCCTTCGTTCCTTCCTTCTTCTTCCTTTCCTTTCCTTTTTCCTTTGCTTTTCCTTTCCTTTCCTCCTTCACCTACCTCTGTCCACACAGTATATCATACCCTTACCTGGGGGTGTTCTGCCCAAAGGAATGTAAATTTTAATGACTGATTGCTAAAACCTCAAAAGATATCTTGGGATATTATGGGCTAGATTTCTTTCTTAAGGACCATGACTTAAACCCAATTCATTCTGGCTCTCATTGATTGGTCAATAAGTCCCAGCCCAAGCTTGACTTAGTGGTCATTGTTTGGGCCCTGATGGCTCAGAGTAAATGTAGATAGCAATTGTTTCTGTTTTGGCCAGAAACTCTGAGGGTCTATCCTCAAAAAAGTTTTTTTTTTTAATACTAGGTAAAAGGTTTATCTCATTTCTTACCTAGCCTTAATCATTGAATGGGTGTTGCCTTAGTCAGACTGAGACATGGGAAAGACCTTTGGCTTAAAAAGACCAAGATCTTCCACTGCATCCAGGGCCATCTCCAGTCACCCTAATTTATATCTTGCTACTGGACCCAAATTGCTCTGGAGAAGAAGTTAAGCTAGTGACTTTGCACAACCCACCCTCACTTAAATCCAATTCATGTTCAAGTCATGGCATCACCTTCTGAATGTCATGGTTCCCTTTGAGAATGAAGGACAAACAATAACAAATTCTTAGAATATTACTCCCTATGATTTTAAAAATATTCTCTCTAGCACAATTTCTAATCTCTCTCCTGGGCTAGAGAAGCATCCACATCTGAAGTTCAGCATGAACAGAACAAATGATGGAATTTTCATGAAAAAGCAGCAATTAAATATTTATTATATGCCAAGCCCTGTGCTAAGCAATGCAGATGCAAATACAAAAGTGGAGATTCTACCTGCTCTCAAGGAGCTTACATTCTAACAGGAGGAGACAACACATAGAGCGGTTACTAAAATGGATATTTTAGTTTGGAAAATTATAGTGAAGTTGAGTGGAGCCACAGAGTAGTAGACCAAAATGTCCTTTGCAATAACAATATTAATTTCATTACATCTCTAGAACTGGAAAATGGTGAGAGAGAGAAGGGTGCCAAGTGGGGAGGAAGAGATGTTAGAGAGGGAAAAGCTGGCCTAGATATAGTGGACCACATGAAAAACTCACCAATCAGGACAGTGGGTCCCCAGTAGTTGAAAGGGCTATTTCTAGAGTATTAGAGTGTTATCTATATAGTATTAGAGTATTATCTAGAAATCTAGTATTATACTCTTCTAGAATACTATCTGTGGTCCAGGTGGCAAGTTTGCCAAAAAAAATTGCTAGAGAGTAAAGTAAAGCACAGCTGGCACTAGCCTAGATAGAGAGAGCTACACATAAGCTACTTAACAATCAGCACAGAATTCATTATGTTTTCCCTCCTACCTCATCCCATCTTCCAAAGTCTTCTATTTTGATTAAGGGCTTCACTATCCTATTAGTCATCCAAATTCAGTCTCAGGTCCACCCTCAACTCTTCACTCTTCCCCAACTACTAGATCTAATCAGTTGCCAAGTCTTTTCTGATATATCCCTATAACTTCTCTTTCATCTCTTCTATTACCTCAACTCATGTAACTTGGGGTTCCTACTAATTTAGCACCCCTATCAATTCTTGACTAAGCAATTGCAACCACCTCCTTACTGATCCCCTAGTTTCCAATCTCTCCCCACTCTAATCCATCCACACAATTACCAAACAATCCTCCTAAAATAGAAATATTCCCATGTCAATTTGCTGGCTCAAGACTCTTCAATGACTCCTAGAATAAAATACAAACCCTTCAGTTTGACACTTAAATCTAACCTTTGTCATGCTTATGCATTTCTGACCTCCATACATTGTTCCTTTCATCCATCTGGACTATCGACTATTTCCTCAATTCAGTATTCCATTTCCTATTTCTATGTCTTGTCAAAGATTATCCCCTATGCTAGCAAGATAACTTCCTCCTTATCTCCACCTTTCAGAATACCTAGCTTCCTTCAGGGCAACTCCGTTGCCAGCTCCTCCCAGAAGCATTTCCCAACCCCAAATTATCTTGTATTTTTTATCTGCAAATGTTATACCATACTTCCCACTCCATCCCACGCACTCCCCTTATAATGTAAGGTCCTTGAGTTCAAGAACTGTTCTTCATTATGACTTTGAATATCCCAGTTTCTAGTACAGTGTCTTGCCAATAGAAGGCACACAGTAAATGTGTATTTAATTGAATGTAAAATTTAATTGAAATAAAATAAAATACATGGGATAGTGTATTTTGGATAATCATTCTACTCCTTAAGATTCAAGAATATTTTGCTATAGGAAACCATTTTATAGTCTGAAATACCAAAATGAGGGAATGTTCTATAGTCTCAGTGACTGGAAAGATGTATGTATTTTAGACACCATTTAAAGGTCTGCAGAGAAGGAATGTTTCAAAATAGAATTCTGTGAAAGCTACCATATGCTAACCCTTAAAACAGTGACCTTTTTGGAGCTCCCACATTTACAGCTGCAGCATATGGAAGCAACAGCAGTGTGTAAGACACATAAGGCTAGCATTTTCTTAAAATGTAATATAAATGGATGTTTTATTCCAATCAAAAGTCAACACTTTTTTTTAAAAAGTCAACATTGCTATCAAAAGAAAAACAGTTGAACTGGTAGCTTCCATGACAAAAAGCTGTCAGAATTAAGGATTGTCACAGTTGATCAATTTAGTTAATTTCCACCTCCATTATATTTTTTCCCTGATCTTCAACTCAAACATCACTTACCTAGCTTCATTTCAACAAAAATATATTAAATACCTAATATGTGCAAGGCATGGATGAGACACAGAAGACAACAGGAAGGAATATCACAAAGTCCTTGTGCTCAAGCAACCTACAATCTAGTGGAAGAGATAAGGTATGTCCGCAAATAACCATAGCACAAATCAGAATATGAGAAGTGAGTATATTGACGTACAGGGTTATATCCTGGATTCAATATAGGTGAGATTATTTAATTTAAAGTGACAAAAATGCAAATGGGATTCATCCCAGGTATAAGGGATAATAAGAACAAATGAATGACTGAGAAATGAATGAATGAATAATGGTAATGATATCATCAGACAAGACAAGATCAGGGTAATAATAATCATGATGGCTAGCATTTATGTAGAACTTTAAGGTTTGCAAAGTGCTTTACAAATTATTTTCTCATTATTCTCACAATATTCCTGAAAGGTAAATGTTATCATTCTCATCACTTTACAGATAAGAAAGCAGACAGAGGTTAAGTGGTTTGTCTGAAGTCACACAAATATTGAGTGGCTGTCTGGATTTGAACTAGAGTCCTCCTGCCACCAGGACCAACATTGTTGTCCACTGTGCCACACAGCTGTCAGGACAATATCAAATAGTTGGGTTTGACTGGTATGCCAAGTGAGAAATAAGGAATAGTCAAGACTTACCCCTTAGGGTCATGCTATGCTCATAGTAAGTACCTAATGATATTTGTAGTACTAAATTCTGCCTCTGGTTTACGTGGAAGAATAGTGTGTGGTTGAAAGAGCAGCCAAGTCTCTTTAGCTTTATCTGCCTCAGTTCCCTCTTATATAAAACTGAGGTGATAATTGAACCAATCTACTAATGTTTTTGTGAGGATGAGATGATAGAGGAAAAGCCAAGATGATAAAGTTAAAGGAAGCAATGTAGCTTTCCAAAAACTCCTCTAAACAGAGATACAAAATGTACCAGACTGAATACTGATAGGGAAATAAAAAAAAAAAAAGTCACAGTGAGTCATTTGTCTAGCCCAGCTCATCACAGAAACACAGAAAAAGGAGATCTGCTGACACTGGAGATGGAGTCTTTCCAGGAGACCTCTGTAAGTGAAACAGTTCTACAACTAAGGAGAGGCTCAGCAAGCTGGCAACAGGAATTCGCTGACCCAAGCAGGAGTACCATCAGATCCATATCATGTTACTGCAATACAGATTGCCATCTTTCCCATAACCCAGTCCCAAATTGCAGATCCAAAGTTAAGTAAGGAAACCTTTGCATTGCAGTGGCATTTCTTTTTTTTTTTTTCGCTTTTTGGAGGGCAATTGGGGTTAAGTGTCTTGCCCAGGCTCACACAGCTAGTTTTTGTGTTAAGTGTCTGAGGCCAGATTTGAGCTCAGGTCCTCCTGACTCCAGGGCCAGTGCTATAAAGAAAGAAGAAAACTGGGGGGGGGGGGGGCAGGGAATTTGCAACAAGTACATCTGATAAATGCCTCATTACTCAAATATATAGGGAAATTAGTCTAATTTATAAAAATACAAGTCATTCCCCAATTGATAAATGGTCAAAACATATGAACATGCAGTTTTCAGACAAAAAAATTAAAGCTTTCTACAGTCATATGAAAACAGTGCTCTAAATCACTATTTGTTAGAGAAATTAAAACTAAAATAACCCTGAGGTATCACCTCATACCTATCAGATTGGTTAATATGACAAAAAAGCAAAATGATGGATGTCAGATGTTGGATGGGCTATGGGAAAAGTGGGACACTAATACACTGTTGGTAGAGTTGTGAACTGATCCAACCATTCTGGAGAGCAATTTGGAACCATGCCCAAAGGGCTATAAAACTCTGCATACCCTTGATCCAGCAATACCACTGTTAGGTCTATATCCCAAAGAGATAATAAAAAAGGGAAAAGGACCAACATGGACAAAAATATTTATAGCAGTTCTTTTTGTGGTGGCAAAGAATTAGACATCAAACAGATACTCATTAATTGGGGAATGGCTGAACAATTTGTGGTATATGATTGTAATGGAATGCTATTGTACAATAAGAAATGAAAAGTAAGATGATTTCAGAAAAACCTGGAAAAGACTTACATGAATTGATGCAAAGGGAAGTGAACAGAATTAGGTTATACTCAGTAACGGCAATATTTTCCCATGAAGAACTCTGAAATGGCTTAGTTTTTCTCAGCAATGCAACAACCCAAGAAAATCCCAAAGGACTAATGATGAAGGATACTATCCATCTCCAGAGAAAGAACTGATATTGTTTGAATACAGATGAAACATGCTATTTTTCACTTTCTTATATTTTTTTGTATTTGAGTCTTCTTATAAAAAATGACTAATATGGAAATGTTTTACATAATTTTACATCTATAACCCATATCTGATTGCTTACTGTCTGGGGGGGGAAGTGGAGAGAGGGATAGAATTTGGACTCAAAACTCAAAAAAAAAAGGTTCAAAATTTGTTTTAACATGTAATCAGGTGGAAATAAAATATATTTTAAAAACTAGCTTAAAAGGACAGTGAGATTATTTATAAAGAGCATTGCAAAGATTAAAGCTAAATTAAATTAAAGATAAAAATAAATGCTAGCTATGAGAAAAAAACAATAAGGACTTGAGGTGAATAAAAAAAGGAATTCTCAGGAATTTTTTTGGAGGGGTTTGTTGCTGTAAAAATTGAATTTTGGCAGAAATTGATAGGAAGAAATATATGGCTTGAGCTGAAAGAAAAGAATGGTTAAAGTTGAAAGAAGAAAGTCATCAAAACTGAAAGAGAAGCAATGAAGGAGGAAGAAGTGATTAGAAGAAGGAGAAACTGGGCCAGGAAGCTGTGGGGAGAGAAAAGAGGACTTGAGCAGAAGGCTGGTAAGACAAGGAGAATAAAAAGAGGGAATACAAATTTGGTGAACTAAGCTGGCAGTATAGAGTAATGATTAGTGAGAGAAGGATAAAGAAATTGTTTGGCAGGTAAGTTGTTAAGGACAGACTTGGGAAAAGGACCAGCTCTGGAGCTGAAACCCTCACAAGTACCATGGAAGTTCTTCAGTCAAGAGACCAGCAAGAAAGATGAGGACTGAGGAGTATGGAGAGCTAGAAAAATTTAGCAGTAACCTGAACTGAAGGTGAAATAGTTGAATTTCTACCACAAACAAGTGACTGCTATCCATGCTCAAAGTGCTGTCTGGTTTTGCTCCTAAAAGAAAAAGTAAAGGGGCTGAGGGAATGTCCCTCCACTTATCCCAGGCTACTAAGAATGATTAAGTATCCTTTAAAAAAAAACAAGAAGGAGGAGGAGGAAGAAGAGGACAAGGAGGAAGAGGAGGAGGAGAAGGGAGGTATCAGGAGGTGCTTCATTATGAAAAGAAAAAAAGTTAAAGGATTTTAAAAGGCAGAGGGGAATGTTGATCAGCCTCAAGAGGTTGGAGAGTGGGGCAATGTTACCAAGGTTAAAGGATAGAACTCCCTGAACATTTGGAGCTATAAAACAAATTTAAGGCCCTTTCAGAAGTGGACAAAGTTGGATGCTCTAAGGAAGAATGGGCTGCTTCTTAACCAATGAATGATAAAATAGATCCATAGATTCATAAGGTTAGAGCATCTAATAAAAGTGTGAAGAAGAGACAAGTATTAGCAGTTAATGATCCCCTGCTGAGGAATTCTAAAGCCACTATTTCTCAGTATGCTAACAACAATGGAGCAGTCAACCAATTTTGAGATGTGTATCCCAAGATCTATCAAAACTGAGGGTTAAAGGGGCGGCCAGGTGGCACAGTGAGTAAGAGCGCCGGCCCCAGCATCACTTAACCCCGATTGCTTAAAAAAAAAAAAAAACAGATGATTAATACCCATTCCTGGTGATTCTTGAGGACACACATGATATTACCAGACAGAATCTTGAAAACATTGAAAAGCAAAGGTCTTGGTCAGAAACTGAATAACATAAGGAAAAAAGTAACATGTTTGATTGCCCAGAGTAAAGGGATTCAGAAAAGAAAGGCAGATTTGAGAAGAGAACAGACAGGAAGACAGCTTAAAATTTAAGAATAATGGACTCCTCACCGAGGATGGAGGGCATCTAATAAGTCCTCATAATAATGTACTTACCTTTAGTCTTTCTAATATAATCAAAAGGCTTAAAATTAAAAGAGAAAAAGGAAGAGAAAAAAAACTACCTACACACATCCACCAAGCTAGACACCATAGAGGGTGTCTGTAATCAGGAAAACCAGGAACTAAAACATTGTTGTTTTTGTTGTTACTCAGGCATTCAGTTATGTCCAACTCTTCATGACTCTATGAACCAATGAACAACAGGCCCTTCTATCCTCCACTATCTCCCACAGTCTGTCCAAGTTCATATTTGTTGTTTCCAACATGCAACAGTTAAATATAAGATGAGTAGGTCCTACCTAGAAAGTAGTTTGTCTGAAAAAGATGTGGGAGACTTAGTGGACCACAAGCTCAATATATGGATACAGAAGCCAAGAAAGCTAGTGCTATCTTAGTCTTTTCTTTAAGAGGGCTAGTGTCCAGGATGAGAAAAGTTATAATCCTACTGCTTGATCCCATAATATCTGGAGTCTTGAGTTCAGTTCTGGGTACCACATTTTGAGAAGTATGTTCATAAGTTGGAGAAAACCAGAGGGAAACTGGAATATTAAAAAGTCCCAAAGTATGTATGTGGACTGATTGGAGGAACATAGAATACTTGTCCTGAAGAAGAAATAACTTACAGTTCCATGTCATGGACGCCTTTTGCAGTCTGGTGGAACCTATGGACCCTTCCTCAGAATATTGTTTTCAAATTCATAAAATGAAATACATAAGATTACAAAAGAAACAAATTAATTTTTTTAAGCTCATGGTTTGCATGTAAAGAACCCTGACTTAGAGGGTGCATTATATTTGTCTTTAAATATTTGAAGGACTATCACATGGAAGGAAAATGAGGTTTGTTCTAGTTGAGTAGAGGATAAAACTAGGAGAAATTGGTAGAAGTGGCAAAGAGATAAATTTAAGTCTCCTTTCAGCAAAATATTCCTAATAATTAGAGCCATTGAAAAGGGGAATAAGATGCCTCAAGTGGGAGTCAGTTCCTCTTAAATGGAAGCCACAGAGCAAAAGGTGAATGATCATTTGTCAGATGTATTGTAAGGTGAATTCACGGTCAGTTGTTTGACCACTAACTGCCAATATGATGTATGACCCATGTAACCTATACCACCAGTCAATTTACCCCTTGGGCCTCAGTTTCTTCATCTTGTACAATAAAGGAGTTAGATAATATGATCTTTTATGTATCTTCCCACTCTCAAATTCTATGATTTTTTTTTGTGAGGAGCAGAATTTGAGATTTCATAGGGAATGGGGGGGGGTGGAATCCCAATATGTAAACTCATTCTACCCAAGTAAATGATGAATTTGTCAGTAACTCTTAGTCTTAGGGGATTGCCGAGGGACAATGAGAGTTAAATGCCTTGCCCAAGGTCACTCAAGCTTTAACTTCCATTAACAGTTAAAAAACAGGAGGGAAGCATATAAAACTTAGAGCTAAACTTCAGGAACAGAAGAACATTGCTGCTATGGTAAGACTTAGGTATAGGTTCTCTATTTGCCTGCCAACAACTTCAAACAATCTCCTTTTCATTGAGGCAGTTGAGGTCAAGACTCGGCAGTAATTTCCATCTTTGAAACTTCATGTGCACCATGTTTTGTCAAGCCAACATCTGTTTCCATGGAAACAGGAAAGCAATTGAAATTATCAGCAGAGGCATTTGGGTCTGCCAACCATTTAATCTCTGGCTGTTGGAGAAGGCCCTGAAGGCGCCACTTAGCCCCAATTGTTCCATGCTTTAAAAGTTTCTATAACAGCAGGTCTTTGATTCTTTTGGGGGGGGAAAAGGACTAGTTGAATGTTTTAATACTTGAACTTGGAAGATCATTTTAAGAGTACATTTGCCATGATGAGAGAAGTGAAGAAACTCCTAGTTAATAAATATGGATAACAAATAGTGACAGGATAGCAGATGTGATGAGTTATGCTTATCATGTGATAAATTTATTCACCATAATTGCCATATGTATAAGGCCAAGAAGCTCTAATTCTCAGTATCAGTGAAGACAAAAAATCACTCAGGAGATATGCTCAACAAAGATGTTTGACACTGCCATTGAAAAGCACCTTCCATAGAATCCATATGAAAAAGAGAATCCTTGTAAACATTGAAATGATTCCAGTGTCCCCGTAGGAAGATAACATTGTGCAGATAACACCGAGCCCTGGAATACTGCAGAGCCTCCGCAATGAGATGCAAAGCCAACCAAGAGTCCTAGAAGTTCACAAAGGAAAAGCCAATTGAAGGAAGAAGACACATTTCCCACATAGTTGGATGACCAACACACCCATCTAACTGATGGACACCATGGAGGAATTGTATGCAGATGGACAATGAGCTGAGAACAGAATTGAAAAGGATGAAAAAGTAGGCAGGATTGCATTTGGAAAACTACAGAGTGCTTTCAATATTCCCAAATGATCCCTGATAACAAAGAACCATTTCTTCTAACACTAATGTTCACCCCTGACTCTACATGATAGAACATTATGAGATATCATTATTGCCAAAGAATCTAAATAGAAGGTAAACTGAAGATCAATGATGAAATGCAGGGTGAGAAAACATTGTCCCAGTCCCTGGATCTATTCAGGTGAATTCCTGCCCCAAATTAAAGCTGTCTTGAGGAATGCGTACAAATTCACTGAGCCATTCCTAAATTAGATCAGACTTCACATAACATCCAACTGTCCACCCAAGCCATTGCCTTTTCACGATCATTGCCCCACCTATAATGGTACCTTTCAAGCAGTGCAGATAACATGCCCTCAATCTCTCAGTGAGTTAATCCACTTAATTTTGAAACCATTTCCCAGAGCTGTACTATCTTGTTTAGTGTATGAGTATAAACTCATCATGTCCATCATATCTAACTGATTCCAGACTAACTAAACAATCCTCTGCGTCTCATCATCTCAGCATCCACTAAAGACATACTGTCATCTATCTTCTCCTCACATATGTACTGTCTACCCCTCCTCCCAATACCTTGCTCTAGAAAGAGTATATCAAACAATAGCATTGTAGACCAACTCATATTCCTTATGACTCCTCACATCAAAAGTCTTTTCCTTGCTCCTTGCTCCCCTCTATATGTTATCTCCCCAGTAGAATATAAGCTCCTCAGAAGCAAGGACTATCTCAATTCTGGATTTACATTCTCAGGCTTACTTTCTTTCATTCTTTCATGGTAGGCACAATTGGCCACATAACCTAAGTTATGATGCCAATTATAATTTGCATTCATCTTGTATAAAAATCATCACCAGGGAATGCATAATCAGAAAAGAAAGTGAGTTAGTGATGCAGCCAGAGTAAGAGATAATAGATGGATAGCTACAGCTAGTAACTTCAAAGTGGCCAAAGACCTATAGCAATGCTGGGCAGATAAATCCTCCATGGGAATTTATAGGACATGAACTAGAAAAGTACAAAATGATAAGGCACAGTTGTATGGTTATCTCTGTTGGAGAAGAGAGTAGCTACATTGATATTACAAGTGTGTGAAAATAACAGACTGAACTATAAAATTCACTAAAGTTTTAATGAAAGGAGGAAACTGTTTCATATATTGGACTTAGTATGATCATATGTCACATTAGTTAAATATAGCAATATGGTATAGTGGAAATAACACTAAACCAAGTCAGAACTCTGGTTTTTATCCTGATTCTATCATTTACTAATTGCTAGTTGGGAGCCAGAGGGAGGTTATTGCTAGAGATATGGACCATCACAATTTGGTAGGAAAGTGCTGGGCTCAGAGTAAAAGGACCCAAGAAGGTTCCTAAGAAATGTTATTATTTACTATGGAACCTTAATTATTTAATCTCTTGGCTCCCTTATCTGTAAAATGAGAGACTGGACTGAGTAATCTAAATTCACTTCTTTTCCAACATTTCATAATTCCTGATCTTCCTCACTTTCCCAGGAAATATAGTCAATAAATCAAGTCACTAAGCATTTATCAAAAGCTTATTTACTATGTAGCAAGAACAGTGTAAGTCCTGGGAATATAAATAAAGGCCAAAAAGGCCCCTGATCTTAAGGAGAGCATGGGGTGAGCTTGACTTCTAATCCAATTCTAGTCTTCATTCCCCAGTAGCATCACATTGGTGACCTTAGCCTCTTTGTGTCATATTTCAATATTCTCTTGTTCCTACATGACAACCCTGCTCCAATGACTCAATGTATTGTGAAAGTGGCAATAGGCTATGGAAGGTTATTTCAAAGAAACATAAGTTCTCTCAGGACCTATCAAGAAGAAAAGTCTTTGAGACTGGACCCAGTGGTCAATGTTATTTTTGTCACCCAACCACCAGCTAGTCTAGCTAGAAGAAAGACTGATCACCAAAAAAGTTGGTTAACCAAATTAAGTCATGAACACTAGCTATTTAAGGTATAGAAATGTATACACACAGAGAGTCATACTCAGTCGATGTTTTGGTTAGTTTTGCAGAACTGCTTTTTTTCTTCTTTCTTTTTCTTTATTTTTGTGAAAAGGGATGGCTCTGCTGCAGGGATGTGCAAAATAAAAGATATCAATGTAAAAGTTGGAGGCTAATTGAGCTGATCAATCACTCCACCCCTACTTAAAGTATTGAACAAAATCCTCTAACCCTTATATCTTTATCAAGTGAGACCACCCCTACTAAATAAATGAATCAAAGGCATTTAAATTATGTACAACCTTTCATACACTTTGTATGTCTTCCATAAAAGAGCAATACAGCTCATAATCCAAAATTCAAGAGTGTCTTAGAATAGCCAAAAAAAAAAGAAACAGTCCAGTCAAGTTTCTAAGAGAATAGCTTGAGGGATGGGCAGCATGTCTTGCAATGCTTAATATGTATCAGAATGAATTAAGAAAAGGAAACTTTGAGCCAACATGAGTGTTGTCTTCAAATATTTGAAGACTGTTATAAAGATTAAAGTGATCATGCTGAATCCTAACAGAGACAATGGGGACAATGAGCAGAAGTTACAGAGAGGCAGACTTTTGCCCAACATAAAGGACTGCTTTATACTAGATTGCCTTGGAAAGGGCTGGTTTTGCCATTATCAGAGGTATATAAGTGATATCTGGAGGATCACTGGCCCAGGATGTTATATAAGAGATTCAACTTCAGATGCAGGTTGGTCTTAATGCCCTACATGAAATCCCTTCCAATTCCATAATTCTGTTACATTATTAGTCCCCAAATTATCATAATTAGCTCCCCAAATGAAAGAATTAGATCAAAACTCTCTACTAAGGACACAGCTTTCATTCACCTTATGGTACAGGGAATAGAATCATAACATTTCAGACTTTAAGAGCAGCCTCCAAGGTCAAGCTGAGTTCAATCTCTATTCAATTCATAAATCTATTTTTTAATATCCCAATGAGTCATGATCTGTCTGAAAACCTCTCGTAGTTGGAAACTCATTACCACTTGGTGGTTATCCTACTTTTTGACAATTCTAATTATTTAAAATTATTTCCTTTTATGAAGGTGAAATCTGGTACCCTATTGCTTCTATCCATTGTACTTAGTTTTTCCATCAGACCTTCCCCAGAGAAAAATAACTGACCCAAAAGGGAAAACACCTGAGTAATTCCCAACCAACTGTTGCCCTGTGGTTTTATTGCATTAGGGCCCTATTCAGCATCTTACCTAATTTTCAAGGAATCACTCTTTTTGCAACCATGACTGAATTAGAAGAACTAGTCTCTAAATCAATGTTCTCCATTGTTTTGCCTGTCATAGATCCCCTTGGAAGTCTGGTGAAGCCTATAGACTCAGATTTTTAAATGCATGAACTAAAATATATAAGATTGCAAGAGAAATCAGCATACTAAAATAAAAGTGTGATTTTTTTTTTCATCCAGGTTCTTGGACACACACATAATCTATGGCTGTCCATGTACCCCAGGTTAAGAACCTGGATCAAAATATCAATACAAGCAATGCAAATTATCCCCTTTTACTTAAGTATGTTAGCTGATTACAGATATTATCAAAGTGTAAACAACATGGAATTTAATAGTACAACTGCTCCCCCATCCTTTCCACCCTGATATTTCAGGTACACTTATTTCTCTGTTGTTCTAAGAGATACTCTGATTCTAAATAGGATTGATACAATGTCTTGGACAAGGCATAAAAATAGCAAGAATTATGATATAATTCACTCTCTGGGTAAATACCATCTTGTTATTCTTCTTATCACATTTATATATTCATCACACTTAGAAAGAGAAGGGAAATGAAGTAAGAGAAAAATATCATAGAATTGTCATATGATGGGACCCTGGTCAATGAGGCCAGTCTTTAGTTCTTTGAACATGCTTGGGTTTGCTTTTCTTGGTGGATCATACAAAACAAGTACCAGATAACACTTGGCCTGGTTCAGATCTAACAACCAGAACATGGGGAGCCAGTTTCCAGCTGTAAGTGACTGAGGTGCTAGAGTCGTGCAATAACAAAATGAAAAAAGTCATCTAATTAGCTTTGGAACTGGAAGAACTGCTGACTCAAATGGGGCTGAGCCAGAAATGAGTCTGTGTATAAAAACAGCCAATTTTTCACTCTCTTCCTTGACAGCTTTTGAGTGAGGAAGATTGCTTTGAGCTACTGGATTAGGGATGCGGGTGCTATCCACTTCCTTTCACCCAAACAATGACATATCTGTTACTGTTATGTTTATTGATTCTTTCCTGACCAAAGGAATATCATAAGAGTACCCAAATGGCCATGTTCATTCTCAAGCTCCATCGCAGAAATCCTACTTCCACC
Source organism: Petaurus breviceps papuanus (assembly GCF_028583685.1). NCBI lineage: Eukaryota > Metazoa > Chordata > Mammalia > Diprotodontia > Petauridae > Petaurus > Petaurus breviceps. Next base: position 61,675,359 of record NW_027186304.1, read on the forward strand.
AATTGGAAGTCCTCTTCATTGAGCTATGTTGGAGAGGTTGTCTTAAGAATGCAAGATGGTGGCCACCCAGGTGTGGAATCACCTGGAAAAGGTAGTCTAGGAATGTGGGACACAGAGATAGCAAAGAAAACTAGGACAAATCTTTTCTACTTGGCAGGAATGAGGGTGAGCAGCACCAATGTTAACACAATAAATCAAGGCAACAAGGAAGTCCAAACACTAGGGAGAAGAGAAGATAAAGTATAGAAAATGTAGGCTAAGCAACACAGATTATAATTTTGGTTCATCTGGAATAGATAAAATGAAGTACTCAGCCACCCAGCCTTGAATTCTAAATTTTATATCAATTATTCTGTAGATAGCTAGGTTTCTGGGAGAATAGAATGCTAATGCCTAGAGTCAGGAAGACTTAAGTTCAAACCTAGTCTCAGACATTTAATAGCTATATGACCCTGGGTAAGTCACTTAACTGTTGTCTGCCTCAGTTTCTCCAATTATAAAATAGGAATAATAGTAATAGCACCTACTTCACAGGGTTGTTGTGAAGATGAAATTCTATATTTATAAAGCCCTTAGCACAGTGCCTGCCACATAATAGGTTAATACTTTTTTTTTCCATTCTCTTCTGCAAAGATGTGGATGTGCATCTGTGCACACTGCTGCAAAAAGCAAAGATTGGCAGAGATCAAGACTCATTATTGGGGTATACAAGAGGAAAAAAATCACCAAATCACCAAAAATCACTGGGGATGGAATGGATGAGGTGTGAGCATTCAGAGCTATATCAAAACTATCTGGCTGGCTATCAAAGAATCTCAGAGTTAGGAGGAACTTCAAAGGTTACCTAATCTAAACCATGCTTGACCAAGAATTCTCTCTATAACATACCGAACAAGTAGCCATCCAGCCTTTGAGAACCTCTAGTGAGGGGTACCCATTACCCAATAACTGAAAGTTTTGCTTTACCTCAAGCTGAAATTTGCTCTCTTTGACACTTCTATCCATTGTTCCTAGTTCCATGGCACCAAGTATTCTGATCTCCTCATCTGAACAGAGAATGTGAGATGGATTACCTTGAAAGCAGCACCACAACCATACTATGAACCAGATTTTCCCAACATACAGTTTCTTCTTGAGAATAAGCCATGAATTTTCAAAAGATATCCATTCTTGGGGATAACTAGAACATTATTCAGATCTTTTGTAATGTTTCATGTTCCTCTCTTCCTGAAATTCACTCACATGGAATCCTTCACTTCCTTTAAGACTCAAAAAAAAATACCACTTTCTGCATGAAGCCTTTACTATTCTCGCAACCACCAGATGTAATTGCCCTTTCTCCCTCCCTACCTTGAATTTTTTTTATCTATTCTTCATCTCCTTATACAAATGGTGTCTCCCAATGGAACACAAGCTCCTTGGGAACAGAGACTTTCATCTTTTTCTTTACATCCCCAACACAGAGTATAGGGCTTGGCATATAGTAAGATTTAATAAATACTGATTGAGTAATTAGCACTGCTTCTAAGAGTATCTGACATTATTGAGGAGTAGCCTGTAAACCAGAAGAATCTGGCTCATTTTGTCCAATAAACCTCTCCTATGTTAGTTTTTGTAATTTTTTGAATTGGCTTAATTTCTGTACTTCACTCACACCTCAAAATTTACTTTAATTTGAGGAATGAGAAAATGAATATATTGATTGATGGGGAGTTCTATTAAGCCTTATGTCCCTGAGTTGGCATTACTGACAACTGCAACTGTCAATAGTTGATTTGAATGGTAATAAATTGGAAAGGGGGAAGAGGAAGATATGAAAGCCAGCTGAAAGTTCTCCTCCAGCTAGTCAAGAGTACATATCCTATAAATAAATATTTCTGAACAAGATGAACATTTCCATCCATCTCTCACTCTTTCTGGAATTCCCAGCTTGTTCATTTCTAAGGAAATACATTTCTCCACAAGACTCATCAGCCCTAATGAGCTCCCTCTCCTTTAGACAAATTAATCCTCAGGGACACTATGCTCAGACTAAACTGAACCAGCATAGTCATGTACAATATCTAGAATGACCTACAAAAATTTCCAATAAAAAGAACAGAAAGCAAAGGAGAGAACTAAGAGTTTTGACTTTCCGTATCAATAATTCTATTGGTTTATATTTCTTCAGGAGTTGAGGAGGGGATAATCTATTTGTTGCTCTGCCTAACCACCAGCTGTTACTGCCCTTCCTCCCTCCCTCCCTTGTATTTATTTTTTTATCTATTCTGCATCTACTTATACAAATGATGTCTCCCAATGGAACACAAGCTCCTTGGGAACAGAGACTTTCATCTTTTTCTTTACATCCCCAACACATAATATAGGACTTGGCACTATAATCCTCACTGAAGTACAAACCTTATGGATTTGGACCAACTTAAAAGGTGGCAAACATAGACTAGGTGGTTAAAGAGAAAAATGTCTCTCTAAGATTTTTAATTGTTTTTATAGCAGATTCATAATTCCAGAATTTCCAGTAATCTAGTGGGTTTTGTTTTGTTTTGTTTTTTTAACAAAAACAGTATTGTGGAAATGATTGCTCTAAAGTTACATGTCATGGGGCGACTAGGTGGCACAGTGAATAGAGCACTGGCCCTAGAGTCAGGAGGACCTGAGTTCAAATTCAGCCTCAGACGCTTAATACTTACTAGCTGTGTGACCTTGTGTAAAGGTTATGGGATTTAAAGATCTTCCATGCCTCATTGGACGTGCTGACGTAGCAGGAAGGGGCGGAGCAAGTGAAAGCGAAAGCCAGAGAAAGCAAAAGCCAAGGACGTGCTGACGTAGCAGGAAGGGGCGGAGCAAGGGAAAGTGAAAGCCAGAGAAAGGGAAAGCCAAGCTAGCGTTCCTGCGGTGGCTGGCAGTGGTGGTGACGGCTGCGGCAGCAGCAGAAGCAGTGGCAGCACGAAGCCCTTTTTGAGTTAGGACTGCTAAGGACTTTCTGCTAAGGACTCCTGCTGAGGATTGCCAGGGGCCAGAGCTGCTGGGAGCGCGCTTCCAGGACGCTGGGTGGTTGCTGTGCGTGGGGAGAGGAGGACCTTTGCCTGAGGTAGCCTGTTCTGTTTTAAAGGCTTGAAAATGTGGGTGCTTTCTACTTTATCTACCTGTGCCAATATCATAGCTACTCTGATGGCTTTCACTTTCTGGTTTTGGGACTCAGTCTTTTGGTATCTTAATAAATTTTCTAGTTTATTTCCCCATATGGCAAGCATGACATATTTTGTAATGGATAATTATATCAGCATATTTGTAATCTCCATAGGCATTGTGAATATGGCATTGCTGATACACCTTGGGAAATTAACTCCAATTGCCCTGCCTTCCCCGCTCTAAAAAGAAAAAAAATTACATGTCAGTTTTTATATGTAATAAAAGACACCAAGTCAAAGACTTGTTAATACATGTAGATAGCTGTTAATCATTTAAATGGGATATGGGCACTTATAATGCAAAACAAGATCTGAGTCAGCGAAATCAATGGATTCATCAAGCCAGTATTTGAAATTTCAGCCAATGTGACTGAACTGGAAACATTTTCAAAAGCTAATGTTATCACTCAGTTTCCTTGTGATGTTCTTCAATGACAATAGCCAGTGATAGAGGTAGTCCTAATCTCGATGAGCCATACACAACACATTCAGTCAACAAGCAAATGTTAAGCTTTTCCTCTATTCTAGACAATGTGTTAAGTAAGCACTAGAGAAATAAAACTGAACAAAAAAAAATCTCTGTTCTTAAGGAACTCATATTCTTAATTGGGAGAAAACATGTAAATAACAATGTATGTGTCCCCAGGAACTAGCAGAGTGCCTAGGCCATAGTAGGCACTTAACAAAATCTTTTTGAATCAAATACAATTGAATTTCCCAACTCAACTCTTGTTCTAAATATGCCAAAAATGTCAATCACTGCATGGTTCCTTAGAAGGAATATAATGCTAATAAATGGTACTAAGTACTCAGGTCCAACCAAAATCAACCAAATAAACCAAAAGAGTAAAAATCAACCAAAAATATCCTTCTTAGAAAGGACAAGCACTCATTCAAAGGCAAGGAGAAAAAAATTGTTGGATCCATTTGAATTCACATCTTAGCCCTATGACTATATATTGATCTCCCTTGGTGGTCTTGACCTTAGCTTTCAGACCTTACTTAGTCACAGAGAGATAGCAGCTGGTAAGAACATGGTTCTAGCAGTCACAGCTTTGCATCTATTCTCCCTTGTAAACTTACAGCTCTTCCCCTTTTATGAGGAGAAAACTGATCTGTTGATCTAAGTTATAGGTTGAGCACAACTTTCACCAAGAGCATGTGGAGACTACACACACACACACACACACACACACACACACACACACACACACACACACATGCACACACAAACACACACTGAAGTCTGCCTAGATTCCAGTGCACACAGATGTTTCCCTGTTGTCAACACTGACAAAAAGCAGAAATAAATAGCTTATCAAAGCTATTTGCCCTCTTTTCTCTTCATTTTATAGAACTTTCTTCTCAGAATACCTAGAAAATGCCTACATATCCTGTGACATACTGCAACCAATGGAACATGGTAGCAACAGTAAAGATTGCCTTAAATGGAGTAAGGACAAACTACTCTTTGGAAATTAAGAGCCTCACTATAGAAAATTAAGTTTAATACATAAGTTACAATACATAAGTCCTAATCTCGATGAGCCATACACAACACATAAGTTACAATACATGTTTACTAGAGGGCCTCCCAGAATGCTGAAAAATTCATTATATTAATCCTAGAAAGTTTACCATTATAGAAATATGCATGATATGATATTTGTTTTAATCTTAAACTTCATTCCTCACACTGATATGTCAACATTTAAAAGTTGGATCCACTCTATAAAACATAATGACATGTAAAAAGTATCTTTGGATGGTTGGATGGGGTAGAGAGGACAACACTATTTCAGTTTAATTTAACAAATATTTATAAAGCTTCTACTACTTGCAATGCACTATGCTCTGTTTTGGAGTTACTGAAGAATCACAGTATAAAAACTCTCAGAGTTAATTGGAAGTGATCTCAGAAACATGTAGTCCAAACTGTAGTGGATGAAGAATTTGCTCTACCTCCTGGGTAAGCATGTCTCCCTCATCTGTCTCCTTGGTGTATCCTTCTAATAACCTTTTTTTAATTCATATATACATACATATACACATGTATATATACATATGTGTATGGGGAGAGAGACAGAGAGACAGAGAGAGAGAGAGAGAGAGAGAGAGAGAGAGAGAGAGAGAGAGAGAGAGATGGAGAGTGTAGCATGGTCTGTTCTTGATGAAGCCATGCTGGTATTTTGGACATAATTCTGACCAATAGGAGGAACTGGCTGCTGAATTAGAAATAGTCGGTACCTTGAGTATAAGGGAATATTTAAATTTAAATTCATGTAGAGAAGATAAGGATAGCCATCCACAGACTGAGATGTACCCTATATTTGCAGTGGATAGATTGCAAAGGGTTCAGAAAAAACAGACATTTGATCCTCTTGCCTAAATATTCCAAAAGTTTTACATCCATTCTCATATCTTATCCACTAAATCATATTCCCTTAAATTCAGTAGGAGAGAATAAATAGGAGTAGGGAATGGGGACAGATACAATAGTAACATAAAAAAATTAGTGGAGAAGACAACAGGATGAAGAAGCAAAGGCAAGTAGCATAGTTTTGAAAGTAATGTGAAGAACTTAGTGTACACTTATTTTAAAACAAGTGTTATGAAATTGAGATTAATGGTCTCATACCGAATCTTTTTTGTGTTCTACTGTGTGTAGAGAAACTCTTTTTTAGTGTTTAATTTCAGAATAAAACAAAACAAAAACTCAATTAAGAACTAAGTTTGATTCTGATTTTTTCCTTCTCTTTCCAATGTTACTTAAATAGCTGGAAATGCATAAAATTGGTTCAATATTTAGACTCCTTCAATCAGACCCAAATACTGTGCACAATTCTAATGATAAGATTTTTACAAGTCCTGGCATTACTTATCATAGCTTATCATAGATAGAATGCAATATTTTCTGCAGCACTGCTGACATCTTGAGAACAGAAAAGTCTTCTATAAGTCGATACATATATTATACTGTCATAAAATCATGGCATATGCCATCCATGGAGGAGACATATACATGATTATACAGACATGCTTAAATATATATTAACACTAAGATTAATAAATTTTTTTCTGACACACTTACATCTGTAACAAAAATTTCTGTGTATATACATATATATCCAATGTCATCTGTAGATTCTCAGAAAAGAGCTTAATTTCTGTATTCACATGGATTTTTTTTTTTTATCCTGTACAACATGAGCCCAAAGAAGGAAATTGGATTTTTCTTGTACAGTCTGGCATGTTATTCCACCACCCTAGAATTCTAAAGAAAATGTTTTAAACAAAGTCTCAGCATAGCTCATAATGTCTCCCCAAGAGGGATTAGGATGGTCCCTTCTAGAAAAGTATGATATAGAATTAATATGGTCTCTCCTATAAATTAGAAGCAGATATCAGTATGAGATAGCTATCTCTTCTGTCACAAAAGAAATGTTAAAAACACAAAAGATTTAAGAGTATATACTAATAAGTACTAAACACATAGAACAAAAACCCATTATACTTATATTTTCTCGAGAGGTAAAGACAACCTTGTGAGCTCTAGAGCAGATATTTTACTTTCTTAGCCCTTCCTTGTCCAAGTGACTCACATGCTCTGGATGATCTGGACAGTTAGAAAATGTCTTGGGCTTTTTTTAGTCCTTTCAAGTATACCACCTTCTGGGGAGTAGTCATCTCCTCTGAGAACTGGTATAATTGAGGGAATGATCTCCATCTAGAGCACTGACTCAATAACCGGGCAATTCTAACCCACAGGGAAGCTTCCAGGGCTGGAAATATTTGTGTGGCAAGATTGCTTAATGTCTGAGAGTCTTAGTTTACTTATCTCTAAAATCAGCATAAAAATGTATGTGCTACCTACTTCCACAGGGTTGCTGTGAGGAAAACAACCATTAAATGTAAGTTGATATAAAATGTATTGTTGGGGGCGGAGCCAAGATGGTGACATAGAAGCAGGAAAACTCCATGAGCTCTCCCCATTAACACCTCAAATACCTATAAAATATTGCTCTAAACAAACTTTAGAACTACAGAACCCACAAAGTGACAGAGAGAAACAAATCTCCCACTGAAGGCAGCCCAGAAGTCAACAGAAAGGGTTCATTGTAGCCTGTTGGAAGCAGAGTCCAAATCCACATGAGCCCCTGGTTTTAGCCACAGGGCAGCCACAACCAGGCACCAGCTGGAGGGACTTTGGGAGAGTGGATCATCAGTAGCTGTGGTGGTTTCCAGAATTATCAGCCCATAAATACCAAAAACAAAGTGAGAGGTCAGTGTGGACTTTGGGAACAGGGGTCCAGCTGTGCAGTCTGGCCTCTGACCACTGGAGGGAGAAGTGGCCATGCTGCATGGCTGCTTCATGTGCCTGGCCCGCAGACTGTAGGGGGAACAAGCAATCATTCTGAGGGTAATTGCTCTTGCTTTAACCTGATTGGATCTGGATCATTGTCTTGGGTGGAGGTCCTGGGGTTTGTGACCAGGTGCCAGAGCCTATGGAGGCTTCACAGAGGGCAGCCAATTAATAGCTCTGGCAGCTGCAAAACCTCCAGAGATTTGGGACAAAGCTCTCCTCTCCAGAAGCAGAGTTCTACTGTGGCAAAAATCTCAAAATTCAAGTAATTGAGCAGCAACATGAGCAAGCAAAGGAAGCACAGCAATTCAACTTTAGATTCCTTTTTGGGGGACAAAAGGGATCAAAGCATGGAGTGGGAGGAAGACAATGAAGTCAGAACTCCTGCACCAAAAGCTTCCAAGAAAAATATGAATTGGTTACAGGCCAAAGAGGAGCTTAAGAAAGATTTTGAAAACCAAATAAGAGAAGTGGAGGGAAAATTGGGAAGAGAAATGAGAGTGATGCAAGAAAATTGTGAAAAACAAATCAACAACCTGACAAGAAAATAACACCTTAAAAAAATTAACTAAAATGGCAAAAGAGGCTCACAAAACCAATGAAAAGAAGGATGCCTTAAAAAGCCAAATTTGCCAGATGGAAAAAGAAATTCAAAAGCTCACTGAAGAGAATAATTCCTTCAGAATTAGATAGGAGGGGTGGCAAGGAGGTGCAGTGAGTAAAGTGCCAGCCCTGGAAAAAAAAACCTAGCCGTGTAACCTTGGACAAGTTACTTAATCCCAATTGCCTTCTAAAAGGCAAAAAAAAAAAATAATTAGGTTGGAGAAAATGGAAGCTAATAACTGTATGAGAAATCAAGATACTATTAAACAGATCTAAAGAAATGAAAAAAATAGAAGGCAATGTGAAATATCTCATTAGAAAAAGCACTGACCTGGAAAATAGATCCAGGAGAGATAATTTAAAATTATTGGACTAACTGAAAGCCATGATCAAAAAAAGGAACCTAGAAATCTTCCTTCAATAAATTCTCAAGGAAAATTGCCCTGATATTTTAGAACCAGAGGGTAAAATAGAGGTTGAAAGAATCCACAGATCACCTCTTGAAAAAGATGCCAAAAAGAAAACCCCTAGGAATGTTATAGCCAGGTTCTGGAGTTCCCAGATCAAGGAGAAAATATTACAAGCAGCAAAGAAGAAACAATTTGAACATTGTGGAAACACAATCAGGATAACCCAGGATCTGGCAGCTTCTACACTGAGGGATCGAAGGGCTTGGAATATGATATTCTGGAGGGCAAAGGAGCTTGGATTAAAACCAAGAATCACCCACCCAGCAAAACTGAGTATCATGTTTCAGGGCAAAATATGGTCATTCAATGAAATAGAGGACTTTCAAGCTTTCTTGATGAAAAAACCAGAGCTGAATAGAAAATTTGACATTCAGATACACTGAGTAAGAGAAGCATGAAAAGGTAAACAGGGAAAAGAAATCATAAGGAACTTATCAAAGTTGAACTATTTACATTCCTACACAGAAGAACAATAATTGTAACTTATGAAACTTTTCTCAATATGAAGATAGTTGAAGGGAATATAAATTTATTTATTTATATATATATATATATATATACATATATATATATATGTACACACACATACCTATATATGTCTATATAGGTGGGTATGTGGGCATATGAATACATATGTGAGTGTGTGTATATATGTGTACATGTATACATAGACAGAGGGCACAGGATCAATTAAATAAGAAGGTATGATACCTAAAAGTGAAATTGAGAGGTGAGAGAGGAATATAATGAGAGGAGATGGGGAGAGACAGAATGGGGTAAATTATCTCATATAGAAGAGGCAAGGGAAAACTGATACAATGGATGGGAAGAACAGGAAGGCAAAAGGGAATGGGTCAACCTTACTCTCATTGAATTTGACTTAGGGAGGGAATGACATACACACTAAATAGGGTATCTTACCCTACAGGAGAGTAGGGGGGTAGGGGATGAAAGGGGGGATGATAGAAGTGAGGGCAGATTGGGGGGGGGGGGAGGGGAGAAGCACACACTTTTGAAAAGGGACAGGGCCAAAGTAGAGAATAGAACAAGGAGGGGTGGGATAGGATGGAGGGAAATATAGTGAGTCTTTCACAATATATCCTCTATGGAAATGTATTTTGTAACTACACATGTACAACCTCTGTTGAATTGCTTATCTTCCCCATAAGGGTGGGTGACAAGAGAGACAGGGAAAGAATCTGAAATTCAAAGTTTTAAGATCAAATGATTAAAAAATATGTTATTGGTTTTTTTTTTTTATTATTTATGCAACTGGGTAATAAGATATACAGGCACGGGGGTATAGTGATCCATTTTGCCTTACTGGAAAGTTGGAATGGGAATGGGGGAAGATATAGGAGAGAACAGATTGGGGAATGGGGTATACAGTGGGATCAATGTTTTGGGGTGGTGGGTAGGGGAAAGACGGAGAAAGTTTGTAACTCAAAATCTTGTGGAAATGAATGATGTAAATAAAAATAAACATGAAATTTAATTTAATTTTTTAATTTTAAAAAGACAGTAAAAAATAAATTTTAAAAAAATAAAATGGATTTTTGGAGTGCATAGACAATGATCACTAACAGCCAGCATGACTTTTCAAGAATGGATAATACCAAACCAGTCTCCCTTCCTTTTTCAAAAGGATGTGTAGCCCATGAAGAGCCTGGGACCAAAGCATAGGAGCACCTGAGCAGTGAGATCCTAAATGCATGGCAAAAATAATTTTTTTTGAATGTAGTATAAAATTACATTTCCAGCAGCAAGGGGAGATCCCAAAAAGTCCAGTTATGGACATGACATCACTGTCTCAATCCAATGTTAGAGTGGATTTTTTTTCATATTGCTCCTAGGTATACAACTGAGTCACATAGATCTCTAGGAAATTAGAGATAAGGGACTTCATGCCCTACCTGGATGAAAAGGTATAATGTATAATTCTTCTGCCTTGGGTAAAAGAGTGGTCACTACTATAGCTGGAAATTATATAGACCCTTTGCTGACCCTATGATGAATAATATCATATAGTGAAAAGAGCACTTCTTCATATAGTCAGAAGATCTGGGCTCACATCTTGCTTCCAGAGTTTACTACCTGTGAGGTCATGAACAAGCCACTTAACTTACTTGGACCTCAGTTCTCTCATTTGTGAAATCAGGATGGGTGGTATGGTTAGCCTCTGATGTCTCTTCCAGATCTAAGTCTATGATCCCCCCTGATCTATGTCTTTCCATATAAAGTCTTCTGCAAATTCACTATCGCCTATAAAGGGCTGCTATATGGTCAAATGGGGGATACTGAATATTTTAAATGCTTATGCTTCAAAAACCATTTGACAAAGTTTATTATTATATTTTTGGACAAGTATTAAAGGAAAGTCATGTCTGATCACTGTATTTGTTTTTTCTATCTCAGGCCTTGAGCAAAGCCAACCAAAAGACAGAACCTACTCTGTCTCCGACCCCCAAAGCCAAACATAGAGTAGGAGATTAGAAAATCTCAGTCTTCTCCCCTAGAACATAAACTACCTTAAAAAGCAATGGCTGACTTGTTGTGAACATAGCATAAGTAGATGTTTTCTGTATACTATAATAGCTTATATTTAGAAGCTCAATAGTCTCATAGAAATTCCCTTTTCTGTGTGCCAACATGCATTTCTCCTTATCTTGGCTTGTAACTATGAATTAAAGCATTTTTTCACTTGTACTCTAAATTGTGTGCAGTAGGTTTTCTTTCCATGACAGCCTCAAAAAATTTCTAAGATAGAAATGTTCATAAATGGAATGGACTTCTTTGGGAGGTAGTGCCTCTGTTGTATAGTAGTCTGTATAGACTCTCTGTCATTGGAGGTCTATAAGCATAGATTGGTTATCCATTTGTCAGATAAATTATAGAAAGAGTTCCTTTTGAGATATATGTAAGATTAAATGACCTTTGAGATTCCTTCCATCTCTGAGATTCTGTGATACAATTCTGGGATCTAACTAAAGAGATACAAAAAAATGTGAGAAAGATAGGAGAGCCATGCACTGAGTCATAGGAGTGTCAGAAGTCAAGAGAGGAAAAGAAGGAGACAGTACTTTGTACTTTTATTGTATCAAATATCCCAGGGAGGGCATGAAGAATGAAAGGAGAAAAAAAAAAGTAAGTCATGGTTTGGGTGACAAAGCAAATATTAGTTACCTTGAAGAAAACTATTTCATAGAACAGCAGGAATATAAGTCAGATTACAATAAAGGGTTGAAGAATGAGTGGATGATTAGGAGCTGGAGACAATGAAAATAGATTATTATTTTTTTAGTTTGTCAAAGAGAGGAAAGCTTGAAGGCTTGGCAGGACCAATGGAAGTGGTATGGCAGTGATGGTCATTAAGAATGTCAAGGAAGACTGTATACCAGATGCCAAAATTATGGAGAAAGGTGAGAAAATAACAAGGAATTTGTTAGATTCAAGCCTTGTAGTGTTGCATTGCTGCAAAACCACTGGAGACAAAATCCAATCTATAAATCACATACTACCCAACTAGAGAAACTGAAGAAAATCAAAGCATTATCAGAAATTCCAAAGGAACAAAATAGGCTTACTTTTCAGTGTCCCCTGAAATATAGTGAGGACCATAACCTTTCCTTAAAACAATAACTAAAATCAAAGCATTTATTAATAATTATCTTTCATGCAGGCATGTAGGATCCAGACCTATAATTTCATTGGGAAATTCCTTCCACCAATATAGGGTAGGACCTTCTCTGCAACTTACAGTATTAATAAGTTAGCTAGAATGTTGAGAGGTTAAATTACTTTCCAGGGTCATGTAGACAGTATGTGTCAAGGGATTTGAACACGGGGTTTTCCTGGCTCTTGATTCCAGACTACCTCTCATTAGCAGATCAAAATACATTTAAATGTTCAAGAGCATTGTTTTCCAACTGCTAATCTGTTAACTAGCTCTGTTCTGTGACAAAATTTTAACAGTGCTCAAATTTTTCACTACCAAAGCCCCTCTTACCACTTATTCCCTCCTTTTCCCCAAACCTAGGTCCTGTCCCCTGAGCTACAGAGCAACGGGTAGTCTCAGGCAGAAAACTAAAGTATTTTGCCTGATCTCAGTATGGTCTGAAACAGGACACAATAGTCTATGCTAGAGGAACTTACTATGGTGACTTCTTCTATAAAGAAAATGCCTCCACTACTACCATCAATTTATCTGTTTTAAAGTCCAGATTTCCATTTATGAGACTTGAGTATATAACTGGTACAATAACTTCCTGATTCTCTTGACTTAGCTGTAGGACCCTGTGGGGATACCTAAGACTACTGTTTCTAGCCATGGATGACTTAGCATTGAAGGTCAATTTTGATTTGAGATGACAAAGCATCCCTATTTTGACCAATGAAAATGAAAAATCAGTGGTTCAATGGACCATTAAAAAGGGAAGATGCTTTCTTCCTTCAACTCCCAGGTTTGGGCAAGTAGTATTCTTGTACTAGATTTCCAGTGAGAAGGTAGGTGTTTAACCAGCCAAAGAATATGAAAAAAATCTAATCTATTTTGTTAAAGGATAAGGCCCCCATGACTGAGCCAGTATAGACAATGTTTATGGGTCCAGAATAGATGGGCCTTTAGTAGACAAGGAGTAGATGTAGGACCCCACCCCCCTGGTCCCAGTATTCATTATGTACTTAGTTTAATAATTTTTTCAATCTGGGGTGGCCAGGTAGCACAGCGAGTAAGAGCACCGGCTCCAGTGTCGGGATGACCTGGGGATCAAATCCAGGCTCAGATACTTAGCACCACACCCAGAAATAACTGGCCGTGTAACCTTGAGCAAGTTACTTAACCCCAATTGCTTTAAAAATAATAATAATAATTTTTTCAATCACAGAGAAAAGGCCTAAAGTTTCTAATGCAGTTTTCGTCTCTGCTTAGCTATTAACTCTCCTTACTTCCCTTCTTAAAATGTGGCTATGTAAATAATAGTGAATGCAGGGATTTTATCTCAGTGGAGCTCTCTCTGGGTCCTCAGGCTGCAAATTTACTGAAATGCCGGCATGATATCTTTCACCAAAATCATTCACCTCAAAATACCAGGCTTGGCTTATTTAAAACTTTCAAAATTAGCAACTGTGATCAATGTGTTAAGCAGCAGGAAATGAGATATAGTAGCTTCTAGGGATTGTATTTGTTTGCTTTTCTGTAAAACACGGAAAAGTTATTACAATATGGTGTCCTATTCAGTGAACAACCATTGTCTTAAAGGCTGAATAAATGTAGGACCTATGCATAAAAAATAGAAAAAAAAAAAACAAGCAAGCAAATTTTAACTTATTACAAATAATTCTGAGGAAAATCCATTTAAAACCAAAATGTTTCTTTCGAGTCATCCACAAGCATTTATTAAATACCTACTGTGTGTCATGCACTGTGCTAAACGCTAAGGACACTAAAAAAAAGCAAAAAATAGTCCCTGCTCTCCAGGAGTTTGATGGTCCAATGAGGAAGATGACATTCAAAGAACCATTGACGGAGTGGAGATGATCTCCAAGGGCATGATGGGAGAAGATGGCAACCGAAACAGGAAGGCAATCAGGAAAGTCAAGAGGCAGAGAAAAGGGTGGAGAGAGCTCCAGGCACAGAGAGAGACTTTTGAGAACACCCAGAGATGGGCCATGGAGTGTCTTGTGTAAAGCACAACAAAGAGGCCAGTGTTGCTGGAGTATTGTGCTAAAGTATAAGGAGACTGGAAGACAGGAAGGGACCAGAAGATATCAAGGGCCTTAACAGTCACATGGAGGATTTAATCATTGATCCTGCAGATAAAAGGAAGTCCCTGGAGATTATTGAATAGAGGGGAGGAAGCGTGGGACGTGGTCAGATACACTTTATAAAGACCAATCTGATCCCTACGTGGAAGATAGACTGGAGTGGGGAGAGATATAAGGCAGGAAGAATAAAGAGCAAGCTACTTCAACTGGCCAGTGTTTCAGTGATGAGGTTCTGCACTCAGCTAGTGGCAGGGGCTGTCTTTGTATATTGTTATGTAATAAAACCATAGCTCCTAATTAGCTTCTGCTTTTATACTAAGAAGAAAGACCTTCAGACTGGGGAAAATCATTCAATTAATAAACACTTAATAAACACTGGAATGTGCCAGTCACCGTATTAAGTGGGAGTCCTTGACTTTTATCACCTTATAATGTAATGGGGGAGACAATATGCAAACAAATATATACAAAGCAAGGTATACACAAAATAAATATAAAAGAACAGAAGGAAGGCACTAAAATTAACAGAAGTTGGAAAAGGCTTCCTGTAAAAGATAGAATTTTAGTTGGGCCTTAACAAAAACCAGGAAGGCCAGTGGTTGAAGCAAAGGAAGGAAAGGACATTCCCCTGAAATGCGGGATAGCCAGAGAAAATGATTGGAGCCAAGAGATGGAGTGTTTTATTTGTGGAACAGTCAGAAGTCAAATGCCACAAGATCAAAGAATACATGGTGAATTATAAGGTGTAAAAATACCAGAAAGGGAGGAGGAGGCTATAAGAATTTTGAATGCCAAGACAAGCAATTTTTATTTTATCCTGGAGACAACAGGGAGACACTGGAGTTCATTAAATTGGAGAGGGACTGGGTCAAACCTGCATTTTAGGACAAACGCTAGAGTAATGAATGTAGGATGGGTTGGAACAAGAGACTTGAGGCAGGCAGACCCATTGGAAGGCTATTATATAATCCCAGGTATGATGTGATGAAGGCCTGAACTAGAATGGTGGCAGTGTCAGAAATGAGAAGGGGCCAGAGATGAGAGATGTTGGAAAATCAGCAGCCCTTGACAACAGATCGGATATAGTGAGGGTGAGAAACAGTAAGCAAATGATGGTAACCCCTAGATTGTGAGGCTGACAGACTGGGAGGATGGTCTTGCTCTCTATATTAATAGAGAATGGAGGATGGAGGGGGTGTTTAGAGGAAAAGATCATGACTTCTGCTTTGAACGTATTGAGTTTAAAATGTCTGCTGGACATCCAATTTTGAGATGTCTGAAAAGCAATTAAAGATGAAAGATTGGAGATCAGCAGAGAAGTTAGGATGTAATAGGTGGATTTGAGAATCATTAACATTGAGATGATAACTCATTGCATGGAAGCTGATAAGCTCACCAAGTGAAGCAGAATAAAGGAAGAAGAGGAGAGGGCACAGGAGAGAACCCTGAGGGACATCTATGGTTAGAAGACAGAATAAAACAAATTAATAAAAGACTAAAAGTCAAATTACAGGAGGCCTTGCAGCAAGGAAAGAAAGTCTCTTGTTCCTTTCAGTTCAAATCATCAGATGCAAGAAAAATGAAACCCCCAAGTATTGAAAGAATTTGCAAATGTGATTGTTGCTTCATCATCCGTGTTCTTTTGGCTATCATAGAGAATGGGAGAGATGCTACAGGACTGGACATTGATCAGATGTCTCCATTTTTAAAAAGATGAAAAAAGTAACTACTTTCCTCCACATGCTGGGAAGATTAGTGGTATTTCTCACCAATGAGTCATCAAGTGGGTAGTTTGTGGGCACTTCAAAAGAGAAGTGGACATGGTAATCTATCTCTGGAGGCCCACCCCTAGCGCCCTTCTAGGAAAATTAGATTTGAACTCTACTATGGGTGATCAGACACCCAACTCTAGATCGACTATGTGAGATGCATAAGCACCATTCAGATGCTCTCTTTAATGCAATCTATATCCAGCTGACCCTGGAGCAGCAAAGGACCCAGTTGCCAACCACACAGAGCTACTGAGCAAAATCCAGAAACATGACGCAGGCCCTTGGTTATTGCTCCCAGGTGAGGATCAGTCAGGGCCACATGAAAGGGACTGGGATGAACACCAGGCAGTTACAACCAAAACCTCTGCTAGGTCCCTAGAGCTAGCTCCCTGACTTGGTTGTTCCATGCCATACAGTGTACCCAGCAAGATCTAAGTACTTTCTTTTATAGGCTCAGCCAGAGCCCCCAGAGCTCCAACTGACCCCCTTTGCCCTTGTACCTATGGCTAATACATGTATTCATTAAGAGCAAATCATACTAGGCTAACCTCATTTCCTTTTTTGACGTAGATACTAGAAATGTCATAGAAATAGAAAATCTGAATTTTAGTAGATGTTTCACAAAAATTTGCACATGCTGTGAAGAATCATAGACAGGGGCTCTAAAATTATATGGGGCTTCCTGTTCCATCTAGCTCAATCTCCCCAATTCATAAATGAGGTAGCAAGGGCCAAAGGAGGTTAAGTCACTTAACTTGCCCAGTGTCATACCTGCAATAAGCATCAGAGGCAGAATTTGAACCCAGGTCCTCTTACTACAAAGCCCCTATGCTTTGTACTCTTCTAATGGAATGCTGCATTATCAAGTCATTAGCCATGCATTATTAAATGTTTTTTTTATCAATGACTTGAACAAAGGCACCCTTATCAAATTTGCAGATAACATGAAACTTGGTTGAGATCATTAAATTGAATGAAGACTAAAGATTCAGAAAACTTTCAACAGGGTAAAACTATGGGCTGAGGCTAACAAGATAGTATTTCATACGAATAAGTATGAAATCTTACTCTCCAGTTCCAAAAAAGTAGCTTCACAAACATTAGGTGAGGGATTTAGGGCTAAAAAACATTTCATATGAAAAAATTCTAGGGTAGAGTTTCACAAACTTAAGATGGTTTGGCAACATGATATGACAGTACAAAAAAAAGCCGATGAAATCTTAGGCTACATTTATAGAAAAAGTGTTCATGAGGAAAGAAGCCATGGTTTTGCTGCATTGTCCTGGTTAGATCACAACTTAAAGAGTCATGTCCATTTCTAAGGTCCAGAACTATGGAGGTGTAGCAGGGTCATGGACAATTTATAGCATCTCTTTGTCATTTCCCTTTCTTGTTTCAAAGCTTCACACACTAGCTCTGTGACCTTGAGTAAATCACTTACCCTTTCTTTGATTCAATTTCTCTTCCACAAAATGAGGATAATAGCAACATATACATCCCAGGGTTTATATGAGAATAAGATGAGGTGGATGAATTTCTAAGACAGTGAAGGCACTTGAAACCATGCCATAAGAAAACAAGGGAAATTTTTCTGAGACTGGAAGGATTGAGTTTTGGAGGGGGAGCAGGGAGAATTGGAGGGAAAATAATTATGTGAAAGAAGGATTATATTCATTCTTATTAACCCTGAAAGGCAAAATTTAGGATCAGTTTGTAGAAGTTACACAGTTCAATACAAGGTAAAACATTTTGCTTAGTTGTGTTTTCTGATTAACACGGAATTAAACCAAAATCCCTGCTTTTTTGAGCCCCTACTGTTGAAAGTCTTTAAAAAAAGTATTTTAGAATGCTTTCTTGTCCTAGAAAATAGAGGCTAATGGAGCATAACAAAGCTTTCCCTGATGATTCAGGATCTCACAATACCTCAGGGTCAGGCTTTGAAACATCAGTAAACACCATCTAGAAGAGCACCTAGAGATGTTGCCAATTAAGATTTTGTAAAATATTAGTTACCAATACCAGTTTATTTTCTTGTTTATGATCTCAAAATTCTCCCCAAAGTGGGTCACGGAAAAAAAGATTAACTAATTAACTGAGAATTTGAATTAATCATTATTTAACTGTAACCATAACGTATTTTTAATGTGCCATCAAAATGTCAATGATTTTACTTAATAAAAAAAATAATAGTGATAATAGCCAGCATTTGATACCACTTTAATATTGGCAAAGTGCTTTACAAATATCAACCCTGGGAGGTGGATGCTGTTATTATCCCCATTTTATAGATGAGAAACTGAGGCAAAGGATAAATAACTTGCCCAGGATCACATAGCTAATAATTAAGTGCATGAGGCTTTGAACTAAAAAAAGGAAATGGCAAATGTTGGAATGACAAAGGGAAATGTTGGAAGGGCTGCAAGAAGATAGGCATACTGGGGCGGCCAGGTAGCACAGCGAGTAAGAGCACCGGCTCCAGTGTCGGGATGACCTGGATCAAATCCCGGGCTCACATACTCAGCACCACACCCAGAAATAACTGGCCGTGTAACCTTGAGCAAGTTACTTAACCCCGATTGCTTTAAAAATATATATATATATATATATAGGCATACTAATGTGCTGTTAGTAGAACTATGAATTTGTAGCACCATTTGGGAAAGGAATTGGGAACTATGCACCAAAAGTTACAAAATTCATAGACCTTCTTAACAACAATGCTACAACTAGGCTTATACTCCTAAAGAAATCAAAAGAAAAGGAAAAGACCCTTATCTTCAAAAATATTTATAGCAGTTCTTTCCCTGGTAGCAAAGAACTTGAAATTAAGTGGAGGAAGAAAATTATTTGGGAAATGGATGAACAAATTATGGTATATAAAATTAATTGAATATGACTGTTCAATTTTTTAAAATTAGGAAAAGGAAGATTTTGAACAAACCTGAGAAGACATATTAACTGATGCAGCGTTGAAGAAAAAAAAAAAGCAGAATCCAGAGAACAATTTATATAATAACATCATTTTTATAACTGTGATCATTTTATTAGAAGAGATGATTGGTCATCTGCAATGGTGACTTCAACTTCTACATCTGGTTCAATGCTGACAGAAGTGATCTGTTTAACAATTTCAGAAGGACTGTGCAAATCAGTAAGGTGTTCAGGTATTCTCATCTGGAGTCAATCCCAAGTCTTTGAACCTTCAAGGCAAGGAGTTTTTCTAGTTGTGGTTCAAAGGGTCTTAGTGAGCATTCGAACAGGTCCCTTCACCTTCCAATTCTTTTCTTTGGCTCCTCTAATTAGGTCAGCACTAACTTTGTCGAGTGATTTCACATTGCAGCTGCCGAGGGTGATTCGGTTCCGGTGAATGGCCACTTCGAACTCCACAAGTGTCTTGCTGGTGTCTGCCATGGCAGTGGAGTGGCTTCCTGACCCACTTATTCCTCTGTGAGAGTGAACATTGGTGAGTTAGAAGGAGGAGAGGCAGAGAGTGCCAACTACATCCAGCTGCAGTGGTGGTACCTTCACCAAAGAGCACAATAACATTATAAGGAAAAGCAACTAACAAATTCTCAAGGAATCCGATCAATGAGATGACTAACATGATCCCAGAGGACTATGAAGTGCTTGTTTCTCACCTCCTGAAAGAGAGGCGATGAACACAAGATGCAGAATAAGACACGTTTTCAGACATGGCCAACGAGAGGATTGGTTTTGCTTGATGATATATATTTGTTACAAGAGGTTTTTGTGTTTGTTTATTTCATTTTTGCAGTGGAAGGATACGAGAGGTAAATATAGGCTAGTCCTCTCCCCAAAAAAAGAAAGAAAAGAGGGTCATTTGGAGCATCTTAAATGCACAGACAAGAAGACCAGAAAAAAAGCACCAACGTGACTTTGAAAACATAGCTTTGAAAATTATACATTGAAATGTATCATTTATTTTAAAAGAATATCTTCTTAAATTATCTTGTATTTGCTCATCTGTTTGCACATTGTATCCTTCAGATGTCAGGTACTTCAGGGAGTTTCTTTTTCTCCATTTTGTGCTATTATATCGCTTAGACCCAGGGTCTTATACAGAACATTTGCTTGATGAATGTTTGTTGAATTAATTTGAACTGAATTGATTTGAACTGGGTTATTGTAGAGATCACATATGTGAAGTGCCTCAGAATTGTAAAGTGTTATATGATGTGGGCAATGATTATATTAGGCTCTCTTTTCAAAGAACTCTGATGCTAAATGTTCATCACTGTTACACTGCCAGTCGTGGTTTGTGAAAATTATGCAAATAACTCCAAAGGCACAGGCTCCAATAATGTGACTGAATAGGGTCTACCTACTTTAACTGGGCAATCTCTTCAATTCTTCACTTTATTTTGTCACTGAATTCTTAAACAGTCAAGGCTTTTAATTGGATTGTGGCCTCTATGGCATGATTCACAGATGAATGATCCAAGTTAGACTCAGAGGAGTCAAGGAAAGATATTTATATGTAAAATATTCACATAGAGCAAACCAATTTTTTTAGAAAGGTACATATATTTAGGTAATTTTGTTAAAAATAGGATATACCTAAAGCAAAGGAATATAAAAGGGGAGTCACATTTTTCTTGTAAAATCCTCTGGAACAAGGAAGACTGGCTTCCATTACTATTTATAAACAGGGCTTCACTTTCTATTATTCTATTATTCAGGAGAAGGGTTGTAACCATAGGAGCAGTGGAAATGAGTGCGAAAAAAGAACTAGATTTGCATTCTGCTATGTAATTCCCCATGCAAATTTTGGCCCCATGTGAAGTCAGGCTTAAGAATAAAAATGATCAGTAAGTGAGTTCAAGAGTTGCTTTATCAGTAAAAACCAGGAAAGTCAGGGAACAGGAAAATGTCTCAATCTCTAAGATAGGAAAAGAATTCTCAGTTGCTACATGAGAATTGCTTCAGGAAAATGAACAGAACCAGGGACTGCTGTGAAGGTCAATGTCATATGAATAACTTTTCATCATTCAGAGGTGGAAGGCATTGGTCTTAGAGTCAGAAGAACAGAATTAAGTTCTGGCTCTAATTTTTATTAGCTGTGTAACCTATAGTAAGTCATAAGATCATAGATATTGAGCTAGAAAAGACTCTAGAGGTGATCTGGTTCATTTCTCCTTTTTTATAGATGAGGCAACTAAGTGATTCAGTGGATAGAGCATCAGACCCCCAGTCAGAAGACCTGAGTTCAAATCTGACCTCAGACTTACAATTATAGTGTGACCGTGGGCAAGTCACTTAACACTGTTTGCCTCAGTTTCCTCATCTGTAAAATGAGCTGGAGAAGGAAATGACAAGCCTCTAATTGCCAAGAAAACCCCAAATGGGGTCACAAAGAGTCAGGCATGACTGAAGCGACTGAACAACATAAATGACGAAACTTAGTGATCCTCAGTTTTCGATTTTATGTAGTCAAAAGCATCATTCTGAGAAAGGGCCCATAAAGGCTTCACCAGACTGAAAGAAGGAGTCTACAACACACAAGAAATGACTAAAAGCCCCATAACTAGAAGACATCTTTCCTGATCCCCTAGTCATTAACAGAGCTCTCCCTCCTCTGATAATCATTTGTATGTGTATCTGTGTAAACACTGTATTCACTCAGTATCAGGTAAGTTCTTAAGGACCTGGCTTGTATTTCCTTTTGGTCTTTTACCCCAATACCCACCCATAATTCATTATACATAGATGGCATTTAAATAATTACTGGATTGAGCTAGTTCAGATTGGGAGCCAGAAAAAAAATGTAGTTATTACCTCAATATTTCTCCTCAGGAATGTGCCACTTGAAAATTAAGCTCTCTACTTTTAAGTATTCTCATCTACAAAATGAAGAGGGTAGGCTGGATAACATGGAGAATATTCCTTGGGAGTACCTAATACAAGAACAAAAACAAGGGCAAAATGGAGAACAGGTCAAAACTGAAGGAGAAAATACTTGGAAGTATACAGATTAACCTGCTCACCTCCTCTAACTGGGGCACAGAATTCTTACTCACTTTTCTATCACTGATCTCATTCCACAATGCTCTTAAATAAACCCAAGAAATCTGTCAGGTACTATCTATCCTTAGTCTTATTTTCACCTCACCAAAAATAACATAAAGCAATGGTTTTCTCCTCTGTTTAAATGGAGATGATTTTTGTATTACTTTCCTCACAGGGCTGTAGTGAGAGCAGGGTTTTGCACACTTTAAAAGTCTATAAAAATGTGAACCAATCACATCTGCCTAGGAGACTTCCTGCTGGGTTCCTTTGTGGTTCCTTTTGATCATGTTGTTACTGTTCAGTCATTTCAGTCAAGTCCAACTCTTTGTGACCCCATTTGGTGTTTTCTTGGCAAAGATGCTAGAGTGGCTTGCCATTCCTTCTCAAGCTCATTTTGCAAATAAGGAAACTGAGGCAAACAGAGTTTAAGTGACTTGCTGTAGCAGCAAGCACCCCAGCATCCCCAGGGTGGCTGCCAACACAGGTTCTTGGATCTGCTTTGCTAAAGGAAAGCAACTCAAAATGGGTTAACAAGCTTACTTTAATCAGTCAAACACATATTTACCTAGTTCAGGGGGAAAAGGTCGGCATCCCGAACTTCAGAGTATACAGACAGAATTATCGAGACAGAGAAACAGATCAAGCAGACAGTTTTCCAAACTGCCCAACCATTACATCCATACCAAAACATAGTTACCAGAGAGGGAAACATCAACATCTGGGTTTTTCAAAGCCGTGGGGCTCTCAAAACAACGGCTTCCCAGAGTCTCTCTGGTCAAAGCACACAACACTTCTCAAAGTGAGCCCCAAAGCAAAGCCTCACATCAGGGCTTATATAGCCTTTTCCTGGCTCAGAGAATGTAATAACCTTCTTGACCCACTGCCCAATCACAAAGTATCGCCTGAGAAACAAGCCTCCCACCACAGCCTCCAGGTGTACTTTAGTCTAGGGGCAGGGAAGATCTTAAAAATTTACATTCCCATTACACTTGCCCAGCTAGTAACTGTCTGAGGTCAGATTCAAATTGAGGAGGATAAGTCTTCCTGACTTCAAGCCAGATACTCTATCCACTGTACTATCTAGAAATGATCATTATCCCTAGTATCAGTTCAGTACCTTGATGAGCTTCAAAAGATTAATGAAATACAATATGTGTCCCTAAAGAAAATGTAAAACAGTTTATCAGTTATCAGCATATTTCTTTTATTTATAGGATGCAAGATCTTCCTATAGTATGATTTCAAGGATGCAAGGCTGATCCTTGAAATGCCAATCACATTATAATGAAACCTGAAGAGTCTTGCCCCTTTCCACCCAGAACAAGAATGCATTAGCAGAAAATTGACTCAGTGGCAGTAGATGAGATTAATGGCAAGATTACCTTTGATTCGTGATCTCTTCCAAATTCTTTCTTCTCCATCACCAAAATGTGGGCTGCCTCTATTTCAGTTCTGTAATAGAGTGGGAAATTGGCCTTCTGTAAATGACTGAAGCTATAACCAGGGCTTGCCAATTGGGACTTCACCCCCACGGTGCTAAGAGAGAAGGCATTAAAAATACTTGGAGGGAACAACAGAGCTTAGTACCTAGCTTACTACTTTTAGATAAAGTAGAAAGCTATCAGATTTAGCTTTCTTCATTCCAGGTGGGTTCCTCCCTGGCTAAATCCAACCCCTACTCCCATGGGTTTACCCAAAGTATAATTTATGGTGCTTGCCTGCCCTCAGAAAAGAAATTCCTAGTAATTAATCCTATGGATAAGAATTCTTACCCATAATATTTTAAAACTAAATTTACATTTGCAGCAAACAGAGAAGTAGTAGACATGAAATAAACTTATAGTTACAAAAAAATTTTAAAAGCCTCATTGCTTAGATCTCATGTATTAGCTGCACATCTAATCCAGATGTTTTACAAAATGCTAACGATTCTAGTTCAGCATCATGCCCCAAAGTCCTACATGAACAGATACATTTCAAAGGGCAAATCTGACCCCCTGCTGTTAGATTTCCTGACTAAGAGATTGAAATTTTCAGATTTTTATATTCCTGATTCTACATAAAACTGAACCTGAGTCAAGACCTTAGTGTCTAAGACTAATCCTCATCTGAGCACATGAAACTACCACAAGGTTATACCTATCCAAGGCATACAATACATGACCTACAATATATCCTCCTGAGTTCTTTGCAGTGAGCTTAAAATATTCGGGTAATAGGATACAAATTTTCCAAATTTCATTTTAAATTTAAGTAAAAATAGATTTCTCCTGTGTCATTTTATTCAAGTTAATACACATGTTTACAAATTTACTTTTCAAACTTCATCTTTTAATAAGTTTCCTAGCACTGGAGTTTAGGTACTCAATAAAAACTAATCTTCCAAAATACATCATTTATTCCAAAACTATTTAATGCCTATTATCTAAAAGGCCCTGGGCTAGATGCCGTGGATCATGTAAATACAAACAAAACATGGTTTCTGCCTTTAAAAGGCTTCCAGCCTAATAAGGGGAGCTGACATGTATACAGGTAAGCATAATTAAATTAGAAAATGCAAGGTGATAATCTTGAACTAAATCACTTCTAATATCCTTTACAACTCCAAATCAGTAACCCTTTGATATAGCTATAAGGTGCTAGGAAATTACAAAAAGGTTTTGTCAACTCTACCTCCAAAAAAAAATCACTAATATTAGTTACTGGTTCCAATTAATCTTATGTAAAATCAAATGTACAATACTGTTTCAGTGTGACTGACTGCCTTTATCCATCATGAATTCATCTATACATGAATTTTTGTTTATGTGGATAGATCTATAAATATTTACCATCGTAGGAATTTTAATATCTTATCATATTATTATGAAAACTGTTTCATCTTTTCAGGCACCCTGAAAGGGTCTCAGGCACTCCCAAAGATCACACTTTCAGAACCATTTGGCTAGCACATTAGACTGAATCCCAAAATATGAAACTTAATAGAAATACAGGGAGTCTTACCCTTGGGTAGAATCACTCAAACAACAAGAAAACATTAAGCACTTTCTATTTGCCTGGCATGGGATTAAGCTCTGGGATTGCAAAGGAAGGCAAAAACAGTCTCTACCTCAAGGAGCTAATGTTCTAATGTGATACAAAATGAGCTTCACAAATACAAGATGGTAGGCAGGAGAGGAGCCATCAACTAGATAACAACTGTACTGAAAGTATCTGGGGGTCTTAGTGGACCGAAAGCTCAATAGGAAGCATCCGTGTGATGTGGCAACCAACCACACAGGCTAAAGTGATCTTGGGCTACACTGGGAAACATAGTTTCTAGGACTAGGTATGCGAAGCTCCGCTGCACTCTTCCTTTGTCAGACCCCGTCTGGAATATTGCATTCAGTCCTAAGGCATTATCCAGAAGCATGTCTAGAAGAAGACAATAGGAACGAGGAAGGTCCTTGAGTTCTCATCATTTGAGACTTGGTTGAAGGAATTGGGTGTGTTTTAGCATAGAGAGAACTTGGAAGAACAAGATGAAGGAGAGATTGCATTTATTCCTCTTGCCCCCAAGAAGCAAAATGGCACAGTGGACAGAGAGCTGACTTTGGAGCTGGGAAGACCTGCAGTCACGTTCTGCCTTTGACACATCGTGGCTATATGACTCTATTTCACTTAATCCTCTGAATGCTCTAGGCAAGTCTTGGAGACTATAAATTACAGAGAAAGGAACAGTCTACATTGGAAAAGGGAGTCTCCTCATCCAGAAATTCCTTGTACTAATGAAATCACAGGTCCAATTCAATTTCTTGCTGCTGCTCAGTCATGTCCAACATTTCATAACCCCATTTGGGGTCTTCTTGGCAAAGAAACTGTAGTGGTTTGTCATTTCCTTCTCCAGCCCATTTTACAGATGAGGAAACTGAGGAAAACAGGGTTAAAGGACTTGTCCAGGATCATACAGTAGTATCTAAAGCCAGATTTGAAACTCCCGTTCTAAAGCCAGATTTGAAACTCCCGTTCTGGCACTTTATCCACTGTGCTACCTAGCTGTTCCAATAGCCTATTACTAATGTTTAGTTTAGGCTCAGAAGGCAGATCCAGGAGCAATGGGCAGAAGTTGGTGGAATTTAGGTTTGACATCAGAAAAAACTTCCTAATAATTAGAATTGTCTAAAAGTAGATTGGACTACATAGAAAGGTGGTGGGTTCCTTCCTCCTTGGAGGTCTTCAAACAGAAGCTAAACATTTACCAACATTTGTTGGTTGTATTAGAGTGGAGATCCCTTTTGTATATAGTTGTAACTAGATGGCCACTCAGATCCCTTCTAACTCTCAAATTCAATTATTCTCTTATTCTCCAAATCTAGTATGTGTTCTCCTACCCTAAGCTACCCTTCAAGTGTCACATGGGATTTAAAGTTGAACAGGCCTTTGGATATCAGCTAATGCAACTCCCTCTATATTTTATTATCAAGAAAAATGAGACCCAAAGAGTTTGTTATTTGCCTAAATTCACAGGACTAATTCACATAGCAGAAGAAAGTCTTCAGTCTCCTAGAATGTAAGAGCTAGAAAGAAACATTTGAATATTAAGTCCCCACATTTTAAAGATGGGTTGTGTTGATATAGTCTTCTTTAAGGTTAGTCAAGCACTTCCCTTCAACAAAAGTGGGAGCCAGGTGGGATAAATGTCATTATTTCCACTTTACAAATGAGGATGAATAGGCTCAGAAAGGGCAAGTGATTTATTTTTTGGTCTTTGGCCACATTTTGAGAAATTTTCCCTAAGTATGCATCATCTGCCTCTTTGCCTTACAGGGTGCAGAATGAGCCAAAATATGAAAAAAAATTAATTTCTGATCCAGTAAGGACTAGGGACAGATTTTGGCATCCATCTATGGACAGGTGGTAATTGAAATTATGAGAGTAGCTAAGCTTCCTAAGGAAGGGAGTACATGGGGAAGAACTAATTACTGAAACCAGGGGAAGCCTTAGAGTTTAGCCTTTATTATGCTTGAGAACTATGCATCAGAATAAATTGCACCCCTCCATTTAATGTCAAATAACTGGATTCAAGGTCTAAGTCTTAGGATAAAGCCTTATAGACAAACATATCATATGCCCCATTTTTGTCCTTCCTTTATTGTTGTGGCATGACAAATACTCCTCAGATCATCATTTTGGAGCTGAAAAAAACTTATAAATCATCAGGTCTAACTTCCTCATTTTACAGATGAGGAAACAGGCTCAGAGAAGTTAAGTGGTTTGCACGAGGACAGAGGTAGTAACTGTAGCAAGAGATGGAATTAGATCCCAGGTTTTCTTCACTCAAAGATCAGTGCCCTAGCTATTACACCATACTTCGGCTTGCTATTGTGGCCCGAAGAAGATGAAGATAAAGATAATTCACTTCAAAATGGAGCTCTAACTGATATTTAACCAATGATTTTTAGAGTCTAAGGCCAGGGGAGAGATAAACCAGTGATGAACACACAGATGATATATAGAAGGGAAGCCTGAAAAAATTGGTCTGCATGACAATATTTATTCATTGGGGGAAATGGAACTGGCATATATCCAAACCGAATACTCGTTTTGTTTTCAAAGAAGTAGAATCCAGAAAACTAATGATTCTTCTGGGAAGGAGAAATTCCATGATGGGATTATGGTTATTACAATTCTGTAATAAATCCAGTTTCAAGTTTGTAAGCCGATAACATGCAAAACTGTGGGTTGAGAGGGAGTATATCAGGGGCAACAGATTTTCCTATGATTTCATAGCTAATTTCAGCAGGCATAAAGATATTTGTTTTTATTTTTTTAATAATCCGATCAATTGTGTGTCACCATGGAAACACCGCCACACTGGGAATCAGTAGGCCAAAATCATAATCCTGACTCGGAAACTTCAACAAGTCACTCTTCTTCTCTGGGCCTCATTTTCCTGATGTGTTGATTAAGAAGGTTAGAACAGACCAATCAGCAAATTTGATTAAGTGACTACTATGTTCCAGGCACTTTTGCTAAGTGGTGGAGATACAAAGGCAAAAGTGAGACAGCTCCTGATTTCAAAGCTTTTACCTTCTGAGAAAAGGATAAGACATATATAGGACAGTGGTGGACAGGGAAGAGAATTTTGGTCTTGACATTAACAAGAATGGTGAACAGAAATGTAGAGTAACACACTGCCATGCCCTTTCCACTAAAACAGTAGCATTGGTTATGGAAAGGGGAATATGGGAGAAAGAAAATGAGGGAGATGAAGAGGGTCAATGAAAAATATATGTGCACTAGGGCATATGGCAAGGTGAGGTAGGCATGGCTGGATGGGATGCAAAGCACAATCTGGGACATCTAAATACTGATGCTCTCTATCCTTTCTAGCTACAAAACCCTATGCTTCCATGACTTTTCACAAGTACTTTCAGATCTTTTATAAGAAGTAGGCAAAAAAAAAAAAGGAGGGAGGATGGCTATTTAAATCTGATGACATGCAACATGACTAATATGGAAATGTTTTGCATGACTTCACATGTATAATCTAGATAAAACCGCTTGCCTTCTCAAGGAGAGTGGAGGGAAGAGAAGGGAGAGAATTTGGAACTCAAAATTTTTTTTAAATATGGATGTCAAAAAATTTTCACATGTAACTGAAAAACATATAAGTAAATATAGAAAGTGAAATATAGAAATAAATAAATAGAAATAAACAAATATGGAAATTTATGTAGAAATATTTCAATAAGTTGAGAAATATACAAATAAAAATATATTGGGGGAAAAATAAATAAATTCAATAACAGTGATTTCAGTTTAAATTAAGCATCTCTGTCCATACCCCAAAGAACAATGACATTTAAATATCACATATCCTATGTCCCAGAAGGGGAGCAGTAAGAAAGATTAAAACACCCACTTAATATTTTTAAACATGCAAATTTCCAAACACATTTATACATGATAATCATTAGTTAATTAGGAATTTATTTAGAACAGAGTAGGATATAAAATATCATACCTGGATTTTAATTTTTATCACATAGAGGCTTAAAAATAATACCTAGCTTATCTCTAGGCAAGGATATGAATCAATATTCTAGGTCCCCAAACAAAATGATAGCCCAGCTTTTTTGCAAAGGGGTTTGCACCTGTGATTGCACTGGCTTAAAGAGTTTTCACTAAGAGAACTGCTTCTACAAATGCAGATTTGTGCCTGCTCTGCACCAATAATAAAAAGATGCCTGTGACATTGAAAGGTTGAATAACTTAGCTGGGAGTCACATAGCCAGTATGCATCAGATAGAACGTGTATCCAAGCCTTCCTGGCTCTGAGGCCATCTCTCTACCCATTATGCTGTGCTGCATCTCCTAGGTCCCCTTGCTTGTTAATAATTGCAAAATAAACCAGCAGCTACATGGAAAATATTTACAAATATGGCAAAAGGAAATTCCTTCCATGGTGCTCTTGTCATCCTGATTCTTGATTGCTTACTATTTATTGACTTTTGGTCTTAACCCTCAAAACCCAGAATACTCTTCAAAATTTTATTTTTTTATTTTTTATTTTTTTATTAAGGTAAGGGGGGTTTCACTGAGATTGGCATTGCTGAAAATATAGTCACATGGTTCATTGTTGTTCATTCATGCCTGACTCTTGATGACCCTATTGGAGTTTTCTTGGCAGAGATACTGGAGTGGTTTGCCATTTTCTTCTCCAGCTCATTTTACAAATGAGGAAACTGAGACCAGCAGGGTTAAGTGACTTGTGGGTCACACAGCTATTAAATGTCTGAGGCCAAATTTGAACTCAAGAAGATGAGTCATCTTAATTCAAAATCCAGCATTCTATCCACTGTGTCACCTAACTGCCCTAGTCTTATGGTGGTTAAGATCAAGTTTTCTTAACCTATGGTCCAAAGACCAGGATTTCAAGGTTATGAACTTGGATGGGAAAAAAAGAATTATAATTTTATTTTCACTAACCTATAAGTGAAATTTAGTATTTTTTCATTTATGTAAAAACATAATCTGAGAAGTAGGTGATTGGCTTCACCAGACTGACAAAGGAGTTAATAATGTATTTGCCATACTCAGCAATATCCCATGGTAAATCAGAAGGGCCTTGTGATCAAAAGAGAACTAAAGCTGGAGTCCTGTGATATAGGAAAGGAACCCTGGATCTGATTTTGAGAGGCCTGAATTCAGATTTGAGTTTTGCACTTAGTAGCCTTGTGTCCATGGGGAAAGCTCATTAACTTTCTGGACCTCAGTTTCCTCATCTATAAAATAGGAACAACATTCTCATAACCCCTACCTCACAAAGCTCCTCTGAAGAAAGCCTTAAAGAGCTATATAATTGTGAATTGATTTAACCATGGCAGGTTCTAAAGATTAATGGTATAGACAACTGTCCACATGGTGGTGTCTCAGGGGGTCCTGAAATGCCACCTGTCTCCTAACCTTACAAATGTCTCCTCTTGTTCACTAAATGATCCCTGAAATATGACCTCTTTTTTTGTTCTATTGGCTTAAGTCTTTATTGTTAGCGAAAATGAAAATAGACCTGGGCCAAGGCCTGCTCTGAGCTCTCCACATAGTTATGAATGAATTTAAGCTCTCTATTGGGGAAGGTGGCAAAAAGAAAGAAGAGTGTGAGATCCCTGGATCCTGAGGGGAGTGAGAAGGTGTCCCAGAGGGAGAGATAAAAGTGCATCAAGGGGAGGTCCAGAAAAGAAAAACAAATTTGCTCTACATTATGACTACAATAGTCTTTTGGGACGACTTTGACCTGGTTAACTCCAACTCTTTCAGCAGCAACATAGAAAGGCGCCATATTTAATGTCCATAGTCATAAGTTAAAGTTTTAGAATAAAAACCCTTTCAAGTTACCTCTTATTCATACATTCATGCCATATTCTGAGAAGTTCTACCAAGCAAAAAAAGACTTTTGTAGTTGTCTGTGCCTCCAAAAGGGATTCCATGTCTGTCATTCAACATAGAAGTCTTATCTCACCCTTTTTAAGTTTGGAAAGGCCCGTGATCAGGTAGTTTGGCTGCAGGGAGATGAATTTTTCTTTAACTAAAAAACAACCCTCTAAGAAAATCTACCAAACCATAACGGGTTGTCGTCTGAGTCAATAGAGAGAAAACTCACACCTATGAAACTAAATATCCCTGAATTATTGAAATATAATGTTGTCCCTGTCTGTACCAAATCTTTAGGACTTAAAGGAGGTTTTCACAAAATATCATTGTTAATAATAAAAATGAATAATAATAGCATTTCTATAGTACTTGAAAGTTTGCAAAGTGCTTCACAAATATTAACTCATTTGATCCTCACAATAACCCTGGGGGTAGCCATTATCATTATCCTCACTTTACAGATATGGAAACTGAGGCAGATAGAGGTTGTGACTTGTCCAGGACTACAGAGCTGTAAGTGTCTGAGTTCAGGTTTGAACCCAAATCTTCCTTACTCCGAGGCCTATTTGCTGTGTTACCTAGCTCCCAAAGACTCAGCCAAGCCTATAGCACAAAAGCATTTATATTGTCTCATTTAACCCACAGAAAGGAAGATGCAAGACTTAAATGAAACACTCAGAGGCAAGGGAATAGAGAAACATCCCAAAAGGGAGGAAGGGATTTAAAACAAAAGATTCTATTGGTTCTCAATTGTTACAGATGATAGGTATAACCAGCTTCAGTCATCAGAGGGGTCAGTTATTGGATCCTCAGCAGTCGTGGCCTTTAGTGATGGGGGTGGAGAGGAACCATTACTAAACATTTAACATTCAGTTCTTAGAAAATGCAAGACACATTTTAATCTACATAATTAACCTTTTTCTCCATCACTTTCTAATATCTAAACAGTCAATAAAATAGTAAACCGAACTCTGATTTGTACCATTTATCAATTTCCAAGTTGTAAATGCTCACACTAAAAATTTAACATTTAACTCTTATAAACTGGCTCAATCTGACTCCAACACTTCCCTAATTATTCCTAGCTTTTGTCATCTTTGTAATTTTGATTTGCATGTATCTTATTATTAGTGTTTTGGGGTAATGTTTTGCATAGTTGTTAGTAACCAGCAATTACGTTGGCCCAAACAAGCATACCACTACCTTTAGGAGACGGTATAGGAAAGATCTAAGTGTACAAGTCATTAAAGCTTCTTTGTAACAGCCGCCCTCGGACTTGGCACACTAAGCCATTGATGACCTAGAATCACCTCTACACTACCAGCAGGCACTGGAGTAGGACTTTGGACCACCAAACTATCTGAATTCTGTGAAGTTCTAGTAGGTTGACTAAAGGAAGATGAATTATAGAATTCTAAGAATGGAAACATGCCTTTATTAGACGCTTGCTATGTGCCAGGCACTGTGCTAAGCATTTTACAAATATTATCTCATTTTATCCTAATAGCAAAACTGAAGCAAACAGAGGTTAAGTGACCTGTTCAGGGTCACACAGTTCATACATATCTGAGGCTAAAGTTGAACTCGGGTCTCAAGATTTTAGATTTAGAATTGGAGGGGAGTTTCAAAGGCCACTTAATACAAGCCAAAGTCAACTAATACAACTCAATGATTTGAGAAAATGAGGCATGAGGTCACCCACAAATATTCAAGTGACAAGATTGGAATTTGATTCCTGGTCGTCTGACTCCAAATCCAGGACTCTCTCCACCATTTCACATTTCTCATCCATTGAAAATACTCTACTTAGGCAGGTTTTCAGATATCTCATCTATTGTCAGAAGCCTCTAAAGAAAAAGAATAACCCAAGAGACATAAACAGGGCCCAAAATAGACCTGAGCACAAGATTGTCAATGTGTACTTGTTACCTTCATATGGACTGTATTGATATTTCCTTCCATAAAAGAAAGAACAAAAACAACAATAAAACATTATTCTGTAATATCCAGTTTCTTAACCAGTTCCCTGGTACAAGTGAACTTTGGTTGACCATGTGTCTAAAATGCTCCTTTTCTTTAAAGAATAAGAGACATCAGCTCATTGATCTTTGTCAGTCCAGATCCAAAACATCTCAAGTGACTCATTAGCTGCCCATTCTCTGTATCTGTCCTGCAGCAATGGTGATTACAAAAGGTTCTAGAAATAAAACCAACAAACATTTCATAGAATCAAAGAATCTTAGCACTAGAAGGGACCTCAGAACTCATCTAACCCCCACTTTACAGGTAATGGAAGTCCCCTGAAAAAATTCCCAGTATGCAGTATAGCAGAATGGAAGAAGAGAAGCAGACTCAGAATCAGAAGTCTTTAAAATCACCTTCTTCCTACCCATGTGACCTTGGTCAAATTGCTTTCCATCTCTGCACGTGTGCTTCTGCATTTATATAATGACATGGGACAGGTGGGAGGCGTTAGACTAAAGGATTCCTGAGATTCCTGCCAACTCTGTGGCCTATGATGAAACGATTTGTTCAAACAATTCATTCCAACGGTATTACAAGTTATTGTCAGAACCTGGATTCAAAAGACTACTCTTTCGTCATGCTTTCTTTCAACTCTATTAAAAGAGGGGACCATAAAGTCCTAAGGTTCTTAAGTCCTCAATGCAGACCAACATCCTTGTTGTGTTTCCTTCATCTACATATTTCTTTGTACTCATTTCCAAGTATTTAATAATAAAAGATTTTTTCTGAAACTTTAAAACTTTCAGGTTGCTTTTAAAAAGAGATTATTCTATGTCATTATTTATTCTATGTCATAAATTTGAATCTTTATTTTTATTCTACAGTTAATTTTCTGTCCCACACTGCTCAAATCCCATCTGAAAGCTATGTTACCTATTTTGGCAGTTTTTAATAAAACAAAGGCATTTACCTACTCCTTTTAAGGCTTGAAATGTTGGTCTGTACCAGTGACAATAACATATGTCCTTTAACAGTTGGTTTAAAAGGATTTTTTTATACAAAAGTACTTTTAATGCTTGTTTTAGCACTAAAGTCCTTCATATTAAAAGGCCTTTAAATGAGAGAGTACATTACATACAATACATTTTCTTAATTAAAAATCAGACAAGTTGAACCTTCTATAAACCTCTCACAAAGAGAAAAAGTCAAACAAAAATAAAATAAACTACTTTTTACTTATGTGTAGCCCTTGGTAGATTTTTTTCTAGTCCCTTAGCAAGCTTCTACAGGAAAAAAAAATCTTACTCCTGTCTTAGAATATACCTTTCATGTTCCTGCCTCTATATCTTTCCTCAATGCATTTTGTTCCTCTAGAACATTCTCCTTCACACCTTTGCTTCTTGAAAGGTCCAGGGCAAAAGCTCTCACCTAATATTCTAGTTATTTATGTATATGTCAATTCCTCTGCTAGGTTCTAAGACCCCTTAAAGGCAACAATAACATCTGATTCATATTTGTTACCCCCATAGCACCTACCTCATAGCATTGTACATGTTATAGATGTTTAGTAAGTAAATCTTGAGTGACATGATCAATGACTTCAGACAGTCTCTGGGGAAGTAAAATGGAAAATGTCAAGATAAAAAATGGAAACCAGACAGCAGTGATGGGTCTGCACAGCCTCAAGTGCCTCCGATTTCAAAAGCTTTAGCTCCCGTAGGCAGCAATCTTCTTTATTTGCCATTTGAATTATCATCTCCAACTCCAAAGCAATTTCATTCCCTCCTATAAGCATTTGTTTAAATTTGTCAGTTAAGTGACATTCAGAGAATATGCTATGTCAAAAACGTACCATAGCATAAGATTAGGAAGCTTATTTGGTTTATATAGTAGTTTGCAAACATATAATCTCCTAAAAATCGTTGAGTAGCAAACCAGAATAATGAACAGTGTTAAAGTTAACACAGATGATTTTAGTGGAAGAAAGTGTGTGTGATTTGGGACACATGGCAGATGCACAGAATCATTTCCAAGCCATGATCTATGTTGCCAGTAAATATTAAACCAGATATCAAATAGTTCAACAGGCTGAATTTCTGTGTGCACTTCACCCATTCATTTTGCTGCTGCTGTCATGCATTGATTCAGTAATTCTATGCTTTGGGGCTGTAGAGGGGAAGGGGAAAGTTGAATTAATACAATCAGTAGGCAAGATTACCTAGAGTGATATCAAAGAGCACTGATCATGGAGTCAGATGATCTGGATTTTAGTCTCATTTCCATCACTTACTTGTCAGAGTCACAAGTAGGAA
This sequence comes from Petaurus breviceps papuanus, assembly GCF_028583685.1. Taxonomy (NCBI): domain Eukaryota; kingdom Metazoa; phylum Chordata; class Mammalia; order Diprotodontia; family Petauridae; genus Petaurus; species Petaurus breviceps. Next base: position 61,710,738 of record NW_027186304.1, read on the forward strand.
TATTTTCTCTTGAGGCAAAAATCATTGGGTTGGGAGAAGCAGTGCAGGAGGCAACAGATGTTGTCCATGGAGGGGGATTATTTTATCCTTGTGTTAGTGAAGATTAAGTAGAGAAAAGAAAGGTAGGCCACACTGGGTCTTGGAGGGGTTAGCCCATGATTGTCTGTACCATGTGGCAATGTCCAGCTGCAAAGGACCCCAAAGTAAATCAGAGGGAGGTCAACAACCTTGAGGAGGAAACATGCAAACTCAGAGGAGGCAAAAGCCCTGTTCACCTCAAACTGATAGTTATGTCTCTGCTCTCTTTTCCCATTACCTTGAACAAATCATTTAACTTCCAAGAACTTGGCATTCTTCTATAAAATGAGGATGAGACTTGCCCTATCTACAACATAGAATTTTGGTAGACAGAGGTAACTGATGAACTGTCATAGTGTTGGAATCTACACGTGCCAGAACAATGTAAATTTTTACCAATAACTGAGCCCCTGCATATTGGTTCCTTTAGCCTGCTTCTGTTGATAGGTTTGATATGAGAAAAAAACAAAAGACTATAGAAGAAATGCACTCAAGGTGCTCCAAGAAATCTGAAGAAGACAACACAGGTTTCAGCTAGAGATCAGGAAAGACCTTATGGGGGAGGTGACACCTGAATTTGGTCATGCTATGGCAGAGATCTAGAAGTTCATTTTAGGCATGGGGTGAAATGCGTAGGAATTCACAGGGATGTGCAAATGTATTGTCTAAATGGTGAATTGGAAAAGCACCATTCACTCTTTGGAGTAAAAAAAGAAATTAATTCACCAGAACAGCAATTAAATAGCTAGTAACAAAGGATCTTGAACATACAGTTGATAGAGACATCTCTTAATAAGTATTATTCACTGAGAAAATTCTACGTGTTCACATTTAACTATTAGCAACTTCTGGGTTGATTTTGCACAGTAAAGAAGGCTGAGTCTCATGTAAGATAATTTGGGCTTGCCCTGAGCCAGATCCTCCATGCCCTTTTTCTTATCTCCAAATCCAATGGTATAATACTTGTGTCCAAGATTCATTAATTATATAAAAAGCCAAGGCACACTTTTGGAGATTTTCTCACTCTCCTTTCATTATCCCCATCCAAAAAGCCTAGAGAAATCTCTGAAAGGTACCACACACACATGCTCAAGTGCGCGCGCACACACACACACACACACACAATTAGACCCACCAACTACTTGTGAGTGTTGTTGTCATTGTTTCAGTAGTATCCAACTCTTCATGACCTAATCTGGGGTTTTCTTGGCAGAGATACCAGGGTGGTTTTCCATTTCCTTCTCCAGTTCATTTTACAGATGAAGAAACTGAGGCAAACAGGGTTAAGTGACTTGTCCAGGGTAACACAACTAATAAGTATCTCAGACCAAATTTGAACTCCAGTCTTCCTGACTCCAGACCCAGCAACTCTATCCACTATGCCTTCTAACTGTACTTGTGATTATACAGTTCACAAAATTAAAGAAAGTTTTATTAGCTGACAAACAAAAGAGAATTCACAGCTGAACTTTTTCCCCACAGCTAAACTCTTAGAAAAATGGGCAGACATCCTCCAATAAGTAAAACTCTTCCAAAGAGCTGTATACAACCTCAGTAACTTATAATCATAAAGAAGCAGGCTGCGCCGCAGCTGCTCTCAGCAGGTGCTGCCAGATAAAGATTTTCCTGGTAAGTCAGCTGCTCTTCCTGTGGTCCTATGTAGCTTCCCTATTATGCCTAAGGTACCACCATCCTCCCATTCACCCAGACTCAAAACTTAGGCATCATCCTCAATTCCTCACTCTCTCTCAACCCCCATATCCAATCTACTGCCAAGATCTGTTGATTTTGCTTTCCTGATATCTCTCCCATACCTCACCCTTCTATCCTCTGACACCACCACCCTGCAACAGGCCTTCATCACTTAACGCCTGGACTTTTGCAACAGTCAGCTGGTTGATCTCCTTGCTTCAAGACTCTCCCTGCTCCAATCTATTCTTCATTCAATTGTTACATTGATCTTCCTAAAGCACAGGTCTAATCATATTTTCACCACCACCCCCTTTCAATAGATTGCAATGGCTTCCTATCAACTCTAGGATCTAATATAGAAACCCTCAGTTTGGCATTTAAAGTCCCTCATAACCTGCCCCACCGCACCTTTCCAGCTTTCTTGCACCTTACTTAACCCCATGTACTCTGCAGGACGACACTAGACTCTTCAGGCTCTTTGCACAAGACACTCCATCTCTCCGCTCTGGCACTTTAGGCATTTTCACTGACTGTACTCCATGCCTGGAAAACATCCTTCCTCATCTCTGCCTCTGGCTTCCTTTAAGTCTCAACTAAAATCCCATTTTCTACAGGAAGGCTTTCCTGAGCCTCCGCCATAATTTTAGTGGCTTCTCTTTATTGATCACTTCCCATTTACTTTGTATGTAGCTTATTTGTACAAGTCGTTTTCAGCCTGTTTCCCCCTTTAGGTTGTGAGCTCCTTGAGAACAAAGACTTGCGTTTCTTCTTATCTCTAGCATTTAGTATGGTGCCTGACCCTTTCCAAAGTTCCACGCAACACCCAACAGGAAGGCTGAGGCACTATCATATATGGTGACTCTCTGTCAGGGCTTTTACTGCAGATCAATATCTTCTATTCCTACAACTCTCCAAATGGCATTATAGGCATTCTGACGTAAGGTCAAACTCTCTGCCATAGTGAATCTTTTCTATCATCAGGTGCCTTTTTTGTGCCACTCTTCTGTAGTGGTGTGTGTGTGTATGCATGCATAAGTTTATATATATGTGTGTGTGTGTGTGTGTGTGTGTGTGTGTGTGTGTATGTGGAAACTTAAGGCAAACAGGATTAAGTGACTTGTCAAGGGTCATACTGCTAGTAAGTATCTTAGACCAGATTTGAACTCCAATCTTCCTGACTCCAGATCCAGCAACTCTATCCACTCTATTTAGACATGTATATGTATATGTATATATATATACACTTAAAGATATATTCACATTTAATACATGTAAAAATATTTCACAAAATACACTCAAAACGTTTTCCACAAAAATGTGAAAAATACATTATGCTTAATGGCACCATAGATAACTATTCAATACCAAGACTTAATGTTTATATAATAACAATATAGACTAAGATGACATAGAATCAAAATGCTTAAAGGAAAAGTTAAATTACAGGAAGAGAGAGAAAATATAACTTCAATAGTGGGGAGAAACTCAACCTTTTAAATCTAGACAAATCTAATAAAATATGAAATAAACAATAAGTAAAGAAACTGAATGAAATTTTAGAAAAGTTAAATATGATACATCTCTAGCAATAATTAAATGGGAATAAAGTAGTATTCCTATTCTTTAGGCTTGTACATCAAAGTTACAAAAATTGACTATTAGTGCATAAAACCTCACCAATGAGGAAGAATAGAAATGTCAAACTTATCCATTACTAATAACATGGCAAAAAAATTCATATGCACTAAAAGGATCCTTGAAAAAAAGGTGAAAAGAAATTGGCATCAAAATAATTTAATACTAAAGAATTTGCTGGATCAAGGAATAAATCATAGAAATAACAAATAATTTCATCAAAGAGAATGGCAACAAGATAACACCAAAACTTTTAAAATGTAGCAAAAGCAGTCCTTATGGACAATTTCTTTTTCTTTAAGTGCTTTCATCAACAAATGAGGAAAAATAACATGTCAAAGTTGCCATGCAACTTTAAAAAAAACAACAGGAAAAGCAGTAAATCAAAAAATCTCATTTAACACCAAATTAGAAAACCTGAAAATCAAGGAAGACATTAACAAAAATGAAAGCAAAAAAAAAAAACATGATTGAACTGCTAAGTAAAATAAGGAACTATTTTTAATTAACAAAACAAAAAGTTACTCAATTTTTTTAAAGATAGGGAAAAACAAAATTATCAGTATCAAAAACATATAATTCACAATTGAAATAAAGGAAACTGTTTTGTCCAATTATATGCCAATAAAACTGAAAGCTTAAATGAAATGGATGCATGTTTAAAAGAATGCAAATAACAACATGAGTACTACATTATAAGGTATGAAGACAGAGACTTTCCTCCTGTAGTAATTATATTTTTTTTAACTTTTGATATCAAGTCAACTAGTATTTTTTTTTAATGTCTATGTGCCAGGCCCTGTGCAAAGCACTGGAGAAAAAAAAAAGAAAAGAAAATTAGAGTTCCTGAACTCAGTCATGGAAGATAACATGCAAACAGTTATGTAGGACAAACAAAATATACACAGTATAAATTGGACATAATCTCAAGACCATAATAGCAACACTACCGTGTTTCCCTGATAATAAGACACTGTCTTATTATTTTTTTTGGACAGAAAAACACCAGAGGGCTTATTTTCAGGGGAGGGCTTATTTTAATGAACATTGACAGCAATTTTAATAAACAGGTAAATGTGAACAAAAAAATGTACCTTTATTCAATAAGCAAATCACTGGGGAAGAACAGGATGACGCGCTCACTGCTGCAGCTCTGATTGGATGCAGCTTGGAGTGCAGCGTGCATTTCACAGGGGGGAGGGAACGGTGCATACAGAGGGTACCATAATGTAGCGTGTAGCGCAGGGGATCACCTTCGCTACAGTAGCAATCTCAATAGGGCTTATTTTCAGGGGAGGGCTTATTTTAGAGGAATCTTACACAGTAAGGGGAGGGCTTATTTTCGGGATAGGTCTTATTATCGGGGAAACACGGTACTTGCAGGTGCTGTGGGGGTATAAGACCAATAATACCAGCACACGGGAGGGCTGCTAGCACAAGTTCTTTGATCTGCATTTCTAAAGGAAAGCAAATCATAAGGGGTCAACAATCTTATTTTAATCAAACATTTATATCATTTACTTAGTTCAGGGGGGAAAGTCAGCACCCTGAACTTCAGAGAAAATACAAACAAAAATAAAAGCATAAAGACGAACAAGGTTTCTAACCATCTGACCAAATAATATACACATCACAGATCAACAGACAGATCCAACTGTCTGACCATAACATACATACATAGTTACCAGAGAGAGAAGCACCAATATCTGGGTTTTCAAAGCTGGGGGAGCTCCTTAACAGCTACCCAGAGTCTCCTCTGGCTACATCACTCACTCTTCCCATGTAGAAAGGCCTCTTCACAGAGCAAATGTTCTTGAACTTGGATCCATGGATCACTCCCCCTTAATGTGTACATAGGGGTTCCACAAATTTGAATGTGTGTGTGTGAAAAACACACCCAAAAATCCTTGAAATATGTACCTGTTCATCATTCAAACTTCTGGGGGTAAAAATATGAAACAAGACACAGTGTCTATGCACAAGGACTTTACAATGTAGTCAGTGTGCTAAGTATAGAGGTAACTAATATAAGTTATACTGAATCAATAAGCATTTATAAAGGGCCTCCCTTGTGCCCTGCACTGGGCTCAGTGCTGGAGAATACAAATCAGAAAGAGAGATAGATGCTTTGCATTGCAAACTCTGTCCCATAACCAGTAACTTTGAGTATCTGCCCTCAAGAAACTTACATTCTACTTGAAAAAAACACAAAATATATTTTAAAAAATTTAAACATTCTGTAAGCAATGGGACAGGGGAGAGATAGATACCAACAATTGGTGAGATTAGCAAGGCCTCTTGAAGGAGATGTAACTTGAGAAGAACCTCGATGAGAGAGAGTGGTTTGAAGAGGCAGAGGAGAGAAAGAAGAATATTCCAGGCACTGGAGACAGCTTGTATGCAAAGTCACACAGATTGAGGGCCAGATTGTGAAGGGCTTCAATGCCAAAAGAGAGAAGTTTGAATTTTAAGTTGTAATGTGCACAATGTACAGAAGAGAAACCCAAAGATGTCATATATAGTTAATATATATTATAGTTATAATATACATTATAGTGTTTTATATATATATATAGTTATCCCCTTATAGTTAATGGGATTTTGGAAACCTTCATGATGCCACCTGAGCTAGATCCTGAATTCAAAGCAATCTAATAAACATTTATTAAGAACTTTTATAAGGCAGGGTGGATAGAGTGTTGTCTTTCCTATATAGGCTTGAGGCTGAGTCCCCCTCTGACACACACTGACTGTGGGACCCTGGGCAGGTCACTTCTTAATCTCTCAGCACCACCCTCCTACATATGTGTTTGACAGGTAATACTCTAAGGTGAGGAGGCCTGAAAATTCACATTGGTAGAAGGATTACCTCATGAAAGTTCCCTGTACCTGTGAAATAAAGTATCTCAATAGGCAAAAATACACGTGATAGAGATAATTTCTAGGCTATTCTTATAACTAGTAACACACAGGATAGACATTTAATTTTCAAAACTTGTCTAGGGGACATAAACATCTTGTCCTAGCTCTGCTTGTAGTGGGGAATGAAGAATTACAAAACATTCTGATGTTTAAAAAATATTAATAATAAAAGCCACAAAACAATAAATAGAATAGAAATAGAGCACTGGGCCTGATATTTAGGAAGATCTGAGTTCATATCCAGTCTCAGACATTTATTATTTTTGTAACCCTGGGCAAATCATTTAACCTCTGTTTGCCTCAGTTTCTTTGATTGTAAAATGGGGGTAATAATAGCAACTACCTCACAGGGTTGTTGCAAGGATTCATGGAAGATGGGCAAAAAACACAATCACAGAATGTCATACTTGGAAGAATATACTCTCTGCTGCCTGAATACCTCTAAATTATACTCTTGTAGGAAAGAGCCTAGTTAGACTAGTCTGGAACCAATTCTTATGGGTGGCCCTCTCAATATAACTAGCTCAGGTCATTTCTGCACTATCCACATGGGGGGAGGGGAGGAGCCTATTCAATTTTTAGATAACTCCAAATGCAAGAAATATTTTTCTCCTGTTGAGCTGCAACCTACCTCCTTATTACTGTCCCCGATCTCTAATTCATATATATTTTATGTATGTTTAGGTGTTTACCTGTTGTTTCCCCCATAGAATATAAGCTCCTTGAGGACAAGAACTGCGACATTTTTGTCTTTGAAGTCGCAGCACTTTGCATGGTATTTGGAATATTGTAGTCACTTAATAGAGGCTTGTTGATTAATTAGTCCTGGTTCTCTAGGACCAAGTTGAGCAAGTCTAATACCTTTTCCATCTAACTCTACTTGAAAGATTTGAAGAAAGTTACCAAGTCCCCTAAAATTTGTCTTCACCAAACACAATAGACATTTCTGCTTCCTTCAGCTAATGTTCCTGTGACATATCCACACGGTCGCATACTTTTTATTTGTTTCCCAAAAAAGGGCTGAAGATGAGAGAAACCAGCTCAGGGAGGATTTATCACCACAACACAACATCATCACCAGTATAACAATAATAAATAATAGCTTATCTTATCTTATCTTTCTATAGCATTTTGAGGTAGCTAGGTGGTACAGTGGATAGAGTGCTGGGTCTGGAGTCAAGAAAACCTGAGTTCAAATCCAGACTCAGACATTTGGGTGTGTGACCCTGGGTGAGTCACTTAACCTTGATTACCCCAGTTTCCTCACCTGTAAAGTGAGCTAGAAAAGGAAATGGCAAACCACTGCATTTTCTTTGCCAAGAAAACCCCAAATGGGGTCACAGAGTCAGAGACGACTGAAACAATTGAACAACAACAAAATACAGCCTCTAAGAATCACAGATATAGAGTTAGAAGTCATCTGACACCTCTGTTTTGTGGAACCTGGGCTCAAGGTCTATCTTATTTTGTTGTACTTCCAGAGAACTTACCTTCCTAGCAAATGATTATAGATGTCCTAGACATTGCTACCCACACAGTACAATGAGAAACAAAATGTATTCCATTGTAAATGTGTCCGTGTTGAGGCAGAGCAGTGGAAACATCTGCTAAACTTGCTATAATCAATTATCCATTAATATTTTACCTTTCTCAGAACAGCCCAAAAACCCCTGCTTAGCCAGCTGAGTCTCATTGGCTCTCCCAGTCCTGATGATCCCCATCAATCTCCTAGCTTTCTACCTGCCCCTCACAGCTAACTTTGTGCCACCCTCCTTAGATTTGTCTGAATTCTCAAAAGAGTATAAATTATTTAGCTGTACTGAGCTTAAATGGCTTGGAAAAGGGATCTTATATACAGGCACTAGGGCATAGAGATCCACCATGCCCTACTGGAAAGTCGGAGGAGGCATGGGGGAAGATATGGGAGAGAGCAGACTGGGGGAGGGGATATTCAGTGGGATCGCTATTTTGGGGTCGTAGGTAGGGGAAAATGGGGAGAAAATTTGTAACTCAAAATCTTGTGGAAACTAAAAAAATAAAAAAGAGAAAAAAGAAGGAAAAAAGGGAACTTAGTAGCTTTTGTCATCAAAAAATCATAAAATGCCTTTAACTAAGCTGAAATCTCAACACTCTGGATCTTTGTCTAACACCTTCATTTTGCACATGAGGCTCAGAAGGGTTCAGTGACTTAGCTGGGGTCACACGGGTGATAAATGGCAAAACAAAGATTCATGCATCAGTTTTATGAACTTAGATCTTGCGACTCCCAAGTTAAAGCTCTTTCTCTTTTGCTATACTGCTTTATATAGAGATTACCTTATTTGACCCTCACAACAACTCCATGAGGTAGATAGTGTAGGTATTATGAACTCCAAGTAGGAGATTCACCTTTGCAATGGCTAGAGGAGATCCAAAAAGCAAGCTATATGAGGTCCAGTCCTAAACTATCCTCTGAATTCTCACTCTCAAATCAATCACCAGTATCTGGGGAAATAACTAACCTAAAGTACATAGCACTCCAAACTTTTATCCCTTTTTCTAGAAGTTCTGTCATGAGCTCTTCAATAGCTCAACAGCAATCACACAAGCTGAGTAGCCAAGGGGAAATGAACAAAGAAGAGAACAGGCCTGCTGAGATCAGCCTCATCCTCTTCACCACCAGCTGAAAAGACATTCACAATGGAATCACGGATGTGCTCTCCTCAATCTTCCCAAAGTACTCAGAAGACTGGAGCTAAGGAACTCTCAGTTCTGTGTGTCTGTATTGCAGCCTTTCAGCTCAGCTGATTCTGAGTTTCTGTTTCTAAGCTCTCAGAGCCATTTCAGACAAATTCACATACTTCAAACATAGGTATTTTCTTTTACAGGGAGGAAAGGTGGCTCTCCCCTTCCTCCTTCCCTCTTGTTGCTAATGGATATCTCTGGAGATACCTGATAATGTTCTGCTTTCTGATGCATCCTGAATAAGCAAGTGACTTAAGTCTGAAAAATGCAGCATAGCCCTAGTCTCGCTTGATGTAATTTAAACAGGAGATTCCTTGCCATCTTTCAAACTATTGTTTCATTAAATCATCCAAGTCAGCAGGATTTAGAGATTTTATTTGTCTTTTTCGTCCCTTTTCTGTTAGCCTTGCTATTCCTTAGGAACTGATGTGTTCCAAGCTTATAGTCCTCAAAAAAAGATTTTGTCTGAAACTAAATTATCCTACCTCATCATAATTTTCTTTAGCTGGTAAAATATTTTATTCAACTAGAATATTGCTAGATTATTAATAGATTATATATAAAAATACTAGAGTAGCATAAAGAGTACTAAATTAGGGATAAGAAGACCTGAGTTTAAATCCTGACCCACTTAGTTACTATTTTTGTGACCTCTAGGCAGGAAGCCACCTATATGGACCTCAGTTTCCTCATCTGTAAAAGAAGGGACTTGGACTAGAGGAATGTTTAGAACATCATTTTTTCCTGCTGATAGACTCTTCTGCAGAGGGCATAAGATAGTGTGAAGATGAACAATGACAGAGAATTATCCAGAAGATTAATATTATTCCAGCAATCACAGAGTTAATGAACTCAAAAGCTCTATAGAAATGTTGTACCCTACAAAATTACTCACCTCAAACTGATTTAGCTATGCAATGTCTTTACATTGTGCCTTTATACATTATGTTGATAATGATTTTATTTTTCTTACTCTAAATCTCTAGAGAATGTATGCCTGCAGTAGGCATACATCTTATCAGTGAGCAAGGAGTTCCCAAAGTTCAGAGACGCAAAAAATCGAAATTGTTACCACTATGATTAAAGGCTTTATCTGGAGGCATTTTTCATTGACTACTTGTAAATCCATCAACCATCTTTGAATTCATTTTTAGATTGTATTGCCTTGGGCTTATTTTGTTTCTATATCTTAATATCATCTAACCTGAAACAGTTATTAGGATATAAAGGAAATGTGCTTGTGAGTTAGGAAAGAGAAAAAGCAAAGAAGTTTTATAATTAAGTTTAGAGCCAAACTATAGTAGAGTTTTTGTTCCAAGGCTAGGAATGTATAACATGTGTCTCAGTTTTTTGTTTCAGGGTTAGATTTATATAACAGCAGCTCTGGGCTCACATGGACCTGGTTCATTCTCCAGGGCTACTCAATAATAAAAATCTTCCTTTGACTCATACCCCTACTCAGTTTCCAACCTGAGGATATCAGATTTTCAATTCTCTCATATGAATATTTAGCTCCCAACAACATCCTCAAAA